>NC_079312.1:48174610-48817925 GCF_029931775.1 Euleptes europaea
TGTGTGTATCATTTCCCATCAAATCACAGCTGACTTATGGCAACCTTGTAGGGTTTTTGAGGCAAGAGGCATTCAGAGGTTTGCCACTGCCTGCCTCATGTCACAACCCTGGTATTCCTTGGTGGTCTTCCTTCCAAATACTAAGCAGGGCCAACCCTGCTTAGCTTCTGAGATCTGACGAGATCAGACTAGCCTGGGCTATCCAGGTCAGGGCCTTATACCACCAAATTTAGAATATAACTTTTGCTGCAATTTTCGGTTGGACAAAGTAACAAAGACAAGTAAAGCAGTGATCTTCAACTATATATAATTTCCCCCCTTTTTATTTTGTCCTTCTATAACTAAAAACAGAGCCATCAGATCTATACAGTTGCATAGATAACCTTGAAATGTTGCTGATACAGAGATTCTTGTTTTAAGTCTGCAGGTAATATACAGCAATAGATCTTACTGGTATGAGGTATCACCAATTCACCTCAATCAGCAGTTTGTAAACTCCTACTCTTTTTGTTCTGCAACATGGCATTTTCTCAGGATCCAATGTGTTCATACTTCAAAACCCTCAAGTCTCAGAGGGACCAGAGTCAGGTGCTATACAGAGAGGAGAGAACAGCAAAGTCATGGGGCATGAGCAGAAAGTGGAAGAAGGAGGGAAGACATTATATAATAAGGGATGGGTCATATGAAAGACAGGGAAAATCAGAGAGAGGTATTAGAAATAACAAGTTGTACACATTGATAAGAGGAAGAAGATTAAGGGAGTGTGAAAAACTGGATGTACTAGGATTATTTGCCAAACAAAATTGTAGCTAAATGATACAAAGAATTAACAAAAACTGAAAAGGGAGAGCAAAGGATTCCATCTAGGTCTGAAGGTGTTTTAAGCATCATCCTCAGGAGACCTTTGAGGATTCTGAACTGATTAGTGAATACATGTTGGAAGACTAAACAAAGGAAGGCACCACCCTGTTTATCTGTCAATAAAGGGAGTACTTGGCTCACATACACAGGGCACCACATTTTATGAAAGATATCAGCAACCTGGAAAATGCTCAAAGGAAATTAATAAAGAAGATAAGAGAGGTTTGGCATGGCATGATGAGCAAAGGAAGCATCCGGCAGACATGCTGGGTTTATAGGAATGTAAAGGATTATTTCTGGGAGAAGGGAAAAAAATCTGAGCCGAAAGAGTGGGAAATGGTTTTATGAAAGACTTGGCATCCTGTGATTTACATCCCCCTCACTTTTCAAGGTACATTCTAATGGTTCTGAAAGAGACAAAAATGTTTTCACACACATGGCAGTTATACAACCATGCTCCCCAAATCAGTGCCACCTCTCTCAAAACAGGAAAAGTGTTTCATATTGAACCCTCTCCCTTTGGGTGACAGTGGCATTCAAACAAATGGTTAGTTTGCAGCTCCGATGAGCCCCTTCCTTTTTTCTTTTAAGGCATTCCCTTGTTTGCTTGCAGTTCCTTGGTTTACCCTAAGTGACACTGTCATGAACCCAGATCTACCCAACTTTCAGTTTCTGCAGAAACAGAAGAGAAACAAATAACATTTTTAGGTAGACAGTGCATCAGCTGATTTCAGCTAGGCTGGCTGGAAATACAGGCAAATGAACTCAAAAGGGGGGAGCTTTGGGGTGAAGTTCAAGGGACATTTGCCTGAGACACCCTCTCGTAGGGGTGTGCATTCGGTATAGCAGAGCCAAGAGAAAAGAATTCTGCTGGGATTCTCTGGTTTGACATTAATTCTGCTGGGCTTGCTACATTAGCTTCTGGTTGTGCTGGGATTCCTGGGTTCTGCTTTGGTTCTGTTGGGCTCATTGCTGGTTCTTGTCATGGGAGGCATTGACCACTGGTTGCTGCAGGCATGCCTCTTTGTTTTTGGCCTGGAGAAAAAAAAAGACTGTTTTTCCCCCACATTGGAAACAATAGAGAATGTATGGGGGCACCTGGATAGGTTCCCCATAGGCTATAATGAAGCCAAATAATATTGTATTCCTGAATAAAACCTGAATCCAAATACCATATCAGTACTGGGTTCCCAAAAAATCAGGAATACCAATATTTCCCAAGTCCAATATGTGTGTGTGTGTGTGTGTGTGTGTGTGTGTGTGTGTGTGTGTGTAAAGTGCCCTGAAGTCGCAGCTGACTTATGGCGACCCCTTATGGGGTTTTCAAGGCAAGAGACTAACAGAGGTGGTTTGCCAGTGCCTTCCTCTGTATAGCAACCCTGTTATTCCTTGGTGGTCTCCCATCCAAATACTAACCAGGGCTGACCCTGCTTAGCTTCTGAGATCTGACAAGATCAGGCTAGCCTGGGCCATCCAGGTCAGGGCAAGTCCAATATGTGTGTGTAAAGTGCCTTCAAGTCGCAGCCGACTTATGGCGACCCATTTTGGGGTTTTCATGGCAAGAGACTAACAGAGGTGGTTTGCCAGTACCTTCCTCTGCACAGCAACCCTGGCATTCCTTGGTGGTCTCCCATCCAAATACTAACCAGGGCTGACCCTGCTTAGCTTCTGAGATATGACGAGATCAGGCTAGCCTGGGCCACCCAGGTCAGGGCAAGTCCAATATATCCAAACTGAAATTCCTGCATTGTGCAGGGGGTTGGACTAGATTACCCTGGTGGTCCCTTCCAACTCTGTGATTCTATGAAATCTGGTTTAAAAAAAACACCTTTAAAAAATATTCACGCCCCTACCCTTTTATGCACTGCAAATATTTGCTAGCAAGCATTTGGCTTAGTCCTAGAAATAATGGGTACAAGTCTCAGCAAAGCAAAGACTAGTAATACAAAACCCATGAGATGCTGTCACTACGTGTTGAGTTTCTATGCTGAACCAGTTAAATGGTGCTTAGATGGGGAAACTCACACTGTGGAGATCACAACATGCATTTGTATCACACAATGCTGTGTGTGGAGGAGGAAGAGTGACAGGGCTGTTGTTTTTATGAATCTGACAAGTATTCTGTAACGTCTAGTAGTGGATCCAATGTGGGCCTCAAACCATCCCAGTTTATGCGCCTGTGCCCACTGAATCTATTTTCTACTGCTACAATCTGCCAAAGTTTTTGTGGATTATTTGATGACAATATAAAGCCGACAATAACTGGGAATTTCCAAAGTGAATTGAACCAAAAGTCAATGCACCTCTTTCGTTTCATGGCAGTAGAACAATTCTTATGACTAGCACAACCTCATGAGCATGATAACGGGATGCTTGGCATACATCACATTAATCACTAAGACACTAAAGCAGTGGTTCCCAACCTGTGGGTTGCGACCCCCAAGGGGGTCGCGAAGTGTTTTCTGGGGGGTCATTGCAGAGTTTTGAGCATTCAGATGTGGAAAATGTACATCTAGAGAGCTGCAAACCCTCCCGTACGTTTTCGCCCATGCTTCTTTGGTATGGAACAGAGCAGTCCGGCTCCTTCAGTGCGCCTGCGCACTTTTGAGCGCTCTCCACATTCTCTTTCTCTCCCTTCCCACTCTGCTGCCCTTAAGAAAGATGGTGCCCGTGGTAACCAATGAAGAGTGGTTGCGGCGAGCTTGGATGACGCGTTAGGGGTGCGCCGCTGCCGCCGGAGGAGAGCGCGGGGGGTGCCGCTTGTGTCGAGCGGAGAACTTCTGGCGTGGTAAGTCTTGGCCTGGCTCCACCGCCTCGGACGCCCCGCTGCCTTTTCCGTCAAGGCCTTTGAGCGGTGGGCAGGGATGCGGCTGCAGCAGTGAAGGTGCCCGGGGCTGAGGAGGCCGCTGGGCCGGCGGGCAGAGGAGCCACGAGCGCCGACTGGCTCTCAGCCTGCTTTATGCCCGTATCGTCAGGACGGGGATGGCGCCGCGCCTTGCCTGCCTGCAGGAGCCGTTTTCCTTTGGTGGCTCGTCTGTGCAACAAGGGAAGGGCCGGTGCGCTTTCCGGTAATGGTGGAAGCACCTCTGTTGGATGTTGAGCATTGAAGCTCCCTCTTAGAGAAGAATGGGGGGAGAGAACCCCAGCCCAAATAATGCACTTTCAATCCACTTTCAAGGCACCTTAACGATCGTTTGCAAGTGGATTTTGCCGGTTCACACAGTAAAATCCACCTTCAAAGTGCATTGAAAGTGCATTGAAAGTCCATTGTTTGGGCTGGGCTGGTTTGAAGGTGGATTTTTATTGTGTGAACTGGCAAAATCCCCTTGCAAACGATCGTTAAGCTGCAGTGAAAGTGGACTGGAAGTGCATTATTTGGGCTGTGTGAAAGTGCCCCTGCTGAGCCTCCTCACAGGGAAGCGTGTGCAGTATATGAGCCTTTTGGGCAAGCAGTCTGGTGGAGCTCCTATCAGTCCTGTTGGACCCAGCAGGATTCATTTCCGGGTGAACAGGTGCATGAGGCTGGTATAAGAGTTTTGGTGCACCTGAAAGGCTAACGAATATAGGTACATCCTCTTGTGAACCAGATCTCACTTTGCTCCTGTGTAATTTTGAGATCCAATGAAATCTACTGGAGGGCAGAGGAGTTTGGACTTGATTATTCTTCTGAATTTAGTGGGTCTAAATTGGGTAACTTTCAAGTACTCAGCTGGTTTGCCCTTCTGTGGACCAACACGGCTAAAAGGAGACAGTTAAGGGGTCCCTGCTGTTGGTGAGTCAGTTTTGAAAAAGAGTAGTAGGTGCCATCATAAACTGGCAAGGCCAATCATGAAGTAGGTGCCATAGGAGGCTGTCCCAACTATAAAATGGCTGTTATAGGGGAAGAGGAATCACAAAATGTCAGGCAGTTCCAAGCCTGGTGACCTCTTGCTACAGAGGTATCTGCTTCCAAATGGGCACTCTGTGTGGAGGCAGAGGATGCCTCCTGTGATCTTCTGAAGCACTACCTGTTCCAAAGAGTTGGATCATCATCTTTCTCTGGGGTAGTAATGCCTCTCAATCTCAGTGACCAAAGTTTTAATTCCATTTGCCTCTACATATCTCTGCGAGAGTGGATTTTCACCGCTTCTTCATATCAAAACAAAGGCAAGAAACAGACTAAATGTTGAGGATGACATGAGGTTGGCTTTAACAAACACTCAGCCACGAATTTTGAAGCTGGTTACCCAGATGCAAGCACAACCATTGCATTAAATATTAATTAATTAATTAATGAAATTAGTTAATTAAATATTACGTTGGTATTCTGAAAAATTATTTTTAATGTGTTTTCTATATCCTATTGAAAATGTCATTTTATGGCTTATGCAAATGTGGCGGGGGTCGCAGATTACTTGGCAATTATAAAAGGGGGTCGCGACTCGAAAAAGGTTGGGAACCACTGCACTAAAGGATAATTGGTTTAAAATATGGCGCCAGCCTTCTATGAAGTCATGCAAAGCAGAGGATTTTTCGCTCTCCTTCTCTAAGAGACTTCAACCTACAGCTCAGCCCTATTTTTCTTTCCCCCTCGCTTGGTTTAAAATGACAAAAAGCACCTGACATAATAAAATAAACCATCCATATGTGATTCCTCAAATCCAAGAATGAAAAGCCTAAGCAGCAAGATTGACCCTCTTCACAGAGTACCTCAGTAGGAGTTTGTCAATGGTGTGTCATCCCCCCCCCCCCCCATCTTAAAGTATACTGAGCAGTGTGCTAGGAAATCTCCCTGTTTGTGCTGGAAAACTGAAGTTACATGATATATAAGCCTCTTAAGGCAAATATAATCAAGAGTATTTAAGCTAAATTTAATCACAGGTTTTTATCAGCTGTTTAATTTACAAAAACACACTTTTAGCTTTGGGGGAGATTTTGCTTTCCTGGAATGCGTTAACATGAAATAATCATATAAAATTTTTGTCTGGTATGAAAATGCTATATTATGGTTACAAGCACAGAATTTATTTGCTTATTTTTTTCTGCCCTCCTCCGCACCTCTCCTGTTCCTTTCTGTTCTAAGCATCACAGTAATTACATACATTTTCCACTCAGGATTATACTTAATTTGCTTTCTGAAATGCTTAAGTCGCTGTTTCTAGAGACCACATTTCCCCCAGTCCAAGTTTCATTACAGCCAGGCAGTACACAACCCATGTCAGAATAGATATGTACTAACTGGACATCGTCACGTAATGAATACTGTCAGATTCTTGTGAATATAAGAAAAAGCAGCATGGATTTGAAACCCATCTGTTCTATGGATTAAATATGGGACAGAAGGTGCTATTCTTCCCCTACTGAGGTCAGTAATATAGTTCCTTCTTTGATTTTAATGGAGGAGGATGTAATGTGTTTTAGTAATGGGAACATTACCCATGAAAAATGTTATGCAAAAGCATTTGCTGAGATAAAGTTGCAAGAAATGTGACAATTTTTCAGAATAAAGTTTTGATTTGCTTCTATATTAATTATATTGATGCTAATTGAAGTTAAATTAATTTAACCATTTTAAAGACTGATAGATGAAGCACATCTTGTGGGTCTTCCTGTAAGTGAAGACTGTGGGTCCTCCTGTAAATGAGGGTTGTCACCCTCCAGGTGGCGCCTGGAGATTTCCCAGAGTTACAACCAATCTCCAGACTACAGAGATCAACTCCCCTGAAAAGTGGCTGCTTTGGAGGGTGGACTCTATGGCGTTATACCCTGCTTAGGCCCTTGCCTTCCCCAAACTCCCATCCTCCCCAGGCTCCAACTCCAAATCTCCAGGAATTTCCCAACCCAGAGTTGACAAACCTACATGCTCCCCACTCATCCCTCAAGCTTCAAAGAAGCAGTCATAGGAGAGAAACACACAAGCAGTTTGCATATAGAGATGCATGATGCAGAAGAACAAATGTTCATTAGGAAAGCTGTCACTCTTAACAGAGAGACTGAGAGATGCAAAAATAGTTCCACGCTGATCATTTTATACTCTGGAAGAGAGGCAATACTCAATTAGCATTGCTAGTTTGCTCTGAGTAACATGCCTCTCAACAAGCCTGTGGTTCTTAACCTCGAATCCACTACTCCCCCCGCCCCCAGTATGCAACATTATCATCAAATGTGCCTTCCAAGCCTCAAGGAAAACAATAGGGCATATAAACAGAACTCAAAACAAGGTATTTTAATGACATCTAATAAAATAAACAGATCTTAGCAATACATTCAACAAGATCCTTGTACCTTCTGGCCATCAGCCACCACCTTAAATGATAGCTTTGGTTCCTATTTCCTGTTTGTCACTTTTTAAGGGCCTGGGCCAGAAGTCTAGGATTTGGAATTTTATTCTCAGGGCAGAGAGAACCATTTGAAACAAGTTTGCTCCAGTGACTGTCAGAAGCCATTACATGTGAAAAGATGCTTCCCAAATCTTGAATGCCCCCATGGTTCAGAATGCCTCTCAAGATGTATAGATTGCCTCCTAGAAGGCCATGCAGCCCCATTAAGAATCACTGTCATAAACGTCATAGGGACTGATATATCCAATTCTAAACATAGCAAAAATGCAGATCAATAAATCCACTAAATAATGGGATGTTCAGTTAGGTGAGTTTTTCTACAGGCCAGAGACAAGGCCCAGGTTTGCAAACAAATGTGAAAAGTTTGTTTAAAGGTGAGGGAGATTTGAAAGCCTGGGAAATTTAAAAAAAATGAGGATCTCGTGATATTCCAGCTGCATAGCAACCCCCAAGATGCCTTGGGAGGGTGGATGAAGACAGCTGGGAGAGAAAGAAGGAGACAGCCAAGGGAAGCAGGTGCTGAGTGCTGGCAGTGTGTTGTTTGGGATTGGAGGTAGCTTAGACAGAACTGCCACCACTCAGCAGCTCTCAATATCTGCTGGGAGTTTGGGAGAGAGTTTGAGGAGGAGAGTGCTGAGTTCTGGCACCATAGAAAAGTAGAAACAAGGAGAAGAAGAAGTGTTGGTTTTTATATACCAACTTTCTCTACCACTTAAGGAAGAATCAAACAGGCTTACACTCTCCATCCCTTCCTCTTCTCACAACAGATAGCTTGTGAAGTAGGTGGAGCTGAGAGAGTTCAGAGAGATCTGTGACTAGCCCAAGGTCACCCAGCAGGCTGCATGTGTAGGAGTGGGGAATCAAACCTGGTTCTCCAGATTTGAATCCACCTCTCCCAACCACTACACTGTGCTGGAGGTAGGTGGGACTGCGAGAGTTCGGAGAGAATTGTGACTAGCCTAAGGTCACCCAGCTGGCTTCATGTGGAGGAGTGGGGAAACCAACCCGGTTCACCAGATTAGATTCCGCTGCTCATTTGGAGGAGTGGGGAATCAAATCCGGTTCTCCAGATTAGAGTCCACTGCTCCAAGCCACCACTCTTAACCACTACACCACGCTGGCTTACTTCTAAAGCTGCTTACTTCTAAAGCTGCTGATCCCATCAAGAAGAGAAGAAGGCAAGTGGTGGTGGCCAGGAGGAGACAGAGGTGCTGCTTTTTTGTTTCTTCTCACCTCTACTCGGGAGAGGAGGTGAGCAAATGTTGCACGCCTTCCTCTTTGTCCTTGCCGCCCCTACCAGGAAAAAAGGCAGGCAAGAAGGAGCAGCTATCAGATGAGGGGGGTGAAGGCTTCCCTCCCCCATCCTCGTGAGTTCCTCGTGGGTCCCTGCAAGTTTCCTCCTGTTATGCAAAGCTATCAGCCTTCTTCCTTTCTAGCAAAGGCCAGTGCCACAGAGAAATGTGTTTGCAAGCCAAAAACCTGTATTTCCTGTGACTCAGCACTAACAAAAAATTTTCCTCTTGGAAAAAAAATGCGAACCGTTTTTCTGCAGTCAATTAAAACAAATCTTCTGAGGTCCAGAGCCTTCGGTTATGCTATCCTTTGGGAAAGTAATTAATATAGCAAAATTAAATTAATCTTTCTCCATGTACCATACATTTGCTGGGAAGTAAGTCTCATTGATAATGAGTTTTTCCTTGCTCATCCCTTATTAATGCCCCTCCAATTTGCTCTTCTTTTTCTTGTAAGGATGGGTAGATTTCTTCAGTTTTACTCTGTGATTCCAATGAGACTGGAATTATCTTCTGACAACAATTTTTGGAAGCTGATATTACCATAAGGACCACTTTCTTCTGTATGATCTCGCCTGCCATTTAAAATCACCATCAGAGACCCTGCTCCATAGCCTTCTGCACATGTTACATTGTCATTCCATTCACATGGAGGAGGAGCCCACTAGGCATATTTCAGAAGCACAATTTGGATGATCACATAGAGTGAGTATTGGGCTACACACAGATTTTCCATGCGGGCTCTGCTTCTATTCATGTGAACCAGAACCACTGAAAGTTCTTGTTGCCGGAGAAGGGAGGCATTCTACAACCTGGAAGTGAAATTTCATTCATCTCTGGGGTAGAGATTTTTTAAGGGTCTGAGTGGTGCCCCCTACTGGCTACTGTTGCAGAGAGGAGGAAGAAAGAACGCTGATGGCCATTGGGCCAACAGGGGGCTGGCCCCTTTTCAGGTGACCGACTCAAGGTTGACTCAAGGTTGATGATAGGTAAAATGAAAAAAAGGAGATATGGATTTCTGCTGGAAATGTGGAAAGGAAAGGGGAACTTTTATGCATGCATGGTGGATATGTAAAAAAAATCAAAAGTTTTTGGGAAAAGGTTATTAGAGAAACTAATAATTTGATTAGTATGAGAGTAAAAAGAAATCCTGCATTTTGTTTATTGGGAATCCCACAAGAAAATTTGGACAGAAATGATAGGGTCAATTGTCAATATAGTTTTGCTGCTGCAAGAATTGTAATAGCTAAAGTTTGGAAGCAAGTGAATAAACCTTCAATTTGTGACTGGAGGGAGAAATTATGGATGTATATGAGGATGGCCAAATTAACAGAATTCCTACATGGAGAAGATATGGAAGAATTCAAAAAAACTTGGGCAAAGGCCGTCACATATTGGGATAAACTGGCAAAAATGGATTTTACTAATTTACCAGTAGTTAGTGAGTTATAGAAATAAGTTTTATTACTTTTCTATTTTATTGTTAATAATGTAATTTTTAAAACTGTTCAGACACTTCTTCGGAAGTCTGGTGATGGGTCACTTTTTATGGTGGGTGGTGGGTCAAAAGGGTATTTTCTTTTTTTCAATTCTATTATTTTGTAATCCTGAATGTAACAATTAGAGCATATAATTGATACTCTTGTATTTTCTTCTTATTTTCTTTTAGTATTGTATTTGCTTGCTGGGGGTAACGGGAAGATGACTGGGGAAGGCACTGGCAAACCACCCCGTAAACAAAAGTCTGCCTAGGAAACGTCGGGTTGTGACGTCACCCCATGGGTCAGGAATGACCCGGTGCTTGCACAGGGGACCTTTACCTTTTTAAACACCAAAATCTGGGGGGAAATTCATTATGGATGGATTTCCTAAGCATTCCTATACATGTAGCTTAAAAAAAAAACCCTCAAATGCTTGAAATAATCCTTTAGGATTACTTCAATGTCAAACAGAAGGGACCCAAATACATAACTACCTGAACAATACTGTAGCTTTAACAGACTATATTTCTTTGGTTCTACTAGTTCTTCAATGAAAATGCTTTGATAATTTCAAAATGCAAATAAAGTATATACATTTCACAAAAAAGGCTGACCATTGTTCTCAGGTGCAGGTAACGCTTCCTCCCATTTATTTTATTTTCTCACATTTATATCCCCCCTCATTCCCAGCAAGCCGGGCTCAGGGTGGCTTGAGACTGTGAAGACTGAAGTGCCAAATTTACCGTCCAATATTAATCAAACACCCAATTGTTCCTATTTTCTCATTGTATGTTCACTTCCAACTTAGGAGGAAAACAACCCTGTTAAAAAAATCACAGTAGGGTAATACCTATTACTTTCTGGTGTTCTTTTACTTCATTTACAGCTCACTTTCTCACCAATGGAGGCCCAAAATGGCTTACAACATTCTCCCCTTATCTATTTTATCTTCGCAACAATCCTGTGAAGTAGGTTTGGCTGAGAATGTGTGACTACCCTAAGGTAGCTCAGCAAGGTTAGGGTTCTCAGCTCCAAGTTGAGGAGGAGGAGGAAGAGAAGGAGGAGAAGAAGAAGAGTTGGTTTTTATATGCCAATTCTCTCTACCTTTTAAGGAGAATCAAACTGGTTTACAATCTTGTTACCTTCCTCTCCCCCAGCAGACACCTTAGGAGGTAGGTGGGGCTGAGAGAGTTCTGAGAGAACTATGTCTAGCCCAAGGTCACTAGGGTTGCCAACATCCAGGTACTAGCTGGAGATCTCCTTCTATTACAGCTGATCTCCAGCCCATAGAGATCGGTTCCCCTGCAGAAAATGGCAGCTTTGGCAATTGGACTCTATAGCATTGAAGTCCCTCCCCTCCCCAAACCCCACCCTCATTAGGCTCCACCCCAAAAAACCTCCCACCGGTGGTGAAGAGGGACCTAGCAACCCTAAAGGTCACCCAGCTGGCTTCATGTGGAGGAGTGGGGAATCAAACCTCCGGATTAGAGTCCACCACTCTTAACCACTACACCACGCTGGCTCTCTAAAGCATAGGCAGGGTGGGGTTTGGGGAGGGGAAAGACCAGCAGTGTATATTGCCATAGAGATTGGCAACTCTAGTTTCCATGGCAGAGCAGGGATTCAAACCTGGGTCTCCCAGACTCTAGTCTGACATACTAACTACTAACAAAGATATTACCCTAGGGCGGCTTTTGGATTTTTTAAAAAGGACCAGTCACAGTCTATGTGTAGTTTCTATGTATACCAAGTCAGTTAAAGATACTTTCAAATACACTTGCGGGGGGGGGGGGGGGGGCTTGAGGTCCCTACAACTAAGGCAGCTATGCAATACAGACCCCCACTGATGCCAATTAATAGCCTCTTTTGCTGAGGCACAGTTGCCTTAGTGCTAAACTAATGAAGATATTCTGGCAGCCCTTGGAATATCAGCTGGTTGGACCACCAAGAAGGCTCACAGCTCTCTCTCTACTCCTTGTCTGTTTCTGCCTTGACTTTCACACACCTCTTTCCCAGGAGAGCGGTGCCACGCCAGGGCTTCTCCTAAGGAATTAGGTATAATACAAGACAGAGAGAAGACAACGTTCCGTGCTTTCAGCAAATGCTGAGTTTCAAGAGGTTCGTTTTAATTCTGTTGCCAATTGATCATTAGAGAGAAGCTCTGCTCAGCAAGTACTGACCTTGGAGGCTATTTTCTCTGATACGCAGAGAATTCCCATTGATGTTAAAATGTGACCTGATTTGGTCTATGTTACAGCAACCTCATGAAAGTCATTTGCTGTGTTTGAAGGCTTCGCCTAGAGTAAAGATGTATTTAAAAACCAGTAGCAGCATCCACCAGGCATGACCTCCCCAAACTACAGTCTCTGTAATGAATAGGGATCATCACTAGGGCAAACAGAAATGTTTCCACGCAACTTGCATATGGATTGAAATCCTAGGCTCTGTTTCACTAATGCTCTGTATGAAATATCTTCATTTCCTCAAGCTGCTTGTTTCTTTTTGGCCCCAGTTGCCTAGCACGTGGGATTGTGAAATAGGCAGGGCCTTGGGTAGGCTTTGAAAGGCTGAATACATTGCCAGACCATGTAGACAAGAAGGGGCAGATCAAGGTCCGATGGGTTAAGCCAGCAAAGGTATGGGCTACCAGATAACAAAGGAACCAGGTTAAGCAGCAGCAGATCGTGGCAGCCAGGACTGTAGCACCTGAACAGCTCGAATCGTGTGACAACAACAATTTTCTTCCAAATGGATCCTGAATGAGCCTTTATACAGCTAAGCAGAGAGATTCAAAACAGATAAAAGGAAGTATTTTTTTCACACAACGCATAGTTAAATTGTGGAACTCCCTGCCCCAAAATGTGGTTATGGCTGCCAACTTGGAAGGCTTTAAGAGGGGAGTGGACATGTTCATAGAGGAGAGGGGTATTCATGGCTACTAGTTAAAATGAATGCTAGTCATGGTGCATACCTATTCTCTCCAGCATCAGAGGAGCATGCCTATTATCTTAGGTGCTGGGGAACACAGGCAGGATGGCGCTGCTGCAGTTGTCTTGTTAGTGGCTTCCTAGAGACACCTGGTTGGCCACTGTGTGAACAGACTGCTGGACTTGATGGGCCTTGGTCTGATCCAGCAGGTCTTTTCTTATGTTCTAAGCAGAATTAATGGCTTCCGGAGCCCACCACTTAAGTTTAAGATACAAAGGGATGGTGCCACAGAACTGTTGTCTTTCCATTCAGGGATCTTGAAGGGAGTAGATAACCTCGGGTGGATTGTAGAAGAGAGCAAATGTTCATCAGCACCTTAAAGACTAACACAATTTCTGGCAGGGTATGAGCTTTCTGAAGAAGTGAGCTGTGGCTCATGAAAGTTCATACCCTGCCAGAAATTTTGTTAGTCTTTAAGGTGCTACCTAATTTATGCTCTTTTCTACTGCTATTGACAAACTAACATGGCTACCCATCGTGATCTATCTCCTTAGGTGGAGTGTGTAATAGGATTTCAAGTTTAATTTTTTTTAAGGATATGAGCCATCAGTGACACTTTAGTGCCTAACAACCCACCCTTTCTCTAAGTCTTCAAGGGGGTTCCTTAAAGTAGATGGGTTTAGATGTTGCAGAACTTTCAGTTTCTCAGTCTCAGGTTCAAAGTCAGTAGGACCCAGAAGCTAGGTCATGATACCTGCTTCCTGATAAGGTGTATCCTCCTACCCAGCTAGGTCACATATACTGCAATCCTAAACAGTTATACCTTTTAAAGGTCTAGCCAAGACAAGTTACCAGTATGTGTAGCATGAAAGGGAAACTGAGCGTGAACCAAACTGGATTGAATAAATATTCTCAACCACCCCAATGCAGCTTCCCATAGTATATGAGAGACATATACTAGCCAGTATTACAACTAGAACCTATCTGACCAGATGTTTGAGTAATTGGGAATAGATTTTACAACCTATGCATATGCCTGGTTGGGTTTGAACTGTTTGTATATGTATTTATTAATTTATTTCTGTAAACGTGTGCAGTCTTAACAAAGGTTTTAATTAACCACTGATGAAGGGCCTATAGGCCGAAATGCGTTTGGTATGTGCTTACAGTTATCAACCTCAGGAAATGCCATTGTGCTATTTTAATGCTTTTAAATAATTTTAACCTTTATATAGCGCTTCTAATAAATTATATTTTCAGTATTTACACACACACACACACACACACACACACACACATATATATATATATATATATATATATATATATATATATATATATATATATATATATATATATTCTTTCTTTCCACCCAACCTTGGGTACCCAGCTTCTGTTTTTGGTTGGGTTTTATTCCCCTCTGCTTTCTTCCACTAGCATGAGGGCTAGCAATGAGGGGGGGAAATTCCCCATGTCATCTGCCAACAGCAGTGGGACTATCTTCCCTAGCTGGAAATGGGCCATAGGATACAAGCCAATGCCAGTGAAAGGCTTCAGAAAAAAGATGAGGGGGGGGGGAATGTAAAAGATATACATTTCACACATTGTAAGTAAAGTATTTTTGCCTACCTGAAAGCAATACTTTTGTTTCCAGACGTCAAAGCACATGAACATTTGACACACTCCAAGCTTTTAAGCTCTCATGGTCACAACTGAATAGATCCTTCTGATTTCTTTACAATGCGGAGTCAATAGCTTGTCGAACAAAGTAAAAACAAACATCCCAGGTTTAATACTCTGGGCACTTTGTTTTTGTTTTTAATAATTTTTTTATTTTTATAACATAACAAAACACATAAATCAAAACAAACAAATACTATAAAATAAAAATAAAAAAGAAAGTACAAAAGAGTGTAGATTATATAATCTGGTTAATACATTCAAAATTGCAAAGTTACTTAATGCAAAAATACCCTTTTGACCCTCCACCCACCTTAAAAAGTGACCCGTCACCAGACTTCCGAAGAAGTGTCTAAACAGTTTAAAAATGACTTTATTAACAATAAAGTTAAAATTAAACCTCCCGGCGGTGGCGAAGAGGGACCTGGCAACCCTAGACAGAGTCTCAGTGGCAATACTGATTGTGTTAGGTCTGTTTACTTCACAAAAACCCCAACTCTAAGTAAGATGATAACCATGAGTATAGAGTACATTTTAGAGAGCTTTCCCCTATAATAGATGGAATTGATATATATCACTGAAACAGGGTCCAAGAGCTCTTTGTTTATTGTATTGGCCTTCGTACACCAGGTAGGTTTTGGCCATTTCAGAAAGAATTGGCCTCAGCCAGCGCCACGGAATTGATGGATGCTGCGGCGCTGCCTGACACCTCCGTTCTGGGAGGGCAAAATACAGTCCCATTCCCCCATGTAAATCTTCTTCATTTGAACAAAAGGTGCTGCCTGAAAGCTATTAGTAGCTGCAAGGCCGCCATGGGTTCTCAGTAGAACGTGTTGTCTCAGCACAAAAAAAAAGAGCTGAAGTTAGGGGGCTTGTGTACAACCACACACACACACACAAAAAAAAGGCAGATGGTGCAGGATCCTGGTGGAGAGTGGTCGGAGCTGTGCTGCTAAGCAACCAATTACGCTGGCATGATTTATTCTCACGACAAGATTGCACACAAAGCAATTAAGCAATGTCAGTGAGGCACACTATCCACCTCAGGGGGACACGATTATTCATTCATTTCCTAGCTGGTGGGAGCAGGCACACTTCAGAGGTAAGGATGGGTTGTTGTTTTTTAAGGGATGCAGAGAATTCTTAGGCAATGATGAAAATATGTCTGAAGTCCGCTGCTGAATGAGTCATGATTCTGGAGTTTGCAAGGACAAGTGCCGGGGGCAAATTTCCATTGCCAAACCAGGCTGCCCAGTGCCTTCTGTCTTTAATCTTACCAGGTGCAAAGAGGGAAAGGACCAGACTAACGATATAATCCTATGTCGAGTACTCCTGTTTAAGCTCACTGCAATCAACAGAGTTTGACTGGAGTTATATCTGTCTATAAGGTTGCCAATCTCCAGGTCCTAACTGGAGATCTCCTGCTGTTATAACTGATCTCCAGCTGATAGAGATCAGTTCACCTGGAGAAAATGGCCTCTTTGGTAATTGGACTCTATCGCATTGAAGTCCCTCCCCTCCCCAAACTCCCCCCTCCCGCAGGGACCAAATCTAGCACTGACTAGTGCTTCCTTAGCAGGGAGGAGTCTTTGGGCTTCCAGGCATCCACTCCTGCACCTAGGGTTCCCATTTGCCCTCTTCTGGTGGGAGATCTCTTGCTGCCTCCCTCTACTGCTCGTTGCCGCTCAGCTGGGTGGTGGGAGGAAACTGGTCAGCCAAAAGGGGGAGTGCAGTCATCACCCCTGTGCGATGATGCAATTTCTGGCTTGACCCAGAAGTGAGGTCATCACATCAAGACAGCACTCTAGCACTCACCCCAAAACTCTATGGTTTCTATCGCTACCATCATGCATGATGGAGCCCATTTCATGTTTAAAAAATCAGGATAAAGTCCTCTGGTGTTTGCCTTTCCTAATTGTCAAGTCTTAATGGATAACTACCTACCTACAGTAGTTGTGTACTCAACATATCCAAGTGCCCCTAATACACTCTTACCCTACCATCCCTCAAAGAACTCAGGGCAGTCCTCCTTTTTATCTTCACAACCACCACTGAGAGGAAGCTAGGGCTGAAACAGAGCAACTGGCACAGTGAACATTATTGGGGATCCAAATCCAGGTCTCCCCAGTCTTAGTCTGGCATTTTTAAACACATGAACACATGAAGCTGCCTTATACTGAATCAGATCCTTGGTCCATCAAAGTCAGTATTGTCTACTCAGACTGGCAGTGGCTCTCCAGGGTCTCAGGCAGAGGTATTTCACGTCACCTACTTGCCTAGTCCCTTTAACTGGAGATTGAACCTGGGACCTTCTGCATGCCACGTAGATGCTCTACCACTGAGCCACAGCCCCTCCTTTACCACTATACCATACTTACTTTCTGTGGAGTTGCCTGGGTGCCACCCTGCTAATTCCATCATTCTCTTTTGGCACTGCTGACATTTATTTATGGCTGCTTATTCATTGGGTCCCCTGTGTATTTCACAGCTAGCTTTAACGAGAGGCAATTCCAGAATCTGGCACTTGTGGGCTGATTTGAGCCTAAGGGAAAATCAGAGGAGATCAGTTATTCCATTAATCAGCCATGAACCGTAGGAGAAGAAAGCACTTCCCTTTCTGCTCTCGTGTGCCTAGAGTGACAATGATGCAAATGTTTTCAGATCTGGCTATAAGATTTTGGAGCTAGATTTGTATGACTTACCTTTATAATATTTCAGTCCAAAATGTACATGTCACGGAAAAAGTGAAATCCATTTAAAGGGATTACATTTAGTCGTGATCCTTTTGTCTGCACAACTCTGGCCACCCATGGTTTTATTCTTCAAACTATGATGTGACACAATGACATTTAAAAAAATATATTCATTTTTCAAAGGGATACAGAATAAAAAAGAGGGAAAAACAAATAGGGGAAATTTAACATCGGTACTTGACTCATGTCCAGAGTAACCCAGTCAGCTATCTTTACCCCACAATAAAATCTCCTGTATTGATGCGGAATTTTACTAATACTTCGGAAACCATTAGTACTTGATGTCCACTCTTTTTTTCCATCAATTTTATCTGTTAAGCTATTATGAACATACACCTTAACAACTAACTACATCTGCATTTTCATTGTAAAATTGTACACAAAAACTGTAGCAAAAATTGTTTGAAGTAATTTTTCTTATCTTATTTCTATCTAATACTTATCGCTCTTTTCATAGTGATGATTATGTCATACATATCTGTCAAAAAATGGTTGCCATTTCTGCTTATATTCCTCAAATGGCTCTCTTCGGAGACACAATGACATTTTGATAGTGACTTTGTACGCAGGATTATACAGCACTGGTCATGACTGTGTGGAATACTGAGAGCATCTAATAGTCAAATACTAACCATCTCTAAACAGCTTAGTGTAGCAACCAACCCTGATGCTGGTTAACTGGAGGAGATGCCAGTGCCATGGCATGCTGCCAACAGATGGGCACAATGCCAGTTTAACCCCTGGGCCAGTGCAGAAATGCACAGTGTCAGAGGCATACCACTGCAGGAGTGAAGTTTAGTTGGTATCCAAAACCTCTCCAACCCACTCAATAGTCCTGTGTTGGCACAGCATTGAGACAACTGCAGTTTAACTGTGAAAACTCCCACAGAAGTCATGGGCAGCGAAACCACAACAGTTGTATTTTGAAGAGGGATTCTAAAAAGCTTAATTCAGAACATAAGCAAGGGTAGGCCAGTGGGAGATGAGGTTGCCTCAAGCAGACAAAGTGGGAAAAGGAACAAAAGCTGAAAGGCGTGATATAGCTGGGGAGAGAGTCCAAGTGAAGAAATGAAGTGCACTTGAAGTGGATCTATTTTTATCTGAAGGAACTGATGACTATTCTGACCTCACACAAGCAATCACCAGCTAAATTCATGCTATATTTCTGGACCTCACACCAACTCTTTAAGATAAACAGAAAAGGAAATTGGTTTTAAATGCCTCTATAAATTAGCAGTAAGACTTCTCCTCTTGATGTGAAACCCCATTATGCCCATCCAAGTTCTAAAGGCCTAATTTTGGCTGCTTTATAAGCATAGCAGCTAAATTAATCCAGCACTGCCTACATAGATATGACATCTGCATAATATAAGTCAATATTTGCAGTTAGGGTTGCCAGCTCCGGGTTGGGAAATTCCTGGAGATTTTTGGGGCGGAGCCTGGGGAGGAAAGGGTTTGGAGAGGGGAGGGACTTCAATGCCATAGAGTCCAATTGCCAAAGTGGCCATTTTCTCCAGGGGAACTGATCTCTATCAGCTGGAGATTGGTTGTAACAGCAGGAGACCTCCAGCTACTACCTGGAGGTTGGCAACCCTATGCACAGTGTAGACACAATCTTCTTAGTCTGGATGCCATTTAAGATCTATTTTTATATGTAAGGACCAAATGCATATTTGATATACTGATATATACCGAACGAGAACATCTCTAGTGTGTTGAGACATTTTAACACTGTTTTAACGCTTTATTATTTATTGCCCACCTTTCGCACTGAGACTCAAGGTGGATTATGCAGTGTAAAACAATGCAGTCAAATCATATGAGTAGGGTTGCCAACCTCCAGATAGTAGCTGGAGATCTCCTGCTATTACAACTGATCTTGGACTCTATGGCATTGAAGTCCCTCCCCTACCCAAAAACCTCCTGCCAATGGCGAGGGGAGACCTAGCAACCCTACGCATGAGACATCTAATCCACAGTGCAACAGGACTAGGATTACAAGTACGCAATTAATTAAAAGACAGGTAACCAAACTAGAAAGTTTGCCTTAAAAATAGGTTATAAGATTCTCCTTAATCAGGGCCAAATTAGCCACAGAGTAGAACATCCCTAATTCATTCCATTTGCCTGTGATTCAGAGAGTGGTGAAATTTCCTTCTATCTACCTCATGAGGTCCTTGATTCCCACCCCCTTCCCCTTATATGAAGCCTCTGCCAGCATAACACACTGCTGTTCTCAAGGGAATTGTAAAAGTGGTTTCCAGTACAGCCTTGGGAGTGACTGAAAGAATAAATCAAACCCTTCCCTCTGTGTCCTGAAAGTCCACAGGGGCTCCTACAAGAACCTCCTTCCCTCACGACAACACTTGAGGTAGGCCCTTGATATCGTTCCCATTCCGCAGGGGTAGAAGAGACAGCGATTTGACCAAGACCATACAGTGAAGCTATCGCAGAAGTGAAGTCTGAACTGTGGTTAGCCTAAAGCCAAGTGCGATGGTGTGTCCACACCCCAGTTCTCCGTGCTATGAAGGCCACCTTCAAGAGCTGCTTTCTTTACAGAGAGTGCTCTTTACACAGCTAAGTACAGCTATAGTTCAATCTGGTGACAGCAGAAGGGACGTGAAAGGAAGAGAAATAAGTTTCCCTTAACTGGAGTAAACATTCCACTGTGTATCCCTGTACTCCAGGGGCCCCTCATATTCTTACTGCCTCGATGCCCCCATCAACTTTAATTTAGCTTTGTTTGACAGCTATACTGGGGGGGAAATCCATTTTACTGTTTGGTAACGCGAAACTCATCTGAGCTCTGCAACCCTGATTTTCAGTGTCTTTCAATATTTTAAGCTAGCACACTTTGCCCCCCCCCCTTTTATGTCCCTCAAATGCCATTTTAAGAAAAAATATATAGGCATCCTCTGTGTATCAGTGCCTTTGTTCTGTTACCGGTATGTATCAGCCTCTGTCTTCAATTCCCCACAGTCCAGACCAAGACAAGGAGGTTCGGCTGAGTCTACTAGAAATTAGCATTGACATGCTAGGAGAAGTGTGACCTTGGTGACTTCTGTGCAATTAACTACTACTGTATTCATCGAGGCATGAAAATGCTTTAACTCATTAGGTGCTGGTGGGATTTTCCCCTTCTTCTCTGTTAAGCAATGACCTATAAAGAAGACATTAGTGCACAAGCCAAGCAGACTGCTCTAGTCTGTGATACCAAGAGGTTAGCAAATAGATGGTAACACAGCATTGATTTTGTAGAGGTTAGTGATTTAATCATGAATAACAATCTTGGCACTGACAGTCTAGTGGAGTGCTGTAAGGGCTTTGCCATAGTTTCTTTCCTCTTACTCTGCTATGCTCATTTTAGAAACAGTTCTTGTAGTCCACCGGGCATTATTGTAATACTAGGGATTCCAGTTTTATTTTATTTTTTAAGTTTATAGCCCTTTTTTTAAGTTTCTAGACAATGAAATGGCCAAAACGCAAAATGATTTTGGAAAAGGAGCAAGTAAAAAGATTTCCTGAGCCCCGTGGCGCAGAGTGGTAAGCTGCAGTACTGCAGTCCAAGCTCTGCTCATGACCTGAGTTCGATCTTGATGGAAGTTGGTTTCAGATAGCTGGCTCAAGGTTGACTCAGCCTTCCATCCTTCCAGCTTGCTGGGAGTAAAGGGAAGATGACTGGGGAAGGCACTGGCAAACCACCCCATAAACAAAGTCTGCCTAGTAAACGTCAGGATGTGATGTCACCCCATGGGTCAGGAATGACCCGGTGCTTGCACAGGGGACCTTTACCTTTTAAAAAAGATATCCAAGTTCCTTATAGAAATGTATTATACCTATGGGATTTCTAAATCTGAATACTGTTGTATTGATATCTTCCACAAATACTGTACAAATTATAACATGTAATGTGGCCATATTAGTGCTGAACTTTCTAGCAAGTTCCCAATCATTTTTTAAAGGCAAAAAATATATATACTTAAGCCGACCAGCATGGGTATTATTTACTCTGTCTTTTTTTGCAGGCAAACAGCCTGAAAGAAGCCATTAAATACATCTAGAATCACCAGCTACTTGAGGGATTGATTGCTTGACATTTCGCATTGACTTGAGTATTGAGGCCCTTCCATGTCAAGGTAAAGCAGAAAAGTCATCGCACACCAGAAGAAACAGTGACATCATGGTTCTCAAATGCAAAGCTTGCAAGAATATGCTGCAGGAAAATGAGCTATTTTGCAGTTCCTATAACATGATTGTGCTGTTTGGCTTTCACATCCAGACAGGAAAGAACGCTGTAACACAATAAGTAGCGTATATGGCAATGGCAGGTCCTCCCTGTAGCACAAAACCAAGTCAGGTGATTGATCATGAACAGAAAGGGGGGGGGATCACGAAGGAAATTCAGAACCATTTTCTCTGTGCGCTTCTTGTCCAACAACACAGCTGTACAAACCTGCCTTTTGGAAATTTAAGTCTGGATCCAGCCCCCTACCTTTAGTAGAGCTACAGAGTGTCAGACATTTTCCAAATGCACGTAAGATTGGCAAACTGTCCTGGAGGTTATTGACAATTGCTGCATTTTGGGCGTTGAGTATAACATAGATACAATTTCCAGGACTTGCTCTTTCCACAATGCAAAGGGGAGTGCTGAAATATTATACATGCAATAACAAAGACCAATCGGCATGCAAAAAGGGTGGTCTGTCAGAAAGAGATCCCAAAAGAATAAAAGAAAAGGATTAACCATTAACGGGGGTCCTGTAATATATACTTATGGTATTTATCACCCACCTTTCTCATACCTTTCTTTATCTAGATAAATGTACAGACAATAATCCAAAGCAGAATTTATAAAATAATAATAAAATCCAGTGAGGCAGCTCTGTTAGTCAGCTGCAGTAAAAACAAAAAAGGAGTCTTGTGGTATCTTAAAGATGAACAGATTTATTGAAGCATAAGCTGACTGAGGTTTTGCTCCATGAATCTGACAAAGTGGGCTCTAGCCCACAAAAACTTGTGCTCCAATAAATCTTTTTGTCTTTAAGATGCCGTAACACTCTTCCAAATCATGGCATGTTTAACACACGCATACTGAACTGTTATTTCTCAGTAGGAACCATGGGTGTGATGGATCACAATGGGTAGCCGTGGTAGCCTGTCTGCGGCAGTAGAAAAGAGCAAGAGTCCAGTAGCACCTTAAAGACAAAGAACATTTCTGGAAGGGTATGAGCTTTCGTGAGTCACTGCTCACTTCTTCAGATACAGTTAGAATGTGAGTCCACGTTCTAGCTGTATCTGAAGAAGTGAGCTGTGGATGTGAGGGCAATCTGGCTGCGACATCTGTGACCCCATTGATCGCCAGGGTTGATTCGGCTGATCTGGCTGGCTAGGCGGGTGTCCCCTTCCTCCCTCACCGCTCCATGTGCATCCCTCCCAAAGCTGTGGGCTCGGTGGAAGAGGACGACCATCCCAGATAGAAGGAAGTGAGCAGTGACTCATGGAAGCTCATACCCTACCAGAATTTTTTTAGTCTTTAAGGTGCGACTGCACTCTTTCTCTTTTCTCATAGGTGGGATGGTTCAACATTCCCATGTCTGCCTAGTGACTTTGCAGAAAAGGAGAATATAAATATTTAGTGATTTATAGTATATTTTAATTGGGTAGATTTATCTGAATACTATGGACATTATAAAGGAATCATCCAAAAGAAGCATTCAACTTACGAGCTCCATCACTAAGAGCCTGCCAGGACCATGGTGTCCATGGCTCCTGCTCAGTAGAAGGCCTTCAAATGAAGCAAGTTGTTCCAGATTGAGGATGTGGCTGGAGGAGGGCAAATGGCCACTCCTGGTGAACTCCACTCTTTCTTCTTGTCACCACCATACCTCTACCTTCTGTGATTTTACAGAAACTCAAGGGTAGAGCTTGAAGATTAAACCGAAGAAGAAGAGTTGGTTTTTATACCTTGATTTTCTCTACCTTTAAGGAGTCTCAAACTGGTTTACAATCTCCGTCCCTTTCTCTCCCCACAACAGACACCTTATGAGGTAGGTGAGGCTGAGAGAGTTCTGAGAGAATTGTGACTAGCCCAAGGTCACCCAGCAGGCTTCATGTGGAGCAGTGGGGAAACCAATCCGGTTCACCATATTAGAGTCCGCTACTCATGTGGAGGGGAATCAAACCTGGTTCTCCAGATTAGAGTCCACCACTGCTGCTAACCACTACACCACGCTGGCTGTCAGCGTGGCTGGCCTATGCTCTCCTAGTTAGAGTGAATGGCACAAAGAAAGAGTATTATTTCTGGTGGTCCAGATTTGGTGTTTCCATTGCAATGTGCTATTCTTCATTAGCAAAGCCTTTTTAATAGAAACCATGCTTGGCCTGCAAAAGATCTATGTTCAGTAACTGAAATCTACAGCTAACAAAGCAGTGTTGCACTAAAGAGTACTGGGAAAACTGGGAATGTGAGGCTTGGAACTGGACTTTGATGTACATAGCACAGGTCAAATTATATCTCCATCCCTCAATGAGGAAGGATCATGTCCATACCCATGGTCCAAACTGTTGAACATGAACATGCTCTGACTGGAATAAATAATTTGGGGAAGCGGGGAGAGCAGTTTATTGAGGATGGATGCTAATTTTGGCTGTGGTATTAACATTGAACTTTTAACACAGTTGGATACGTGCCTCCAAATGACAACAACATAAAGGATTTTTGTTAAGATCTATGGTCATGGTCATGGGCACTTTAGCAGTTTGAAATTCTGGGAACAAGCTTAAGGTTGGTAGCCATCCCCCTTTTTATCTTCTTGACAAAATTCCTAAATTAAAAGATGCAAAGCCAAAAGCCAACAGGGTTATTTTAGCGAGTAGTATGTGCATCTGCAAAGAAGCATTGTGTGAGATGACATTTAGTGAGAAGACTGTGTGCGCTGAAGCACCACATGAGGGTCAAGCTGTAATAAGAGAACATAAGAACATAAGAAAGGCCCTGCTGGATCAGACCAAGGCCCATCAAGTCCAGCAGTCTGTTCACACAGTGGCCAACCAGGTGCCTCTAGGAAGCCACAAACAAGACGACCGCAGCAGCACCATCCTGCCTGTGTTCCACTGCACCCAAAATAATAGGCATGCTCCTCTGATACTAGAGAGAATAGGTATGCAGCATGACCAGTATCCATTCTAACTAATAACCATGAATACCCCTCTCCTCCATGAATATGTCCACTCCCCTCTTAAAGCCCTCCAAGCTGGCAGCCATCACCACATTCTGGGGCAGGGAGTTCCACAATTTAACTATGCGTTGTGTGAAAAAATATTTCCTTTTATCTGTTTTGAATCTCTCCCTCTTCAGCTTTAGCAGATGACCCCGTGTTCTAGTATTATGGGAGAGGGAGAAAAGAGGCCAGAGAGGCGTCTGGCGTGATGCCTTTGTTAAGACTGCACATCTGTTTGTTGCTGCCATGAATACCAATGCAGAACAGAGCCCAAAGCTTCCCCCCACTCAGATGAGAAACTAGCTGCTATCTTGTCCCAACACAGCACGCTTCCAGAACAGCAACTGCATTGCTGATGGCTATGTCTACCTTAAGGAGCCAGAAGATGAAGCACATGAGGATGGATTCCGTTGAATATCTCATAAGGTTCCAAACCTCCAGGTGGCGCCTGAAGATCTCCTGGAAGTACAACTGATCTCCAGATGACGGAGATCAGTTCCCCTGGAGAAAACGGACTCTATGGCATAGTATCCTGCTGAGGTCCCTCCCATCCCCAAGCCCTGCCCTCCCCAGGTTCCACCCCCAAATCAGCAGGAGTTTCCCAACCCAGAGTTGGCAACCCTACATACCTAGACAGACAAGGATAAGTGTTCTTTATAGAGCCATCTTTATTTTCTCTGCAGGCACACAGCTTGGCTCAGGTAAGAGTCATGAGCCCTTGGGCATGGACCCAAGGGATCTAGGCCCACGGCTCACAGCCTGGGGCCTATGGTAGTCATCTGGGTGGACCTGAACCAGCCCAGATTCATTTGCATACCCTCTGTCTATTTGTTTGTATCATCTGGGACTTTCTTTTCTTTTTTGTGAGTCTTTTGGGGTCCCCCCTGAGGAAACAAGTGGCCTAAAAATGCTTAAATAAGAAAATAAATAAATAAATAAAGGACAGGCATTCTCAAAGGCACTGGGGCGTTTTTGGAACAAACGTTTTTTCTTTCAGATTGGGGAAAGGAACATAGAAGCACTCAGCTTGAAGTTCTAATTTTTTTTTAGTTGGTAATACTGAGCATACTGCAGGATCTTACTATTCATGCTGGAAAGGGGTCCTGGCATGCTCCATGCTTAGGGTTGCCAACTTTGGGTTGGGAAATACGTGGAGAGTTTTGGGGTAGAGCCTGAGGAGAGCAGGGTTTGGGGAGGGGAGGGAGTCCAATTGCCAAAGCGGCCATTTTCTCCAGGGGAACTGTTCTCTACCAGCTGGAGATCAGTCATAATAGCAGGAGCAGCTAGTACTTGGAGGTTGGCAACCCTATCCAGGCTAAGGTCAACAGAGGAATGGTGGACAATTCCTCGCAGCAGTCATTTAATCTTAAGCAAAAAGCAAACAGATTTGTAATGAGGACAGTTTTTATTCTACATTTATTAGGAGGCAGAATTGTATTACCCTGTAATTTGTGCATTACGGAGTAGTAGGCATATCTTCTGTGTTTCTCTTTTTCAAAATATCCTCCAAGTAGGCAGCATTACTTAGCCTGCCATTAGCAGAATGACTATTTAAGGGCTTAAGCAATTTCAGAAAATGGAATATGAATCCTTATCTGGATTTTTTTAAACATACACAGAACTGAACAATTAACACAGGAAACAGCGGGATACTAATCATCTAGAGGAAGAAAACTGCATTACGCAGCTGATGAAAACAGTAGGGAAGCACAGGGGAAATAACTGTGATGCATTGCCAGTGACATTCTATCTGTGGGCAACTCCACGCTGTCAATTGGCTGACTTGGGCTAAAAACAGCACTACTTGATGTTGCCTTTCAGAACGCTGGAGAATTTGCCATCTGAGAAATCCTGACTCCGTGAAAACTAATCATATCCAGCTTAGCGTAGCAACTGTTTTTCTAGGGGGAGAGATAATAGAGTTTCTATCAACTCTTAACTTCTTTGGACTTCTTTGGGTCGCTGAATTCCAAAAGGGCTTATTGGCTCTGAAATTTGTGTCCCACACACCAGTCCAACACCAGGTCAGAAGAGATACCTGAGTTCTTCAGGTAAGTGGGTGGCTGACAAGCAAGATACTCTCTGAAGAATGAGAAATAGGGTTGCCAACTGCCTGGAGAAAAAATGTCCTGTCCCTTTAATAATGCGATTTTATCTACCTTCAGGCCAAGAAAAGCTTCAGACCTATTTCCTCTGTTAAAGGAAAAGGACATTTTTCTCCAGGCCTGTTAGCAAACCTAATACCATTAAGGTCTTGCCTACACACCTAGCAGAATGATGTCATGGAATTCTGAGGAGATTGAATGATCCTGTTCCATCCGAGAGTAAGTGGATGGAGCCACTTTTTGTAATGCTCCTCCATGTAAGAACTCCCCCACAAATTAAAAAATGGGCACTTTAGAAAGAAAAGGTATAGCCTAGCCCTCACATACCAGTGTGGTGTAGTGGTTAGGAGTGGAGGACTCTAAAATCTGGAGAACCGGGTTTGATTCCCCCCCTCCTCCACATGAGCGGTGGAGGCTGTTTGATTCTACTTAAAGGCAGAGAAAGTTGGCATATAAAAACCAACTCTTCTTCTTCTTCATTTTCAATTTACAAGGAGCCATTAATGTAGGGGAACTACAACGTATTCCCTCCTCTGCAGTCCAAAATCCATTCTGCCACCTCAGCATGCTGCAACTTCAGCACCATTTCATTCCACTGCCCATCTAAGCCAGGACTCAGATTAAAGTTATTCAGAGATTTCATGTGTGTGTAACCCAAGTGCTGGAACTAAGGGCAAGTTCAAGGTCTAGGATCCCCTTTCCTAACCCTCCTCTACACAACTGTATTTATTGTAAGGGGAAAATACTATTTGCCCCATTGGATATGGTACTCCCCATCCTCAAAACTCCTTTCCCTTCCCAAGCCAAAGGTCGAGTAGGGTTGCCAGCCCCACCCCCCGACCACCAGCAGGGGATGGGAGATATGGTTGCCAGATCCAGGTTAGGAAACTCCTGGGGATTTGGGGATTGAGCCTGGGGAGGACAGGAACCTCAGTGGGGAACAATGCCTCAGAGTCCTTCCAGTCCAAAGCATCCATTTTCTCCAGGCTAACTGATCTCTGCAGTCTGGAGATGAGCTGTAATTCTGGGAGATCCCTACATCCTACCTGGAGGCTGGCATCCCTTGTCCAGAGTCTGAAGATGAGAGATGGCCTATCAAGTCAGGGCCTTACCCACTGTTCATTAAGAGTGCAGCTCTCAGCTAGCGTCCTGGGTTTTGAAAGTACTGTCCTCTAGCAAAATGTGCCTTGGTGGAAAGCAGCTCCTGTGGTCCTGCAGCCAATGTCCTGGAAGCATGGTTTCTTGCAGAATCTGGCTCGGCCACAGTTCCTCCAATCCAGGCTCCACGGCGGTGAAGTTCTGAGGCCACCCTCTTCTCCAGGAGGTGATAGATGGAATCAAATAAGGGTTGCCAGGCCCTCTTCGCCACTGGCGGGAGGTTTTTGGGGCGGAGCCAGAGGAAGGGGGGTTTGGGGAGGGGAGGGACTTAAATACTACAGAGTCCAAGGCCAAAGTGGCCATTTTCTCCAGGTGAACTGATCTCTATCGGCTGAAGATCAGTTGTAATAACAAGAGACCCCCAAATAGTACCTGGAGATTGGCAACCCTAAATTACATAAAAATTCCTCCTTAAAGCATAGTGTGTTTTGTGTGTGTGTGTGTTGCATGCCACAAGTGCGTGTGCAGGGATCATCTCATTGATCATCTGAAGATCAATATAAAAATTGAGGTGAAAGGTATGAGGGCTGTGTGCAACTGAGAAATAAATGTGCATTTACAGCATCCAGAAGAGGCCCTTAGTTAGCTATTTAGATTGGCTGCTGGTGATTTATATAAATTTCACTTACCCAAATGTAATGTTTGACATGTTACCTCAGGCTGTTTGGATGGAATAGGCTATAATCCTGATTGTTTCCTCCATGAAACCATCAGTGGACGGTGAGTTATAATATTCTATTTCTGTTCTTCCATTTAAAATACAATGACCCCATTTTGTCAAGTAGGAGTCAAAGCCCTACTATACATTCTTCTCCCATTCTTTACCAAAGTGAAAAAATTCACTTCTAAGAGGGGAAATAATTTCATAGATGATAACAAAACAGATGTCTCAAATGTGGAGATACCTTTCTGTTTTTAGACACATGGTGTGATGAAAACATTCATCTCTAATATTTTGAGAACTGCTAGAAACAAAAGATTTGAGCAGAAAACAAACAAAAAAACTCTTTTTGTATCATATGGCTCCCACTATTCAGAAAATGAGTAAAGGGCGACATTTATTGGAATATGAAGCTACAAAAAGCATCTAGGAGGCAACTGTGAACGATCAAAACTCACATCCATCATATTTTTGAATATTTACAAGGTTTTAGCCTTGTACTGTGCTCTGACTGCAGCGCATAGAGCTCTGTAACAGCAAATGGGGACTCCTCTGTGGCCATTTTGGCTCATGAAAATGGCACAGGAGGGAAAGAAGAAGACCTTCCAACTCCTGCGCTGCATTCCTAAGGCAAATTTGGCCCTGGCACATTCGGAAACAATAGTTCCCCCATGTGACATCTGTCTGCAAGTCATGTTGGGGAACCATGAACCAACTCATGACAGATGTATTGACTATTTTGTAGCTCTCTGGCAGACAAAGGCCTTTGCCAACACATGCGGTTCTTTAACTGGAGATGCCAGGGATCTTAACTGGGAGCTTTAACACAAAATACCTTTTTCCCTATAGAAATGTCCCACTGGATTGCCTCAGAAAGCGTGGGGAAATGGAGGCTGCAATGAAGCTCTGGGGTGTTCAGTTTCATCAGCTCTGTTCCATCACCTCAGTTTGCCTCAGGGATATGTGGGCCATGAACGAGCATGAAAAATGAGTACTCTCCCTCAGCTTGGAATCTGTTTTTATTCAGTAACTGCAAGACACCTTACTGCAACACCTCTGTGTGGAAGAATGTGAGCCTCTTAGTGTATGTGGAATGTCTTAATCACCAATGAATAACCATTGTTGGGATGCCATGGGGACCCTCCTCAAAATCTAGGATTAGGGACGAAGAACTGAGAAGGCATAATGCTCAAGAAAACAACCCCAGAACATTTCACTATGAGAGAGGGTTGATCACCCACTGGGTTAGTTCACAATCTGTCCACTAGTTTTCAGACAGCACAGGCAAATATTCAAAGAGTTTGCACATGTTCAGTTGTTCAAAAACAGAGCAATGTTCCTTCACTGCTTTCCCACTGCTTCCCCCCCTCCCTAGGCACCACTACTACCTCCCATTCTCACCTGCTGTTTACCCACAATCTTTAAATGCATAAAACACATTAACATTTACAGATGTGAGGTGTCTCCCTTTGCCTTTTATGGTTGACTGACTCAGTGTTCATTCATAGGACAGGCAGGCAAACTGTTCAGATCTGAAGCAATAGATTTCTTTACATGCACCCACACACAACTCTAGGTCCATTAAATGATGCATCCTGGCTTCACCAGGTGCAAAGAGGTGGTGAACTGTGAGAAGTGGGCCATTTGAATGACCCTGGGCAGAATACATGCCTTTCCGGGTGATACCAAAGTTCTATCTGCTGACTGTGCTTATGCAAAAGCTACCACAAAATGGGACTCATAATCCAGCCATGCAGCTTATTTACCAAGCCATGGCCTGCCCACGAAACTGTAGTGTGTCAAGCAACTTACACAGGAAACTCTGTAGATGCAGCTGCACGATATGACATTCAAGTTGAACTACAGACAAAACCTTCAAGAGGGTCTTGACTTACATGTAAACTCTCAGTTCAATTATGGTAAATTCAATTGTAGGTCACGTTTTTGCCACATTTACAGGATCCCTGCTGACTAGAGAAAATGAAGCAATTCAATGCAGAGGGCTAACAAGCTGAGGGACCATAATGTCCAGGTAACAGCAAGCCCCAAGTGTAACTCTGGAGTGTCCCATTTTAGTAATTAAAGTACTGAGTAATTGCCATCTCCCCCATTCCCCACTACTTCCAACATGGGCTTGAGTCCTGCCTCCACATTTTTAATGCTCTGCAATACCTCTTGAGAGGAGAATATAGGGACAGGCATTAAAACTGACAAAGGGCTTGCAAACAGAATTATATACAAATGAAATATCCCTGACTAGATGTTGGGATGAAGAGAGAGAAGGCAGGGTTCAAAGAGAAAGAAAAGCCCATCCGGAAGGAAATATAGACTGGCACTCAGCTATCGGCCAACATTATAGCCCTGCATTCTGTTACGATATGGACTGTTTATATCCCGGATTGGTCAGGCCAACCCCAGTCAGTGCACTCTCCCGCCTCTTCAGAGCAAGCGGCAAGCCTAAAGCTGCCTGGAGAGGAGCGCTCTGTCATCCCGCAAGCTGGCAGTCAAGGAGCAGAGGCCAGGTCAACCCTCCAGTGAACCAGAGGGAGTCCACCATTTGCAGTGCCCCCGTTCCAGTGGAAGCCATACTGCAGGGAGCTGACAGCACGCAACCACCAACAGCGCTTCCCCACCCCCACCCCAGAGCTGATCAGATTAATCAGCTAAGCATTAATAAACGTTAAGACAAACAAATAAACACCATTCCTCCGGCTATGCAAAAGAATGTCTTCCCGGACATCGCGATGTGCAACCTGTGTATGAGCAGCAAAGCCCATCAACAAGAGATTCCTGATTCCCCCCCCCAGGGTTGCGCAAACCAATGGAGACAGTATAGTCTACCAAATTATCATACCTCCCCACCCTGGCAGCCGATCGTTAATCCTTTTGTCACCTTTTGTTTAGCTTGGGAACCGCGAGGGTAATCCCATCACCCTCCCCCTTGGAAAATAGTATAACTTGAGTCCCCGACATCCATAGGAAACCCTTAGGTCTTCCCTTGGCTTCCTTGCAGTTACTCTGCTAGTTGGACTTTGCATAGCCTATCCCCACTCTCGCCCTCCCTGGGAACCTCGCCACTCTGCCCTTTTTATCCCAGTGTTTTAGTCCACGGAACTTGGGACATCTCCTCTTCAGGACAGGTATTGTATCTCCCATCATCACCTCCTGCCACATTGGCGACCGTCACTTTCCTCCTCCCTTTTTGCTCTTAGACTCTGTATGAACGTTGTGTATATGATATTTGTATGCTTGTGAACATAACTAATTGATCGAGTAAAAATCTTTAAACTAAATCCATTTGCGCCTTCGTCTTTCCCACTGAATCTTGGATTGGACTCCCATAAACGTTAGTTAAATGATCCCAGATTATGCCCACTGCCGATTATTGAACGCTAATTTCCCCATATTATTCATAACCGAGCAATTAGGCTAACAATTCCCACCATATGGTTGGCATTTAGGGTTACCAAATGCCTTGAGAAAAAATGTACTACCCCTTTAATAGAGGCTTAATAGGATGTTATTTACCTCCATGCCATGAAAAGTTTCAGCTGCCCATTTCTGAGCATTAAAACTCTATTAAAAGCACAGCGCATTTTTCTCCAGACCTGCTGAGAACCCTACTGGCATTCTCCCCCAAAGGCCCTCGCCAATGCTGAAGGATGTTGGGGTCATGATTCCATAGTCATGAGGGGCTGCTCATGGATGCATCCTTTCCTCTGCACATGCTCAGAAGCACCACGTGTTTGCACCCAGACCTCTCCGGATTCTAGCCATGTTTATAAAGCTTAGGTTTCATTTAAATTTTGTTTCCTTCTCTCAAGACAATTTAAGAAGCCTATAAACCATGAATCTACAAAATGAGCAACTACTCTGAACGGTTTCCCCCAAGAATGATGATTATTATATTACTTTTGCTAGTATTACTATTATTAAATTATGTTAACTATATGGCCATCATAAATGACATTTTAAAAAGAGCAACTCCACAACAGTAGCTGTACTAATAGCTAGGATGCTGACAGATAGCTAACAAAAGGCCATTAAAAAAAAAAAATACACGTCCCTCTAGCTCTGACTTTTTTCTCATGTGCTCAGCTGTGGCAATTAGAAGAACAATCTTTCAGAAGTCTGCCTCCAAATGCCGCTCACTGTTTTCTCCGGCTACTCCTCTCAAGACTGGCAGAGGAGTCACCACTGATGAAGCACCAAACCTATACCTGCTCCGGGGCACAGTCTTTGTGGAACCTAGGGAAATGGTCTGTTAACAACAACAAAAAGGAAATAGAGGGACCAGGCCAAACAGTGGCCTTGGAATAATTTTATAGCCTCTTCTAAATAAATAAATAAATTTTATTCACGGCAGGTACGCCAGATGAAACAGGTAAAACAGAAACTGACCATACAGAGTAGATGTTTACAACCAAGGCCAACAAAATTGGGAAATACCCAATTTTACAATTCCACAGATTAAGGATGTACATTGCTACTGCACAATATTTTGCAACCTGGGTAGTAATTGGTGAGCTGTCTCCCAGCAGAAACCTTTTGGTCCATTCACCCTCATCACCAGAGCCCATTTCCCTAATCAAAGGGTCAATAATACTGAAGCGGGCTGACTTGTAAAAAATACATGGTCAATGGTTTCCAGCTCCCCTGTGTTACACGGGCAAAGTCTCTCCACCCTGGGGATCTTCTTAAATTTCCCTTCTAATATGGCAGATGGTAGGGCTCCACATCTGGCCAGTGTATAGGTAGGGTTGCCAACTGCCAAGTAGTAGCAGGAGATCTCCTGTTAATTCAACTGATCTCCAGCCGATAGAGATCAGATCACCTGGGGGAAAATGGCCACTTTGGCAATTGAACTCTATGGCATTGAAGGACCTCCCCTCCCCAAACCCCACCCTTTTCAGGCTCCGCCCCAAAAATCTCCCGCCGGTTGTGAAGAGGGACCTGGCAACCCTATGTATAGGCCAATGACCTCTTCTAAACAAACCATAGAGGCCTAATGGCTATTTCAAAGCCTTCTTTTTATAACACCATGAAGGCTGCAATCCTAAAGTCACTTCCCTGGGAGTAATCCTCAATGAATAACATGGGACTTTCTTCAGAGTAGACTTACTTTGGATTGCTTCCGAATTCTTAATAGCAAAGAGCTCACTTTCAAACTGAATGCCAAATCCATGGAAAGGACCAACCACAGCTACCATTAAGGGTTGTGCAAGCTCAGGGAATCTGGGCTCTCAAAGTTCTCAATAATGGGGGAAGCTGCCTTGAGCCTCTCTTAGAGGGAAAGAAGTAAAAGGAATCCAAATATTTTAAGGCTGCAATACTGATGGGGAGGAGAATCTCCTTAGGAGCCAGCGTGACCCTGTGCCGGCGTAGGTGTCACGTTATCACAGGATAAAGTGGCACCCACACCATCGTGGGGGAAAACAAGCTGGCACAGGGTTCTGCCTGCCCTTGCTGCCAGCACAGCCGCTCCGGGAGCTAAATCCCAGAAGAGAATGGCTGTGCCGGCGTGGGAGAGGCATTCCCGGGGCATTCCCATTGGTGGAGCTGCCTTTAGGAGGAGGAGGAGGAAAAGACAATAGCAGCCAGTAGGAGCAGACTGTGAGATGGGGGGAGGTAAACCATAGGCAGCACTGGTGCTGGAGGGAGCCACACCCAGCAGGTGGAAGGAGAGCTATTTCCTTTCCACCTTCCAAATAGTTACTGCATGGTGGGTGCAGGAGGGAGGCAAGGCCATGGAAATTACTTGTAAAGAAACAGGCAAATTAAGTCTCAAGGGACAGTTGTGTTGGCCAGTTGCAGCAAAATTGAACAGGAATCTTGTGGTACCTTAAAAACTAACAACATTTTATTCCAGTAGCAGGTTTCATTGACTACAGCCCGCTCCTTCAGATGCGATGGATGGATCCTCGGCTGGCATTCAATTTACTAATTTTTTTTATTTTAGAAAACTGATATCCTGCCTTTCTGTCCACAGAGAGGCCACCAAGGCAGCTAACAAATTAAAACATACCTAATAAAACCACGTTTTAAACCATTTGATGTAACATTTACACAGGAGGTTTGGGGGGGGGGAAACAGCAGGTTTGATGGGGTTGTGAAATTCAGGAAGCACAGAGTGAAATGTAATTATGCAAAATTCAAATCTAATAAGAAATACAGTCTATTCGCCAGTTATGCCAAGTTAGTTAATTGGTGTAATGGGTGGAGAGTCACAGTCTTAGCTGTAGTCATAGTGAGACAAAAATCCTAAACCCCAGTTCAATGCAGAGGAGTTAAGGTATCTGTGATCAGCTAACTCCACTGGACAAAATCCTGTATTACAGGCTTAGGATCAGTACCATGGACAGAGCATAAAGTAGCGCACTCTCTTGATAAATATGCAGGCTGAACCTGACTTATTGGGGGGTGTTAAGCAACTGTGATACTTTCACTTGATTTTGTATATTAGAGCTGTTAGAAAGAGCTGCTACAGAAAGGGGTATGCCTCCCCAGTCCAAACATCTTCACCAAAAAGACTTGCCAAAACCTGGGCACTTTTCAGAAGTGTTATAAGGCTTGTCAGAGCTAGGTTTGGTACCTTAAAATTATGCTATGTTTGGTATTACAAGAAATTTTGATTTCATAGAATCATATGTTTTATATGTAGTCCAAGCTATACTTATTCTTTTATTGTCCAGGTTTGGACAGTAACCTTGGAGCCCCAAAACAAAAGCAAAACCAAAAAACTTTAAAGTAGTTCTGGTCAGTGTCTAAGCAGAAATAAGATGGAGAATCACTAAGAGGTGTGAGGAGGTAAGTTAGGACCTCTAACTAGGCCAATGATGAACGATGTTGCCAATGCAATTAGCATCTAGGTCACAGTAATGTGCAGGATAAGAAATACTATTTTATTCTTCTGAGGTAAACAGTTTAGCATTAAGAACTTCCACTTTTATTATTTAGCCACCCTATAACAAGTCCCTCAGGCTGGAGGGCAGTGAACCACCTCACCACCCACATCCTCCTTTTCTATTAAAACGTCCACCTTCTGCTTTAGGAGTGTGAGGTAAAGTGGATTTCTTTCTATTTTTATTACAATTTACACAGGATCACTTAATCCTTAAAACAGAGAGCACAGCAGATACTGATCAGGACCCTTTTCCACTGGATCCTACAGAGTTTGCTGCAGGTTATGGGTTGATGAGAACACAAGAGTCAAAAGTAACAAACACTTAAGATTATTAAATTTGTAATGTAACTTTATTTAATTTGTGGCACTTAATGCCTTCCCACTCTAGCATGATAGATGACACAAGTTACCAGAGTTGGGAGGTGTTCTTTGCTTAGTAGTTACAAAGTGTGTTTTCTAAGAGACTCAAACTTGAAAGAAATAACCAGACAACATTTCACTATTTTTATAGGAAGAGAACCCAAACCCTGCCTGTCTAAATAATATTCATATTGGATTCTCTCTCCAAAAATTCAACTCCCCTTTTTTCAGTTGGTCACTGGATGGTAAAATACCTGGGTTTTTTCTCTCTTCATCACTGGGTTTTTTTCCCCATTCGCTATTTCAGATCTGATTGGTCCAAGCTGAATGAGTAAGAAAAGAGGGCAGAATCTTCATCATGCTATGAGAGTCAAGAAAACCTACCATGCCTGAAACAAAAGCAGATAAATGTGTGTGTGTTAAGTGCCGTCAAGTCGCTTCCGACTCATGACGACCCTATGAATGAAAGTCCTCCAAAATGTAGATAAATATGTACCCACCATATAATTACGTCTAGATAATTATTATTTATTGATTCATTTACAAAATGTATACCCCACCTTTCTGCCTGATCAGGGCCACCAAGGCAGCTAACAGATTTAAAACATATGTAACAAAAAACACATCTTAAAAACCATAAAAATCAAACATAAACATATCATTAAAACAATTAAAACCACCCTAAAGTACACATACATAAAAACAATCATTAAAGCATGCGGAAGGAAGAGTTAAGAACATAAGAAAAGCCCTGCTGGATCAGACCAAGGCCCACCAAGTCCAGCAGTCTGTTCACACAGTGGCCAACCAGGTGCCTCTAGGAAGCCCCCAAACAAGACAACTGCAGCAGCACCATCCTGCCTGTGTTCCACAGCACCTAATATATTGGGCATGCTCCTCTGATTCTGGAGAGAATAGGTATGCATCATGACTAGTATCTATTTTTACTAGTACCCATGAATACCCCTATTTTCCATGAATATGTCCACTCCCCTCTTAAAGCCTTCCAAGTTGGCAGCCATCCCCACATCCTGGGGCAGAGAGTTCCATAATTTGACAATGTGTTGTGTGAAGAAATACTTCCTTTTGTCTGTTTTGAATCTCTCACCCTCCAGCTTCAGCAGATGACCCCACATTCTAGTATTAAGAGAGGGAGACAAGCTTCTCCCTATCCACTTTCTCTATACCATGCATAATTTTATAGAGCTCTATCATGTTTCCCTTAACCGCCTTCTTTCCAAGCTAAACAGTCCCAAGCATTTTAACCGCTCCTCATAGGACAGTTGCTCTAGCCCCCTGATCATTTGGTTGGGATCACTGAGGGAACGTCAGCCAATCTGTATGATATAGCTCCCCTGCCTCAGTTTGCAAATGTTGTTAACAGAACCACATTTTTATCCATCTCCTCTTCCAAATTCATGAGCAGTTGTGCGTGATAATATCTCAGTAGTCAAAGAAACCCAAAAGCAAAAGCAAAATAAGCAATTTCCCTTTGTCCATTTCATGTGCAGAGTCTCCTCCAGGGGGAGGATAACAGATTGAACTCTACATGGTTGCTTCAGGCTGGCAAACGCTTCCGCATTCTGCTTCAGCAAAGAGTTTGTGCTGAATTCTTATTTTCCTTTATCAGACTTTGACGTAGTTATTATCCAGAATACAAACATCCATCAGATTTGCAACACAAGCCCACTGATGGTAGGAGATGTTCTGTGTCATATGCCTCGGAGTCGTCTGCCAAATATATTCCTTTTGAATGAACAAAATTTCTTTCTGCAGGTACACAGCATAGCCTATCCCTTCGATAATCTCATCTTTCAGTGCCAGTGTCAGTGTGAATTTTCACTGCTCTCTCACAGTCACGCTCTGCCGGGGCCTATAATAATAACTTTGGTTATTTCATCCTGCTGTCACCTCTTCCACAAGCATCAGTGGGGAGAAAAAACATTCAAGACGCCAGTGTAAAAATTCACAGAGGCACAAGCAGCTGTCGCAGAAAAGCTGAGAAAATAAAAGTTCTAGGCCTGTTCCAGCCCATCCCGACTTGGGCTCTGCAACTCGACTGCTGCCTATTTTGCACCTACGTTACAAACCATTATCAAGAACAGATTGTCTTCCACACTTACGTGCACATATACACTAGGGCTTTTCACACATGGCTGCTCAAGCATCTATTATATTTTTATCCTCCCTTTAAGAAGAAGAAGAGTTGGTTTTTATATGCTGACTTTCTCTACCTTTTAAGGAGAATCAAACAGGCTTATGATCTCCTTCCCTTCCTCTCCCCACAACAGGGACCTTGTGAGGTAGGTGGGGCTGAGAGAGTTCAGAGAGAACAGTGACTAGCCAAAGGTCACCCAGCTGGCTTCATGTGGAGGAGTGGGGAAACCAACCCGGTTCACCAGATTAGAGCCCACCACTCATGTGGAGGAGTGGTGAATCAAACCTGGTTCTCCACATTAGAGTCCACTGCTCTTAACCACTATACCACGCTGGCTCCTTAAGCAGCTCAGGGCAGTACACGCCTCCTCATTTTGTCTTCACAACAATCACATCACACTGAGAAGGACCCTCTTACTGAGTGTCACAGGTGTGCAGGGATTTGAACCCAAGCCCTCCCCAGTCCTAGTGCAAGATTTCAACGAGGTGGGGCAGTAGCTCATTGATAGAACATCTGCTCTGCATGGATAAGGTCTCAGGTTCCATTCCTAGCCTCTCCAGACAAAAGAAGCATGCAGGAGGTGATGTGAAAGACCTCTGCCTGAGACTCTCTAGAGCTGTGACCAGTCAGAGAAGATATTGCTGACCTTGATAGGCCAATGGCCTAATTTAGTATAAGGTAGTTTATGTGTGTTCAACATGCTAACCACTATATCACACTGGCTCTCTGTGCATTATGGGAATTCCTCCTTCCTTCCTTCCTTCTTTCCTTCTTTCCTTCTTTCCTTCCTTCCTTCCTTCCTATCCCACACCATGAAAAACGTATAATTTAGCAAACATCTATGGACCTTTAAAATTGCCTTTCAAATGATTGGAAAACCTGACTAATGTACAGTTTTTTCAGATAAAGCTGGTTATCTTGCTGGAATACCCCAAATAAGTCATATTCCATCTTCACAGGCTGGATGTTTACAATATTTTTCCAATACAAATTTGTTCTGCTACTATCTTGCTGCTCAAGAGCCAGTGTGGTGTAGTGGTTAAGAGCGGTGGTTTAGAATGGCGGACTTTGATCTGGAGAACTGGGTTTGATTCCCCACTCGTCCACATGAGCAGCGGAGGCTAATCTGGTGAACTGGATTTGTTTCCCCCTCCTACACACATGAAGCCAGCTGGGTGACCTTGGGCTAGTCACACTCTCTCAGCCCCACCTACCTCACAGGGTGTCTGTCGTGGGGAGGGGAAGGGAAGGAGATTGTTGTCAGGCCCTGCCTGTACAGTGTGCAGGGAATGCCAGGCATGGCCTGACAGAGGATGTTTTGCTTTCTCCAGGTGCTGTCTCAAGGTCAGCGCTAACAACTGCCAACTGTGTATTTTGACTCTGGACTCTGTGGGAATCTTACCCCAATGGGGGGAGGGTTGCCATGGCATCCCGAATTGTTCTATGCTTTCAATATATGCCCAGCTCCATGCTTTTAGTTCTCATTAGTGCCATCTTGAATCCTAGCTGCTGTTGACCTGTAGACCTTCCAATAAATCAACTCTCTTTTGGACCACCTGTCTGCGAATGTTGTTTATGGGATTGTCACGGGACAAGTGCTCACAATTGTAAACCAGTTTGATTCTTCCTTAAGCAGTAGAGAAAGTAGGCATATAAAAACCAACTCTTCATCTTCTTCTGTTTTTGTAAGGCCAACAAGTTTCATTCCTTGATGAACTATACTTCCCATCCCAAGCCAGAATGACTGCCAATTTCTAGCTGTCACGTTAAAGTAACAAGCTCACACGAGTTGTTTTACCACATGTGGGCTTGGTTTTGCCCATAGCCTCTGTCTCTATCCCCCTCTCCCCGACTCTGTTTCTTCATTTATCAATATGTGACACAGTGAGCAAACCTAAGCAGGATTGCTTGGAAATAAGCCTCCTGCTATTTAATGGGGCTTGCTCCCAGGGAAGTCCCCTTAGGATTGCAGCTGTATTGACCTAGCCTAGTGCTTCACCCTGGGCCCTGTTCCTCAAGACCGCAGCAGCCTGGAGAGCACTTTATCTCTTAGAAGGCTGAGGCACATTGCTGCTGTCTGTAAATGAGTGATCCTTGGGGCCTCTTGAGAATGATAGCGGCAAAGAGCACTTGGTGCAAAGTGAAAAGAAAGAGTGGTTGATTGCTTGTCTGAAGTGGTGGGGAGGGGCCTTGGCTCAGTGGTAGCGCATCTGCTTGGCATGCAGAAGGTCCCAGGTTCAATTTCGGCATCTCCAGTTAAAGGGACTAGGCGAGTAGGTGATGTGAAAGACCCCTACCCGAGACCCTGGAGAGTCGCTGCCGGTCTGAGTAAACAATACTGACTTTGATGGACCAAGGGTCTGATTCAGTATAAGGCATCTTCATGTGTTCATGTGTTCATTACCTATAAAACTGTTTAACTATTCTGCTGAGGTTGGAACTACATGTTACATGTAGATTCCCTGGTTAAATTTTAAGACTTCCTTTTCCAAGTTTGGGCTGCAACTAAAAGGGCGAAACAGACCTTGGGGAGAACAGGTCATTTTGCCTTTTTCTTGCAGAAAACCCAGGCTGCTTTCCACTGGGGAAAACTTTGGCTGGAGATCTGTGGGGTGGCAATTTTCAATTACGAAATAACCAAAAGAAAAAGAGCCCATCTCTTCCTTGCCTGTCTACTCCTTTACATTGCAGCTCCAAGCATGTGTGTATTGATTGTAAAATGGACCAGAACACAATGTGCATTCCGGTACTGCTGCTTAGGAACTCTAGTGCCATCTAATAAATTCCGAATATCCACCAATCTGATAAATTCCACTAAGAAATGAATGCCGCCCTCTGTGCAGACACAAAATCACAGATACCCTCAAAATGTAGCTGATTTTAAATGATGCATTACCTAACCAGGATTACTTTGGAGCCCAAGTAATCCCAGCAAGCTAGGAAATTGTGAGCATACAACATTGGTGCCTACCTGGCTGGTTTCAGGACACAAAATACAAGACTACTCCAAATGTTTCTAATTGTGAACTGCAAACACATCATTAGTGTGATCCTACCAGATGCATGACCTGGTAGGAAATGAGCCAATTAAGTTGGATTTAAGCCAGTTAAGGTCCTTGTCTTCTTACAAATTACTGGAACGTTGTTACCTTACATTATAGAATGATTGCCATTTGCCAATGAATACGCATTCAGATAACTGTTGGAGGAGAGAATCTGAGGTTTGCTAGGCAATATTTAACTGGTGGGGAATTTAAGAGAAAAACACTGTATTTTTACTTTCTGAAGAACAATCTTTGTATCATATCACTTTCTAATTAATGAATATTATATACAATCTTTTGCTACATAGACACAATCCTGTGGAAGTCGACTAATGGAAAATTCCCATAATAGAAAACAAAGTGGATTTTTGCAAAGCTCCTGTGGGGGCATTTTGGGGGTTAGAGGTCCCAAATTTTCAGGGTAGCTTTCAGGGACTCTCCTTGCACGAACCTCAAAGTTTGGTGACAATTGGGTCAGGGGCTCCGGTGTTATGGGCTCTGGAGAGGTTGCTCCCTCCCTCCTCCAAAGACAAGCATTAGCCGATTAGTGAACAATCTCTTACCTTCCAATGCTTCTGTATGGAGGTGGGCGTGGGCGACCTCTTCCAGACCCCATAACTTCAGACCCCCTGACCCAATATTCACCAAACCTGGGGGGTCTTGCAAGGAGAGTCCCTGCAAGCTACCCTGCCATTTTGGGGGCTCTACCTCAAAAATATTCCCCCAGGGTCAAATTTGTTCAGGAAACATGAAAATAAAACAAATTCCCATATTTACCCGTACAGGAATTCAGCTTATTTTGGGTTTCCTGGAAAAAAATCGGGCCCAATAAACCCAAACCTGAATTTTACCGATTTTTTTCCCTCTCTGTGCTCAGCTGTTTAGTTTTGCCCTACATTACACTGTGAGGTGCTATTTTCCCCTGCAAAGTTCATGTGCTCTTCTTGCCTTTGATTGTGTTATTTTAATTACCAACCAGTTGAACGGTGCCATTAACTTTTACCCTGTGCTGGTTATTGAACCTTTCCCTGAGTAAATTACGCAGAAACTATTTCAACCCTTGGCACGTTAGGTTCCTACTTGCCTAGGGTGTTTTATCCTCCTAAGAAAATGAAGTAAATGACAACACATCATTAAGGCACCTCTGTTCAAAGAAAATGCAAAAAAAATCATATTATATGCATTGGCTAGGAGATATTTTTGTGAGTATCTTAAATTATGTGTTCAAAGCCTCTTGATTTTGAGAGTCTATAAGTATACATGTATCATCTTTTTTGGTGTGGGAGTAATTTCTTTGTTTGGGGGGGTACCTTAAAAAAGGCACAGTTTAAACCTAGGATTAATCTTCCTTTGTCTTATTCATTGAACTTTAACACATGGCTCCAAGGATACGTGCCTGCTCTAGTCTTTGGACAGACCTGCAAATCTGGTATTTTGGATTCATACAGCTGCTTTGGTGGCCTGGGTTGCCAACCTCCAGGTGGCTACTTTGGTAGGTGGCTACTTTGGTAGGTGGACTGCATGACATTATATCCTTCTGAGGTCTCTCGCCTTCCCAAACCCTGCCCTCCCCAGTGCTCACCCCCAAATCTCCAGGTATTTTCCACAAGAAAGTTGGCAACCATAGGGTTGGAAAATTCCTAGAGATTTGGAAGTGGAGCCTGGGGAGGGACCTCAGTGGGGAATTATGCCATACAGTCAATCTGCCAAAGCAGCTATTTCCTCCAGGGGAACAGATCTCGGTAGTCTGGAGGTCAGGTCTAATTCTGAGAGATCTCTAGGCCCTACCTTGCACTATGGTAAGTTCCAGTTTGCCACTTGGTAGATCTCCACGATAGCAATAATCCACATCTTTGTGCCAAGAGGAGAATCATGTATAATTGGTAGAATACCTCTGACACCTTCACATTTAGATGTCAAGATTCTCTCTATCTTTTTGAGTAGTGCCTTTGTGTGTTCCCTGGGTTCATCAGCTGCCGAGCTTTCATTTTCTTCTCTCTCCTGTGCCCCATTTCCCTAACAGTGCAATCTTAAAGTTATACCCTGCTAATGGCAATGGAATTGTTTATTTATTTCCTTTATTTACAGCTCTTCTATCTTGCTGAGACTCAAATTCTCAACTACCTTTCCCCTACACCCCCAGTGACCCCTACACCACACCCAGAAGACGGCCAAGATGCCCTCCCTCTCATGAGCTGCCTAAGGTTATAGAATCAGCATTGCTGACAGATGGCCATCTAGCCTCTGCTTAAAAACCTCCAGGGAAGGAGCACTTACCACCTCCCGAGGAAACCTGTTCCACTGAGGAACTGCTCTAATTGTTAGAAAATTCTTCCTAATGTTTAGACAGAAACTCTTTTGATTTAATTTCAACCCGTTGGTTCTGGTCCGACCTTCTGGGGCAACAGAAAACAACTCGGCACCATCCTCTATATGACAGCCCTTCAAGATGGTTATCATATCCCCTCTCAGTCTTCTCCTCTTCAGGCTAAACATACCCAGCTCCTTCAAACATTCCTCTTTCTTCAGTATAAGGGCTAAATTACAGGGATTTGATCACAGATCCTCAGTGTTTGGTCCCAAGAGGTAGATGTGCATCATTTTCCTCCTGCTTTTTTACAATGGTTGGCCTCAAAGCAAAATGGCAGGTTTACAATCTCTTGCTTTGTGGTAAAAGTACATTCTGAGCTAAAAGTCTGAAAAGCCAGCCAGATAACTTGCAAAATGTTCGTGCTGTTTTACATGACTCCTGCTGTACAGATTACTTTGCTGGAAAGCATTCTACCAGCACTAAAGAAGAGTAGGGACTCTTCAACATATGCTTAAGGATAGAACTGCATTGTATGTACATTTCGTCATGATCATCTAGATGCATTCTTCGAAAACTCTTGAATCTTTTACTCCTTCCTCCTGGCGCCTGTATGACATTGCAGACTACAGAGCTTATTTCTTTCCAGAAATCAAACGGAAGAGCGCTGCCTCATAGTTTCATCAGTATGCTTGGCGCCAGGCTACTATGCAAAAATGTTCACATACCTGATTGAAAAATCTATAGTGTGGGTATGAAGACTGTCTTCTAAATCTTTTCAACTGTGATTTAATTTAAGGGTAATAAGAAAGATTGGCTTTGTGAGCCAACATGCAGTATGTTGTCTTGTTATTTCAGCCCACAAGAATATCCCAGAGACAATGCAATCACTGTTAATGGTCTTTAAAGATCCACAAAATGTTAGATTACTCAATGATGGATATCAACAGAATTTCAACTTGCATCCCATCTGGTGATCATGTATTAAATGGGCAATAATCAGCATGGATGTTAAAGGAACCCTCATTTTGAGGGTCAATGAAATGCTAAATCATAATAGCACCCTTATCATTGCAACCACGTGCAGTCAAGAAAACTTGGTCTACAAATTTTATATCACAGGGGATGCCATTATGTTCAATCATGTCAATGGGAGATGGCATCTTTGGATGGGGAATTGTCTTGCTCTGTGAACACGGAGAGCCAGCATGAATACTAAATTGCTTCATAGACTACTCATGGCTTTGTCAGTCTTAGCATTTTCATTTTTGGTTGAATCTTTTAAAAAAATTTAATGGGGAAGTTTGCACTCTTATCAAATTTAACTTCCCCTGAAATTCCTAAACATATTTTTGGCTGGGCAGGATCCTCCAACCTCCCAGTGAATAACACTTGCAGCAAATTCAGTGACAACTAAATATTCTTGTAGAATTTTTTTTCTTTTGAAAAACTTTGATTTAAAAGATGGCAGTTTTCAATGAACTCCAAAACACTTAGAAGTTGAAAGCTAGGAAAGGGCTGAACCTTTATGCCATCTAAGCAGTAAATATAATGAAGTTTTGTGTATTGTACTCACAAATCAAGCTCCATGCACCACATGTTGCATTGGTCTTTCAGCTCTACACTGGGCTGGGGGGATACATCCAGGCAGCTTTTCCAAATCCTTGTTGCATAAAAATTATGATGAATTTCTGCCTCGTGCTAAAAAGCACGGTGTTCCAGCACAGCAATGTGGGTAGTAAATCTAGAGGCACACGGATGTCTCATGTCATGTGGCTCACCGTCAAGCAATAATTTGATAAATCATATGGCTACCACAGGAAATTACTGAAATAAAAATGCCATTTCCATATCAACCAGATATTCCCATTTATCCCCCCCCCCATTTAATGAAATGACTAAACCCATTTAATGACTAAACTGGGGCTATCGTATTTTGGTCACATTATGAGAAGACAAGAGTCACTGGAAAAGACAGCCATGCTCGGAAAAGTTGAGGGCAGCAGGAAAAGAGGAAGACCCAACAAGAGATGGATTGACTCAATAAAGGAAGCCACAGCCCTCAATTTGCAAGATCTGAGCAAGGCTGTCAAAGATAGGACATTTTGGAGGACTTTCATTCATAGGGTCGCCATGAGTCGGAAGTGACTTGACGGCCCTTAACACACACATTTAATGAAAAGCAAAATGTTAGTTAACCTATGGTCTTCAAAACAGAAGAAGGGAGATCAGAAAGAAAGTGAGAGAGCTTGCCTGATTTGTGTGGCAAGTTTTTACACATCCAGGTTATTTTTAAATGGTCTTTTCATATTTAAAGCTTTTGGTACCACATAAGCTTGATTTGCTGGTTCCTAATGCATTTTCCTCAAAGTGAAAGTTACACTTGTGAAGTTTCACTTGAAACATTTTTTGGGAGAAATCCCTCTCACATGTTTTTTAAAAAATGTCTGCAAGTTTTTTTTTTTTAAATTCAGATGAATTACGTTTGTCAGTTGGTCTGTTAAATACTCAAAGGTTAGCTTTAAAAAAACAGCTTTCAGAAAGATGATGAGCTCCCAAAAACCCTGTGAAAATGAGCTGTCTTCAAAGCCCAGGCACTGAAAGATTCCCACAGACTTCAGTGGGGCTTCTGATAGCTCAAATGCTTTGAGGATTAGACTGTGTAGTACGGGAGCCAGAGGTCGCCATTTTATGTCCAACACCATATTAAATTCCAGATAATATATTCATGGGACTGAAGAAATTTATGAAGCTATATTGCATGTGTAATTCTTTATTTAACAATCCAATGACCCAGCAGTCTAGGACAGAATTAAGCTTACAAATACCATCCTCTCGATCCATTCTCACATACGGTAGAAGCTACTGCTGCCACAAATTTAGCCACAGCCAAAATAATACCAGGATCAGTACAGGTATCAGCTAGCAGGAAGACATAAAAACAAGGGAAATCTTGGAAACTATCACCGGCTATATCCACAGATCTCTCAAAGGGACAGTCAACATACAATCAAAGAAAAATATGTGGGAAAGTTTCAGTTGTCCCAGACCTACATGCACACAATCGATCAAAGTAGAGTACTCCTCAGAATCTACCCATTGTACGTGTGTTGTGATTTTAAAACTGCCTAAATTCCAGAGTTTCCCAGTCCCAGATCTCTGGTTGGATCCTCCCACCCTGCGCATCAAAGAAGAAGAAGAAGAAAAGGAAGAAGAAGAAGAGGAGGAGGAGGAGGGGGAGGAGGAAGAGGAGGAGGAGGAGTTGGTTTTTATATGCTGACTTTCTCTACCACTTAAGGAAGAATCAAACCATCTTACAATCACCTTCCCTTCCCCTCCCCACAACAAACACCCTGTGAGGTAGGTGGGGCTGAGAGAGCTCTAAGAGAGCTATAACTTGCCCAAGGTTACCCAGCTAGCTTCATGTGGAGGAGTGGGGAAACCAACCCGGTTAATGAGATTAGCGTCCACTGCTCGTGTGGAGGAGTAGGGAATCAAACCCGGTTCTCCAGATTAGAGTCCACCAGTCCAAACCATCGCTTTTAACCACTACACCATGCTGGCTCTCCCTAAGTGAAGGCCTTCCTCAGGCAGAAGATAATCTTCCTTAAACAGAAGGCTCCTTGTGTTGGAAGAAGGCTTCACACATAGCAGTGGGGAGTGGCAGGTCCCAACCCAGTGTACATCAAGGCAGTGCACTCTTGAACGGCTGGACCCACTAGTGACCTGAGGTTGCTTTGCAAGAAGGAGGACACATAGCATTGCTACTGGTACTAAAGTGTGAGGCACACCATCTGTGTCCAACACCCCAACTTGCAGGAGAGAAAAATGGGGGAAATGGGTGATGTTATGACATTAAAATACACAGCAATATTTCCATATACGTACATAGGAAATCAACAAAGCACAATCTAAAGCAGTGTGTGTGGTGACATCAAAACACATGGCAATACTTCAACATACATATACAAGAACTCAACAAAGCACAGTCCAAAGTGTGTAACATAATAGCATCAAAATACATGGCAATATTTCTATAAACATACACAGGAACTCATAAAGCACAATCCAAAATGGTGTGCGTGATGACATCAAAATACACAGCAATATTTCCGTATACATACGCAGGAACTAAGGTTGCCAGGTCCCTCTTTGCTACTGGTGGGAGGTTTTTGGGGTGGAGCCTGAGGAGGGTGGGGTTTGGGGAGGGGAGGGGAGGGACTTCAATATCGTAGAGTCCAATTGCCAAGGCGTCCATTTTCTCCAGGTGAACTGATCTCTATAGGCTGGAGATCAGTTGTAATAGCAGGAGATCTCCAGCTAGTACCTGGAGGTTGGCAACCTTAACCTTAACAGGAACTCAACAAAGCACAGTCCAAAATGGTGTGAAGTGATGACATCAAAACATGTGGCAATATTTCCATATGCATCCAAAGGAACTCAACAAGGCACGATCCATTTCCAGAAAGAAGATTAGAATTGTGTGTGGGCTTCCATCACGGTGTAGAATAACCCATTCTTAAAGCTTTTGTTCCTTCTTTTTTCGATTCCTGAGTGCAGGGTTAGGTTTGCCAACCTCCAGGTAGTGGCTGGAGACTACAAGTGATCTCTAGGTGACAGAGATCAGTTCATCAGGAGAAAATGGCTGCTTTGGAAGGTGGAATCTATGGCATTATACTCCACTGAAGTCCCTCCCCTCCCCAAACTGCACCCTCCTCAGTCTCCACCCCCAAAATCTCCAGGTATTTCCCAACCTGGAGCCAGCAACCCTATGCAGTGTAGAGGTTGACAGTATGGGGTGGCAGCTTCAGGGAGCCCCCTCCCCCTTGTTGAGTTGCCACTGCCTGCTAAAGTATGCCAATCAGGCTGCGGTTTAAGGCACAGCAGCAGGTCAAATTTTCCACCCTAATCAGTTGGCAATGTTATATGGGGTGGTCCAAAAACTCTATGGTCTTTTATGCATGGACACTGTGACCAAATTTCTCCGCTGGTCCAACTCAGCTTTTCGTTGGGGTTATGCATGAGTTTTCCATCCCTTAGAGATGACCTTGCGCCCAGCCCTCACAATGTCTGGGTCTTCCTGATCCTGTTAAAACTTGATTCTTTGGTCAGCCTGGGTCAAATCGTCCTCATCTCCATGCATAAGCCAAAGCGTGGGACAGGGGAGCTGGAGGGGGGGGGGACGTTTTTCTCACTGTAAGCACTACAGCCAATTACAAAGCAGCGTTTCAAGGGGCAGGGACTCAAATGCTTCCTGATGTTTGTCTCCCACCTAGAGTTCTTTTTGAGCAGAGATTTGCCTCACATAATAATGGGTTTTAAAACAACACTTGGGTTTCTCCCTCTCCAAATCCTGTTCCTTTTAAAGAGCTCCATTTTGGGAAATTGTTTTTAAAACAGCACTTGGGTTTCCACAGGGTGGGGAGGGGAACTGGACATTTTTCTCACAGTAAGCGTTACAACCAATTACAAAGCAATGTTTTCAAGGGGCAGGGACTCAGACGCTTCCTGGTTTTTGCTGGTGATTTTGCTGGTGAATAGCATTTTTAGGATTCATAACAGAAACGTGTGGGTCGAGCAAGCATTGAACCCAAGTAAAACTCTCATGCATAAAAGACCTTTGTGAGAAAATGGCCTGTCATGTCGTTACTTCTGCACCTGAGGGAAATTTTCAATTCCATTCATCTCATAACCTGAACCTTACAAAATATCTTTGCGAGCCTGCAAAAGGGAGAGATAATTGCACACCTGGAAAATTACATTTCCCACAAACATGACTTCAGAGTGCAGTCTGGTCTACATAATAGAGTCAACACTATTGACTATAAGCACTAACAAGCAGAAAGCCATGAATCTTAAAAGGTAGCAGGCTGGCACTATGGATGAGCAATTAATTCCTTTGACACTTAAAAAAAAAATCCTTACGCCATCCTTTCTCAATATGACTCATGCAACTCTTTAGCATTCTTTATTAAAAGGATTCATATGGTAATTATTATCTGTTCGAGTGCTAGGTAATGAGATAACAGCATTGTTAGCTTAAGATGCATTTTTTTAAAAAAAAAATTAAACATTCCTGCTTATGAAAACTTGCTCCTTTAAGATGCTGCAAATGTAATTGGCAGTCTCTTGCAGTTTAATCCAATGCAGATTAATTCAGTGTAAATCTATTGATTTTAATAAGTTTAGACTGGTGTAATTGTGCTGTTACGGCGCAATCCTAAACAGACTAACACCCTTTTAAATGTACAAGGGAATCGTTTTAGGATTACTCTGCAAGCCTCTCAAATGCACTCACATTATATTTGCATACGCTGAAAGTTTTTGGCTTTAGTCAAACTACATTTGATAGTACAGATCTTAGAAGACAGGCTAAGGCTTCAGTCCTACAGACATGTCATCAGTGGGCTGCAACTTCCTTGCCTCCCACCACCACCACGTCAGCTCAAAATGCCCCCCCCATGCTGCTCCTGAGGGGTGGGGAACCCTAAGAACAGTATGAGGGGGGAATAGGAAGAGCACAATGAGTGAGAGGAGTTCAAGAAGTCCAAAGAAAATGTTTACTATTTATTTATTATTTATTTAATTCATTTATACCCGCTTTTCTCCCCTGTGGGAACCTAAGGGGGCTTCCATCATTCCCCTCTACTCCATTTTATCCTCAACAACAACCCAATTTAACCCTACCACACCTCTGGAGATCATACTGCCCCCCTTCCAATTCCTTCCACAATCTTTATGAGGAGGGGCTTAGAGCTGGGACTTCCTTAAACCCAATAAATCAGGACGTGCAAGAGACCAAGGGACACCTTGAGACATATCTATAATCAAAATGGAATCCGTCAGAATATTATCAAAGTGCTTTGTAAACTGATCCCAATGTCATTTCTGTCATCTTCCTCTGCAGGCCAGATTTTAACAGTGGTATCAAAGAAGCACTTCCCTCACTGACATTACTACTATTAGGGTTGCCATCCTCCAGGTAGTAGCTGGAGATCTCCTGCTATTACAACTGATCTCCAGGAGACAGAGACAATTCACCTGGAGAAAATTGCCTCTTTGGAAAATGGATTCTATGGCATTATACCCCATTGAAGTCCCGTCTCTCTTGAAACCTCACCCTCCTAAGGCTCCGCCCTGAAAATCTCCAGGTATTTCTCAATCTGGAGCTGGCATCCCTAACTACTATGGAGTAGGCTGTAAAATGAGCTCTAGCTCATTGTGGTTAGATTTGTCACAGATTTTTTAATTATTAAAATGGTTCCTCTTTCTTCATTTTCTTTTTCTTATGGCTGAAGCAGTAAGGACAATAGGGAAAGGATTTGAGGATCATCCGAAACAGGCAAATAAAGTCTTTTCCAGGACTATGGTTTGGATCCACGTGCCTGGGATGGAGGGTAGGGTATAAATTGAAGAATAAACCGAAAAATAAATAAAGCACTTTTGCTCATGCAGTGGAGTCCTAAAACTTTAACCATTCCCTGCTCCAGCTACAGCCCATCCACATCCCAAACCATTCCTTCAGGTTCCCCAACCTTGAGGGGCAGCTTTTCTCCGAGAGTGAAACTCTGCTTACAGCTCTGTATTTCCCTGCTTTAGATTTTCGAATATGACATGCGTCCATTCAGTGCACATTATCAGTTTATATTTGCATTCTGCTGAACTGGGGCAATAAATGGATAGAGTTAATTTGTTTTGCTGGCAGTTCTACTCCAGGACTACAACCAACGGTATGGTCTGAAAAGACCGTTGGTTTTGTTTCACCTTCTTACCTCATGTTTTACGGTTTGCCGCAAATCTCTACTCTAGCCATTATTTTTGATATTATTCATCTGTGACTGACTCAACAACATGCCTCATGATCACAAATATGCCTGTCTTTGTTGGCACCCCAGCCACAATAGCACATGGACCTTCTGTCGGCTTCTCATTGTGAAGAGAGCATGGGAGGTGTTGCTTAGAAACCCAAATCTGGAAAATAACAAAGGAAGGAAGTTTGGACAGCAGACGCTCAAAACGTGTCTGGATCATCCACTGCAAACAGCCCTTTCATTTTCATGTGACAGCAAATACAAAAAAAAGTTCTCGTAAACGTAAAGTTTCTCAGTAGCATCAGATAAAATGCTCTCTGGGATACAGATATCAACCTCTGAACTGCAGAGCCATAGGATCTTGCACTCATGGTGAATAATTTATTTTTCAAGGGTTACTAAATTCTTCTTCAATATATCAGACGGGACCAGGCAAAGCAATAGGGCATTTCATTTACCCAGCCGTCTAAAGGTTTTGGATAGCTTTTGTGCCATTGTGGTGTAGTGGTTACGAGCGGTGAACTCTGGAGAACCGGGTTTGATTCTCCACTCCTCCACATGACTCTAATGGACTCTAATGAACCGGACTGGTTTTCCCATTCCTCCACATGAAGCCAGCTGGGTGACCTTGGGCTAGTCACAGTTCTCTCCAAACTCTCTCAGTCCCACCGACCTCACAAGGTGTCTGTTGTGGGGAGAGGAAGGGAAGGGAATTGTAAGCCACTTTGATTCTTCTTTAAAAGGGAGAGAAAGTCGGCATATAAAAACCAACTCTTCTTCTTCTATGCAGATTTACTTGGTTCATGCCTAGCATTTGTGCATGTGCGAGGGAGCAGTGATAATCACTGATTCCCCACACTCATGGGAGACCACTGATTCCCCCTTCCCAGTTGTTCCTGGGGATCCTCTATTCCCCAGTAGCAGAATTTTGGAGGGCATTTTCATGTGCTGAGGGATCAGCAAAAATCACCTTCCCCCCTTGTGTGCATGGAAATACTAGGTGGGATTGAAGCTCTTGATTATTTCTAAGTAAGCACAGGATTTCTGCCTTAGTCTTGTCAAGCACAGGGCTACAAAGCCAGTACCACTGGCATGTACAAACTGTGTTCTCAAGAACAGGTTGAGTGTAGATCTTTACAGTAAGACGGCTGCCATAAAATTATCTTCTGGCCACAGAAAGGTTGTATGAATAAGCCCTGGATGAAATTAGATTGACAGTTACTTGTTTTCTTCTCCAGGAAAAAAAAAACACAAGGGCATAAAGGGGCCACCATTCTTGAACTTTTAAACTAGGGTTGCCAACCTCCAGGTGGTGGCTGGAGATCTCCCACTATTACAACTGATCTCCAGGCGATAGAAATCAGTTCCCCCTGGAGAAAACAGCAGCTTTGGCAATTGGACTCTATGGTATGAAGTCCCTCTTCTCTCCAAACCCCGCCTTCGTCAGACTTCACCCCCCAAAATATTTCCCCACCTGGAGCTGGCAACCCTATTTTAGACTCTGCACGCACCACTTGCTTATGTAAACCACTTTGGATATATTTGTATGTGGAAAATGAGTAAATATTGTTACCAAACAGCAGTATCTTTTAATAGCTTCTTAGCATGTTGTGCGGTGCCACCCCAAGCAGAGTTATATCATTCTAAACCCAAAGATTTATGACTGCACAGGTAGTATAGTGTGTAATACGGGGACAACTGTTGTTGCTCATGCCCCCAGTATTAAACATTTCCAACTGGCATGTCAGTTTGTTGTGCTTGTACAACATAGCTTGTAGCATTGGTCCACTGCAGCAGTTGCTTCATACCATTCTAATAACAGAAGCCAGTATTAGGGTGGGGCCAATATTATAGACACTATTCCTTTTTTTCAAGGGGGCGTACCATAGAAGCAACAGAACTGTTTAAAAGTACTCATTGTTTTCAGGATTTAAAACAGAGGGAAGAAGTGTGTTGTCTCAGCACAGCAATTCTGATGGAAAGGTCAAATGGTGAGGCGAAAAAACCCCCACAAACCCAAACAAATGGAAGAAGAATTTAATCGGAAGCTATTATCTCTTACAGAGATTGGTAGAATATTTTTTTTTAAAAGCTGGGTTCACTGAGGAAGAATGAGGAAGCAATTTCTTACCCAGGAAATAAAGCTAGATAACAGTAGCTGAAATAACAAATCTGGTGCCAGTTCCATCAAAAATCTAGCATAATATTATTTTTAAAGATATCAGTAATTACAAGCACTACAAGGACCCTGCGAAATACAATAGAAATGCTACAGGCAAAGGGCAGAGATGGAAGGCCAAGACTGATAAGTAGCCAAATGATGGAGGTCCAGACAGAATTCTGAAGTTGGGTGTGAGTAGGTTACAACTCACTAGCCTTAAAACGCCACCTTAGAAGGATTAACCATGCAGTCATGAGAGGGAGGGCATCTAGGCCATTTCTGGGCATGGAGTAGGGGTCACTGGGGGTGTGGGCGGAGGTAATTGTGAATTTCCTGCATTGTGCAGGAGGTTGGACTAGATGACCCTGGTGGTCCCTTCCAACTCTGTGATTCTATGATTCTAATCCTGAAGGGGGGGGCCGGAGCAGCATAGGAACTGGCATGACACCTACACCAGCGTCTGTGCTACTTGCGCTGTGCAAAGTGGCATGAATGCTAGTGCAGGGTGACTTACGCCAGCCCCGGAAAGCTGTGCAGCAATGTGGGGCTTGGGCGCGGGCACTGCCTCCTGGCAGCATTTTCCTGGCATATCTCCCCACGCCTACGTCCTGGGGGCATTCCCGGAGGTGGAGCTGCCTTTAGGCAGCTTCCTAACCCCTTTCAGGCTGAAAACACACCATTTTACAGGCATCAAGGTATGCCTGCAAAATCAAGGCTTAACCCTGTGGAACTATATGGGAGTTCCATGGGGTTTCCCCCCCAAAAATCCTTTTTTATTCTTTTTTCGGCTTGCTGTGCTGGCAGCAAGCTGCTCTGGAGGCGACGTGGCTGTGCCGCCTCCGGATACCACCTAACTACCCCACTCTTAGGAATGGGCTGCCTGTCTACTTTGAAAATTTCTATGAGATATATATAGTCCAAGGCAGAGAAAGATGAAAGAAGCCATACTGTAGAGATTAATGTAGAAGCTATATATTCAGGTATTCCCTAGAACAGTGGTTCCCAACCTTTTTTTGACCAGGGACCACTAGAACTTTTTTGTTCGGTGCAGGGACCCCAAGGTTCAAAATAAAAATTCCGAGTGCCAATGCGGCAATTTAACCTGAATACTGAGGTTTTAGTTTAGAAAAAACAACTCATATGTTAACATCTTTTGCCTTAAAAGAAAAACACAATAGCAGAGCTTTCAATGATACAAACAACTTTTTATTGAAAGGCAAATCCAAAAAAACCTCCCATTCACAGATGGCCAATAACCCCCCATGCAGTTTTTTGAGAATCTGGATGGGGAAAACGTGCATCTGAGTGGCAAATCCAAGGCAAAACCTCCCCACAAACGGCTGGGAGATAGGAGGACGAGCGAGGGGGAGAAGACACGGCCCTATAAAGAGGGAATGGGGTGGAGGCCGAGGAGGATCGCCACAGGAAGGCAAATCCAAGACCTTCTCCTCCTCGCTGCCGCCGCCTGGGCTCCTTCCTACCTTCCCTCCCCGGGGAGCCTGCCATCCGCCCGTCCTCAGAGCCTCGGCCTCCTCCGCCAGCCAAAACCAGCGGGAAAATCCTGCCCGCTGATTGGCTGCTGCCGCCGCCCGCCTTAGTGCCGCCGGCCCTCGAGCGCCACGTGCAAAACCCGGCCGCGCTGTGAGGAGAGGGAAAGGGGGGAGGAGGAGGAGGAGGAGGAGGAGGGCACTTTACCTCACACACGGCCCCTGAGCCGCGGCCGCAGTTCAACTGAGAGAGAGGGAGAGAGCTGCATGCCAGACCCCTGGTGGTAAACTTTGGGCGAAAACGCACGGTCACTTTATCCTCCTTTAATCCCTGTTTTAGCTGGGATCGAACGCACATTAAGCGAAACGCATGCATTCGATCCAGGCTGAATCCTGGCTGAAACAGAGATTAAAGAAGGATAAAGCGACCGTGCGTTTTCGCCCTTTGTTTCGCGGACCCCTGGTTTAGTTCTCGCGGACCCCCAGGGGTCCGCGGACCACCGGTTGGGAACCACTGCCCTAGAATAACCATGTAACTCAAACACAATATAAAAGTGTGATGTAGTTGATAAGCAAGTATTATTTATTTATTTTTAGAATCTGGCACATTTATATTTTGCTACTACAAAAGTGTAACTAAGGTGGTTGGCTACCAATCGCAGGTCTACAGAATAATTAATCTGTTTAGCAGGTAAATAGCCACAAAATTTAGTAATTAAATACTGATTTTCCAAACTACTGAAAGCACATAACACTGTTTTCGTAACCTTTCCCACAGCCTGTAAGAAATTCCAGTAGGGTAGCCACCAGAGATGCAAGACACATCTGATGAAATGGGCGCTAATCCATGAAAGCACACGGATCACTACATCTGTTAGTCTGTAAGGTACCACAAGAGTCCTTTCTGGTTTAACAGACTGGAAGGTAGGCCAAAGATCTTCATGCTACAGATGGAGGCTGGCAGATAGTGACTTGCCTAAGGCCATCTAGCAAGTTCATGGCTGTTGTCAGGTTTGGACCGTGGACCGCACAGGTCACAGCATGTGCAAAAGAAGACTTCCTGCCACTTCCATTTGGTCAACTCACCATGTTTTCTGCAGAATGTCCATCTAGACACTAGGAAGAATTTTCTAACAGTTAGAGCCGTTCCTCAGTGGAACAGGCTGCCTTGGGAGATGGTAAGCTCTCCTTCCCTGGAGGATTTTAAGCAGAGAATCTGTCAGCAATGCTGATTCTATGACCTTAGGCAGATGATGAGATGGAGGGCATCTTGGCCATCTCCAGGGCACTGGAGTAGGGGTCACACTGGGGGTGTGGGGGGGAGGTAGTTTGGAATTTCCTGCATTGTGCAGGGGGTTGGACTAGATGACCCTGGTGGTCCCTTCCAGCTCTATGATTCTATGATCTTTATAGGAATTGCTAACAAGGTCCTGTTTTATGTGATGCACAGCAGGCAGGAATGCATTAAAAAAATTGTAACAATCAACCTGAAGAAGAGTTTGGATGAATTCAAAAACTTGCACACTGTTACTTGTCGTTTAGTTGGTCCTAAAAGCTATTAGGGAGGGAAGGCAGCATGGTGTAGCCCAATCTTGTTGGATCTCAGAAGCTAAGCAGGGTCAGCCCTGATTAGTATTTGGATGGGAGACCACCAACAGATACCAGGAAGACAATGGCAAACCACCTCTGTTAGTCTCTTGCCTTGAAAATTCCATAAGGCGTTGCCATAAGTTGGCTGCAACTTGATGTCACTTTACACACACAACAAAAGCTATTGTGTGGTCAGTGAAGGGGTCACTAGGACACAAGCATATGAAGTGGCAGGGTCTAAAGAATGCTTTCTACCCCCTCCCCCATTTTGATGGAATTAAGTGCCACATTTTCATGTGTATCTGCAGACTATGTGCTCACTGAATTCAACTAGTGTGGGAATGAGGAAATGTTAAATAGATGGATTCATACAGTATCAGAAGATCCAGAAACAAGAGTTGATGCTTCACAGGAAACAGTGAGGAAAGGAGCTAAACATACAACTCTGGGATGCAAACAATTATTCTTCCATAGGGTTGCCAACCTCCAGGTACTGGAGAAAAAAATTCTCCTTAGTACCAAGTGCCTTTTTTCTCCAGCAAGGTACCAAGTGCCTTTTTTCTCCAACAACCTCCAGGTACTAGCTGGAGACACCTGGCAACATACAGACCACTAGTTCAATAAGAAAAGCATGCAGGACATTTATGGTTGTCCTTGTGCCTAATAAATGCCGTACATAGTGCTACGATTTCTTCAAGGGTGGGAGGCAGGTTGTCATGGATATGGAAACCTTCCTGATGTCTTATGGGGATTTTGTGGTCAAAAAGGTTGGCAGCTGCCAGCACAAGGACTGTGCTACTGAAGTTAAGCTGTGGCAATCATTTTATGGCTGGCTCCACCTCCTGCGGCAGCCATTTTGTGGCAGCCATTTTGTTTCTGCCATGTCAGAATTCCAAATGTGCCCACGGGCTCAAAAAAGGCTGGGGACCCCTGGAATAAAGTACAGGAAAACAAAAAAAATGCACCCCCACACACAGGTTAAGCGGGGGGGGGGAATCCAAACAACAGTAGCATGTTTGTATTAATATTTGTTTTAATATCAACTGAAAATCACAAAGTAGTAGGCAAACCTTGGAGTTCATCAGAAGTCATCCTCCTACTGGAGAGGCTGCAAATGCAATTTTCACTTGGCAACGGATTGAAATCAATGAGAAATACCATTGATTTTCATAGGAAGACAGATCCTTTGAAAACCCACTTACCATCACTGTAGCTTCCAATGAAGCCCCAGCAGCAAAGCAATTTATTTCTCTCTGAATAGACAAGACTTAGAAATTAAGTTCCATAGTGAATGGTGTGTGGACTACATAAAAGTGCTCTTCACTTCAAACAGAATCAATCTATCTTTCGCTTCATGTTTATAAGTGTTATGGCTGAGCAAAAAAAAAACCTGGGGATGTTTAGAAAATGTTCTCCCCCTTCAAAGGTGCTCTGCTCAAGACAATTTTGGTGACTGGCAACAGGAACAGTAGGTCCTCTGATCCCCACCCATGAGCTCTCTTTGCACCTTAGGGTGGCCAGCTCTGGGTTGGGAAATACCTGGAGATTTTGGGGGTGAACACCTGAACACATGAAGCTGCCTCACACTGAATCAGACCCTTGGTCCATCCAAGTCAGTATTGTCTACTCAGACCGGCAGCGGCTCCCCAGGGTCTCAGGCAGACAACGGTCTTTCCCATCACCTACTTGCCTGGTCCCTTTAACTGGAGATACCGGGGATTGAACCTGGGACCTTCTGCTTGCCAAGCAGAGGCTCTGCAAACTGAGCCACAGCCCCTCCTTAGGGTGGAGCCTAAGGAGGGCGAGGTTTGGAGAGGAGAGGGACTTCCCACTCTATGATTCAATGCCATAGAGTCCAATTGCCAAAGTGGCCATTTTCGCCAGGTGAACTGATCTCTGTCGCCTGGAGATCAGTTGTAATAGCAGGAGATCTCCAGCCACCACCTGGAGGTTGGCAACCCTAATGCACCTCCCCATGGTACCTGGCAGTGGCAGCATTCTAGAATGTCTCTTTGAAGCCAAGTTTGGTTTTCAAACAGACCTTTTTACGCCTTGAATCAGTAACATTATCATGGAATCAATTAGATTTGATTGCAAGCAGGGGTGAAAGTAACTTAAACTCCTTACTGTCTCAGGGGCTCAAAGCAAAAGATGAGAGATTATCACTTTGGTCACTTTCTTACTGGTACTCCATACTGGCGTGTACCAGTCTATTTTCAACCTGGGTTACAAACTAAATGATTTGGAGAGAGCACAAATATAGTTGGCTCCATGATGGCAACACTTCAGAGAATTCTCCCAAAAACGCTTCTTCCCCATTGAATCTTCCTGGTGGGTGGGGGGGACACATCGTTGTCTGCCTTGGTAGTGTCCGCTATAATACAGCAATCCTTTCCATAGTCTCAGTACTATTTACATGATCAAACTCCTCATGATAATTTAGAAGAAACCGCAATGCTTTCAGGCTGCTATATCAAAGATTACCCAGCAAAATACAAGCACCGAAGATCCTCAGGCAAAGCTATTCATATATTTTGCATATAGGGGATCATGTTCCCAGCACGATTCTATTAATATGCTAAGAGAAAAAGAAACAAACATATGCCTGTTCTTATATAGGGACAGTAATGGAAATACAAATTAGACAGGAACCATTTGCAGGCCTTCAAACATAGAATCAACATATACAAGGGGACTGCAATTATGCCAGGAGAGGGGCCGTGGCTCAGTGGTAGAGCATCTGTTTGGCACACAGAAGGCCCCAGGTTCAATCCCCAGCATCTCCAGTTAAAGAGACTAGGCAAGTAGGTGATGTGAAAAACCTCAGCCTGAGACCCTGGAGAGGTGCTGCTGGTCTGAGTAGACAATACTGACTTTGATGGACCAAGGGTCTGATTCAGTATATGGCAGCATCATGTGTTCATGTGTTCACCTTGATTTCAACCCGTTGATGAGCTCTATTTGTACCATACCTACATATGTATAAGTCGTAGGTCCATTCTCAGTATTGGGAACAAAGCTTTCACAGATTTCCCAATTTCCGGTTGTCTGCACAGAGCCATTTAGTGCATAGAGATGAAAAGCAGGATCCCTCTCCTCCTCTACTGGTCGATTCTATGCGCAATGTGAAGCTCAGAAAAAGGCTATAGCCAGAAATGAACGCGGGCATGTAAAAGCAATCAGCAATCAGCACGGCTACTGCTTGGACACAGAACTGGGTGAGACTGCAGGATTCCAAGAAACAAAGGCATGCAGCCCTGCTCCCTGGATGACTACATGTTGGCTGGGGTCAGGAATGTGTTTTAACAGCTGAGGCTAATATTCCAAATATGCCCTTCTCTGGAAAAGAAGGCTCTAATGGGCCACAGTTTTTTTTTACATGTGTTCATTTGTTTTATTCTGATAGCCAGTGTTGTGATCTATTGTTTTTATTTATTTTTTATTTTTTGCTGTCTGTCACTTCAAGGGTATTTGGTCAAACAGTCGGACAGCAGTTTTTAAATAAATAAATAAACAATAATACAGAAAAATGGAACAGGGGTTAACCAGCCATACTTCCAGACAGAAGCAAAAGTTTAACAAATTACAGGAAAGAAGACAGACCAGTCCAAAACTTGACAACAAACGGATTATCTTCAATCTGACAGACCGACAACTCTCACCTGAAGAAACTTCCATCTTAGCTAAGGGAGGAAACTTTGCAGTCACTCCCACCCAAATTCCAGTGGAAGACATCATTGCAAATGTAGAATCTGCCATTCGTAATCTACCTGAAGAAGTTGCTGAGGAAATAAGAGGAGAGACAGCAAGAATTCTACGAAAAGCAAAGCCCCCTGCTAGCAATATAACACGCAAGGAGAGAAATGCCATCAAGACCCTCAATGCAGATCCAGAAATCATTATTCTACCAGCTGACAAAGGCAATGCCACAGTGATCATGAAAACAGAAGAATACAAAAAGAAGATTGAGGAACTTCTGGACCCTGCCACATACAAAAAACTAAAACGAGATCCAACTTGCAAAATTACCAGGAAAACTAGCATTCTGATCAAGAATTCCACTCTTCATCCCGACACACACAGAAAACTATGCAAGACAGAAGCACAACCACCACGATTATATGGACTACCTAAAATTCATAAGGATTCCGTTCCACTCCGACCCATCGTGAGTGCCATTGGTTCCCCAACATATGAATTAGCTAGATATTTGACCACCCTCCTACAGGACCACATTGGAAAAACCACTTCTTACATCAAAGATTCAACTCACTTCATCAACAAAATCAGTCCGTTGAGACTCAGTCCGCAGGATATATTAATCAGTTTTGATGTTGTATCCCTCTTTACCAAGGTTCCAGTAAAAGACACAATCTCATTGATTAACCAGATTTTTCCAGAAGATATAACAGCCTTATTTCACCATTGTTTGACAACAAGTTACTTCCTATGGGATCAAGAATTTTATGAACAGATTGATGGAGTGGCTATGGGAAGTCCACTCAGTCCAGTAATAGCAAACTTTTACATGGAATATTTTGAAAAGACAGCATTAGAATCAGCACCTTACAAACCTACAGTCTGGTTCAGGTTCGTAGATGATACATTTACTATTTGGAGCCATGGTGAAGAAAAATTAATGGACTTTCTAAACCATCTTAATAATATCCATCCAAACATTCAGTTTACCATGGAAAAGGAAATTGAGGGTAAACTCCCATTTCTTGATACCCTTGTCATCCGTAAAACAAACTTTCAGTTAGGTCACAAGGTCTACCGGAAACCAACTCACACAGATCGCTACTTACACAAAAACTCCAACCACCACCCCCGACAGAAAAGAGGAATAATCAAAACATTAATGGACCGTGCAAGACGGATCTGTGAACCACAGTTTCTCAAGGAAGAAACTAATCATCTAAATCACGCACTGCTAGCAAACGGCTACTCCAAGAATGAAATCAGAAGGGCCATTAAACCAAACAAAAATCAGAAAACTCAGGAAAAACAGTCTCCCATAGGAAAGGTATTCTTGCCATTTATTAAAGGAGTCACTGATAGGATGGAGAAACTTTTGAAAAAACATAACCTACAAACAGTGTTTAAACCCACCAAGAAAATACAACAAATGCTACGATCAGCAAAAGACAAAAGAGACCCCCCTCACCTCTGCAGGAGTATATCGTATACCTTGCAGCTGTGGAGAAGTTTACATCGGGACCACAAAACGCAGCATACAAACAAGGATAAAAGAACATGAAAGATACTGCAGACTTGGCCAACCTGAGAAATCAGCAGTGGCTGAACATGGACTGACACAAACAGGACACAGGGTCTTATTCCAAGACACTGAAAGACTGGACAATTCTACCAACTATTTTGTCAGATTGCACAGAGAAGCCATTGAAATTCATAAACATCAGCACAACTTTAACAGAAAAGAGGAGAGTTTAAGAATGAATAAGGCTTGGCTTCCTGTTCTAAAAAACTTCTAGACTAACAAAGGCTACAGTCAACAATAGCCATGCAGATTAGCTTTGGATTACACACATTAACAGATCACTTCAGGATACAATGGTTCCATATTAACATACCATATCCTCATTAGCACATTATCTTGATACTTACAGGACAATGATTAGCACATTACTTTTGCAGGACAATACTCAGCTCAAACCCAACCCCTTTCTGACTATATATTACTCTTCCTACACCCTTGACACTGAGAGACACTGTCCTTCAGTGTTACTACTCTGAAGATGCCTGCCACAGTTGCTGGCGAAACGTCAGGAGAGAAAATTCCAAGACCACGGTTACACAGCCCGGATAACCTACAAGAACCAATGAACTCTGACCGTGAAAGCCTTCGACAAAATAAATAAACATTTCCATAATCAGGGACAAACAATGGGAAGAAATTATTCCGCTTAATAAGGATTCCCTGGCCCGAAAAATATATGGCTGTTCTCAATCAGGGCCAGAGCCTTCTTGGCTCTGGCCCCAGCCTGGTAGAATGCTATTCCCAGTGAGGTTAGGACCCTGCGGGATTTGAAACAGGCTGTAAAACTGAGCTGTTTCACCAGACATATGGTTGAGGACAGCAACGGTTTCCATCTGGCTGGCCTCCCCTCCTTCTCCTCCTACCCACCTCTGCTCTGCTTCCCGCTACTGTCTTGTTTTGTTGTTATTCTGTCATTTGGTAGTAGGTTCTCATTGCTGCTAAAATTGAAGGCACGTAGTTTTTATCACTGTTCAAAATTTATTATAACTTATGGTTTTTAATTGTTTTAAATGGTTGTAAGCCACTCTGAGCTGGGCCTACTCTGGAAGAGCAGCCTGAAATCCAATTAAACAAACAAACAAATAAAGCATACAAATTCACGCCATGCTAGTGGGAAACCAAGGAACATAACCAGTAAGTGATAGAACACCATAGCAAAATCAGGGAGCAGAATAAAATTCTAAGCTGCAGTCTTGTGGTTTAACCGCTACTCCTGTTCAGAGACACTGTGTTATGTATCTCACAGTAGCTGTGTTTTGTGGCAATTAACAAGTACTTTCTTCATGAATATTTGTGCACTCAAAAGAAAGTGACTCCACTCTGAGCCAGTAGGCTGGAAAATTGGTTTATATTATGTTTGAGCTGAACTTAATAGGATGCAATGACTTCTGGTTATGTATAATGATGTTTGTTAGTTTTTCCAGAAGGAATAGGTGTCCATATCTCCTAGAACCTTGGGAAAGAAACTGATTTTGCTCTCCAATTATGTTACGTAACATACATAACTTTCATTTCCTGCATATTCCATGTCCATTATCTGGCAGGTGCATGGTGGTCAAGAGTATCGGTTACTAGGATCAGGGAGGCTTGGATTCTCATCCCCCATTCTGCCATGAAGCTTCCTGGTTGACTGTGGGCCAGTCGTTCTCTCTCAGCCTAACCTACCTCACAGGGTTGTTGTGAGGATAAAAATGGAGGAGAGAGAGGAGGAGAGCCTCTTGGAGGAAAGGCAGGATTAAAAAATAGACAATACTTTTGCAAATAAGTCTGTCAAAACTGAATATGAAAATTGTAGGGCACAAACACCAACAATGATCTGGAAAAGACTGCCAAGCTCCAAAAATTCCATTAATGATAATAATAATAGTTGCTATCTATCTCATTAATAGAAACAAAAGACATCAAAGGATTTCCAGACATGTCTGTAAACATGGATGTCTGATTCACTATACCGTACCATTAATAGAGATATCTATGATTGGGTAGTGTTCTCTAGTTTCTTTAGCCTGAATATTTCAAGGAAATGGAAGCGATTGTTTTGGTATGAGCATCTAAATACTTGCATTGTATCTTAAATAAAGACATCCCAACCATGCTGTTAACAGATGAGAAGGTGGTGACAGAAAGATATGATGACACTTTTCTGCACAATCACATAAATCTAACTGAAAGCCAGCGGCAGACATTGATTATTTATTAGGCTATGGGAAGCTCATGGTCTACCTCGATGTTTGGGAAGCTTAATGGGTGGCCTTGGGCAAGTCAATTGGCTTGTTCTTACAGTCACCGAGCAATCATCACCATGTGATCGGAGAGGTCTGGGCATCCCCCTCCAACAGTCACATAAGGTAGCATGTTGTAGAAGACAGCCAACATGGTCAAGTGTTGGAACTAGAAGCTAGGAGATCCAGGTTTGAATTCCTACTCTGCCACAGAAGCTTCGCTGGGTGACTGTAGGCCAGTCACCGTCTCCTAACCTAACATACCTGACAGGATTGTTTTCGTGAGGATAAAATGGAGGAGAGAAAAACAATGTTGTATGTCATTTTGGGGTAACTGTTGTTTTGGGGGGTAAATAAGAATGTCATGCGTGGCACCTCTTTTTTTGTTTGGAAGGGCAGAATTTACATGAAATGGATAGGGTTACCAGGTACCCCCGACAACTGGTGAAGATTAGGGGTTTGAGGGGAATTTACTGGCAGCAAACTGAGGCCTAGACCTTTGTCATCAGCAATGCAGCAACGTCACTTCTGGCGCACACCTAGGGTTGCCAACCTCCAGGTACTGGTTTAAGTAAACAACAGCACAAGGCTCAATATCTATATATCTATTTATAATGAGTGAATTCAATGTGCAAGAATGTGCAACAAAACATACATAGTCTTATACATTCAAACAACTAAGGTAAGTAAATATACCAAAATACACAATAAACACGGTAGTTTTATATATTCAGACAGCCAAAGTAAGTAAATAATTCCTTATTCTTCTTTGCAGGAAGGTAACGCCGGGTTGAAATCACCAACAGGTACAGTTCCATGGGAGTCCCAAATTAATGCAAGAATCCAAAATGAACAGAACCAAAGTCCAAAATTAATGGGAACCAAAACGACACCTCCAGATCAGTGCACGTTTCGCAATAAACTTGCTTCATCAGTTGATTTTTTCTATCTTTTTTGAAGCATATAGCATTTAGCTAACTGGGTACTTAGAACCTCCAGGTACTAGCTAGAGATCTCCTGCTATTACAACTAATCTCCAGCCATTAGAGATGAGTTCACCTGGAGAAAATGGCCACTTTGGCAATTGGACTCTACGGCATTGAAGTCCCTCCCCTCCCCAAGCCCCACCCTCCTCAGGCTCCACTCCAAAAATCTCCCTCCAAGAGGGACCTGGCACACCAGAAGTGCTGTCCACATTGCTGGCACCGTGGGAACACTCTGATGTTTGGGCAAAAACTCTATGGTAGAAGCCTAGGCTTCAGTTTGCTGCTGGTAAATCTCTCCATCGGCCAGCTGAACTGCACCAGGGGGAGGGCCCGCATAGCAGGGCGTCCCCCACTGGGGTTCTGGAAACCCTAGCAATGAATCTACTTAGGGACAGCTAGACCCATTTCTCCACCACATAAAAGCCCAGTAACTGTAGGAACACATGTGCTAACTATTAGCCTAAACTTTATCACAGGATTGCTATGATGATAAAATGAGATAGGCCCGTGTATACTATCCTGAGCCTCCTTGGGAATGCAAAGGTTAACACGTAGTCTATTTTTGGTCACCCCTAAAATTAAAGGTAATCAACTTATTTCAAATCTGGGGAGCTCTTTATAGATGCTTTTTAAAAAAAAAAGAAGAGGGGGGGCAATCACTCCTTATTATTTAAACCACAAATTTCAGATCTCATCATTGACTTAAAACCTTCACCATCTATGGGGAAATCTGTGCTCTGCTGAAATTATGAAATTGATTCTTCAGGAAGCCTCGTGTTATCTAGATTAAATGGCATTAGACCACATTGTTTCATTCACATACTACAATAAGCTGCTGCAAAAAGAATCTGTAGTAATAGCACAGATGGCTCCTGAAGAGCTAATGGGGGTATTTTGTGGTTGCTTTAACATGTGGAACCAGGACCTCAGATTAGACTCAGTGCTATGCTATAAAAATTAATATATCTTCAAATTTAACATTTAGCCTATTGTGTATTAGTAACTTCTGTAAATGATGTCTTCCCTGCGTTTGTGTGTACAATAAGAAAACAGTAATGAATAAATGAAGAAATAAATACTGAAAACACAGCATAATTTGAAAAGAAAGAAGACCATTGTAGTAACATGTATTAGATAAAACACTGCAAATTATTCTTGACATAAAGTCTGTTCACACACAACAAACTTTCTTTTGAAGATGCCAAGCCGAAAATGAAGCCTGGAAGAATGGAGTTAGTTCCTTCTCAGTAAAGCTTCTTTATTCAACGTGATTTTGCTGCCATCTGTTGGATGATGTTTAGATAACAAGAGAGTTTATAGAGTTTATAGTCGAGTCTTCAGATTTGTGCCAGCGACCTCTGGAATGGAAGAGAATACAACTTCCAATTCACAAAATAATGACAAACAAAGACTGCATTAAGAAGATAATTAAAATGGCCATTAATTACCATGGCAAAGCTGAAGACAACTGTGAACAGATTATTTCCATGGAGTAATGGAAGCAACATTCAACTTGCTGCTAGCCTGATCAATACTAGGGTTGCCAGGTCCCTCTTCGCCATCGGCGGGAGGTTCTTGAGGCACAGCCTGAGGAGGGCAAGGTTTGGGGAGGGACTTCAATGTCATGGAGTCCAGTTGCCAAAGCAGCAGTTTTCTCCAGGTGAACGGATCTCTATCGGCTGGAGATCAGTTGTAATAGCAGATCTTCAGCCACCACCTGGAGGTTGGCAACCCTACCCAACACTGCTTGATTCATATACTGTATCAGAATTAGGCATGCAAGAACAGGGAGTAAGTACCACTACAGAGAAAAACCACTTTTGCTTGGCCTTCTTAATTCTCGCTTGCAGACACTCTGCTTAATCCTACACCTGACAACAAAGTTGTGAAAGGGAGGGGAGAGATCCTAAAAAGATATCAAATGGATGAGATGCAATGACTACATTTCATTAAGTCTTCCTCGGGTGGAGAAAGACAGCTGCTGCTGGGGGAAAAAAATCTTGGCAGAAGGATCCAGCTTAGTGGAAGGCAGGCATTAGATCCATTCAATGTTTTTCTTTTTTTAATTGAGGAGTGAAGTCTGAAGATACTATTGCCCTATTGCCATTGCACCTTAAATGGGTTACAAATTACCATCAGCCCAACAATCTCTTTTATTAGACATAGTCAAGTCACTACACATTGTTCTGTATATAAGGAATACAACAAACACTAAGCTGCTAGCAGTGGCATACCAAATGCAGTTACACCCTTCTAAGCCCATTAACTTCAGTGGACTTAGAAGGATGTAGGACAATGTAGGACATAAGAAAAGCCATGCTGGGTCAGACCAAGGCCCATCAAGTCCAGCAGTCTGTTCACACAGTGGCCAACCAGGTGCCTCTAGGAAGCCCACAAACAGGACGACTGCCGCAGCATTGTCCTGCCTGGGTTCCAAAGTACCTAATACAATAGGCATGCTCATCTGATCCTGGGGAGAATAGGTATGCATCATGGCTAGTATTCATTTTGCCTAGTGGCCATGGATAGCCCTATTCTCCACGAACATGTACACTCCCCTGTTAAAGCTTTCCAGGTTGGCAGCCATGGCCCATCACCACATCCTGGGGCAGGGAGTTCCACAATTTAAATGCAACTCTGGTAAGGATAGCACTGTCTGATAACTGGCTTGATCCCAGAAGCATTTCTTGGCCGCTATCTTTTACAGTTCATCCCTCCTAATAGCTTAACTCGTATCTTGCTAATGTTACTAGATTCTGCCATTAAAAGTATATTAAGGTCTTGACAAAATTAGTGTACAACTGTAGCACACTATCCGTTCAAACCTTGTTTAGCTTCCTTTAAATGACCAATCAGCTGAGGGATTTGGGAGGTGATCTTGCAGACTTCTCTAATTACTTTGATTTCAGTGATGAATGGACAAAAATGTACTCAACTCATTACCAGACAAAGAAAAGAATTCATCAGAAAACTGCCTAGGGAAAACAAGAAGACAAGCAGGCATTTTCATTGTCTTACATAAAGGACTGATGATAATATTCAGCCTCAACGTTAGAGAATGCTACCGCTGCACATAACAAAACTAACAAAAAGGTACAGCTGGCAGTTTTGCCTGTGTGTTTGGACAATGACAGCTGCTTCCAACACTGTAAGTATGACAACAGCACAGATGAGATCAACCCCAGAACTGAACGCATGTTTTGGTCAGGAGTACAAGGACCCTCAGACCTATGGTGCAAGCCTAAATTCAACAAGGCTGTATTCAGGTATCAGATTTAATCATGGTTAAATAAAAAGAGGCATGATTTGTCTAGGGCTCATGCATGTGCCTAGTGATGGCTCACAATATTTTGCCACCTGAGGAGGTGATCGAAGCGGTGGTGCTAACCACCCCCACCATGTGTCTCACCAATGCCACTTTTGCTGCCCCATCCCAGAGCAGGAGGAGACAACTTTGTTTACCACAATGCTGCCCTCCTCCCTTTAAAAATATTAGAAGATTACTCTCACAACTCATAGAATCATAGAGTTGGAAGGGGCCATAAAGGCCATCTAGTCCAGCCCCCTGCTCAATGCAGGATCAGTCTACAGCATCCCTGACCAGTGTTCCTCCAACAGAGTTCGTGTGAGGACAAAATCATAGAATCATAGAGTTGGAAGGGACCACCAGGGCCATCTAGTCCAACCCCCTGCACAATGCAGGAAATTAACAACTACCTCCCCACCACATCCCCAGTGACCCCAACCCTCCCCCCGCAATGCAGGATCCCACAATCAAAGCACTCCCACCAGATGGCCATCCAGCCTCTGCTTAAAGACCTCCAAAGACGGGGACTCCACCACCCTCCGAGGCAGCACATTCCACCATCGAACAGCCCTCACCGTCAGAAAGTTCTTCCTAATGTTTAGGTGGAATCGCTTTTTTTTTTTTTTGTCGGGTGGGGAACATAATGTATGCCACCCTGAGTTCCTTGGAGGAAGGGCAGGATAAAAATGTACTAACTGGCTAGCCTGTCTTAAAGCCACCATATTTCAACAGAAGCCTCTAAAGGGAGACTCAAGTGTGAAATAGCTGAGTCACAATTGCCTGGCACCCTCAGAAGCTTAAGAGGCAGGGTAAGATGTGGAAATAACATTGGACAGTGTGCCACTGTCAGTTCTGGGGAAACCAGGGACGTGACATCAGCACGTCAGGCAATTCTCTGGCTGCTCCCAAAAACTCTGTGGTATTACTGGTTTTTACCAGAAAATGACAGCAGCATGTCACCCTATGACATTTCGCTCCCCCCCTGCCACGTTTCTCCTGCCAGCCAAGAAGCAAGGGTGGGTGGGAAGACCCACCCACTGGGAGTTTGCCTTCCCAAAGCAGGCAAATGGTAAGCCTAGTTATAATGCAGTAACAAATTTGGTACCTTTGTTCTCAGACACAAATAGTATAAGGAATGGCTTTCTGCTGCAGAAAGATGCCTTTGTTGAGGTGCTAATAATATCTCCGCTCCATAAATATTGAATAACAATTGATATGAGTTCAGTGCAGTATCTGCCACAGCGAAGGTGGGATTGAGGAGTCTAGCAGAGAGTTGGCAACCCCAGCTACCTTTGCCTCATCCTGGACAAAGTCTAGGGCAGTGTTGAGTTCTTTGATAAAACTGAATACCATTGTGTGTCCTCAACTCTGATGGAGTCCTTTGACTTTCTGTTTGCTTCTCAATTGAGAATTGCCCAGCTCTGACATACAGCTAATGAACATGGCCTTTTAAAGAGGGCTGGACTGCCAGCCGTACAACCCTGCTCTATTTCACCATAGAGGTACCACACAGAAGTTCATAAAACGAGCTATTAAGTACTTCAGATACTTTGTAAGTTATAAAAATAATCAATGGAGCTGAAGAGCTGCCTGGGAAAAGCTTAATGTGACTGAAATTAATGGTCAGCAGCAATCCAGCTTGAAGAATGCTCAGCATACTCTCCTCGTAACTATAGCGGGAGGGAGAAAAGGGAACTTTGATATGTAATTGTAATAACTGAAGCATCAAAATCAAGTACCGGTAAATCAATCACTTTCTGTCATTCTTGAGCTCCTCCCCTCTCTACAATCACCTCCTATTTCATAATTTTATGGTCTTTTCATAGAAGATAACTTTTAAAAACCCTGGATAATGAATATGCATTCTCTTTCTAAATAAAAGGCAGAAGGTTTTTAACCAACTAATGGAATGACTCCTTCACAAATTGGATTAATTCATGGATGTTAGCTATCTTGCCCAGGCCAGTCCCATGCAAGATGAGTCTCCTTTTCACCAAGCCCGTCCAGGAGGACAATCTCCTCTATGGCGAGTCCGCACCTTGGTCGGGCCCACCCTGCTAGGCTGTTTAGATAATGAAATGATTGCAACTAGCACTGCTACACTTTGTATCCCTGTTGAGAACTGGTTAACTCCTCTTGATATACCAGGATGGATGAATAATTTTATTACAATTATACCCCTTTGGGGAACTATTAACTTTCCTGATATTTGAATCCTTTTTTGGAAATATGTGTATATGTGAACTACAAAATTGAGATTTATTATTGGAAGTGGGACTGTTGAAGAACTGAAGAATCAAAACGGCCGTATCCCCTTCTATTTCTTCTGGTACCAGCATTAGACCTCTATGATTGAATATATTACACATGAACAAAATTTGAATGACTTATATAGATCATTCAGGATTGTGTGTATATAATTGAAATCAGAGGCATTTTTGTATATAGTTGTATTTTGTAGCGCTCAGTACATTTGCACTTTGTTATAGTTCCTTGGCTCTGTGCTAATTACCTGGAGGTTGTATATAAGAGCTGGCTAATCACCTGTTAAGGAACAGTATCTCAACACGCAGCCACTTATAACTCTTTTGTTATTTTTATGTTTTTTTCTCATGCCTTAAAGTGCCTTAAATTCCAGTTCACAATATTATCATAACACGATTAACAACATTAAAGACGAGGTTGATAAATTGTCCATAGGATCTCACACCTCCAGGGACTTCCGGTGGTGCCGCTGGAGAGAGCACTCCATTTCCCCAGGCTGTCCTGGGAGAAATCCAAGTTTGCGTTATTTCTGGGGTACATAGATACCCCAATCCGACCCTTGCAAGTGGGTTGGAAAGCAGGAACTCCCTGCAGCCCGCAAACGCGGTTTGACCTCCTAGGTACTCTGAGGGGGCTTTTTTAAGCCCCTCGGAGTCCTGGACGCCGGTCCTGCGAGGGCACTAGGGAAGGACATCGCCAAAACGCAACTCTGGCCTCAAGCTCTACCCTCCACCACCTTATTACCAGCATAAGGACTACATAAAGAAAAGAACCTCACCTCTTGACACCCAAGTGAGTACAAAGAACTCTGCGTCTACTTACTGGAATATTTGAACAGACGGGGGGCTGATAAGAACATTTCTGAGACCCCCATTCCTCCTTAATTCGAACTGAAAAAGTTTGATCTGAGTTAGTCATCGGGATTAGCGACAGGACCTTTATCAAATTGATCAGCCTAAACCATAACAAAGAGTCGGAAGGATACCTTTTAGATTGACAAGAACTATCACCAATGAGAAGGTCCGAGGGAAGGGGAGGGTGATCTTTCTTCCTGATTTTCTGGCGAAAAGAATTTCCTGCCACGTTTGTAGTAAGGGAGCGCCTGGAACGGAAGACTTTCTATAACACCCTCTCTATCATCGGAACTAAAACAACAGGAAGTAGCTGTGGGACTGAATATGCGTCGCACTCGAGTTACTTTGAAATCATTCCTGAAGGAATAACCATCGAGAAGAGGCGGTAGAAGGTCCGCAGCACTTGCAACTTCCGGTATACTTCCTGATTAACCCGATCTAGAGCGACCGAAAAAACTCACTGGTATTTTAAAACTTTAAAATGCAATTTTAAAGCCAATTTCGACTCTTTTCAACCCGAAAAAATTATTAGGCTGATGTTTGAATTATCATCTTTTAATCAGCACCTTAAAGGCCCTGTCTGTGGACATGTATTTTACCAGCTTTTTTTGAATGTAAATGTCTCGACCCCGCTCTGGCTCACTACACAGCCCTGCCTATACTAAACTAAGGGACTCTTTACAAACCTCGACCATGGAAAAAAAGTTACAGGATATGCTAACTAAACAAACTGAGGCAACAAATAAACAGTTTGAACAGATGTCTACACAGATGGCACAGTTGACTTCTATGATGACAAATCTTGGTCAAGCATCCCAAGCTATTAATCAGAAGTTGGATGTGGTCACTGGAGACTTGAAAGAAGTAAAAACTCAAATGACTGTTATGAAGACAGATATGCAAGCGATGGATGTATCAATTAAGAAAGTGATGGATGAGCACAAGGACACAAAGAAAAAATTAACAAGCCAAGAAAAACAGATTGAAACAATACAAACTGATCAGATGGCGGCAAAAAATCAAATGGCAATGATGGAGATGAGAGTGAGAGAGACCAATCTTCGTATACGCAACTTTCCAGATATGATGGGAGACAATAAAGAAACTGCAATACCAAACTTGGCCTACTTATTTCAGATAGATGAACAAGAATTAAAACAAGCCATTAATAGAATATATAGGATACCATTACCTGCCAGAATGAGAAGATCTAAGCCAAGAGATTTGATGATAGTGTTTTATGACACCAGAGTTAAAGATAAGATTATGAAGATTCATTATGAAAATCCAGTGTCAGCAGGAGATTCCTCTCTTATACTACTGAAGGATATTCCAAGGCATCTACTCTCACAGAGGAATAACTACAAAGACTTTGTGTCTACACTGAAAGCTAATGGTATCAAATACCGTTGGATTATGCCACAAGGTTTGGCTTTCACCTACAAGGAAGTGAAAACGACAATTCTATCTCAAGCAGATGTGGGGAAATTTCTGAGAAAATATAAGATGGACCTTAAAGAATTACCTGGAGAGAAGGAGGAAGAAGAAGAGGAAGAAGAAGAGGTACAGGGTGCAGAAGGAGGTACCAAATTATAGACTTTTTATTCTGCTAAAAAATACTACATTATGGCAAAAGCAATTTCTTGGAATGTAAATGGACTGAATGAGAAAACTAAAAGGGCTAGAATCTTCAAATATCTACAGAAATATAAATACTCCCTAATTTGTCTACAAGAGACCCATATAGCTTCAAAGCATAAAAAATACTTGGAGAAACAGGTGCTTGGACAAGCATTTATTGCTTCAGCCAAAACTAAAACAAAGGGAGTGGTAATCTATGCCCACCCCAATCTTTGTCCAGAATTAGTATATAAAGACAATGAAGGAAGAATTGTAATTATCAGAACTAAAATACTGGGACAAAGGACAATAGTGGTTGGAATTTATGCACCCAATGAAGGGAAAAAACCCTTCTACGAAAAATTACACGATTTGATAGCCCAGCACGCAAAAGACCAAATTTTATTGATGGGCGACTTCAATGGAATTATTCTCCCATCTCTGGACAAAAAATCAAAAGCAAAAGACATCAATGATGGATGCTTGCCTAAAACTTTCTTTACCATGGCTTCAGAATTAGAATTACAAGACATTTGGAGAACAATGAATACAACAGCTAAAGAATACACCTTTTATTCAGCAAGACATGATTCACACTCCAGAATCGATATGATATGGGCCAGTAAATCAATCTTCACGCAACTACGTAAAATTCATATCTTACCTAGAACTTTTTCTGATCATAATCCTGTTACTTTTGATTGGAACAATAAACAAGCATTTAGATGGCGAATGAATGATAAACTTTTAAAAGACAATAAGATACAAAAGGAATTACAGGTTTTAATGAAAGACTTTTTTGAAATTAACCTTAATGGGGAAACTTCTTTGAATACAGTTTGGGATGCATTCAAAGCTGTTCTGAGAGGTTTTATGATACAGAAACATTCGGCCTGGAAGAAGACTCAATTGCAATTTACAAACAATATACTTTGGAATTTACAAAATTTGGAGCAGAAATTGGTAACGGTAACACAGGAAGAGGAGAAAAGAGAAATTCAAATAAAGATTTCTGCATCTAAACACCAATTAAATTTGGTAATAATGGAGGAAATGAATAAAAATCTGAAACTTGCTAAACAAAAGTATTTTGAATATGCAAATAAACCAGGAAATTTTTTAGCAACACAACTGAAGGACTCATTTCAAAAGAAGATTATAACAAAAATCCAAACTGTTAAAGGACCAGTTTATTCAACTTCAGAAATTCAGAAAGAATTTGTTTCATTCTACTCTAAGTTATATCAGAAAGAAAATACTCCAAAACAGAAAATAGATAAATTTCTAAACTCAATACAGATGAAAGCTTTGTCAATGACCCAGAGAGAATGTATTGAAGCTCCAGTAACAAGGGAAGAAATACAAGAAGCAATACTGAGACAGAAGACGGATAAAACACCTGGACCAGATGGAATTACTGCACTATTTTATAGAACATTTAGTGACAATTTAGTTGGATTTTTTGGCTCACTTTACAATGCAATTTTGGACGAGGGAACATCCCCGGAGACTTGGTCACATGCATTTATATCATTAATACCTAAAGAAGGAAGAGATCCAGAAAAAACATCCAATTATAGACCTATATCGCTGCTAAATGTGGACTACAAAATTTTTGCTTCGGTTTTGGCATGTAGGATAAAACAATTTATTAAGGATCTTATACACGAGGACCAAGCAGGTTTTATACCAGGAAGGCAAATAAAAGACAATGTAAGAATTTTACTAGACTCACTGGAATACTATGACCAGAATATTCAACAAACTGCGGCTTTTGTATTTTTGGATGCAGAAAAAGCCTTTGATATGGTCTCTTGGAACTTTTTGAAACGGATTTTGGATAAATTGAATTTTGGAGATCGTTTTCAGAAAGGTATATCGGCTATTTATACCTCCCAACAAGCTAAAATTTTGGTTAATGAATCAATGTCAGATAATTGCCAAATCACGAAAGGGACTAGACAGGGATGTCCCTTGTCTCCACTTTTATTTTTGTTGGTGTTGGAACCGCTATGTGTGAAACTAAGAAGTATGGAGGACATCCGCGGGTTAAGAATTAAAAAACATGAATTTAAGTTGAGAGCATTCGCGGATGACCTACTGCTAATTTTGGAAAATCCAACACAGTCAATGAATATACTTCAGGAGACTTTGGACGATTTTGGAAAAGTATCAGGCTTTAAAGTGAATCAAGAAAAAACAAAGATAATATTTAAAAATTTATCGGAAACACAGCAACAGGAATTTATATCTTATACTGGCTGGGAGAAAGCTAACAAAGTTAAATACCTGGGAATTTGGATTACTGCAAAGAATAAAGATCTGATAACCAACAATTACCTCAAGTTATGGGGTAAGATTAAAACTGATATGATTATATGGTCAAACAAAAAATTGTCACTAATGGGACGTATTTCAACGATCCAAATGAATGTCTTACCGAGGATGCTCTTCTTATTCCAAAATTTACCAATTATATCACAAACTAAATATTTTGAAACTTGGAGGAAAGACATTTCAAACTTCATCTGGCAAGGGAAAAAACCAAGGACTGCCTATAAATACTTGGTGGATCTAAAAACTAGAGGAGGCTTAGCACTGCCTAATTTTCAACTCTATGCTGAAGCGGCAGCTTTAGTATGGCTAAAAGACTGGATGAACTTGTTAAATATACGTTTGTTAGACTTGGAAGGTTATAATAACTTAAGTGGATGGCATGGTTATTTGTGGTATGATAAAATTAAATTACAAGCAACATTTCGTAATCATATAATCAGGTCCTCTTTACTTCGTATCTGGATGAGATATAAACATATTTTGGAACCAGAAACACCGATGTGGATATCGCCTCAAGAAATGCTAACTTTGCGCCCACTTAGACCAGACAAATTTATTACTTATCAAGATCTAATTAACTGGGAAGGAAAGAAATGCTCACTAAAAGACTTTCAACTTCTTAAGGATGATTTACAATGGCTCCAATACTACCAAATCAAATCAGTTTTTATACAAGATGCAAAAAAAGGTTTCTCTAAAGAAAAATCTCATTTTCAAAGGATTTTACTAGATAATAATACAAAACTGATTTCTAAAATGTATAATCTCCTTTTAACAATATATTGTGAGCAGGATACGATTAAACCAACTATGATCGATTGGGCTCAAAATCTGGGACATGATATTGTTTTAAATAAATGGGAAAGATTATGGTCCAAAGATCTAAAAGGAATAAAAGCACAGTCAGTGCGAGAAAACATTTATAAAATGATGTATAGATGGTATTTAACACCCAAGAAAATTGCAAAGATTTATAAAACGATGTCCCCTACTTGTTGGAAATGTAACAAAGAAATTGGTTCCTTTTATCACATGTGGTGGACCTGTGACAAAGCCAAAGACTTCTGGGACATGATCTATAATGAATTGAGATTAATACTACAAAAGAATATACCCAAAACACCAGAAATGATGCTACTGAGTATGATTCCAGACGACTTAGCAATACAAAGAACTTTTTTGATTTATGCCACAACAGCTGCGAGACTGCTTTATGCAGCGAAATGGAAAGGGCTAGAAACTCCTGAGAAAAAAGACTGGATTGTTAAAATGTTTGAAGTTGCAGAAATGGCAAAACTCACAGCTATTCTAAATGAAGAAAATGACGTTCGGTTTTTGGGGGAATGGGGGGCGTGGATGCATTATTGTGAATATGAGTTAAAAATGGGAAGAATGGAAGAATATTTTCTAATCTGATCCAGAGGATTATTTCTGATCTTTTTTATAATGATTAAGTATAAGTATATTTACTAACAGACTATGTTTTTTCTTTCTATATATGGTATTGATAGTTTATTAAGATTAGATTACCTACGACGGGATGAACTTTTTATTAAGAGGCAGATAGAGGTGAAGGGGAAGTCAAAAATTTTTTCCATTTTTCTTTTTTCTTTTTTTTTTTATTATAAGATATGGAATTATAACAACTTTAAGTTAGAATTGAAATTTGATATTGTTATAGATGTTGTTCAATGTAATGGAAAATTTCTAGTATAAAACCTAATAAAATTTATATTAAAAAAAAAAAAGGATCTCACACCTCCAGTCCACAGAGGGAAAGTTACACCGTGGCTTGCTTCCCAGGGCAGTATTGTAATGCATCTGCTGTAAGTCAGCTGATAACAGCTGTCCTATGGGATTCCTCTTTGCACAGCTGTTCCACAGAGCGTGCTATTGTCCACCATGGTGGGTATGTACGGACCAATGCATTAATGGTTACGACAAGAACCCGGTTGTGTCTTGTTTCGCTGGTTTTTGCTTCTTCAGATAATTACAATTTCATCTATAAATGCAAATATACATATATAATATCCCTTGAACTCATCACTATACAAAATACGGCCCTTTTCTCGGCGGTTTTGCATTTCCGATCCACCAGGGCAGGCTGACACCTGGCGCGGGCGGGGGGGGGGGGGCGCTACGGTCCCTTTAAGAGCTCAAGAGACGTTGTCCACGTGCGCCTCCGTCTGCCATTCAATTTCCCTCGGCCACTCATTCGATCATGCCTAGAGCGCGAGCCAATCCCAGCAGTCGGGGCGGGACAAGCGCCTGGAACGCTTCGTTCGGCCGCGAGGCGTGATGGATGTGAGCCGAGGGCTGGAGAACTTGCCCGTGACGGTTTGGCCGCGGCTCCAGGAGCCGCCGGGATTCCAGGTGACGGAAAGAACTGGGCAGTCAGACTGACCCAGAGACCCCGGATGTGGCGGTTAGAGGTGTTGGGCTGAGGGACTCCGCAGGGGGAAATGCGACTCGGGTGGGGGGGGGTTCCCGAACGGAACGCTGGGAACTGTAGTCTTTGAGAAGGCGACGCCTTTCTGACTTGAGAGTTTTCAGCTCTCTTCAAACTACGACTCCCAGAATTCTTGAGAGAGTTTATTTTACGCCTGAAGGCACCGCATTCAGTTCTGTGATGTTGGTGGGGGTGAGAGCGGTTAGTTTGAGCTCGTGTGTTTGTGAGGTGGAGGACCCAGGTTCAGATCCCCAAATAACTCCTCAGACGTTATTCGGTGGCGGTAAGCTTGGGCTTCCTTCTCCCCTGAATGTTAGAAACTTTGGCCAGTACTGTAGTCCCTTGATTTTTACATGCTGTTTCTCTATCAGTGCATTCCTAAGGAGAGTTACTCCAGTCTAAGCCCACTGAAATGAATGGGCTTAGACTGGAGTAACTCTCTTTAGGAATGCACTAGTAGAAAAGGGCAAGAGTCCAGTAGCACCTTAAAGACTAACAAACAATATTTTCTGGCAGGGTATGAGCTTTCGTGAGCCACAGCTCGCTTCTTCACATACAGCTAGAATGTGAATCCATCGGTCTTTAAGTAGAGGAGATTCAGAATTCACTCTCCTCTACTTAAAGACCGATGGATTCACATTCTAGCTGTATGTGAAGAAGTGAGCTGTGGCTCACGAAAGCTCACACCCTACCAGAAAATATTTTTTGTTAGTCTTTACGGTGCTACTGGACTCTTGCCCTTTTCTATTACTGCAGACAGGCTAACACGGCTACCCACTGTGAATGCACTGTAAGTGTCACAACCATCTATATTTGTCACGTTGCATCATTTTCACAATACCCTTTTTTTTCCTTTCTCCATTTTGATTTAACTGTTTGGCCAGCATGGTGTAGTGGTTAGAGTGTCAGCCTAGGATTTGGGAGACCCAAGGTTTGAATCCCTAACATATGGTAGAAGCTTTGAACGGCCAGGCTCTCGTGGCTCCTGTTAATCATGTCTGAAGGAGGCCCATGGCTGTACAAAAGTTCTTGCCCTATTTTTGCCTTCGGTAAATTGCTTTTATTTTCCTCTTCTCTATTTCCCATTCCAAAAGTTTTCCTTCCAAGTTGTCTGTGATATCCCTAGACTTCCCTACATTCAGTTAGCCTTGCCATTCTGAAAGCTTTGTATATTGAAGTGTTGTATATTGAGCTGTGAGCCAAGTCCACTGTGGGAGAAGCAGGCCCCTTTGAGGCCAGATTGATTCACTTGTGCGCTTAGTATCACAGGTTCCTGACAGTGCAATCCATTGAAGCCAGTGTGCTTAGAAAAAGTGTAACTCAGTCTAGGATTGCACTGGAAGAATACCTTTTTCAGGGTGTCTTGAAAGATTTTTCTGGCAAGGCTGCCTGATGTTTAAAATGAAGATAACAGGCAGAAGTTGGTCTAATAAAGGTCCCAGCTGTAATTTTCTTTTTAAGTGTTATAAGACTTGGACTGTAATTCTTTGTTCGTAAGAATTTATTAGCCCATGTTTTCTGTTTTATCTGGCTAAGGGCCGTAAATAAATTATCTATCTATCTGGTCTAATAAAGGGTTGCTCAGCGCTGCTTGCTGAATTTCTACCTTTTGTTCAGATAGTAAAGTAACTTCTTCCAGACAATAAGAATATAAGAACATAAGACAGGCCATGCTGGATCAGATCAAGGCCCATCAAGTCCAGCAGTCTGTTCACACACTGGCCAATCAGTTGCCTCTAGGAAGCCCACAAACAAGACAACTGCAGCAGCACCATCCTGCCTGTGTTCCACAGCATCTAATATAATAGGCATGCTCCTCTGATCCTCGAGAGAATAGGTATGCATCATGACTAGTATTCATTTTGACTAGTAGCCATGGATAGCCCTATTCCCCATGAACATGTCCACGCCCCTCTTAAAGTTTTCCAAGTTGGCAGCCATCGCCACATCCTGGGGCAGGGAATGTCACAATTTGTGTGAAGAAATACTTCCTTTTATCTGTTTTGAATCTGTCACCTTCCAGCTTCAGCAGATGACCCCGCTTTCTAGTATTATGAGGGAGAAAAGCTTCTCCCTGTCCACTCTCCACACCATGCATAATTTTATAGACCTCTATCATATCTCCCCTTAACCACCTTCTTTCCAAGCTGAACAGCTCTAAGCGTTTCAACCGCTCCTCATAGTGCAGTTGCTCTAGCCCCCTGATCATTTTGGTTTCATGGGGGGAGAGGACAATTGCTTTCATAAAGTTAATGCTACAGACTAAACTGTACTATTTAAGTAGATTCCATTAGAGGTCACTCTTGTCTCTGATAAAGTCTTGTTGCTAGAACAATTAGTGATAATGTTCTTTGGAAAAGACTTCCCTTTTGAAGGGCATGGATTTTTGGTTGCTGTTAGAGAGGAGTGAATTTAATATTAGTTTAACATTGTGGATGGCTCTTTTGAGGAGGGCATAAATGCATACCTCAATACAGACTAGAAATCTCTCTTAAAATAAAGAAAACTTCCTGAGTGGCAGTGTATGCATTAACTGTGAGACACCTGTTGAAGCCTTGCCACTTTGACAATTTCTGCAAGAATGCAGGCAAATTAGGTAAGCACTTCTGGAGAAATCTCCCGTTTCAAACGTGATTTGGTGCTGTGATTTTTGTAACTCTCTTTGGTGATGGAAGAAACTGAACAAGAGAACTCCTTCTGTTCAGTTTGTAATCAGAAACACACCAGAGAGCAGATCTGATGGGCATCCAGCTAGATTGTACTTGTCACACAATGAACTGCATGACTGTTCAATATTACACTGGAGTCATTGCTGTTATGGAGTTGCACTACATATTTACATATCGGGGGGAGGCTGACATTCATAAAGAATCAGCATCCTGTCCAAAAAGATAATCTGATCCATCTAAAGTGGATTAAATGTGGAATATGGAGGGTTACGGAGCTGAAAAGCACAGAACCAAAGAAATATATTTTTAAAATAATCATTTCAACTCCTTTCCAAAACCTCTTTCATCTGCTTGATGCTCAGCTACTCTGCCCAAAGAAACTGCTTTCCTCTTTTTGGTAGCATCTTATTACGGTGGAGCTGTAGCAACCCTCCTAAATCCAGAATTTCAGTTTCTCTTGCCGCAAATGTTTTCTTAAACGTTGAACAAAATGCATAAACCTCTATAGTGCAAATGTGTGTAACTGATTAAAATACAGTTTGACAAAGGATCAGTTTAGAGGACCATTAAAAAAAAACCCAAACTTGTGATCATTCCCAACTATTGATGCCAGGTTACATGTAACACTAAAGATTAGATCCCATTGACTTATGGGCCTTCTTTCAAATAAACTTACCTGGTATAGAGATTTCAAACATTTCTCAAACTGGACAAAATATTACTGGAATTGACTCCCTGTAGATCAGCAAAGTATCTAAGAGAAATATTAGTTACAGCACAAGGCCTAGCAGAGTACTTTTCTGCTCCTCACATCCATCATAAATGGTTTTGATGAAGGGTTTTGAAAAAAGAGTCTGGAAGCTTGAGGTTATTTGCTTTTCTTTAATGTCTTCTGCAGCTGTGATAACTTTAGAAATTGCCTAGCGATATCATGATTGATTAGCAGAGCTGTTAAAACAATATGTATAGGTTCTTAAGAACCGTTTATGCATTTTGAGTAGATAGGAAGCTTTTTTCATTTTCCACCATATGGTCCTGTCTTTGTTTCAATATGTACACAAAAAGAACTTTCACATTTTTCTTCTGCTCCTAAACGATGCATTTCTCATCCAAAAGTACACTGAATCATGGCTGGTCACTTCAGATAAAATTAGAAGCATGAGATTTGTGAGTGTTGGCAAGATAATTTTATCCTTGCTTTGGATAATGGGCAGCTTTAAAGGAATTAAATTGCTGCATCCTCAGCCACTCCATGTGGACTAGCACCTGCATCATAAAAATAGGTCTCTAAAGAAATCATCAAGGGAACAAGAAAAAGAAAAGCAAATCTAGGAAATCAACTGCATATATTTATACCACACATCCCCCTCCTAACTATCTCGCTTAAGCAGAAGATTGCTATTGGTGCAAAAAAATGAGCAAAATTTGCATCCTGGGTTTGAGCTTCCCCCTAGAACAGTAAGGTTATTTATGCATGGGAGTTTTACCTGAGGTTCGTTGCTCACTGGACCCACACTTTCCTGTTGGGAATCTATGCACCAGCAGTCTCCAAGCTGAAATCAATTCCCCGCACCTTTAAGTGCTGCTTTTTAATTGGCTTACTTGTAGTGCTTACTGTGGGAGAAAATCCCTCCAAAACCCAATTACCACATAAAAAAGCATTTTAAGACAAAAAAAAACCCCGGAGCAATCTGAAAGGGGGGAGAAATCCAAGCCTTGGTTTTAAAAAACCTTTCTTCTGCTCAGAAAGAGCTCCCAGGAAGCAGGAAGTATTTCAGTCCCTGCCTCTGGATATGCTGTTTTGTAATTGGCTGCGAGAGAAACCAAGGTTGTGTGCCCCGCACTTTGCCTTATGCATGGGGATTTCACCCAGTCTTTGCTCAGGGAAGATGGCAGAGTCGGGTTAACAGAAGAATTGGAAGACCTGGACATTGGGAGGGCTGGACATGAGGTCATCTCTAATGGACGGAAAACTCATACATAACTTCAAGGAACAACCGATTCAGACTGGGGGAGAATGTGAGTGAAAGTACCCATTCATAACGACCTAAGAAAATCAAATAAAACCAGGAAGGAAGACATCCTGCAAGATCCAAACTTCAAAATGTAAAGGGATTTTGAAAATAAGTACTCGCGTATAAGCCGAGTTTTTCAGCCCAAAAAAAGGGCTGAAAAAAGCCAACTCGGCTTATACGCGGAGGGAGGAGGGAAAACTTACCACTGCCGTCATCCTTCGCCGCTGGCCCGCTCGCCTTCCCGCAGCCGGGGAGCAGCCAGCAGGGCCTGCCTGGGAGGCTGCCGGGCCCGTGCCGCTTTCCGCCGCCCGGAGCGGCCTGGGGGCGGCCTCCTGCGGCTGCCGGTCAGGTAAGCCTGCGGGGGGGGGGGGAGGAGTTATAAGCCGACCCTTGGCTTATACGCGGGTGCCTAATTTTTCCCCATTTTTGGGGAGAAATTGGGCACCTCGGCTTATAGCGGGTCGGCTTATACACGGGTATATACGGTATATTGAATACATAAATAAAAATAAGAATGTGCTTATTATAACAATGTTAAATAATCCTAGAATACCTATTCCTAATAGGCAAGGTCGCCATGAGTCGGAAGCGACTTGATGGCACTTAACACACACACAGTAGGCAAGGGTACAGGCTGAAGAAAAGTGCTGATAAGAAGCACCAGAAATCCAGAAGTTCAGGCTATGGTTTTCATAATATGTCTGTTAGGTGGCTAGTTGTTTAACATGTTTCAAAATATCCTGAGCTGAATGCCACATTTGTTTGTTTGGTTGTTTACTTATACCCCACTTTTTTCTCCCCAATGGGCAACCGAAGGGGCTTACAACGTTCTGCCTTCTCCAGTTTATCCTCGCAACAACTCTGTGAGGTAGGTTAGGCCGAGAGAGTGTGACTGACCCAAGGATGCCCAGCAAGGTTCCATGGCTCAGTGGAGATCTGAACCTTGGTCTCCCAGATCCTAGTCTGACCCTCTAACCACTACCCCACATAGGCAGGCAACTGGTTTATAGTTCAACAAGTAGAACAACTAATCTTCACTGCGAGCAGCTTTGTAATAGCATGAAATGGAGCCACCAGCCCCACATGGGGCAGACTGCTGGTTATCACAACTATTTCCTCGTATTTCTTTTACAGTATAGTCCAGATCACGTGGGTGCTGCAGGAGGTGGACCAGACCCCTCTGAAATCTCCTTTCCTGGATGCCGCTGCCAGTCTGCTTCCTGCCTGGCTTCCATGTGTTCGTGCCTTCCTTATGGAGAAAACTATAAGAATTCATGCATCAACTATGAAGGGAATGAACTAGAGTATTCAAAGCCTATTTTTGAATGCAACACTATGTGCCAATGCGGAGAGTCATGCCAAAACCGGGTGATTCAGAGGGGCTTACAATTCAGACTAGAAGTCTTTAAGACAGCAGACAAAGGATGGGGTCTTCGCACTCTGGATTTCATACCCAAAGGCCGATTTGTGTGTGAATACGCTGGGGAAATCCTCGATTTCAGAGAAGCATGTCGAAGGGTACGGCTGCAGTCACCGAGTGATTCAAATTACATAATAGCCATCAGGGAACACTCGTGTGAGGGACAGATCACGGAAACGTTTGTTGATCCCACGTACACAGGGAATGTCGGCCGGTTCCTGAACCACTCCTGTGAGCCAAACCTGATCATGGTCCCAGTCCGCACGGACTCTGTGATGCCGAAGCTGGCACTTTTTGCCGATCGGGATATCTTAGCAGAAGAAGAACTTTCGTACGATTATTCTGGAAGACATCGCAATTACTCACCAGATTTGCAAAGAGACCAGGAGAAGCTGCCAAGAGAGGAATGGAAGAAAAAGCCCTGTTATTGTGGGGCCAAGTCATGTACAGGTTTCTTGCCATATGATGGTTCTTTATTCTGTGAACAAGACACCACAGGATGCATGAAAGAAACACTATGAGAAATCCAGGTAGTGGGGGCTTCTAGTTGCGTTCCAAATACACTTATGGTGTGATCCAGCAAGGGAGAGCAGCATGTGGAAGCCATCTTCCATACTTGTAGCTGGAAGCACCTCAGGTAGGCATCACCATCCACGGTGCAGTGCTTATCCCACTGAACTGGGTGGATGAGCTTTTCCATGTGCACGTAGAGGCATCAGTTATGTGTAGCCGGGGGCTAGATCAGGGACTTTGTCTGGCATAATCTTAGAATTTCAAATGATGTTATGCCAGCATAAATGGCTTGCAGGCTTCATACCCTGTTCCTAAACTCATCTTCCAGGAAGCAAAGCTGGATTTCATTGAAACTTGTCTTTATATGAGTGAAGACGGCATCGTAGGCACAGGAACAACCAGATTTCTGCCCTCGGCTGTACTGAAATAAATGACTTAAATTCTAGTAAAGAAAGAGAAGGGTAAATTGGACAGATTGCCAATTTAGCACCTTGTGACCAATTCTCCTCAGCAGAGACACAGTCGATCTAAAAATAGTTGTTTCAGAATATATTATCTATGTGTATTATCAACAACTGCCATCTCATGCATTCTGTTTTGAAAAATACTTTGTTCTTCCTCTCCTAGCTGAAATACATCCAGCAGCCACTGACATTTCTAGTTTCTGATCTGTATGGGGTTGGAGGCAGAGTTCTTTCTAGCTTTGGCAAACTTTTTCTAATGTTTCTGTACAGCTAGATATTAGAGTATATGAAGACGGACATGTCCCAGAGGCTCTCTTAAGTTTGGATATCCATCTTCTCTCCTCTCCACCACCTTCCCTGTGCTGGTCTCTTGTTGAGAATCAGTGCCTTAACTCTGCACATCAGATCACTGAACACTGAGCCATCTGGGAGTTTAATGAACAAAACCAGAGGAAATTTACAGTGCAGTGCTAGACCAGTGTGGTGTAATGGTTAAGAGTGGTGGACTCTAATCTGGAGAACCAGGTTTGATTTTCCCCCTCCTCTTCATGACCAGCGGTCTCTGATCTGGTGAACTGGGTTGGTTTCCCTACTCCTACACATGAGGCTAGCTGGGTGACCTTGGGCTAGTGACAGCTCTCTCTCAGCTCTCTCAGCCCCACCTACCTCACAAGGTGTCTGTTGTGGGGAGAGGAAGGGAAGGCGATTGTAGGCTGGTTTGATTCTTAAAAAGGGAGATAAATCTGGCATATAAAAACCAACTCTTCTTCGAGGCATAGTTGCACCCTCTTAAATCCACTGAATCCAGTGGCCTTAGAAGTGTGCAACTCTGCCTGGGATGGCAATGTAACACTGAAGAGCCGAGAGTCCTTGCATGTTATTCCTGCATGGTTGCGTGGTGGGAGTGTGATGATTTGCAAGGAGAGGTCAGTCTTGGCTCTGTCTGGAGGACTGGGCTACTAAGGCTTGGGAAATTTTGCTTACGAAAAAATTGTTGCACCAACTGAAGGTTGTTAAAAGCCAGGGGGGAATCAGGGAATTCGTTCACACTTTCACAATCACTACAGCCTTTGCTACCATAAACAGAAAGCACCACTTCTGTCTCTGGGTCTCATTTTGTCCATGAAAATACCCCCTCAGAGAGCGCTACGCCAGCGTGGTGTAGTGGTTAAGAGCGGTGGTTTGGAGCTGTGGAGTCTGATCTGGAGAATTGGGTTTGATTCCCCACTCTTCCACGTGAGAGCCGGAGAGTAATCTGGTGAACTGGATTTGTTTCCCCACTCCTCCACGTGAAGCCAGCTGGGTGACCTTGGGCTAGTCTCAGCTCTGTTAGAGCTCTCTCAGCCCCACTGACCTCACAGGGTGTCTTTTGTGGGGAAGGGGATTGTAAGCCGGCATATAAAAACCAACTCTTCTTCTTCTCCTCTTTGCAGGAATGAATCCTTTGTAGATCCCTAGGCCAAAAGCCATCTTGCAATCCTCAACCAGAGCGAGAGCTTTTTTGGACCTGGCCCCAGCCTGGTGGAACTTTCTGTACAATGAGACCCAGGCCCTGCAGGAATTAGCTCAATTCTACAGGGCCTGTAAGATAGAGATGTTCCACCAGGCTTATGGTTGAGGGCAGTGGCTGTATAGATCAAGAGTCTGCCTCCTTTCCCTTCCTTCCTGTTCCACTCCTTGGTCCTGTCCATTATCCCCCTCTGCCCTCCCTTCCTCTTCCCGTCTATTCATCTATCTCCTTCCTTTCATTCCCTCCCCCCACCCCTGGACAGAGTAACATCAATACTGGGCATTGCTGCACGGCCGCCTTGAAACAACATCCTAAGGTGGAGTTGTTTGGTGCCTTTTAAGATGACTAGTTGTGTTTTAGATTGGTTTTAAACTACGCTGTATTTTTGTATTTACATGATGTTAGCCACCCTGAGCCTGGCTTGCCGGGGGAGGGTGGGGTATAAATAAAATTTGTGAGGATGTGTGGCTGTGTTGGGGGTGGGAAAATGACATTTAGGTAACAACTTAATCCAATTAGCCTAACTTTGGGTTACTGAGCTTTTGTATAAATTAACAGTGGACTCTGAACATAGCACAAATCAGTGTTCAGTCTTCAGTTTTTAGTCTGGTCAACAATTTCATTTTTTTAAAAACTGCTAAGGACATGATTCAGTCCTCCTGTGTGTGTGTGTGGGGGGGCTGGCAGCACTGAGGAGCAGCTGTATACCTAGTCCCCATGCTAGCATAGCTGGGGCAGAGATTCCCACCCCACCCCCCCAGCCCTGGCCCAGACTCTGGTCCATGAGACATTTAGGAAGGGGGAAATGCTCACCTGGAATGACCACACATTGATTTCAGTGGTGTTTTTACAGAAGGATGCTGAAAATGACATTCCTTGTTTTGGTTTCTTGGTCTGAGCATACATCATGATAAAACCAAGAAAACGAGCAGGTTTGATTCTAGCTTTGTAATTGGCCAAGAGATTATTTCAAAAATAGTCGCAATTCAAACTACATCGTGACTAGAACAGGCTAGTAAGTGGATATGAGTTGGAGGTAAAATTGCATTTTTTGAAGAACTCACTGTTGTAGGTTTTATGTGGGGGGGGGGGGGAAGCAACTTGCCTGCAACACAAGTAATACCATTAATAAAGGGAGGTCTACAGGTGCTGTTTTAAATGTAGAACTTTGAATCCCAATTATAAAAATACCATTGTGTGAAATGGCTTGTATTTCTGAACTCAAAGCTCAGTTAGCTAATAGTAATAAAAAGATGGAAGTCCTTTCAGTAATAAAACAGTAGAAATTGTCTTTTCGTTTATGGGTGTTGCTCTTATTCCCAGCCTGCTCGCAACAGGTTTATGTTGCCCATTTCTTAGTTGGCAGGGCGAGTTTGGGAAAGCCACCCGTTACAGTTGATTAATGAAGGTGTTGGCTAATCTTATCATAGCAGGGCTGCCACCATTGCCTTTCCAGGCGCCGTTGGTGTTGGTGCAATTCACTGCCCTGTGAAGTGTTTCCCTTCCATTTTCTATGTTTTACATGTCTCTATTGTTTTCCTTTATCAGGCTCGGTACCATTACTTCAGGCAATAGCTGCTTCTGGGGAGGGACCATTTCCTGCTTTGAAAAGGAATGTTGACTAATGCCGTGACACTTTGTGAAGGGATGCAATTCCCTCCATCCCAAATTGTGAAAAGCTATCTGCATATACAGTTTACAGCATCATTAAGGCAATTGATCATTATTTATGTTCTTAGATTTGGACATCTAAGACTGTTATTCTCTGTGTGGCTTATGTATGCATAGCTTTAAGTCAGAAGGAAGGGTGAGGCTTTGGCTGTGTTTCTCAGATAGCATCCCACACACACAAACACAAAGTCTAGCTCAAACTGCATTTGAAATTCAGGGGAGTAAACGGATGGTGTAGTGTTCTAATTAAACTTAGTGGTATGTAACACAGCCAACCATACTTGGGGATTTCTGCTAGTCATAATTCCACTCCTGAGTTCCTAGCCAGAGTATAGGGAGAACCTAGTACAGCAATCTGTTAGTACTAGGTTCTCCCAACACTGCTGTATCTGTTTGCACTCTGTGTGTAAGGGAATTCTGTCTTGAGACCTGTAGGTAGGGTTGCTGGGTCCCTCTTCACCAGTGGTGGAAGATTTTGTGGGTGGAACCTGAGGAGGGCGGGGTTGGGGGAGGGGAGGGACTTCAGTGCCATAGAGTCCAATTATCAAAGCGGCCATTTTCTCCAGGTGAACAGATCTCTGTCGGCTGGAAATCAGTTGTAATAGCAGGAGATTTTCTGCTATTACCTGGAGGTTGGCAACCCTACTCCTCAGGCCTAGAATCATGACCGCACGTGACATGCGGAATATGAGAACAGGAGAAGCGGAAGCTACCATGAATGGGTTGTCTTATCCATTCCTTAGAATATGGGGTGGGAGTGAACTCCACTTCAAGAACTACAGAGTCCATTTGCTTTTTAAATGAGAGGCAAATGAGAGAGAACGTACAAGTTTCTTAATGACAGGTGCCTAAAAGGAATGTCTGCATCAAGTCGCAAAGGGAGGTACAATAAATCACAGATATTATTGAAGAAATTGCTTTAGACTGATGATGCAGAGGAAATTCATAGTTGGTGGTTGCTAGCTTCCCCTTCTTTATGTTTAATAAATCTGTATAGGACATGCATAGCCTGCACACAGACAAATGGAAAGAGCAGATGAATTAGCTCTTCTACAAACTGAAGAATGGTGGGGATGAGGGAGGAGTATTTTGCATGGTATGAATGCTTCCTACTGAGGGAGAAGCAGATTTTCCCAAACTACCTTAACATATTTATTTATTTGGTACATTTTTAATCTCTGAGGACTTCAGAGCAGCATACATTATTTGCCCCACGCCTCCATTTTATCCTTATAACAACCCTATGAGGTAGGTTAGGCTAAGAGTGACTGAGTCAAGGTCACCCAATATGTTCCATGGCCAGCTGGAATTTGAACCTGGAATTTGAGCCTAGTCCAACACTCTAACCCAGGGGCCATCAGACTTTTCTTTAATGAGAGCTGCTTCTGAGTAATGAAAAATATCCCGAGCCCCCAGAGAACATTGCATTCAGCGAATAATAATCTTCTGGCCCAAAGAGTGTCCGGCTGGCCTTGGCCAGGGCCTTTTCTGCCCTGGCCCCTGTCTGGTGAAATAGTCTCTCTAATGAGACCAGGGACCTTAAGGGATTCTGCAGGACCTGCAAGACAGAGCTATTCCACCAGGCCTATGGCTGAGGACAGCTATGTTTTTTCCCATCAACGCTGGCCTCCCTACCCACCTTTTTGCTATCATCTGAATTGAATTGCTATTATGTGGGTGGACTGGGGCTCTGACTGCCCACAAGCTCTGCTGCAACCTCTATGCTGCAGTAAGTGTGCCAGATGTTCTGCTGTTTTGATTTTGATGTTTTCATGGTTTTATGGGGCTGGTTTATTTATGAACATTGTTTTAGATGATTTATTATGGGGGTTTTTATACTGGTGTTTTAAGAATGTTGTGAGCTGCCCTGAGCCCAGCTTTTTGCAGGGAAGGCCAGGATAAAAGTTTAATAAAATAAATCATAAAATAAATTTGCATTCTGTCTCATGATCTTTTTCTGTGTCTTCTAGGGGATGCACAAACTGCTCTGCAGTAGACAGGCAGTTACCAGTAGCTTGCGAACTACCTGTTGGAGACCCCCTGTTCTAATTTCATGCATAACTACAGAGCCAGCATGGTGTAAGTAAAGAGCGGTGGCTTGGAGCAGTGGACTCTAATCTGGAGAACCGGGTTGGGTTCCCCACTCCTCCACATGAAGCCAGCTGGGTGACGTTGAGCTAGTCACAGCTCGCAGCCCCACCTACTTCACAGGGTGTCAGTTGTGGGGAGGGGAAGGGGATTGTAAGCAGATTTGATTCTCCTTTAAGTGGAAGAGAAAGTCAGCATATAAAAATCAGCTCTTCTTCTAACCATTATACAGCGTTGGCTCTGTAGTGATGCATGAAATTGAAGCATGTAACTGGTAACTCTGAAATGCAAGGGAGCAGAGTACTGAGGGAATGGCTTGCCTGTAGCCACCTACTGAGTTCACGGCAGAAATGGGATTTGAACCGGGGGTCCTGCCAAATCCTAGTTCATTATATTAGTCACTACGCTACATCAGCTGCTGAGTTAATGACACTTCCTGTCTAAGTGTTGCAGTTTTTTCCCCATATCCTCATTGAAATTACTAGTGGCAGCTTGTTCAGGAAATTCTCCCTTCTTATAAACAAGGGAAAGTCCTCAGAAAGTTGGAGACTCACACTGGAGACATCTGGTAGTCTCTCGATTTGTTTTGGAAAATCACTCCTGCTCAGTTTATTTGTGTAGCATGCAGTGTTAAGATCAAAGCCACTTTCTTTCATGAGTGTCGGTTTTAAACAACAAAGAATCAGCAATAAAACTGCAGCTCCACTCTGATCTTCCCTGCAGGCTTAATTCTTAACATCGATATAAATATTTTACTATTCTAGTGATGGTGGAAAGTGCCGTCAAGTCACAGCTGACTTATGGCAACCCCCGTAGGGTTTTCAAGGCATTGGGAGGTGGTTTGCCATTACCTGCTTCTGAGTGGCCCGAGAGAGTTCTGAGAGAACTGTGACTGGCCCAAGGTCACCTAGCAAGCTTCATGTGGAGGAGTGGGGTATCGAACCCAATTCTCCAGATTATAATCCGCCGCTCTTATTTTCACTATTTCACTATTCTAGGCCTTAACAATGTTCATCACCTCTGCATAGGGTAAGTATTTCAGGACAGGCAAACAACAGTTCACAAAATAAATACTCCAGTTTTCCTGTCAAGATGCCAGCTGAGATACCAAGTCAAAGTTTGCAACCAAACCTTTAACCAACTTCTGTGTGTTTTTGACAACTTTTGATTCCAAATTAAGCTTGGCTAATTTGGCTTGACCCAATTTCAACTGATCTAATTAGCCGGCAAGCATTGTCCTACATTGTGATAGAAATTTCATTTATTTAGATTTAAGTTGAAGCTGCTTTTTCTGACACAAAGGCACTCAAAGCTGTTTATGTTAAAAACGTATGAAATAGTAGCCTATTAAAATCAATCAAAATGCTGTTTTTTCAAAATTTAACACCATGGAAACAGAAAATCTAGAAAAGTAAATCAGAGTTCAGAGGTGTTTTGCCATTGCCTGCCTTTCTCACCCACTGCTAGGGGTAGGCAGGACTAAACTAACAACTTCCTGTCTCCTGGCGAGGAACACCTCCCCTTCCAGTTATTCTACAGCAAGCTAAAGAGACAGGGAAAAGCACTCACAAACAAGGAGTACAAACAATAATAAGCTGAATGATAAACTTAGAACCAATCTATATGTATTGCTACAATATTATTAGGCCAATTGAATCTGTAGGCCAGTTTGGTGTGCTTCAGTCCATCCTCATAAGATGATGTTGCCATCTCCAGGTGGGCAAGATGCCCTTCTACTTCAGAGCGGAAAGGACCTTCTCGGTAAGTAAACAATGTACCTTTCCCGCTCTGAAGGAAGGGCATCTTGATCTTTGGGATCTCCAAGAGCAATGATATAACGGGTGGGAAATCAGTCCTCATCATCTTCCACCACGGGCTGTAAAATACATCTGCCGAATGCTGCTTCAGCGGATGCCATAGTATTGATTCGATAATGTCTAATGAAAGTAGTCACGTTGGACCAAGTAGCCGCTTTACAGATCTCTTGGTTGAGGCTTGTTTGAAAAATGCGGCCGATGTGGCTGCGCTTCATAGTGAATGGGCTGTGATCCCATTCGGAACTTGGAGACCACTGGCTAGGTAGGCTTCTCTGATGCATTGTCTAATGGATATGCTGATAGACAATTGGGATATGCGAAGTCCCTTGTTGGGTGCAGAAATTGAGATAAACATAATTCCGTTTTCCTAATGGATTCAGTTCTAGATATATAAATATGAATAGCTCTAAGCAAGTCCAAGGTGTGCCAACTCTGCTTTCTGGGAGTAGAAGGATAAGGACAAAAGGAAGGGAGGTGAAGCCCCTGAGACTGATGAAACCAGGAACCCACTTTGGGGGGTGAACGTAGGGATCAGTACGTAGAACGACTTTATCTTTGTGAAAGATACATAAGTCCTTGTGAATAGAGAGGGCACCCAATTCCAAAACCCTCCTGGCAGAGGTTATGGCAACTAAAAATAAGCTCTTCATCCTTACTAATTGTAAGGGAACTTCCCTCATAGGTTCGAAAGGACTTTTGGTTAGAGCAGAAAGTACAGTGTTCAGTCTCCATGTAGGGAAGCGGTGAGTCACCGGAGGGGTAGATTGAGCTACTCCTTTAATAAAAGCCTTAACCTGAGGATGCGACGACAGAGGAATCCCATCAATATCCAGACAAACTGAGGCAATAAGCAGACACTTGCTTTCGTAAGGTTGCCGCTTTAAGGCCCTGCTGGGCACCGTTCTGTAAAAAGTCCATTAACTGAGGTAGCTTTCCAGGTGTATTGATATATCCTTGTAGTAGAAGGATGTCTGGCTTTAAGGATGGTCGTCACCACCTCCATGGAAAGACCAAGGGCTAAGAGCCTTGTCCTTTTCCACATCGAAGCGGTCAATTGAAACCATCCTGGATCTGGATGAATCATTGGTCCCTGTAGAAGGAGATCCGAGGATGTTGGAATCTGCCAAGGTGCCCTGGTGGAGAGCCCCATGAGTGCCAGAAACCACAGCCGGTGTGGCCAATTGGGAGCGATCAGGAAGACTTCCGCTCTCTCTGCCCTTATCTTCCTGATGACCTTCAGAAAGATAGGCAGTGGTGAAAAGGCATATAGGAGACCCGGAGGCCACTGAGTCAGAAGAGTGTCCACTTGCTCTGCTTTCGGATGGTAGAACCGGGAGAATAACCTATCCTCCTGACGATTCTGGACTGAGGCGAACAGATCCACCGTGGGCGTTCCAAACCAGCTGGTGATGGCTTGAAAGACTTGTGTATTCAGCATCCATTCCCCTTCCTGGAGGGTCTGATGGCTTAACCAATCTGCCTGAATATTGTGGATGCCCCGTACATGTTCTGCCCTGAGAGACAAAAGGTGTTTTCCTGCCCAGATCATGATGGCCGATGACTCCTGGTGCAGGCGAGAGGAGCGGGACCCACCCTGCTTGTTGATGTGGGCCTTGGTCGCCACATTGTCCTGATTAGCACGTGTTTGTTTCTGACAAGGTCGTGGAATTTGATGAGGGCTAGGCGTACTGTCCTGAGTTCAAGGAGACTGATGTGGAGAGTTGTTTCTGACTGGCTCCATACTCCCTGAGCCAAAGAGTCTGCCACCATGGCTCCCCATCCCTCGAGGCTGGCATTTGTAAACACCTGGACCGGCTGTCCGACTGTTAGACTGTTGACTTTGGTCCACCATAAGAGGCTCGTCCTGGCTGACTGAGGGAGAGGGTCTTATCTATCTTGTGTGTGATGAACAGCTGGAATGGACGCAGTGCTGCTTGAAGTGGTCGGGAGTGGAAGTGAGCCCAAGGAATCAGGCCTAGTGTCAGGCCCGTCTTAGCCTGACTTTGCTCCAAACCTGTCTAACTAGGCCCAGGTCACATGCCTCCTGGTTCTCATGCTTTGTACAGAATGCCTCCCTTCCCACATCTGCGGTATGTGTGGCCAGGCCATCCTGTTTACCACCAGCTGCATTCCATTCCTGTTATGCTTTGTTCTTCTTTGTTATGGCTTCCTACCCCGAGAACACTTATCATAGATTCGACTGGCCTGTATGACACTATGCAATGTATATTAACTCTGTAAATGTACTCTGTCCTCCATTAGCAGCCTCGTCTTGCCGGACTGGCAGTCAGCTGCTGACTTTGTCCAAGCTTGCTCTCAAATAAAGCCTACCTGCTTCAGAACCTACCTGAGCACGTTTTACTTGAGGGACATTGAGGGACAAAAATCTGAGCCTGACAATCCTTTTCTTCGTTCCCTTCTCACGACTGTGACTGCGGTAAGCTATGGCAGAGAACGGGGATCCCAACCCCATGTCTGACGAGCAGAAGCCGTCTGATGGGCAGCAGCCAGAGGAACAGAAGCCCGACTTGTCGGGGGGGGGGCAACCCGAGGAACGCCCGCTGGGAGAGCCGCGATTTCACCCTGGCTTTTGCCTGAGTTCCTGGTTGGATACCATGAGGCCTAGGAGCCTTGTCAGAGCCATCAGTCGATGTCATGACGACTTTACCGTGGACTTGGCCGCCGCCGCAATTTTGCGGGCCTTGTCTGTTGGGAGGAAAATACTGAATTGGTAGTGGAATCTATGACCACTCCCAGATATAGGATCCTTTGTGATGGGCTTAGCAAGCTTTTGGCTTTGATTATAAGATAGCTGTGCATTTCGAGTGCCATGATGACTCGAGTGGAATGCTGAAGTGCCAGGTTGTATGAGGTGGTGCATATGAGTAGGTCGTCTAGGTAAGGATGTACTTGGATTCCTTCCTTCCTTAACTTGCCACAATAGCTACCATCACTTTGGGGAGAAAAATAAACTCGGGGGGGGGCAGATGTCAACCCAAATGGTAGTGCCCTGAACTGTAAATGAAGGTTCATATAGTTGAATCTCAGAAGGTGCCGGTGGGACTGATGGATGGGGATATGCATATAAGCCTCTGTGAGATCTATGGATGTCATGAAGGTGTTTGGAAGCAGTGCCTCTATGATGGTTCGCAGTGTCTCCATGCAAAAATGTTTGGCCTGGATGAATCGAGAAATTTGAGATCCAGGATAGCCCTCCAGTCCCATTCTTTTGGGGATTGTGAAAAATATGGAGTAAACTCCCTGGAGACGTTCCTGAATAGGTACTTCCTCTATGGCCCTGATCTGGATCAAGTGAGGAATGGCTTCCATCATTCTCCCATGTTTTACAGCACTGTGGTAGCATGGCAATGCGACAAAGCAATCTGGAGGCTTGCAATGATAGGAGCATCTACCACAGGCAATTCCAACATATCCATTGCATATGAGGCCATATCATACAGTTTCTTGGCATTGCCAGAGAACTGTTTATTATGTAGGGGTTTGTCCCATTCAGCTCTAATAACTTTCTCAAAGTATTCTGGTAAGGGGACCTTAATAGTCTGGGCCTCCATTGTGGGAAATATTCCTTGGAACCTTTACATCTGGATTTAGACTTAGATTCCTCAAGTGCTTCAGCTTCATCAGATAGGTCTAAAGCAAAAAGTGCCTTGGCCAAAAGAGGCTGGAAATCATCAGAACAGCACAGCCGAGGCTGCTGTTCCTGAACAATGGGGAGTTCTGTGTCTGAAACGAACTCTCCCTCCTTATTGTCAGCCCCAGAATCCCTATCTACAGGGTAGGTTTCATTTCTCTGCTCTTGGATATTTGGCACTGCTTTCATAGCTGCCTTAGTGGGCCACTGCATAGAGGGGGCGCTTTGGCTGTAGCCAGGCTCCTCCTGAATTGGTTCAAATATGCCTGAGGATCCAGGGAAAGATGTCCAACTATATGAAAACCCTTGAGGAAGTGGCTGAAGGTGTTTTAGGAGGGTAACCCTGCTGGAAGGGTAGGATAAGAGATTGGAGTCTCTGAAAATGTCTTTCCATGGAGCCCTCTATCATATTATATACCTGTTCAAATGTGGGGTTCTTGGGGGGGTCCCCCTTCCTCAGAAGGGGGGTTACTTTACCCTCTGTAGGTATCCTGGGCTCCACATCCAAAGGCACAGCAGAGGATCCAGCGGGGACCTTAGAGGTCGAAGCAGAACTCTGCTTAAGCTGGCACTTGCGGCTGCTGCCTCCCCCCCCCCCCATTAGACTTGTTTTTCTTCAGCGATTTTCCAGCTGAAGTAGATGGTGGCGGGGACTTTCCAGTCTCCCTCTCCGATAGTCCACCAGGGCGGCTAAAGGCGGGGTCCGATTTTTAGGCCAATTCTTGATCTGCATCGGAAAGGAGCTCGATGTCCTTTGATGCAGCTTCTCCAGCAGGCATTTCATTTGCCGCCTCTTTCCCACGGCTTAGCTGTTCTCCTGCGGCTCAGCTGATAGTCGGCAGAGCCGGGAGCTTAAATTTAAAAAGCGATTGGATATGGCAAGGTAAGGAAAATGATCTATTCTAACCTAATTTCACTAGACCTAGGCAGCAGCTATGGCTGCAACGCTCTCACCCCAGCAAAGGCAGGAGAAGAACTGGAAGGGGAGGTGTTCCTCACCAGGAGACAGGAAGTTGTTAGTTTAGTCCTGCCTACCTCTAGAAATGGGCGAGAAACACCCAAAGATCAAGATGCCCTTCCTTCAGAGCGGGAAAAGCCTAACATGGTGGCAACAAAGGCTCCCATTACTTGAGATAATTTTATTTGGAGATCTAGCATGATGTAGTGGCTCAGATGCTGGAAATAGGTATTAGAACAACAAGAGTAGTTGGGTTTTATATGCTGATTTTCTCTACCTTAGTGGGTTTTTATATGCTGATTTTATCAACCTTTACAATCTCCTTCCCTTCCTCTCCCCACAACAGACACCTTGTGAGGTAGGTGAGGCTGAGAGAGCTCGAAGAGAACTGTGACCAGCCCGAGGTCACCCAGCTGGCTTAATGTGTAGGAGTGGAGAAACCAACCTGGTTCACCAGATTAGAGTCCACCGCTCATGTAGAGGAGCGGGGAATCAAACCTAGTTCTCCAGATCAGAGTCCACCACTCTTAACCACTACAGCATGCTGGCTCTCAAGGAGATATGAGTACCCCTAGATATACATCAGTGCAAACATGACTCACTTTCCAGTTTCACTCAAATCCATATTATAATAGTGTGAGCATAAGGAAGAACCCCTCTTTTCATTCCTGTACTAAACACATTGCTGGTTTAGTTTCTATACCTGGTTCAAGGCAATATCCTTGATCTAGGCAGTGACCCACCCAAAAGGCTATAAGGGATCTACTGACAAAGTGGCAATGTTCCTCTACAAACTTGGAATCTGGATAAAGTGAAATAAGTAACAAAAAAAAATGATGGAAAGGAAATTATACAAGCAGCTAGGCTGGAGCATTAACAACATCAAGTATTTAATAGTGTGTTCAGTGCTATCCCACATTAAGAGCCAAATATTCCAAGCTTCCACACCTTCTGTGCAATGAATTGCACTTAAAAATTGAGAGACAAAAGGCCAAAGAGGTAAAGCGAGAGAGTAAAGTTGGGCTATGACTATATCTATCTGTGATGGTCCAGTAAAGGTCTGATACCCCAGGATTTTGGCTGTCTAGGCAGCAAATAACTCAAAAGTAATCCCAGAGGAAGAGCAGCAGAGATGTGTTATACGTGTCACATTAGATACTCTGCAGCACTCAAGGCAGAGGTAGCCCTGGGCAAGTAAAACTCAGTCCAGGAACAGATTCTTTCTGACTTTGATTATAAGGCAAGAGGCTTGAGTCAGAAACAAAATTCCATGCCTTCTTTCCATGCTTAGAAGACAGAGCGGAGGCAAAGAGTGCTTTCAGGTATTCCTACCCACCCCCACCCCCCCAAAAAAAGAGAAGAGTCATCCTGAATCATAGGAACATGTCCAAAAAAGGTAAAAGAGGAGACATCTCTACATGGAGACAACTGTTTGGGGGCAATGTTTACCACATTGAACTGTGGGTTTGGCAGGCAATTCAGAGTCCAATTTACATTGTGGGACAGTCTGACCTGTTTATGGGAAATGCTGATATGGCTATAATTATTTCCCTGGCAGTACGTCTAACATGGCAGGATCCTTTTGAGGCTAACAGCTTGCCGACTGATCATGTGAGAGGCCTCGGTTAATACTGTGATTTCCTGATATCTAGTGAAGCTCACTTCTGTTTGAAATGACTGTTCTATTTAGTAAGTGTGATGAGATTAGGCACAGTCCCAGTTATGCTGCCTCTCCTACTTATGTTATAATCATTGGCCAAAACTGGCTTTCAAGCCATGTGAAGATGCAGGGAAGATGGTCTGAGGCTGGGGTTGCCAGCAGGCCCGGAGAAAAATATCTCATCCCTCTAAATAGAAGCTTAATGCACGGAAGTAGTAGCTGAAGTTGTTCATGGTATGGTGGTAAATAACATCCAAGGGACATGACATTTTTCCTGCAGGAAACTGGTAACCCTGTCCCAAGCTCAAGATGGTTTTTTTGGGGGGGGGAAGGGAAGTTCAAACTAAAGTGAAAGTTTAATGACAACCTGTGTTCCAATCAATACACTTAAAACTGCTACTTTGAACTACTTTGGGTAGCTTTTTTCACTGTACAAATCCCCCTAATTCAGAGTTTTCCCCACACTTGGACAATGTCAGTGCACCTCTTCTCATTCACCTGCAGCTTTTTTCACTGTACAAATCCCCCTAATTCAGAGTTTTCCCCACACTTGGACAATGTCAGTGCACCTCTTCTCATTCACCTCATATTGGCCGTCTTTCCAATCTCCATTTTACAAATAGGTAAATAAGAAAATGAGTTAGAGTGGAGGTACCCAAAAACCATCACAGTAAGTTCACTGCTAAACAATCCAAATATTTAAAATTCACTACTATCCAGCCGTCTGCACGAATTCTGTTAAGTATAGAACACGTGGAAAATACTAGCTGTTGTCATTCATTGTAGGTCAATATACCTTTTTAAAATTCTTCTTACAAATTATTAAAATTGTGCAATTACCTCACCTACTGATATTGTCTGTGGTTGCCTAAGTATCCCAAAATGGCTGCCACTGTTTTGTTTTGAAGCCTGAAGTGAGTTGGAACAGCATTTCAGGGGGTATTTGGTATTGCCTCAGCAGAAATGATTCACGGGATCCAAGCCACTATCTGTTAACTGGTACAGAATACTAAGAATTGCACCTTGCATGTTCCTAGTATTTGTGGGTATGTAGAAACCTAATATGTACAGATGGTTTTTGCAACTGGCTGGCCATCATGTGAAACAGAATGCTGAAATAGATGGACCTTCTTATGTAGATTTATGTGATAAGACGGGTGGCTGTCCTGCCCTTATTTTAGACATGTACAAATTCCCTGTAACTGAGTTTTGAATGTGCAGAATCATAGCAACATCCAGTCAGAGGGAAACAGAGTCACCAGCAGACTCCTAGTTGTTCTGCAGATAAACGGTCAGTGGGCTAGAAGTTTGAAGCAGGTACAACATACTAGTTATTTGATTAATGTTACAGAAGGAAAGTGATCTTACACCAGAATGAATCTATCTTCTGAAAGAAGTAGACTGAATATACCTGGACTGCTGTGACTGAGGCATCTGGCTGATTTAAAGAACTCCTGAAGTTGAAGCTGTCATCTGTTCATTGTTTGAAACAGTTGTCAGTCTGGGCTGAAAGTGGTTTAAAGCTCTGAAGGGAGTCGTGTTAACTTGCATTTAAACCCCTCTGTTACACTAATTCTCTGAAAAGGGAAGGGTTTTCCTCAGCAGAAAGCTGTGAGGCTACTTGGTTGCTGCAGTATCCAAACAGCAGATACCGTTAAACACCGGTAAGGAAGTAAATAAATAAATTTGTTTGATCTATTATAATCTTGCCTCCTATGCCTCTGTCACATTTACAAATAATTCATAATTTCTTAGAACAATGAGCTTGCATTATAGCAACTGAAATAAAGATTGGGACAGGTTAGTTTAAAATCCATTGAGTGGAATTTCTGTCACAAGAGGTCGTTACAAATCAGAAACCACAAGGGATCCCAAAAATAAAAGGAATACAATGATGTGAGCATAATGCTTCTCCCCCATCCTACTTATTTCTGTATTGTATTGAAACTCTCCATGCATCCCTCTCCTTCAATGCCAAAGTTTAACCACATTTCGTAAAAGAACTGAAGCCTGACCACAAAAATAAACTGGGACTATTACGTAAATTGTTCATGCACATATTCCTAATGCGAATAATATACAGTTACTCTCAAGACTCTGTCTCTCTTGGTCTGAAAATAAAATAGACTCATATTTCTTTCTTTATATACAAGGAAGTTAATCCCTCAGGCTAAACAGCCTGCTCCTTCATAAGTGTTAACGGAAGATACCGCTTGTTAAGATGAAGGCCTCTGGTGAGCTGCACAACCTGTAATACTGATAGAAAAAGAAATACTATCCAAAACATATACATAAATCTTCATAAGAATTTATAGAGACCAACCCCAAAAAAGTTCATTTCACTTAAGGCCACTGAAATCAACGGAGACATTAACAATGCAATCCGAATGGGGGGAGTAAAGGGGATCGGGTGGCCTCACCCATGGAGCTCCCAAACAGCTCAGGATACCAACTACGGGCACAACCAATCGTCTCCGTCCCCTACAGTGGCCAAGCCTTCTCCCCAGTGCCCAATTGTGCCCCCCCAGCCCTGTTATTATTTATTATTATTTTATTATTCATTTGACTTCTACCCCGCCTTTTCCCAGCCAAGGTTGGGCACAAGGTGGCCAGCAACCAACAAAATAAGTACCATTTAAATAAACACATTATACAATGTAAAAACAGAATTTAAAATTATTTCCAAAGATAAACTCTGTTCAGGATGCCTCACAATTCAAGAGGTAGGGCGCACGGCCCAGGATGGGACGCTGTCTGACAGCTCCTTGCCATGCGGAATTAAGAGCGAGCGGCTAGGCACTTTGGTGGTGGGGAAAGCTCAGAAACGGCACTTGGCACTACTGGGTGAGCATTTGGCACAAACACCCAAAGAGGGAGCAAAGTCCATACTCTGTGGGTTACCTCCCCCATTTCAGAAACCTAACAGGTACTCCATCTCTGGAGGCAGGGCAACCAGGGGTGGCTGCGCACTTACAGGTAAGCAAGGGCCTTTATTTCAAACCCCCTTCCTTTTCCTTGTGGCCAGAAGCCTCCCTGGCAACTCCACCTCCGGTACCCGAGCCCAGCAGCATGGCAGTTGAGCAGGGACAGCAGGAGCTGCGCACTCCCAGCCCCCCGGCTCCTCACACATAAGGGGGATTGGTGCATCGGGTGTGGGATGAGAGATCTCTTGGGGGAGGGGGCCCACGTTTTCGGCTCTGCACTTTGCCGGGCTCTCCATCAGACAGGGCACTTGGGGGGAGCATGTTTTGAATGGCGCCAGCTTCTGGGGGGTTGGTGGCTGTGGCAGAGTACCACCCCATGGGACGCAGAGCGGGCTCCCAGGTGATCGCTGAAGGATACGCCTGAGCCCATCAAGGCGCTCTCGGCCGCTTGTTGTCTCTGTTTCGTTGTTCTGCAGGTGAAAACCCAACAGGGAAAACATTGCCTCAGGCCACTTCCCCCCACCCCCTCCTGCCCTGTTCTGTGTCCTGGTCACAGACCAAGCCTGCCTTCAGTAATGGGCAGTTGTCTTCAGTCAGCTGCTCCATGTGCGTCTCCGCCTCACACGCATGTCCTCCGCCCTAGGAGAGGAACATCCATGTTCCCCCTGTGGTTTTGCAGAGGTGGTCTCTGGTCTCAGCCCCTTCCCCCGTTAAGTGTTTAATAAAGTGTCAGTACTCGCCACAACTGTTTCTCAGTGTGAGGGTTGTTGTCTCAAGGTGGTTGGGGGGGGGTATTTTCGAAGGTACAGGCTACAATCTGCCTGTGGAGCTGCTGGTGCCTAACCTGCAAATAACCACACCTCAGGTTTGGTAGCCCAAGGGGTCCAAGGCAGTGGGCCCCTGAACAGGGTGCCCCCAGCAGTTTACAAACATCATGCATGGAGGGCATTCTGGAGCAAGGAGTGCTTCTTGAACAAACAGGGGGGTTATTGGTGGGGTAGAAGTCAAATAAATAATGATAATGGGGCTGCATCAAAGAGGAACGGGTCAGCTCAAGACACGGTTGGGGTGATGCATTAGATTGATCATCAGAAGGAGCTTTGGAAAGTACAAAAAGGTCCATGAATCATTGCCTGACCTTGACAGCTGCATTTTGTCCATCTGGGGGTCAAATGGGTGCGGTGGCCTGTGATAAATGAGTTGTCGCCAGTGTTTCCACAGCACAGCTGGCTGGCAGCTGTGAAAAGCAAGGTTGGTCAATTTGGGGGGGGGGGCTGGCCCTACGGAGGCCTGGAAGGGACAAATGGCTCCCAGCAATCTTGGTCCCATTTGAGTATGCTGATCAAGGGAAACAACAAGAAAAAGCAGCAACGTTCGGGCTGAACAGGGGAAAGTTTTTTTAAAAGGAAGAGTCCTGGGTGCTGCATGGGGTGGGGTGTGATAGTGGGCAATGGGAACGGTGCTGCAAGTTGGCAGAGCTTGCCTGCCCTGTCTTGTCACAGCACCGCCACCTCACTGCAACACTTGTATGGTGCAGCTGCTGTGGAAGCTAGCGCAGTTGTGGCCACTGAGCGCCAGCTACAGCCACTTTTTCACTGCCACAGTTAAGCTGCTGTTGGCTGCTGCAGCGCAGGCAGCCCTCAGGATTGCTCTGTTTCGTTTCGTTTTATTATTAGATTTTTATCCCGCCCTTTCCCTGCCAAAGCTGGGCTCGGGGAGGCTGTAAATGTGGTTCATTTGCTTTGCAGGGACCGTGATTGTTGTTTTTGGAGCTCATGATTATTCCACATACGTAATTCAAAAAGAAATGTACCATGGCGTTACTTGCTAAGACTTCTCTAAAATCACCCAATACTTGTATGATTTCTATAGGATTCCATGCCCCAATTCCTTTTTTTTTTAACAGTCATCATTTTGTTGAGCTTGTGCACTGATTTCAATGTAAAGCAATTAAATATCAAAGTCTGATGTCCTTATTCACAAAGAACAAATCCAGCCCATTTTCTTCAGGAAGATGTTATGGAAGAAAGTTGCCAGCTGATATTTTCGGAATCATTGTCCTCTCTAAAAAAAAAAAAAGTCTCCAGTGCAAGACACGTTATGGGTGTGAGCTGCATCCTCTCCCCTGGAGCACCCTTTGGTGAGATTTTTCGTTCCTCTGCTGCTGCCAGTTTCATTCCTTTAAATAGTCAGGCAAGGTGTCAGCAGCACAGCGGAATCCCAGGTTGGAAGCTGAGCTGTCAGGAGTGTTTTGGCTTCGAGCTGCACATCGATACCTGTAGCAATAGGACTGAAGAGAAGAACAGATTGTTACCACAGGTGCCTGTCCAGTTTTGTTAGGTGAACATGCCACTGTGGCTATCCAGTGGGGAGATACGATATCTACAACAATGAACCTTAGTATCCAAGGAAATAACTTCTTAAAAGCCAGCGTGGTGCAGTGGTTAAGAGTGGTGGATTCGAATCTGGAGAACTGAGCATGATTCCCCACTCCTCCACATGAGTGGCGGGCTCTAATCTAGTGAACCGGGTTGGTTTCCCTACTCCTACATATGAAGCCAGCTGGGTTTTCTTGGGCTAGTCACAGTTCTCTTTGAGCTCTCTCAGCCTCACCTACCTCGCAAGGTGTCTGTTGTGGGGAGGGGAAGGTGATTGTAAACCGGTTTGATTCTCCTTAAAAGTTAGAGAACATTTGTAGAGAACTCTTCTTCTTCTTAACTTTAACTGCAGTGGGCAAAGATCTGCCTTATACCACTGCTCCATCTAGCTCAATATTGTCTATTCTGACTAATCATAGTTCTTTAGGATCTGAGACAAAGAAAGGTTTGCCTCACCCCTTGAGATCCTTTAACTGGGGATCCCAGGGATCACAAAGCATGCATGTAAAACCTGAGGTCTGCTATGGAGTAACAGTCCCTCTCATGAGAGAGAGACTAGGGCAGAAAACGTTTAAAAAGCCCCCTCCCACAATAGAGGACATGGATCTATCCTTCTAAAGGTGGTGGTGGTGATTTTCTCCAGTGCCAAGAATATTCCCCTGACAGAAGAAGCTAATTGTCAGCAGAACGGACTCTTACATTAGGGGAAGGATCCTTGCTCTCTGGTAAAGTGCAACTACCAGCAAACCAGATCTATAGTAGATATAGTATAGTAATTTGCTGCCCTTTGATGGTGCCCCCAAAATCTACCATCAACATGGAGTAACTGTAAAGCTGGCTCTGAAAAAAACTTCCTTGTGGGGTGGAGGGAAATGGCCAACTGTTCTAAGCATAAACAGTATCAACACTTAATACCTCAGCTTTTGTCATGGCTTCCACTTACAGAAATATCAGGCATTATCTCCATTAGTAATACAATATTCTATGAACTTTTAAATTAGATATAAATTATTCTCAGGTAGAAAGAGGTACTCTGAGTAGCTTCCGGGTTTTCTGGTGTATTTGTTTAGGATATTTCTATGCCCCCTCTTCAGAGTCCTGCTCAAGGCGGCTTTCAATTAAAACAATGTTAACAATATAAAAAAACCAAGTCATTAAAAATAAGCCATTTAAATTGTACATACTCATTGATCTAAACCTTTCTCACGCAATAATTTCATCCTGGAAGACTTGGTGGTACCCTTAAACCAGGGGTGGGGAACGTCAGGCCTGGGGCCGTGTAAGGCCTGCAAAATCATTTGGTCTGGTTCTTTGTGGGTCCTGGTAGATCTCTAGCTCAGAAGGATATAAAACTGGTGATCCGCCCCCTCCCGCAGACAGGAATAGCCTCTATTCAAGGCATATGTGAGTTTGTTTTGCTGAGAAAAGGAACCTTTTCCCCCCTTGCAGAAGACTTGTTAGCTATGGAGCTGCTAGGACCGCCCAAGAAACTTTGTTAACCCTTTCCCACCTGGGCCATGGAGAAAAGTATTCCCTCTGTACTACAAGAGGGCTGGGGGCGGAAGTGGCGTTAATGGAGGGGTTAAAGGGGGCAGGGCCAGAATGCGTGGGGGGGGGGAGTTCTTAGCCAGTATGTCTTCATTTCACCCCTGCAGGCAGAGGTTGCAGGAGCCGGCTGCACAATCCAGCCCCGACCATGCGGAGCAGGAGCAACTCCGGTGTGTGACTGGACGGCTACGCCAAGCTGGTGCAACACACCGTCCTGTGCCACCAGTGGGCGAGTGCGCCACCGGTTGGATGCCCACCTGCTTGCCCTCACCGGGGGGGGAGTCATCTGGGGCAGCTGCCTGGTTGGGGCTTGGTCACCTAATTTTTAAGTTGATAATTTTGTATGGCCCGCAAATGAGGTTTTAAATATTCAAATGGCCCTTGGCGGAAAAAAGGTTCCTCACCCCTGCCTTGAACCAACAGTGTAACCCAAAACAGTGGTACACTCAGGGCTTAGAAGGATTGTTATGATAGAACTGCAAAATTTACTAGGAATAGAAAATGGAAAACATCTTTTCCAACAAGGACACAAAGGAGTCTTGGGAACATGTGATCAGCGCAGGTCTGCTTTTGACACATCTCTCAGCATGTGGCCTGCTATAACAAGTAAGTAACAACTTTAATGTTCAGAAGTCCTAGCAATAATGTCTTGCCACCTTTGCTGCGGCTTCAACAAGTATTTTCCTTTCTTTTCCAAGCTTTTTAAAAAAAACCTTTTCCTGATTTTCTTCTGTTGTTGCGTCTGCCTCCCTAGCATTTGTTTCAGCCTCCTTGGGGAGGCTGTCTTCACATTTGAGAACCAAGAAAGTAGGAGAACGATAGGATCTTTGTTGCTATAGTGATCTCAGTTCCTTGCAATCTTAAGCATACATGTGTGACACTATCTATGTGAAACGGGGTGGTAGTGGCAACGGCAATCTCTTTACCAATGGTAAAGTGGGAGAGTGCCACACCAGATTCAAATATTATGTCTTTGACCGTGAAGCAAATGACAATCCTGGAGTTAGAGGCTGGGCACCTATATTTGCATTGTTACCTCTTGCAAGGCCAGAAGAAAGAAATATATTTTTCTTTCTCTAGTGCAGTCAATATTGGAAATACCCAGATTTTTGACGGTTCCTCTGATCCCGAGACATTCAAAAACATCTACCTCAGAATATCACAGAAGAGCCAACTTGCATATCAATTTTTTTTGTACGTTGAAACCAAACTGTTTATATTTTCAGTAGACCTAGGTGTGTTTATCTCGTCTTGGGAAACATAAGGTAGACACATGTTCAAGAATGCACAAAACTGGTTTATTGCATCTATGTTCACTGACAGCAAGTAATTTTTGATTCCCTTATCCAAATAGCAGCAATGTATAAGTGCATGGAAGCTAAGTACAAAACCCAGATGTCTCACACTGTGGGGCAAAACTCAATCACCAATAAGCCAACCTCTTTCCTTTATCTCTTTTGGAGCAGCTGTTTCATATCCAGCTGCATTAACAGGATCAGGACATAAATCAGTTTTTAAAAAAAATTCCAATCTGTGTTTGATGCAAAGACTGAACAAGTTCCATCTCATTTTTTTTTGCCAGTAGAGGTTAATCTTTAAATAGCATCCATATTATGGTTCAGCTCCTGATTAAATGTCATGTGGCATACAAATAGTGCCATCCCTCCCCGGACTGTACAAACCCCACATCTGGATAACTCTTAAATTCCCCCCACCATGGGCTTTCACCTTATTAAATGGAATCAACTTACTATTGGTAATGTTTTGCTGACTGCAATAAGTCCGATCCTGTACTTTGTAGGTCAAATCCATAATTGGATTTGGTTTGCCTACCTCCTATGAAATTGTAGAAAAATATAGAAGCATGCTTAATAAGGCAAAATGTTCCAATTTTACTTTCAACGCTTCGTTCTGCGGGCAATGCTGTATCTAGAAAAGCCACCCACGTGCCTTATCTTACTGATGAAATTGACACAGTCAACAGTTATTGCTGTGCATGACATTAAAATGACTTTCCCCAATAGGCAAGATTAGCCCTCAGCTCAAGCAAGCCCTTCCCCATTTCCCTTCTGCATTAAAGCTAAGTTTACAGATGTCATGGGTCAGTGACTGTCTTTAAATTAAGATGACATGGAGCAGAGAAGGACTGACATGTCTAGAAGACTCCTACATGAACTGACTGAAAATTTCAAGAGTGAGGGAGAAAGACAGAAACATACATCTTTGCTCTAGGATTTCTACATTGCCAGTCAGGGTAAGAATTCGATTATCCTGATATAACAAGGATGGATTAAAAGCGACAGACCAGCATATTAATAAAATCATCAGATACAAGACGCGACACTTTGATGTTGTATCCATCTCTCCCCAAAACCCCTTAGCTGCCATTGCTACTACAATTCTTGTTTCTTTCCTAAAACTTTAAAAAAAATTCCTCAGAGCCTCCCTGTTCCTTTCTTCTTTGCCCGAGGCAATTCACTGCTCAGTCCACCCAAGTCCAGCCCATTTCACAATGCCTGCGAGCTGAATCTTTGGCCCTCACAACTACAGTGTTGCCACTTGCTTCCTTCTTTTCCGAACTCTTCTTGCCTTTAGCTCTTATTTCCATCCTTTACCTACCCAGAAGCTGTAAGGCAGTTCCTGTGCCTCAGTACGGAAGAAGAATAAAAGTTGGTTTTTATACCCCGCTTTTCTCTCCCATAAGGAGTCTCAAGGCGGCTTACATTCACCTTCCCTTCCTCTTTCCACAATAGGCACCTTGTCAGATGGGTGGGGCTGAGAGAGTTCTGAGAGAACTGTGACTGGCCCAAGGTCACCCAGCAAGGCTTCAGGTGGAGGAGTGGGGAATCGAACCTGGTTCTCCAGATTAGAGTCCGCCACTCATGTGGAGGAGCGGGGAATCAAGCCCAGTTCGTCAGATTAGAGTCCACTGCTCTTAACTACACCACGCTGGCTCTACACTGGCTGACCAGGAGATGCAGATTTGAATCCAGCATAGCGTTTCTGGGGGTGAAAGCAGCATGAAATATCACACACACCCCGTCTTGTGCCTGGGGAAGAAGGAACCTTTAGGAACAGAATATCAGAGGGCATTTCAGACTGCTGCAGGAGTGGGGAGCAGCAAAAGTACGAGCTCTGTGGCCAGGAGGCCTGGCACCTAAAGAAACACCATGCTATTGGCATGTTTGAAACAGGAAAGACAGCCAGATGCCTTGCCACAGTTCCAGCTTGGTCCCTGGCTTGAACAAAGACCTCAAAATAAGCCTAAATTAAACATAAGCCTCCACGAATAAAAATGTCTTCTGCCCTCATCCTTTGTCTTAGGAGGTAGTGGGACGCACTGCAGTCAGTGAAAGAATCTTATTAATTTCCAGAGGCTGCTCTACAATGTCTAGACCTACCAGGATTTGTAAGATATGCATTCCCGGTGGCACTCCTATCAGGAATGTCAGGGACCATGAGAAATACATCTTTCATGCTCTCTAACAGGGCCTAACCAAGGCTCCAAATCAGATCCGTCCAGGCTACCAGGAGACTATTTCTTGCTGTTTCATCCTAGTCATCATCTCTACATTATTTGCATTTCTGAATGACTTACCAAGGCAACTCAAGGACAGGAATTGGGGGAGATCCTGCTAGCAAGCCGCAGCTGAATGCCATCTTGCTGAGTTCCTTCACAGGAACAAGACCTGGGAGTAGTCACAGCTACAAGCCCTTGGCCATGAGCCAGAGGGCTCTTGCCCTTTGGCTCTTAGTCTATAGCATGTCACTGAGCAGAAGATCAGGTAGCAGAGACAGATAAGACCTGCTTGGCACTCAGAAGCCTTTCCCCGCTTTTCCTGTTCGCTTCAGTAGTCCCCCCCCCCACTACTGTTAAGCAGCTTTGGTGAAAAAAGCAGAATAAATAGTTAGTGCTTCAGTCTAGCTTTGCAGTCACCACAGGCTATGCATGTAACGACACAACCATGATTGTTCAAATTTTTCACAAGCAAGCTTCCACCCTACTCAGTATTGCTTGAAAGAATACTGGTGATGTCATATACTTAGCATTAAAAAAAAAAGACTATAGGAACACCTGACTCCTATTCCAATTTGTAACTATAAATGCAATCCGGCAGGTTGATGTTTCTAGCCTTTAAAATGAATGTTTCTAGTTTCAAATATGCATGCATTACTAACAATGCAAATCAGTCTACATCCTTACCAACAATAGCCACTTGATGACCATGATAAGCAATCTCAAGGGCACTGAATACAACGCATCAGCATTATCATCTGCCTACTTAACATGAAAACCAGCGTAACTCATGCAAGATACTAACTATTTTATAAACCTTGACTTTTTCTTATTGAAGAAAGCAGTTTTATTAGAGGTGGTTTTCGTGCTGCCATCAAACAGATGTCAAGATGTAGACTTGCCTGCATTTCATCTTGAGAGCCAGCGTGGCGCAGTGGTTAAGAGCGGTGGTTTGGAGCGGTGGACTCTGATCTGGAGAACTAGGTTTGATTCCCCACTCCTCCACATGAGCGGGTGAGGCTAATCTGGTAAACTGGATTTCTTTCCCCACTCCTACACATTGAGCCAGCTGGATGACCTTGGGCAAGTTACAGCTCTCTCAGCCTCACCTACCTCACAGGGTGTCTGCTGTGGGGAAGGGAAAGGAAGGTTGTAAGCCGGTTTGAGACTCCCTTAAGTGGTAGAGAAAGTCGGCATATAAAAACCAACTCTTCCTCTTCTGTTCCTCACCTTTTTTTTTGATGCTGTATAACAGTGACAAATATTACGATTGCCCAACTGTATATTGCAGCTTAATATATGAAATAAATGTGTCAGACTACCCAATGCAAAAGATAACCCCCTTCCACCACAGTGAGTGGTCAAGCAACCGATGACCACATGATGCAAAAGCATTTTAACACTAATTTATCCTTTTTAAAAAAACATTCTGTCAGACAACAACAATAGCATTGGTGCAAGCCCACAGCAGTTTTTCAACTACTCTTAAGTTAACACCAAAGATAAAGTGATTGGAGAGGTGCAGTGAGTTGATCAACACCAACAGTACATCTTTTCGTATCTTCACAGCCCTGCTCGTGATAGCTAGCAAACTGACTTCAGTAATAATGGGTGGGATCCAAAGGCATTGTTCCACTGGTGTAATGGCACTCATATCAGTGGCAGAGAAGGTTAGCAAAATGTTGCCAATTCCCCCTTCCAACCATAGGCTGCCATTTAGTAACCCATAGTGCTCCAGAAGGAGCCCTGTGGCGCAAAGTGTTAAGCTGCAGTACTGCAGTCAAAAGCTTTGCTCATGACCTGAGTTCGATCCCGACGGAAGTTGGTTTCAGGTAGCCGGCTCAAGGTTGACTCAGCCTTCCATCCTTCCAAGGTCAGTCAAATGAGTACCCAGCTTGCTGGGGGTAAAGGAAAGATGACTGGGGAAGGCACTAGCAAACCACCCTGCAAAGAAAGTCTGCCCTGGAAACTTTGGGATGGGTCAGGAATGACCCGGTGCTTGCACAAGGGACCTTTACTTTTAGTGCTCCAGAAGGTCCCTTGACCCCACTGAGTGGAATTTCAGGGGCTTCGGTGCCCTACAGTGGGTGGGGGAAAGCAAAAAAAGTCCTGCACCACAAGCTTTGCCCTGTTCATGGTGATATGGATCCAGTCTGATGGTTCAGTTTGAGCTAGCCAAACATCTTCCTCATCATTGGAACACTGTCACTGCACCATGTTCAACTGCCTGACTACAGTACATTGCAGTACTAGATAACAGATGTATGAATTGGTAATGTGTGTGTAAAGTGCCGTCAAGTCACAGCCAACTTATGGCGACCCCTTTGGGGAGGTTTTCATAGCAAGAGACTAACAGAGGTGGTTTGCCAGTGCCTTCCTCTGCGTAGCAACCCTGGTATTCCTTGGTGGTCTCCCATCCAAATACTAACCAGGGCTGACCCTGCTTAGCTTCTGAGATCTGACGAGATCAGGCTAGCCTGGGCCATCCAGGTCAGGGCATGAATTGATAATAGGGACAGTTAAATTGCAGAAGAGCAAGAAGCCAATGTTGTAATTGTTCCTCATTAACCTTGTCACATTTCTCAGGAGAGTAATATAGGTTAACATGTTGGCTAAACTTGTATAATGAATTCTTCAAAATCCTCTATTGTCTTGCGGGGGGACAACATCACTCAGCAACGTAACAACCACTCACTTGGCCAGATCACTATTAGAAATTCTTCTCCACATTTCCACCCAGAAGACATTTTAAAGGCATGTATCACTCATGCAGAGTCACTAACCATTCAAGGTATAGAGCCACCTTACTGGTTCTGGGCTTGAACTGTATCTTGGTTTTCAACATTATGGCAATTTGTACTTTCTATCCATGGTACTAGACTACAGTTTTAAAAAAAGGAGCAAATGGAAGAAATCCTGATGACACTCATATGTCTTGTGTGTGGATGTGAATTTCACAGGCTGATGTTATGAAATTGAAATCAAAATGTGCATGGCAATTAGCACATTTCTACATCAAAGGGTAAAAGTGGATGGCTTGTGTCAGTCATGAAAGCAGTAGAACTAGGCCAACCAAAAACAGGGTAAGGGTTTCTACATACTTGGGAGATTTTTTCCCAGTGCAGAAAAATATGACCACCTAAATCAACCCAAAAGGGGGAGGCAACACCCTGATGAAGTTGGAGGCGTAAGTCAACAGAAGCGGAGGGAATGACAAAGACAGACAACATCCAGGTGTCAGGAGACTCAAAGACTCATCATATGCATATTTTTGGTAGACCAAGAGGGCCACAATGTAAAGGGGGTTGGTGGGAAAATCCCCTTTCAAGAATTTGCTCTCTTTGCAGTTCTTTATGACCCAACCTTTGTTTCTTAACTCATTATTTTGTGACACAGATTTATACCCATGAACACCTAAGCTTTAATCTGCGAGGGGGGGGGGAGGTGCATCACTTTTACTCGAATGAAGCTAAAACAATACAAATTGCCCCAAACCAAGTTTCAAGAAAGTAACAAATCAAGGAGCATCCTCAAGCCTGTGAACCTGCCCACCATCTTCTGAAATTCTAACATCATCTATAGACTTATTAAACATAACCATCTCATTGTTTAGATATAGTTTCTGATAGGTTAGCCACATCTGAGTTCTGGGACTGGACAGATTCTGTACTTATCTGTGTTTTCTGATCCTGATACCAAAGGCAACTTTTTACATCTTTTTTTGTAAAAAAAAGAAACATAAGCTATCTTTAGTAGAGTCTAAAATGGGTCATATTACTCATCTGTAAAGAAAATCATTATCCTATTGTTAATTTAATGAAATCTGCTAATTAATGTGTGACATTGATTTCACCCCAAAATAAAGTCAGTCCATAACTTGTGAACTCACTGTAGGAAATTAAATTTTCTTACACAGAGTAATTTAGCAGATGAAAGAACTTAAGCATGTAACAAATAGTATCTCCCACCAACCCATAAAGAAAAAAAGCTATAATATTATTTTAAAATAGAATAAATGGGGGACAATTTTTTGCCTGAGCAGGGAATTTTACCTGAATTTTGCATTGTATTACATTGGGAAAAAGCCAATTACCCTTAAAGGGTCATAACACTGGGATCTGGATTTCAAAGCAGTTATTAATTGCTAATGATGTGTTTTTCTTTTTTAAAGAAGACATTCCAATGCCCGTCACAACATCTCAGTGATTTTTAAAGATTTTATGCAAGATCAATATGGGTATTTATGTTTTGCTTTCCCCACCCAACCTGTTCAACAGGACTCAAAGCATGCTTACATCATTAAATTACATTATCATTACATCATTAAAACTAGCTAAAATACAGGTGCGCTGACCTGGATAGCTCAGGCTAGCCTGATCTCGTCGGATCTCAGAAGCTAGGCAGGGTCGGCCCTGGCAAGTTTTTGGATGGGAGACCTCCAAGGAATACCAGGGTCATGACATGGAGGCAGGCAATGGCAAACCACCTCTGAACCTCTCTTGCCTTGAAAACCCCACAGGGTCACCATAAGTCAGCTTGATATGACGAGGGGGGGGGGGGAACCAGGTGCCTTTTCTCTAGAATCACTACAAGCCATACTCTAGTTCAGCCCTAACAGAAATGAAGCTTCATAGAGATTACTAGAGATGCTAGAATCCTGAAATGATAGTGTCGTGGTTCAGAAAGCTTTCATTCTTGCCTACTATAGCTTTCCAACAGCCTAGAAAGCGTGCCTTAAAAAAAATTGAAAGAAGAGCTTTGACTGGGTCATCCTTCTGGTTAAAACAGAAATCCAGGTTTTAAACATCCAGGCTTTAGATGTGAGGTACTGGGAGGTCAATAAAGGTTTCTCTTTAGCTGCACAGCTCCTGTAATACACACACTTTTGTCACTTATGTAGCTGTTCTGTCTTGATTTTATTTTTAAAAAATTGGGGTTGGCTGGTGCCTCAATGGGAACTCATTTCTTATAAAGTCTCAGACTCCCAGGATGGCACCAGGCCTGCCTACCAGTGAGAAAAAAATCATTAGGGAATGGAAAGGAAGTGACTCAGCATCCAGCTGGAAACCACAGCGATAACTTACGTGTCTTCTGGATAGGCAGTCACAGCCTCGCAGTTCCCCTTATTTCTAAGCTCTGTCATCCTAGCGGCTGCAGCAACAAACAGCCTCATAATTAGTCATTTAAAAAAAATTTAAGCCACAGAAGGTCCTCTTGGGTTTCCTCAAGGGTGGAAATGCTGTGGGTGCACATAACACAGCTCCCTCCTTCGCCAGTGGTGCGTTTTCATGTCAGTCACTCCACTACTAGACTCTAGACTGCTGAGCTTATCTTTCATTTGTTTGTTTGTTTGTTTGTTATTTCAACTTCTATCCCTCTCTTTTCAGCCAGGGCTGGGCTCAGAGTGGATTACGGAGGGGTATAGCACCCCCTTAAATAGATAAAACCTTAAAAACCTTAAAAAACATTTAAAAAGCCCTATAAAACAATCATACCAAACAGAAATGTCTTAAGCTATCTGGCGCCTCTGAGGTGTAACACAAAGCTACATCCAGGCGAGCAGATGGATAAGATCCCAAGTTGGAATATGGGGGGGGGGGGGAATATAATAGCAGTGGAGATTAGGGGAGGCCAGCTGGCCTCAACCATAGGCCTGGTGGAATAGCTCTGTTTTACAGGCCCTGCGGAACTCTCCAAGATCCTGCAGGGCCCTGGTCTCACTAGAGAGGCTATTCCACCAGGGAGGGGCCAGGGCAAAGAAAGCCCTGGCCCAGGTTGAGGCCGGCCAGACATTTCTCAGGCTGGGGACCACCAAAAGGTTGGTATTAGATGAACAAAGAGTCCTCTGAGGAACATACCAAGAGAGGCGGTCCCGCAGATACGAAGGTCCCACCGATTCTGGCAGATTTGCCAGTCATTCCCTGAGGAGGGTGGGGCAAAAGATCTACTCAGTTTTGTTTGTATATTGGCCATTGGTCAGATCAGGAAACTTTGCTTTAAGAAATCTGATCAGCGCAACAGGTATGTTAAGCATACACAAAAAGATGTACAACTTATCGGGCATCAGTTTGTTTTTCCCCTTTTTGCTTCTGCTTCCCTGTGGCACTGATTTATCAATCCGTCCTCTCTCTAACCATTTTATCCACCTTGGTAATGACAAAAGTTAGCATCAACAAACTAGCCATTGCTTTAGTTGCTCTTGTACAGGTACCAATAGTTTCTCCCTTTGATTTAGGAAAACACTTTAGAACAGGAGTTCATAAACAATGTTATAAAATGCCACCAGTTGTGAGTAAAGGGAGAGTGTCGAGTTCCTTCCTTTCATGGTATATAAAAGTGGGACAGCTAAATTACCATCTTGCTAAAATTAGAGACAAATGATATTTTATTTCAGCACATGTTGATGGGAACTTAATTTACCAGCCCATTGTTTCATCAAGTACATTTCAATGTGTCCGTCCAAAAATGTTTCTGAAATTACTGACATCAGATGCACGCTATGAAATAAGCTACATATAGCTTTATTTCACTCCTGCCAATTACTTGGTACGCAGACAAACAGCTATGCAAACTTTCCATCAGGCTTGGACCCTGCTCCAGCTAAGAGGACCCTGCTCCAGGATCATAAGAACATTAAAAAGGCCATGCTGGATCAGACCAAGGTCCATCAAGTCCAGCACGCTGTTCACCCAGTGGCCAACCAGATGCCTCTAGGAAGCCCACAAACAAGACAATTGCAGCAGCATTGTCCTGCCTGTGTTCCAAAGAACCTAATATAATAGGCATGCTCCTCTGATCCTGGAGAGAATAGGTATGCATCATGACTAGTCCCCTCCCCTCTTAAAGCCTTCCAAGTTGGCAGCCATCACCGCATCCTGGGGCAGGGAGTTCCACAATTTAACTATGCATTGTGTGAAGAAATATTTCCTTTTAATCAATCAATTTCTATTCTCAAAGAGACCTCTCAAATTATCATTTACGTTTTCAGTTTTTACTAATTTTGGTAAACCACTTTGAGAGGACCCATGTATAAATAAAGTATAAACACATCCTAGCTTCAGACTGATTAGTGCCTCAGAGATTACAGGGAGGCCTTTTCACATTACCTTGTGGCACATGTAAGATCCACCTTTCTTCACTCTGTCAGTTCCTGTTGGGGGTCCTTTCTGTGGATGGAAGAACACAGATTATTTTTTTTGTTTTATTCAATTTGTACCCTGCCCTCCCCTGGCAAAGCCGGGATCAGCACTAAAGGTTTACAACATACTATAATCCAGCAATCAACATAATACAGTCAATAATAATAAAATCACTTGAAGTTAAATATAAAATCCCTTCAATTAAATTCTGGGAGTTTGTTCCTTCTTTCCGTAAAAGGTTGGCATCCATAATGTTGTCCGGATTGATACAATGCAGAAACAATCATGTGGGGAAAGTAACAGGAATTAGTGATGGAAAAGTAAGAGAACTACAATCCTCAAACTGCAGCCGATTTCTAAACTAGAGGGTGGGGGGGAAAGCCCTTTAAAATAATTACATTGTGGGAGACTGGAAGACAGTCCAGTGTAATTGCTCAGCTTCAGTGCAGCAGTGAATACCAGCTTCTAATTGCTGCTTTCTTCCATCAAAACTGTAGGGTGCTATTTTGGTTGCGCTAAAGAAGTGTATAATGTACTGCTAAGAGCTTGGTGACAAGAACAAAATTGTGATGATGCATTGAAAAATGTACTGAAATCAGTAGAATGGTGTCCACTTTTGGGTTTTGGTCTCTAGGCTGGAGATTCAAAATGTTATGCTGACGAAAAGCCATGTCACCCCTGAGGGGATTTATTTGGTGCTGAAACCCAATCTAATTTTGGATTTGGTGACAGGCATGTCTCCATAATGATGCGCTGACAGCAGAATGCTGCCTGGGGAGCAAAGCAAAACATAGATCTCACATTCCTCCAAGTTCACACCTAATAAAATAGGCTCAACTACCCTCATTAGACACAGAGGCTATGGAGCAATTTCATAACATCTGAAATACTTGAAATGTACATAGTAGGTATTTAGAAAGCCCTTGATATTCACTGGAAAAAACAGCTGTTTAGGAACAATTGTGCAGCTACTAGATATTTCCAGATGTGTATACACACGCAGTGGCCAGAGGAGCATTTTATACGGGGAGGAAGAGATGAGCCTAACTAGGTGGAAATCTAGGACTGGAGCAACCCAGCATTCTTCTTTGAAACAGCAACACTGGTGGGTTGTGATTCGTCTTAGGACCATGGCACAAGGGAGGGGGGTGGTTCCCACAGAGCTACTATTTGCTCCTCCAAGAGAGCAACATACAGGCAACAGATGAAACTTCCTCTTCCCCACAGCAAGGTCTCAAGTCAAATCAGGACCTCACAGCGTTGCTGTTCACAAAGGAAAAACACTCGGGAGACCCAGGCTTGCGGGTCCCAGCATCACATCAAATCAGGCCCAGCTAGTATCTGAAAACATATTTTGGACTCCCCAGTTGAGCAGCATGTAACACTGAACGCCCGTTTTGTTAATGAATGCGACTGGTTCAATCATCACAGTCAGGTCCTCAGCTTAATCTATGCATAAACACAGAAATTGTTGCCAATTTTTTTTTTTGCCTGTTGTTCGCTACTGTGGTCTTAAAGTTTTCTGTTGCCCACCACCTTGAAGCCTTGTATTAGCCAAATAGCAGGGCCCAAATGCTTTCATCAATGAAGAAGTAAATGAAGAGTCTTCCACATGGCCAGGACAAGGTAACAGAAAACCCGGCGTTTCCAGAAATGCAGACGAGCATCCAAATGTAGACTGCTTTTAAAGCAGACAGAAAATTGCTTTTATGTGGCTTCATTAATCATTTAGCTTTCATCCAGTAAATTGGAAAGGGGAAAAAACATTGCAGGGCCTCTCACACCCTCAACTGCTCTCTTGGGGTTGACCATTAGTGGGTGTCCCAGGAAGAAATCTTCAACACAGTTTCTAATGGACGAGACGCTTCAATCCTGAAAGTGCAACCCCGAGAAAAGCACCTTTTCTTTTATACTGACTATTTGCCTAGTGCAAACTCTGCAGGTCTTTGAGCGGCAGTTTAATAAGGATTCCTGGTCAAGCAGTAGTAGTTTAGTAAACTTCAGTGGTTTAAAAAAACCCAGTACGGAGTTTCATTAGAGAATTCAGGCAAAATTATTCTTCCTTGTGGCCATTGCCACATCTTTGGACGGTAAACTTCATAAATTAATACAATTTTATCCCAACCGTATTCCAAGGAGCTCAGGGTAGCACACAAGTTTCCCTCCTCCTCCTCCATTTAATCTTCACAACCACCAATCCCCTTAAGTATACTAGGTTGAGAGCAACTGGCCCAAAGTCACTCAGTGAACTACATGTCTACATGGGAACGAACCTTGATTTCCCCAGTGCTAGTCAAGTACTTTAACCACTTATATAGTGGATGGAGAAGTCCTTTTTTGTGTGTGTCACCTGAATCTATTGGCAATCAATATCCTTGGATGACCCCATATTCTAGAGTTATCAAAAATAAAGAGGGGGACGCTCTTCTTCCACCCCATGCATACTTTGATGAAGCTCTGCATTTCCCACCTCCGTGTATTTTTTCTTGTAAATTAAAAAGCCCCAAACACTTTAGCCTTGCCTCATAGAGAGGATGCTTCAAGCTCTTGAACATTTGCGTTACCCCTTTCCACTGCATGTCTTCCAACTCTATGATATAGATTTTTGAAATGGAATGTACACAATATTCCAAATGTGACTACACCAAAGATTTGTACAAAGTCACTGTAATACTGACCATTGTATTCTTTAACTGTGAGTATATCCATGCCCAGGAAAGAAATGGTAGAATATACATAGCCCTGGGTGGTGGAGGAAAGTTCTTAGAGCTCTCTAGAGAAGCCATACATGTGTGGCCATTCATCTATCTTTTAATCGACAACCACAAATATGATCCAACAAGAGTGTGAGGTTCAGACAGAAGAGCTTCTGGTGTTGCATGTAGTTCTCAAGCTCTGTAGCTTAACCTTACACACATAACCTTGGCATTTCCATTATAAGGTGCCATAGACAAAAGTCCCTCAATTATGCCCATGAAAGGTATCAGCCCATTTTCTTGAACTGCCCACAAGTTGAACAGGAACCTTGTGCCTATACAGTATAAAAACAAAACAAAAATTCAGAATTTAATATGTATCTTCACCATATTCCAATAACAGAAATGCCAGTCTCTTAATGAAGAAGTCACGCATAAATTGTATTCCAGTTCTACAAAAGGTTTTCCTTGGCGGCTACATAACTAGTGTTCCAGCTTATAAAAACGATAGCCTTCATTATTTAATCACAGGTTCAATTAGCTGGATTTTTTTTCCTATTAAGCCCCTCTGATTAATCATGCAAGTACAGTTCATGGTAAAACGACAGGTTTTGGCTAAAAAGGATGGATTAAACTGAAATGCAGATTGAAAAGCGGGATTAGTACACAGAGCGACATTATTGGATCACTTGAGCTATAACTTCCCAGGACACCCACTGTATTACACAACATTATCCCCTTAATGGAATCCCTTTCAAATATAAATATTATTTCATTACTGAATTCTCTAGGAAGCAGAAAAGCTGCACAATGGAATAATTTCTTTTACTTGCCAGTCTTTTCCACCCTAGCACTGCTCTTGTTACTTTTTCTCATCTGACAACTATTTCTGCCATATTTTATAAGCAGACCTTCATGATCTACCCTAATGAAGAGTTAAAATCCTGGGGTCATATTCTGGATTCTAAGTGGCTAACAGTTAACAAAATACTTCAAACACAAAGATCATTGTGTAGATGCAAACAACAGAATGAAAAAGGGTGAGTTGGATCTTAACTATTGCTTGCTGAAGGGGCAGCTCTTGTTTGACATGGACAAGTTTTGGAAGCCATCCATTAAACTCCAATTTGCCATGATGGCTGAATGTGGGCACCCGGTCAAACTGGACTCTAAACTTCCATACAAACCAGGATTAAACTGTGGTCTAGAATCCCACTTTGTGGGGAAGAGGCAAACTCCAGTTTGTCAAGGTGCCTGCATTTGGACACCATGGCAAACTGGAGATTAGATGAATGTTTTCAAAACTGGAAGGCTTTCTGTCAGACTTGACACATGAGACAAGGGGAAGAGACATGCCCAAGCATGGGAACAAGTCAGGTTCATGAGTGTTGTGAACCAACTTCCAATTGTGAGGTCTGAATGCAGCCATAGATGGCAGTCATATTTCAAGAAAAGCTTCACTGTGTATTTGATTTAAAGGGAGGGCTATTACTTTTTTGTATTTGTCCTGTGAGTCCTCCAAATGCCTCCTGTATATACCTAGGATTTATCACGCAAAAAGCCATTTTATATCCTCCAGACACTCAAGCATATACTGTGATGATGAGGAACCATAATGTGCAAGGAAAGGATCAGAGTTTTAGTTCTATGTCTACGAACTATTGTCATAAATGAGAACATAATTTATAAGATACGGTTTTGTCGCTTAGTTTCACATGAACAAACATGAAGCTGCCTTGAACTGAATCAGACCATCTGTCCATTAAGGCCTGTATTGTCTACTCAGACTGGCAGCGGCTCTCCAGGGTCTGAGGCAGAGGTCTTTCGTATCACCTACCACCTGGTCATTTCAAATGTAGATGCCAGGGTTGAACCTGGCACTACTACTCAATGAAAATGGATATTTAGGTTTAGAGCCAAAGACAGAATGCACTACTGAAAAGCACTTCCATCAGCATTACAGAAGTATTCAGCCTCCTTCCTTTTCCAGCTCACTGAGCTCCTGAAAAATGGTTCTCTATTCCCTAGGAGCAGTAATTTGAAGAGATCAGTCTGCTGCAATGGTTGGGGGGCATAAAAATTCCTTTCTGATGATGCAAGCACCATAGTCTGGATTCAACCCTTACTCTGTTTTAAGCTATTTAAGGCCTGACCCAGATGTCCCAGGCTAGCCTGATCTTGTTAGATCTCAGAAACTAAGCGGGGTCAACCCTGGTCAGTATTGGGATGGGAAACCACCAAGGAAGTCCAGGGTTGCTATGCAGAAGCAGGCAATGGCAAACTACTTCTGAACATCTCTAGCCTCGAAAACCCTATGGGCTTGCCATAACTTGGCTGTCACTTGACTGCACTTTCCACCACCAGCAGCTATTCAAGTGTGAAAACATCTTTGTTGTACCCTGACAAATCCATTAAAAATTAGCTATGCGTGTATGAGGCATATCTCCTGCTATTCTAACTCGTTTTGACTTGATGTCCACTCTTATTTATATTTATTTAATACATTGTAGCCTGCCCTTCCTTCCTTCTCGCAACAATGCTATGAGGCAGCTTTGGCTGAGAGGGGACAACTGGCCAAAGGCCACCCAGTGAGTTTCATCTCGGTCAGGGGCTTCAACCTGGCCATCCCCAACTCTAGTCCATCCACTGCACCGCTGTCACTCATGCCACAATTAACAGTGACTTTAAAGCCACGCAGTAGATTACAAGCATTTTAAAGGGAGGGTTCAGAGAAGCAATTTTTATACCGTGTAACATCTGTGTGCTTTGTCGTCAATGTGCAGTGGTATCCACAAGGAAGTGCACTGCCTAAAAGGGAACCTGAGTGAAATTTGCTGGCGTAGAGTCGATTGCCACTATCATCTGTTGTTGTTTTTTTTGCAAAGCTTTCCCTAAAATATTAATGACAAGAGTCCTTATTGGTGTTTCTCATACGTGGCTGCCAGTTATGAATCTGTCAAAAAGGGCAAGAGTCCAGTAGCACCTTAAAGACTAACAAAAAAAGTTATGAATCTGTTACTGTATACATTCCAGTGGATTATCATGTGCTAAACACAGTGAACTGTAACGGATCCAGTCAGCCATCCCATTTAATCCACACCTCTAAACAGAGGTGGATTAAACAGCAGCCCGTCCTGTCAATGGCTTCTTGTAACGTGACCACAATTGAGCAGCTTTTCCACCAGATCCCTGGAATCTTTCATACAGCACCAGTGCCTTCAGTCACACCAGCAAACACAGTTATTACGCTGTATACACTGTCACAATGCCAGTTGCATGAAAATAGAATTTTGCTGTTTTTTTCCCACCAGATCCGTACATAAACCTGAATGCCAGATGGGCTTCGTATATCAGTTTCTCATAACTGAACTTGTAAATAAACAAGCTCCTTGTAAAAATAAGAAACACATTCCACCAACAGAAAGTCTGACCGAGTCTTTTAGATAAACACAACTTTAAAAGGATGGGCCTTGCTTTTAAAAAATAAATGGTCATGATGAATTAACCAAGACACACACAGGGAGCTGCTGAAACCAAATGAAAAGTTGAATAGGAAGGGTATGAAGCACTGAGCCAAACATGCAACAGCCTCCCAAGAAAAGGGACTGAAGTAACCAATCCAGTTTGCTCCCCCCACCCATGAATGAATTAGAACAGAAAATCTGTCATCTTTTATAGCCAGGCCTCTTTGTTGCTTTGTGATATTTGGATTCCGTTCTAGCCTGTGGGCTCTCGACAGCTTTAAGTATATATTTTTTTAAAATACATAACACAGCAGAATAAAATGTACAAAAAGGATGGGCAGAATTCCAGCCGAGACTCATATTCCCCAGCAAAACTCCCGGGAACTAAAGGCCAGCCCAAATGGGAAGTACTCTTACTGCTTCTGGAAGATCCCTCAGACTTCTCCTGAGATAAGCAACCTCCACAAACACAGAGCGACAATTAAAAACATCTCTGTAATACCCTCATCAAATCCTCCTGGAATTGGTGTTTAGAGGGTCATCTACCTCCGTTTTAGCAATCATCAACAGAACATAGGAACAAAGCAGTCACTGTTTACACACACCCCCCAAACTTTTAAAGTATCATGTAACAAAAACCAGTGTAGCTGAAGAGATGTCACATTAAAGCAAAGACCAAAGATAAAACTGCTTGGCTAAAAAGCAATCGACTTGCCAAAAATAATCAATTTGCCGTTGCTTTTTCTAGGTCGGTGCTGTCTGCTCTGACTGGCAGCACTTCTCCAGGACATACCACTGAGCAATGGCCCTTCCCCCAAAGCACAGGCACAGTATGCTCGATAGAGGCAACAAGACAGATAATTCTGGGCCCCAATCCGGTACAGACCTGAAAGGGCCAGTGAGAAGGCAGCTGTAGTGATCACTATGAGAAGTCATCATAACATGGATCGCAGGATCAGCAGTTGAATAATAGAATCATCGAGTTGGAAGGGACCACCAGGGTCATCTAGTCCAACACCCTGCACAATGCAGGAAATACCCAACTACCTCCGCCTACACCCCTAGTGACCCCCATTCCATGCCCAGAAGATGGCCAGAAAAGCCCTCCAAGATCCCTAGCCAATCTGGCCTGGAGAGAAATCACTTCCTGACCCCAAAGTGGCAATCAGCACTTCCCTGGGCATGTAAGAAAGGGCCATGAGAACCAAGTACTGAGGCAACCCTTCCAGCCCTCCCTCTCTTGATCTGCCTGTGTTCGCAGAATCAGCATTGCTGACAGATGGCCATCTAGCCTCTGCTTAGAAACTTCCAAAGAAGGAGAGCCCACCACCTCCCGAGGAAGCCTGTTCCACCGAGGAACTGGCCTAACTGTCAGAAAGTTCTTCCTAATGTTTAGCCGAAAACCCTTTTGATTTAATTTCAGCCCACTGGTTCTGGTCCGACCTTCTGGAAACAACTCCACAGTAGGGACAGACAGAACAGAACAGACCGCCAATTTAAAAAGCAGCTGCAGAGGATTTGCCCCCCAAATTTATTTATTGACATCATTTATAGTCGGCCTTTCACCACCTCAAGGCAGTTAATACAATACTATCAACAGGATATGATATCCAATAAACAGTGCATTTGATTCCTCTCCTTCTCACCTGAAGATAAATCCTAGCTAAGTTTCCTATACTATTTATTTGTTCTTGAAAGTAAATTGGAAGTTTTGTATAATTTTTTTTAATACAAGGGAAGGTGGTATATGGTAACAAGGATTCATCAGGAGGAACCACTTAGGGCTGCCCAATGTCTGGGTATAACAGCTAGTAGGGACTGTGCCAGGAGTTGCGTTCCTTCCATTCACAAGAGGAAAAGTCTGCCTGCATTACCGAAGTGGGAAGAGGGGACTGGTATAAGGACACCAGCCTAGATTGTCTTGCGATAGACAGGGGTTGTACACAGCCAGTTTTTCCGCTCAACCTCAGTGAACTCACCTCTGTACTACTACCCCCAACCTTTGTCCAGGCAGGTCTCATAATCCCCACATGCAGATCCCATAATCCCCACATGAGAGCCAGTGTGGTATAGTGGTTAACAGCACTGGTTTGGAGCGGTGGACTCTGATCTGAAGAACAGGGTTTGATTCCCCACTCTTCCACATGAGTGGCGGACGCTGATCTGGTGAACTGGATTGGTTTCCCCACTCCTACACATGAAGCCAGCTGGGTGACCTTGGGCTAGTCACACTCTCTCAGCCCCACCTACCTCACAGGGTGTCTTGTGGGACTGGGAGGGGGAAATGATTGTAAGCCTGTTTGATTCTTCCTTAAGTGGTAGAGAAAGTCAGCATATGAAAACCAACTCTTCTTCTTCTACTGATTCAGACCCTGAATCAGTATTGTTTACTCAGTCTGGCAGTGGCTCTCCAGGGTCTCTGGTAGAGGTCTTTCACATAATCTACTGCCTGATCCTTTCAACTGGAGATGCCAGAGAATTAACCTGGGACCCTCTGCGTGCAAAGCAGATGCTCTACCACTGAGCCATAGCATAGTCTTGTTGGTTCAAAAGGGAGTCCCTTGTTCCCTTTTTCACCAGCTGAAAAGTTGGCTGGATCCAATCCTGTGTGTCTATGTTCAAACTAGGCCATCTGTGAGAACCTAAAGGTCCATCAAGAAATCATGGTACCCAGCTTGGGGGTGGGTGCAGAGCAGCACCTTTAGGGTTGCCAGCTCCGGGTTGGGAAATACCCGGAGATTTGGGGGGTGGAGCCTGAGGAGGATTGGGTTTGGGGAGGGGAGGGACTTCAATGACATTGAGTTCAATTGCCAAAGCGGCCATTTTCTCCAGGGGAACTGATCTCTGTCACCTGGAGATCAGTTGTAATAGCGGGAGATCTCCAGCCACCACTTGGAGGATGGCAACCCTAACCACCTTCCTGTCTTTCTCCTATGCCCAACTTAGCCAGACAGCATGGAGAAACAACACAGAACAACTTCAAAACACAATGTATTTTCTAAAAGAAGCACTAACCACAGCAGAAAACATATGACCTTCGAAGCTGGCTGGCTGGCTGCCTTTTTTCCCCAGGTGGGGACATTGTCTGTGGAAATAGAGAAGGAAAGAGGCAGAAGCCCAAAGCTAAATGCTGGACCATTAAGTCCCAGGAAGAGATGCCCATCATTGATCCACTGGGTATATTTAGTGCATAAGTGGGACAGGCTGCTGTCTTTGTTGGGGATCACAGAGCTGCTTCTACCTGCCCTCACCCCTTCCCTCAGATATCATAACACCTTGCTCCTCTCTTCTTAATCCCCTCCATTCAGAACCTCGACCCAGGAGGAGAAAGCGAGGGAAGTCTTTAGGCCAAAAGGTGGGAAGGTGAACTACCAACCCTTCCATCATCCAAAAGAAATCACTAAGAAATCAGCTCATAAGAAGCTCTGAGAAATTCTAGGCAAAACAGTCCACGTTACAGCGTAATTAAAATGTTGAACAAGCACTTGTTCAAACACTCAAACAGTCCCCATCTGCTAACACTTATGAAGTGCACCGAGACACCGATGTGTAATTTTTGCATGTACACATAAGAACATAAGAAAGGCCCTACTGGATCAGACCAAGGCCCATCAAGTCCAGCAGTCTGTTCACCCAGTGGCCAACCAGGTGCCTCTAGGAAGCCCACAAACAAGACGACTGCAGCAGCATTATCCTGCCTGGTTTCCACAGCACCCAATATAATAGGCATGCACCTCTGATACTAGAGAGAATAGGTGTGCAGCATGACTAGTATCCATTTTAACTAATAGCCATGAATACCCCTTTCCTCCATGAATATGTCTACTCCCTCTTAAAGGGCTCCGACCCCCTGTGATGCCACAGATCAAAATTAGCCTCTGGGTGCTGAGAGACACAGTTTTGTCCCGCAACTAGGCATTGACATTGCTAGGTTAAGCCACGGAGCTCATTTATTGCCCTCACGCTTGGCTGCTTCTCTGCAAGGAGATAAGATACAGTTGACAAAACAGGAGCTAGGCAGCAGCTTCCTCCTTTCTCCCCCCACACATGCTGCACGCACAAATGGTAACATGAACCACTCCATCTGCAAGGACAGCCTAGGAGATGGGTAGGAGAGGGGGTAAGGAACAGGGCAATAAAATGGGGGGGGGACCTTCAACAGTGGGAAAGATTTCTCAATCTCCACAGAATTTCTGAAGATACAATTTCCCAGGTATATATTCCCTGGTCTACGCAGCAGTAGGCCAGCAACAACGATTTTTTTTAAAGAAGTGCAAACAATAAAAATCCAACTTCTTCAACTCAAATAAGACATCATCCAAACTCCAAAACCGAACACATTTTTTAAAAAGCCCCCTGGTTACGATTATAGCAATGTTGTTCTTGCGCTACTTGGAGCCTTTGTCTTAGCTGCTCCAGAAGAATAGTGTTTTGGAGGCCTGAAGATCAAGCACTTAACAAAACAAGTACTGGCTGTGCTTTGAGTCAATGGAGAATTAAATATCCCCAGACTAAAGTGATCTGCAGGATCTTCATACTCACTAGATGAGGAGACTTGCTCTCAATCCTTTTTAAAGCACATTATTTGTCAGTAGACGGTGTAGTTTGGTGGCTAACTGTGCAACCCAAAGCAGGTACACTCAGAAGGAAATCCAACCAGCTTCAAAGAGACTAAGTGTTTTTAGGATTGCAGCCTTAGATTTTAACTGCAATCCAGGAAGTCTCCAGTCCAGTTTTGCCTCTGGTTTTTTTTCTCTTTAAGTCGCAGCCACCTTATGGAGACCCCATAGGGTTCTCAAGGCGAGAGACCTACAGGGGTGGTTTCCCATTCCCTGCCTCTGCATAGCAACCCTGGTATTCCTTGGTGGTCTCCCATCCAAATACTCACCAGGGTCCATCCTGCTTAGCTTCCGAAATTTGACGAGATCAGGCTAGCCTGGGCTATCTGGGTGAAGGCTTATGCTACAAACCATTTATTTCAAACATTTATAAGCTTGCCTTTCTCCCAGACCACTGGGACTCAAGGCACATCACATCAATAAAATCAGCACAAGGCAACATAATTCTAAGAACAGAACTAAAGACAACCAGCAGAAAAACTTTAAAAATAATGTCCTAACACAAACGCCCACACAGAGATCTTGAAGTGTTTAAGGCTCTTCTAATGAGTTGGTTTTAGAAGGTCTCCAAAACTGTAAAGCAGGGGTGTCAAACTCAATTGTTGGCTGGACATGACATAAATGTCACTTGGTCAGGCCGGGCCCAGATCGAGAGTGGGGGGTGGGGTGGCTGCCTCGGCTGGCTCGCGGGCCAGATAAGAGTGCTCAAGGGGACAGATCGGGCCCACGGGCCTTATGTTTGACCCCCCTGAGAAACATAAATCTCCTAATTTCCTGTTGGAAGCCAAGCCTCAACATGAGCGCAGCCAAAGAAAAGTGACTAGCAGCTACCCTTAGGTGATACTGTCCCTCAGTCTTAATATGGAGGTAATAGTGGACCATCTCATAAGGCTACAACAAGATCATGCACAAATAGACCTCTGAACTCTGAAACCTCTACAGAAATGCTAAGTATTACCACCTCCTCTGGGTCTCCCAATTCTAGCCTTTTAGAGCAACCAGCAAGCAAAGGACAGGGTGACTCCAATGAAAAGGAAAAAAACAATTGGTTGCCAGCTTGAAGCGTCTAGGCTGAGTGTTTATTCTCTCTCCTGCTAGAGGTATTTATAGCCTGAACATGGCTGAGGGCCTGAGCCTAAGGGCTCGTGGTTCTTTGCTCATGGCCTCGTTCAAACAGATTACCTATTGGACATCAAGCCAGGATGTCTCGTTTGCTGTTAAGCTACATAGTATGTAAATGTATTGAGAATGTATTTTTGCAAGCCACTTTGGGTCCCCATTGGGAAGAAAAGTGGGATAAAAATATACTAAATGACTCAAGGCCCAAGACTCAAGAGGTGTAAAACTTAATCAAGAAAGTCAACTGAAAGCTGTCTGAATGTTATAGAACCAGAAACTTTCTTCTTCTTCTTCTTCTTCTTCTTCTTCTTCTTTTTACCTTCGTATGATTCAAACCATTTGCTCATCTCTTGAGGCCCCTCTGAAAACGCCTTGGCAGCTGCAGCTCTCTTTTCAGAGGAGCAGATCCTACCTGCCTTGAATGAATCAAGCCTAAAAATGAAGACTTCTGACTGTGAGAGATTCACGCTGTTTTTTGAGTCAATGTTACTTGTATTACATCTTAGCCCTTGGGGGGGGGGGGGAATGCTTTTCTCAAAACACAGCGGGGGAAAGTATCCTGCCACTTTTACTTGGGACACACTTGCAACTCCCTGGTCCCCTTTTTTGTCTTGGAACTAAGCCATCGTTTACTCTGTAGCTTGACTTTGCAGCCTCTGGAGCCATGCCTGCCTTTTAGCAAATACTGTTCATCTGGTATGCTGTCGCTTCAGACAAGAAGTGCCAGGCAAGGCCTAAGGACCTGCAGATGCAGCAAAGCAGGATGGGAAGGAAGGACACCAAATGGAGGAACAGGCAAAAAGGATGTATACGCAAACAGCCGTAATACAGGCATCTTTTACAACTTCATACAATCCTAGGGTAACCTCACTGGTTTGCTTTATTTTCTCGGCTGTTGTGTAAGAGTTACATTTGAAGCTGCTGACTTTTTACACTTACTTCATACCACAACAAATCTTCTCCGCGTCTCTATTAGAGGCTAATAATTGTGAAAAGCTATACTTGAAACAACGGTTTCTCTAACTTCCTTCCTTGCTAAATGCTGTATATCCAAGAAAGTGGAAAGCCTGACAAGTTTTAAAATTAACCAGAATTTATGCAGCCTTTTAATGCATTACATAAATATATAGGTAACTCACAAATTCTGTGAAGGAAACTTGCCTCCAGGAGAATTTGTCCTAATTTAATTTAGTTAGTGTGTTATTCAAATTAACATAGTTAGTGATGAGACTAAATTATGATGGACTTTTCTCCCCCCTTGAGTACTGAAGCTGAATGTGATACTTGGTGCGTCACAAGCTTTAAAAAAAAGTATTAAATACATACTTTTTACTACCCTTCCAAGGAGCTTAGGGGAACATACACAGCCCTGTCTAAGTATCTCCCCACCCCACTTCTAGCCTTACAGCAGCCTGTGGTCTATCAAGGTCACAAAAGGCAGTTGACTGCTAAGTAGGGATTTGAACCCAGGTTTCCCTACTGTCACTGTATCCAGTTGACCACACTGACTCTTTTAAATGGTGTCGGAATATGCAGGTGGGGGGGGCGTGGTGGATGACCTTGGTTTTACTTTCACTCATTAATTTATTTACAGGCAAAGATGGTGTAAAATAAAGGCTTTTAAAGTATACTGGTGACATGTTTCAAACATCTTTAAAAAAAAGAACAACAGAGATGCCAAAATTAAACTTCTTTAAATAAAATGATGTGGACAGAACAATTTCTGTCAGCAATGCTGATTCTATGACCTTAGGCAGATCATGAGAGGGAGGGCACCTTGGCCATCTTCTGGGCAAGAAGTATGGGTCACTGGGGGTGTGGGAGGGGAGGTAGTTTGGAATTTCCTGCATTGTATAGGGGGTTAAGACTAGATGACCCTGGTGGTCCCTTCCAACTCTATGATTCTATAAACAAACAATCTAAAGTAAAGTATTTTTTAGAATATATTTAACCAATAAACAAACTTCTAGCTGTTCTGGCTAATGAAAATAGTTCTTTAAGTTGGAAAGAACTGTATTAAAGTATGAAAAAAGATGGCATCTGTTTATTTAAGGGACAGCTTTAGATCCCAGGCAGTCTGGGACCTATAGAAGAAAGTGTGAAATTCCCTGAGAATTTTGTCTCGGACCCCTGACTGAAGTACCTGGAAAATACATAGAAGCACAGTAGGGGCAAATCACAGCTCCTCATAGCAAGTTTCTAGGATGTACATACAATGTTGATAGGGTTGCCAACCTCCAGGTACTAGCTGGAGATCTCCTGCTATTACAACTGATCTCCAGCCGATAGAGATCAGTTCACCTGGAGAAAATTGCCGCTTTGGCAATTGGACTCTATGGCATTGAAATCCTTCCCCTCCCCAAACCCCAACTTCCGACCAGTGGCAAAGAGGGACCTGACAACCCTACCTGTTGACCACTCACACAGTACTAGGGAAGAGTTTTGAACATATAATTACCTCCACCTTCTTACTGTTCCAGAGGAAAAAACCCTGCAAATGGCCAATCTCACAGCTCTTCCAGGAGTCCCATTTTAATTCAGATAAGTTTACAGTAAGAGTTATAGTTTGTACACCGGTGGAACAGAAGAAGAACTTTGCTTGAATGGGGGAACGGACAGAGAGAACAATTGCACACTTATAATCTTGTAGTATATTAACCATTTCAAAAATCCTAAAATTCATAATATTTCCTGCCCATCATGCAAAGAAAAACCACAACAGGAAAAAATGGGAAAACACATATTTAAAAGGAACAGTGTTATTGCATATATTAAAAGATAAAAAAGCACAGCCATTACATCTCAGCTAATGGATTATTCCCAGCAGCCTGTTCCAACAGAAGTCGAAACCCTGGGTTCTGGTTATTGCTCTGCTATGTCACCTGATCTCCCTGCTGCCTTAGGAATGTCAAGCATCTAGCATTCAATCTGTTTCAACCTAGGAAACAAAAAAGCGATGTCTTCTTTTCCTTCATTCAAAGAACATTCCGTAAATGTTGGACAATCAGCTTTTGGGGTAGGTCACCGAGTTTCTAACAACACACATTCTAAGGAATGGCAGAGGAAAAAGCTAGCGGGGCTGAATTTTAGCATCAGGAACTGAACCAACATCTGAGTACCATAAAGCGATATAACCCAGTTAGAAAGGTTCTTAACCGTTTAAGAGCCAACAAGCAAATAAATACCAACGTAAGGCAGAAAAGAAGGGAGGGAGGGAGAACTTGAAGGACTCATATGTCAACATATTAAAATATATGCTGTTCTGTTGGTGCCAGCACAATGTACATATCCATCTTATTATTAATCTGTATTGGCAAACTGGGAGAGGGGGCCTTCTGTAGGGTTGCCAACCTCCAGGTACTAGCTGGAGATCTCCTGCTATTACAACTGATCTCCAGCCAATAGAGATTAGTTCACCTGGAGAAAATGGCCGCCTTGGCAATTGGACTCTAGCATTGAAGTCCCTCCACTCCCCAAACCCTGCCCTCCTCAGGCTCCACCCCCAAAACCTCCCACCGGTGGCGAAGAGGAACCTGGCAACCCTAGCCTTCTGACAAGTCACACACTACTTGTTTTCATTTTTATCAGCAACAGCTTATTTGGGGGAGGTGTTGGAGGCACGGCTTGTGCCTTATGGAAAAGAGGGATTTTAAGGGCAAAGGAGCAACCACAGTTCAGCGGAGCTCAAGATGAAGTTACAGCCACCACCTGGACGTTGGCAACCCTATCTGTTACCCAGCATCTCCAGTTAAAAAGGGTTTCTGGCTACCAAACTAGATAAGTCCTCTGCATAAGAAAAAGCCCTGCTGGGCAGAGCAGATGGCATCAGGACAGACAGAAATCTGATTCAGTAAGGAACCAAGAAACCTTTTGGTTCACTAAGCAGTCCTGCAAGACAAAACCTGAGCTTGTAGAGCCTGAGCAGTTCAAGAAAATGATTGTTATGTCCCACGCATTTGCAAGAATGACACAAAGCTCCGGTTTTCACAGGATATATATGAAAGTAGATAGTCACCTTAAGGGACTGTCATACATAACAGCAAATTATAGGTAAGAAAGTATGCGGGTCTGTGCATTTCAACTCAAGCGGTCACATTTTTCCTTTTACCACTTGGTTTTCAAGAGCCTCTAAATCCAAAAGGGATCATACTTTTTAAATGAAATAAGCTGTTCAACAAGCAGCTGTCAAGAAAGAAAGTTGTTAAATATAAAGCCTACAACACCAGCATGAAGCAGGATGCTTTGGGAAGCAAATTCTAGAGAAAGCACCATTTCCCTCCCCCTTCCAGCTTCCCTTTAATTTAAAGCATTTTCATCCCACCTCTCTGTGTGTTCAAGGCAGCCTACAACAAAAGAAAGACATTCAAGCTGAAGCGGCAATATGAGGCAGTGAAAACACTTAAATATAATCAGCATCACAAAGGGTACTAATAAACGCACCAGTTATAGTTAGATACACTGTCCTTGAAGAAACGGCTTTCGAATCCTGCCTAAAAGCCAGAAGAGAAATGCACAAGTTCAGTCTTCTAAGAGACTGTTCCAGCTCCTCAGGGCTGTGGGTGGCACAGCCCTGCTTGCTTTGAGGGCTGTTCGGGTGGTAAGCGCACCTTCCCTGGAGGTTTTTAAGCAGAGGCTAGATGGCCATCTGTCAGCAATGCTGATTCTATGACCTTGGGCAGATCATGGGAGGGAGGGCATCTTGGCCATCTTCTCTGCATGGAGTAGGGGTCACTGGTGGTGGTGGGGGGAGGTGGTTGTGAATTTCCTGCATTGTGCAGGGGGTTGGACTAGATAACCCTGATGGCTCCTTCCGACTCTATGATTCTATGGTTCTACTCTATGACTTCTCACCAGGAGAGAACACGGAACAAGGCCTATCAAAAGATCTCAGCTGGTGGTAAAGGAGGGTCCCAAATACAGAGATTCTGACAGAGGTATGTTGCATCCAGGCTATGAAGAGCTTCAAATGGTCAAAAACAGCTCCTTGAACTAAGCCCGAAAGCAAACTTGGAGGTGATGGAGGTGCCTTAGTAGTGGTTGAGCATCATCCTGCCCTCGAGACACCAGGGAGGAGGTAGGCTATAGCACTCTGAACCAGTAGAAGCTTCTGGAGCATTTTCGAGGGCCACCCCATGCCAAACGCTTTGCCCTAGTCGAGCCTTGCATTTGAAAGGCATGGATGACCGCAGCAAGTTCCCAGGACTCTCAGAACAGACATGGTCGTCGGATGTGATTGACAAAGGGCAGTCCTGGCTTTTTGCAGAAGCAACCCGAAATTAAATATGAGTTATGCGTGGGGGTTTAGTTGGAGGAAGAATAAAGAGGGGGGTATCTTCCATGACCCTTAGTACTAACAAAATATACTCACTGGATTGTATGTTTCATCTGCAGAATGATTGACAGCCCACCAATCCAATGTCCATTCCCAGGAATTTCCCACCATGTTGTACAAGCCATAACCATTTGGAGGAAATGCGGTCACCTACCAAAAAAAAAGACAAAGAGTATGGTCTGCAGTTTAGAAAAAGAAGACACTGAAGAATTGGTTTTAATACCCCGCTTTTCTCTACCTACAAGGAGTCTCAAAGCGGCTTACAATCACCTTCCCTTTCCCTCCCCACAACAGACACCTTGTGAGGTAGGTGGGGCTGAGAGAGGTCTAAGAGAACAGTGACTGGCCCAAGGTCATTCGGCAGGCTTCATGTGGAGGAGTGGGGAAACAAACCCGGCTCTCCAGATTAGAGCCTGCCACTCCTAACCACTACACCATACTGGCTCTTTAATGATTCAAAAACCATTAGACTAGACCAGAGGACACCAGAGCAGTTCACAATCAACAGACTGCTTGTTTTGCCTCTCTGTTTCTCCCTGGTCTCCTCAACTCTCACTTTCATCACCTCTCACCTCTTATGGATGCCGCCATTGTCTAAAGTTTCCAATTCCACTGAGCTTCAAGGAAGGCATAGCTGGGCGTTTGCCTGGTGTTTTGTTGCTGTTGTTTGATTTTTAAACCGGGCCTTACATAGCATTACCCATGTTTAGTTAATTTCAACCTTCCCTTTTGACCCAACAACAACTCTGAGGAAACGCACACAGATGAGTCTATTAGTCAAAAAGAGAAAAGGTCAAAGACTCCTGCCCTCACTAAAAGATTGGCCTTTTCCTAAATCCAGCAAGGGGAACACATTTTCTTGGCTTTCAGTGAGCACCTGTTGTTTGACAACAGTCAAACGTTCCAACCGATCAACGGACTACATTGCCACCATTACAAACATTCTTGATTTAAAAGGGAGTGTGCCTTGTTCCTGAAGAACAAATAAACAGATATTCATCAGGACAAAACACTATCGCCCAGCCTTGGTACCTACCTCACCCTCATCGATTCTTTTTTATTATTATTATTAAACAGAAAGAAAACATTTTAAACAATAACAAAAAAGTTACAGAAGGAAATTAAACAATCACAAGTAGAAAAAATAAAAAGTCCCATACCCCCTCCCTGTGATCTGTGCCCGCCCACCCCCCATTGTGACTTCCGGAGAAGTATCTCTTAACTTTATATCAACCACTATATATTTAATTTCTCTTTAATACCCCTCATCGATTCTTGAATGTTTCCCACTTCTGACCTTCACTTCACCAGCTCTACCAGCCACATGAAGGTCTTCTTCTCCCTTACCTAACTCCACAAATGCTATTGCTCACCTTATTGCAGCAGTTATACAATCCCAGTAGGGGGGGAAAAACTTGATTTTTTTTATTGCTAAGTGACAGTCTGAGTGCCTCATGTTTATGGATGGAGACAATTTGTTCTCAAACTTGAGTGGAATATGAATATATATATATATATATATATATATATATATATATACACACACACACACACACACACACACACACACACACACACACACACATACATACACACACACACAATTTACAAGTCAAATTGTTCAGTTATTAACTGCTGTCATCCCAACCTTTACATTTATCACAGAGTGGGTAATTAGTTGCAAGACAATAGATTTCCATCCAGTAGACTGAGCTTGTACCCGGGTGTTTCTAATCAATGTGTGTTGTGGGGTTGCCAGGTCCCCACTGGCCACTGGCGGGGGATGGGGGTAGGATTGCCAGATCCAGGTTGGGAAACTCATGGAGATTTGGGGATGGAGCCTGGACAGAACAGAGACCTCAGAGGGGTTCAATGACATAGAGTCCATCCTTCAAAGCATCCATTTTCTTCAGGAGAATGGATCTCTGTAGTCTGGAAATGAGCTGTAATTCCGGGGAATCCCTAGGTCCGCCTGGAGGGATGCCTACTCTTAACTGCTACACCACATATTGTACAGTTGCAGTGAACTGCACAAAAATAACAAAACTGGCTAGCTATCTTACTTGTGAGTGTGTGGTCAATTAGAACTTGGGATAGAAATTCAAAATTCCCTCCTATGAGACTTCTGTCCAATCAATTCTCAAACAGAAGATCAAAAGCAGCGACAGGATGACCAAACAGTATTATCGGCATGTTGATTCTACTCCTTCCTCCACCATCATCAGTTTGAAACTGCCGTCTCCCTTTTAGGGAATGTAGCTTGGACTTTTATGGACAACTGAAAAACAGACAAGCCTGCTTTGTCATATAATCCGTCTGCAACAAATGTCACGTGACTTTCTATAGTGTACTCATGCTGGCACATGGGCATTAAATATGGGTCCTGCGTCTGAAAAGGTTGACTTGAAAGACCACTGCCCTACACCAAGCCTGCCATCATCAATGTCCAGACTTCTGACTTGCTGTTGCTGTAGACAAAATATGGAGCCGTGTTTACCGGATCCAGCCAGCCTACTTTTGTTTACATCTTACTATTACAAATGCCACTTATAAAAGATTCATGGTGCTGGAGATCTTTGAGGCAATCTGAAACTGTGCATACAGCATTAGTCTGACTCTGTGCTATGAACAAGGGCTAATGCTAATGTGTTAACTATGGTTAATACTGGCAAAGGAAAGGAGGCAGGATTTGTGCAGGAGATGGGAGAGAAACATATAAGCATATAGCCCTTTCGGGCTATTTTAACAGCAGAATTAGCAATATTAGGGCTGTACCAGATCTGTAATGGGGAGAGGCTGTGGCTCCGTGGTAGATCACCTGCTTGGCATGCAGAAGGTCCCAGGTTCAAGCCTCGGCAACTCCAGTTAAAAGGGACTAGGCAAGTAGGTGACGTGAAAGACCTCTGCCTGAGACCCTGGAGAGCCACTGCCAGTCTGAGTAGACAATACTGACTTTGATGGACCAAGGGTCTGATTCAGCATAAGGCGGCTTCATGCATTCTTGACAACCTGGGGGGCCATTCAGCAGAGAAAAGCAGGACAAAGCAACTCAGAGAAACAGCCTGCCTTACAGACTGTGTCCCAAGCTGTATTGGGATCTTTGCCATATATTGGTTCTCCCAAGTTTGCTTGCAACTTTTTTAGCCTCATCTGCACCATGAGGACCCGCTACACACATCTGACAAATTGAACTCTCGTCCATGAAAACTTATGCCAGAATAAAAGGAAAGACTGACACAAGACTCTCGCTTATTTTTGCATTCGGGAGGTTATCCATAAGCTCTGGGGATGCTGCTCGTCGGCTTCACTCTCAGACTTACGGGTGAAGTTCCTTTGTATCCATCCTCCTCCGTATTGCTCGTAGGGAATTCTCCCTGCCAGATATTAGCGTAGTGCTGACCTCTCGGATGAAGCTTGTTCCCCCATGGGAAGAGTCTGTTGAAAGAAGCACAGACAAATGTTATCCAGGAAAACAGAAGGCTGCTTTTGGCTCGGAGTCAAGAGAAGATCAAAGATAAGAGGGGTCAGTGGCTACCAGTTTCAAAAGATTATTTTTATATGTCACTTAGTATGAGGCTATGTGCTGCACACAGAGTGATGTTTAAAAAAAAGAGAGATGTGCTCAGTATCCTGTACTTATATGGTAGTTTTACCAGGCAGCATCACAGATGTACAATATGAAAGCAACCCTGTTGATCTTGCAAGAGAATTGTTCCAAAATCTTATCTCCAAACAAAACCAAAAACCAGATGTTCAATAGTGCCATCCTAAACGGAGTTACACCCTTCTAACTCCACAGATTTCAATGGACTTAGGGTATAACGCTGCGTAGGACAGGACTGCAAGACTATAAATTCAGCTGTATAGATTAGGGGATGTAATCCACATGAACAGAATATACAAAGCTGAATGTGTTTAACAAGATATACTATTATAGAGATGAGCATGGATATTCTTGTAGAGAGAGAAGGGGAATCCAGATTATCCTAGTAATTTAAGGATTTATTCTTAAATGAGGATTGATCCTTGTGATGTAGCTTTAGGGAAGAGAAGCAATTACTGGACTACATTTGGGGATTAGAAATCAGAGACAAGATATTTAAGATACAAGTAGAACATCATGCTTTCAGGGTCTCCATTTTGATATGTTAACACAAATTGCAAAACTATGTCATCTAAAACATCTCTAGTGGAGGCAAAGATTCAAGGATCTGGGCATGTATTGAGGGGATTTGGGATTCTGTTCTTTGAATGGCAGACCCTTGTGTCATTTCACAACCGTTCTTGGCTCCCAGGCACACTATGTTTCATACACAAGGTTAGTGCTATTTCAAAATAATCATTGACCATCTTTAGGATGTTTCAAAGACAGTTATTCTGACCCCCATTTATCATTTCCAGTATCAGTGAAGAAGGTAGGATGTGTAGACCAGGGGTCCCGAACCTTTTTGAGACATGGGGTACATTTGGAATTCTGACACGGCATGGTGGGCGTAGCGACAAAATGGCTGCTACAAAACTGCTGCCACAGGAGGCGGAGCCAGACACAAAATAATCGCCATAGCTTAATTTCAGTTACACAGTGTAGATCCTGGTGCTATGCTGCTGCCAAAGCAATGTTTTTTAAAAAAATGTGCACTGCCAATCATATGTCCAATAGTCAATCAGAAGCCTTGCTGGGCAAAAGGCCTGCCTAAAAACTTCCTAAAAACACTCGGTAGGCACCAGAAAAAGCATCAGCAGACACCATGGTGCCCACAAACACTATATTGGGGACCCCTGGTGCAGACAAATTCAGACTCAAAATGGGGTTGGGAAGGAAAGATAGGGAAAGGATTTCTGTTCTTGCAATAAAATAACTGGGGGAGTAATAACTGGGGGGAAACAAGTCCCTGCCTTAAAAAAAAAAAAAAACTAGAGGGATAAAGACAACACGTTTGCACTCATGCTGACAGGGAATACTGGCAACAGAGAGTAATATGCCTTGGGAGGCCCTCAGACGGGAGAAGCTAAACTGAAGTGAAGGTGCACAACCGCCAAATTCTGGGGCAAGTAACATGTGAGCCCAATTTCTCCCCCACTTTATAGGATGTGTTCAGCTTCCTCTGAATCTAGAACACCTACCCCTTCCACCCATGGAATTTTAACATCCCCTCTTTCACTTATTAACACTTGACAATGTTTCCTCACATGGATTTTTATCACCGGAATGCAAAACACATTCTGGCAAGCTGGAAAATATGGCCGGCCACTTCTTACGGCCTAGAAAAACAAAGAGCCCCATTTGTCTCAAAGATGAATGGCAAAATACTTTTACTTCTGAGGGGAAAAAAGAGTTTAGGATTCCTCATTTGAAAAAAAAAAAACCTCAGCTTTTCATCTAAATAAACAAATAAACACAATTGATTTGAGAGCCTGCATGTTAGCCACTCTGAGCCCTGCTTCGCGGTAGGAGGGCAAGATATAAATTGAAACAAATAAATGATAAATAAATAAACTTTGCCTAATCTATGCAAAAGCTGAGACTAGTGAAACTGGTGGTGGGAGGGCTCTGTTCCCTATTTTTGCCATCGTCTGCAAAATAAGGGGGGAGGAATGGTAAATACCTGTTTTCAAGGCCCCCTCGACAGCTGTATTCCCATTCAGCTTCTGTTGGTAGCCGTTTGCCTGCCCAAGTACAAAATGCTACAGCATCATTCCAAGAGACATGAAGAACTGGATGATCTATTCTGAGACACAATAATAAATTAAAAGAGAAATCAATGGAAATGAAGCCAACCTGCCTTAATTCAAGTCCTAAACAGAGTCAGAACCTCTTGCCAAACAAAGAAATTGGCTGACGCAACACAGAGTGCGCCAACATATATAGCTAACAAAAAAACAAAAGTTAAAACTTTCTGAATGTTAGAATTCCAGTTATAGACTAAAGTACATACAAGATTTTAAAATCAAAACTCAAAACCCACTGAAGTGAAAAAGCACATTAGCTCAGAAATAGTATTTAGGCAAAGTGGGATGGAAACAGCAAGATACTAGATGGAAGCCATTTTGTGTATTCCAAAGTAGAATTTAAGAGAGACTACTACGGCACTTTACACACACACTAAAGGCCACAGGTAAAGGTCCCCCGTGCAAGCACCGGGTCATTCCTGACCCATGGGGTGATGTCACATCTCGACGTTTACTAGGCAGACTTTTGTTTACAGGGTGGTTTGCCAGTGCCTTTCCCAGTCATCTTCCCTTTACCCCCAGCAAGCTGGGCACTCATTTTACCGACCTCGAAAGGATGGAAGGCTGAGTCAACCTTGAGCCGGCTACCTGAAACCAACTTCCGTCGGGATCGAACTCAGGTCATGAGCAGAGCTTGGACTGCAGTATTGCAGCTTACCACTCTGCACCACAGGGCTCCTAAAGGCCTCAGGTACCTAGCTATTAATAAAGGTTCAAGCAACACTTTTTGAAAGATCCTTGAAACTGTTTTTGCTTTGTTTGCACAGTTAAAATAAGACTGCAAATGTGATTCTAATGAGTTTCACAGTTTCATCACGCACATTCGATCTGTTAACATAGAAATCCGGAAAAAGGTGCGCTTGTTTCACAAAGTGAAATGACAATAACCATCCCACGATTTATATCAATGTACTGAATTCTGGAAAGCCCTTCAGAAATGCACCAATTGCGGAGGTCTATGAGAGAAGGTGCACATAAAGAGAAAAGCTTTAATACCATAGATAACATCAAGGAGGATCCAGTCAGACATATGGGCCACAGACAAAATCTGTTGGATGAGTTATGGTAAGCCTCAAAGTTATGGAGTATAGGAAAGTAAGAGCTGTAAGGATGAAGACTCTATGGGGTTATTTGTTCCCCTGTCCTGTCAACTAGGCGCCCAAATTGGCACAACACGTGAAAATCTCATGTTTTCATTTCCCTCACATACCTCTTGCCTTCTGGCTCATCTCCCTTTCTCCCTCAGTTCCCCCCGGACACATGTGCTGCCTCATTCTCACATCAGCTAGTCATCAAGTAGGGTTGCCAGCTCCGGGTTGGGAAATACATGGAGAATTGGGGGGGGGGCGCCTGGAGAGGGATGGGTTTGGGGAGGGGAGGGACCTCACCAGAGTATAATGCCATAAAGTCCACCTTCCAAAGCAGCCATTTTCTCCAGGTGAACTGATCTCTATCGCCTGGAGATCAGTTGTAATCCCAGGAGACCTCCAGCCACCACCTGGCGGTTGGCAACCCTAGTCATTAATATACTTTTTATCTACCTCCCACCTTTAGATATATTTATTATTTATTTACTTCATTTGCACCCCATCACAGTGGGGAACAAAGCAGCTTACATCGTTCTCCTCGCCTTTTTATCCTCAAAATAACCATGTGAGGAAGGTTAGGCTGAAAGTATATGACTGGAACCACCACCTAGTGGCACTTCCACGGCGGACTGGTGACTTGAACCTGGGTGTCCCAGATCCTACTTTGAAGTTCTAACCACTACAGCACACTGGCTTTCATAGGGTGGCTGCTGTTGAACAGTAGCAAGCAGCCAGGCCTACTTGAGTAATTAAAGTTGAGTCATCAAGTCTCTCAGTGGCTGCTGCCAGGCCTGGCCCTGATAAATCCTCCCTCAAAAGCCTAAACAGGCAAAAGCAGCCCTGGAAAGGGACCTCCCCCCTCCCCCTGCCTTTTAGTGACAGAAACCAAGCCTAGAATGCTGTGGTTGCCTAGCAATAGGCACTGAGAGTTTCCATTTCTTAAACCTACAGGCACTTCTTTTATCGTTTTGGGTTTTTTAATCCCCCAATGTTGTCAGTTTTTTAAGATTTCAGATTTGTCTGCAAACCTGGGGCATTTTTCAGGTTTGTGGAAAGATCCATTAATGGCTCCAGTCACTGGATTTAAGTATCCTTAGATTTGGCTGACTCGGCTATTAGATTATATATGTATAATTGTTGGTACCTGGTTAATGGCTCACAACCTATTCCCAGGTCTTGGTCATAAACTTCCACAATGCATTGCTAAAGGGAGCAGATTCCTAAGAATGTTGTTCAGCATTGTTTTTGACCTCTCTTTTTAATCCTCTCATGGTCAACTAGCATTCATTCTTTCCCACTGGACAGCAAATGATTGAATCATCTTGAGGAGCCAGCACAGAATGATGTGGTCAGATTACCAGCTCTGAGGGAACAAATCTTATCAGTACTCTTTAATGACAGACTCAAGGCCATTTTATGTGTGGCTGCTTTTAACAAACAGTCTTAATTCGGGGGGGGGGGGCACGGAGAAGAACATACACTGTAATGCAGAAATGTATAAATAGTTTTTTGTGGGAACAGAAGTGGGGGGGCTGAGTCAATCATTACAATAAATGTTTCCATGAACTTGGGAAGGCTTTTATTTGTCTCCCTGTTCCATAAAAGACTCCCTGGGGAACCATGGCAGGCACTTTCATTTTAATAATACAAATAACAGGATTAAATTTATATTGGTAATGTGATCCAACAGAAAAGGATGGTCACTTGTTCTATACCTTAAGTACATCTGAATTGAAACATTACAGCTCAATAAAAACCAAGAAAATCACTCCAGTTCCCCACTTCCAAGTTTTAATTGGTAATTTATATAAACAATATCTTCCGTTTTCATTTGCCTGTTACTTCAGTGTACTTTGTCGTGCCCACGGTTCCCAATTGGTAGATTCCAAACACAAAATAGCAGCTCTGTTAAGGACTAAACATGAAAAGGACTGCACATTCCCTATCCTCTTCAAACACTGCTCACACAGATTAGAGTTGCTAACCTCCAGGAGAGCCCTGGAGTTCTCCTGGAATTACAGCTGATCTCTAGGGTTGCCAACCTCCAGGTGGTGGCTGGAGATCTCCCACTATTTCGACTGATCTCCAGCCGATAGAGATCAGTTCCCCTGGATAAAGTGGCCACTGGGCAATTGGACTCTAGGGCACTGAAGCCCCTCCCCTCTCCAAACACCACCCTCCTCAGGCTCCACCCCTAAAATCTCCAGGTATTTCCCAATCCAGAGCTGGCCACCCTACTGATCCTCCAAGCTTCAGAGATCAGTTCCCCTGAAGAGAATGGCAGCTTCAGAGGGCAAACTCAATGGTGTATTAAAAATTCGAAATCCCTCCCAAATTCACCCTTCCACAGGCAGTGGAAATCTTCAGGAATTTATTTATTTACTACCTTGTCTTTCTTCCCACTGGGGACCCAAAGCAGCTTACATCATTCTCCTCTCATTTTATCCCCACGACAACCCTGTGAGGTAGGTTAGGCTGAGACAGTGTGACTGGCCCAAGGTCACCCAGCCAGCTTCCATGGCACAAATGGGAATTCAAACCCCGGTCTCCCAGCTACTAGTCTGACACTCTTAACCACTACACCATACCAGCTTTCCGTTTCCCAGGCCAGAGTCAGCAGCTCTAACACAGATGGTTTTTCTGTGGAGTGCTGGAGAGGTTTCCAAGCCAGAAATGAATTCTTAAACCAGGGGTGGGGGACGTCAGGCCCGGGGAGAAAAGGAACTTCCCCCCCTTGCAGAAGAGTCCTTAGCTATGGGGCTGTTAGGACCACCCCCCAAAAATGGTGTTAACCCTTTCCCACCCGGGCCGTGGAGAAATGTATTTCCTCTGCAGTACAAGAGGGCTGGGGGTGGAAGTGGCGACAATGGAGGGGTTAAAGGGGGCAGGGCCAGAATGCGCAGGAGGGGCCGAGTTCTTAGCCAGTGTGTCCTCATTTCATCCCTGCAGGCAGAGGTAGAATCCGGCCCTGACCATGCAGAGCAGGAGCAACTCCAACGTGCGGCTGGATGGCTAAGCCCAGCTGGTGCAACAGACCATCCTGTGCCACCAGGCGGGTGAGTGCACCACCGGTTGGATGCCTGCCTGCCTGCTTGCCCGCACCGGGGGGGTCATCTGGGGCAGATACCTGCTTGGGGCTTGGTCGGCTAATTTTTAAGTTGATAATTTTGTATGGCCCCCAAATGATGTTATAAATATCCAAATGGCCCTTGGCCGAAAAAAGGTTCCCCACCCCTGTCTTAAACGGACGGCCCTCACAGCAAACACTGCACCCATATTTCTGCATCGTGTGCATCTATGTGGCAGAGCGGACCAAAGGTATTAGTAACACACCAGGCATAGCACTGGGCCAAAATTACTTGACACAAACAATACTCGTGAGTCCACCATACACCTTGATTACATAGGAGCAAAGTATAATAACTGAGAGCAAGAAGGAAGTAAAGCACTGGAAACAAAGTGGCAAAACCAGCAGATAGTAAATATCCCAAGTAGAGCCAGAGTGGTGTAGGGGTTAAGAACAGTGGTTTGGAGTGGTGGACTCTGATCTGGAGAACAGGGTTTGATTCCCCACTCTTCCACATGAGCGGCGGAGGCTAATCTGGTGAACCGGGTTGGTTTCCCCACTCCTCCACATGAAGCCAGCTGGGTCACCTTGGGCTAGTAACACTCTCTCAGCCCCACCCATCTCAAAGGGTGTCTGTTGTGGGGAGGGGAAGGAAAGGTGATTGTAAGCCGATTTGAGTCTCCCTTAAGTGGTAGAGAAAGTCGGCATGTAAAAACCAACTCCTCTTCTTCTTCAAGAACACAAAAACAGTTCGTGAAGCAGCTTCTCACTAAATAGTTTGTCCTAGGAGGCAGAGCACAAAATCCAGGGCAAGCTTCTCTGACTTTTAAACACACACCTCATTTGAAGGAGCCCAAAGCGTCAGAGTTGAAAAGCATTCGCTGTGTAGTACTCACCGGTTTGAAATATCAGAATCAGGACCCTCGGGATGTCTCCAATTAGCTCCTTTAACAGGCAACCACCAGGGAGCGGCTGCAACCTAAAAACAGGCAAAAAAATTAGGAAAAAAAAGAAAAAGATTGTATGTCCTGCTGAACAGGCCGTCGTAGATCATCCTAGAAGGAAGATGCCAGTGGTGAAAGCGTAGCTGCGCCATTTTCTTAACTGAATGGTTCTCATCCTGTGTTTGCTGGCTGTCTAGCTGGTCATCCATCACAAGTAGCAGGCCAGACTGGAAGCCAAATGAAAGCCCGTGCCCCTGAGAAGCAGGAGACAATACCAGTGAGCGGTGGCACAAACTACCTCCTAAGGGCCACAGGATAACTGCTCTGTCTGACTGAAACAAAATTTTAATTGCTTGACCACCTCTGGTTTTCCCCTTCAAAGTATGCTATGAACAGAATTTATAAGGAAGCAATGCCAAGAACATTGCTGGGCATTAGTCTTCTCTCCCAATCTGACAGGTTTGTAGGGTTGCTTACCTCCATATGAGGCCTGGAGATCTCCCAGGATTACCACCGATCTCCAGACCTGAAGAGACCAGTTCCCCTGGAGAAAATGGCTGCGTTGGAGGGTGGACTCTAGGGCATAAAACCTTGCTGAGATCCCTCTCCAAACCTTGCCCTCCTCAGGCTCCCCCTCTCCCCACCCCAAATCTCCTAGTATTTCCCAAGCACAAGTTAGCAACTCCTCGGGTTGGATCCAGTAATTTATAAACTGTTCCACTTGTGCAAACAGTAGTGCAATGGCTTCTGTCCCAATCTGCGGCCTTTTAATACAATTTTTAAAGGAATGCCAGAGTGCATATGGAGTAATGGCATGTATGGGTGGGTCACATGGTTTCATACTACTTGGTTTTAAAATTGTAGCAAAAGAAATACCTTGAGCTTTGTTTTGCACATATGGGAAGGACAGTGGTGGTACAATTGTTTTCACTCAGCTCAGAGACAACTAGAAGTAATTTTTAGTGCTTCCGCAAGGAATGTTGTGCACACAAAAAATCTCCCATGGTTGCCAGCTCAATAATTTGGTTGCAAACTTTCCCAAATATACATCAGGTGTTTTTTACTAATCTTTCCCACACTTGATAGCTTTCACTGACTTTTTGCATCGTGTAGTGGTTAAGAGCGGTGTAGTGGTTAAGAGCGGTGGTTTGGAGCGGTGGAGTCTGATCTGGAGAACCGGGTTTGATTCCCCTCTCCTCCACATGAGTGGCGGAGGCTAATCTGGTGAACTGGATTTGTTTCCCTACTCCTGCACAGGAAGCCAGCTGGGTGACCTTGGGCTAGTCACACTCTCTCAGCCCCACCTTCTTCACAGGGTGTCCATTGTGGGGAGGGGAAGGGAAGGTAATTGTAGGCCGTTTGATTCTGCCTTAAGTGGTAGAGAAAGTCGGCACTTAAAAACCAACTCTTCTTCTTCTTCTCTTCTGTTGTATGATAGACGCTTGGAGGATGAGGTTCAAGTTTCCTTGTACGCGACTTCCGGTGGTGCCGTTGGAGAGAGCACTCCATTTCCCCAGGCTGTCCTGGGAGAAATCCAAGTTTGCGTTATTTTTGGGGTACATAGATACCCCAATCCGACCCTTGCAAGTGGGTTGGAAAGCAGGAACTCCCTGCAGCCCGCAAACGCGGTTTGACCTCCTAGGTACTCTGAGGGGGCTTTTTTAAGCCCCTCGGAGTCCTAGACGCCGGTCCTGCGAGGGCACTAGGGAAGGACATCGCCAAAACGCAACTCTGGCAGCAAGCTCTACCCTCCACCGCCTTAATACCAACATAAGGACTACATAAAGAAAAGAACCTCACCCAAGTGAGTACAAAAGAAATCTTCGTCTACTTACTAGAAATTTGAACAGACGGGGGGCTGATAAGAATATTTCTGGGACCCCCACCCCTCCATAATCCGAACTGAAAAAGTTTGATCTGAGTTAGTCATCGGGATTAGCGACAGGAGCCTTATCGGATCGATCAGCCTAAACCATAACAAAGAGTCGGAAGGATACCTTTTAGATTGACAAGAATTATCACCAATGAGAAGGTCCGAAGGAAGGGGAGGGTGATCTCTCTTCCTGATTTTCCGGCGAATTCCTGCCACGTTTGCAGTAAGGGAGTGCCTGGAACGGAAGACTCTCTATAACACCCTCTCTATCATTGGAACTAAAACAACAGGAAGTAGCCGCGGGACTGAATATCCGTCGCACTCGAGTTACTTTCAAATCATTCCTGAAGGAATAACCATCGAGAAGAGGCGATAGAAGGTCTGCAGCACTAGCAACTTCCTGTTTACTTCCTGATTAACCCGATCTAGAGCGACCGAAAAAACTCACTGGTATTTTAAAACTTTAAAATGCAATTTTAAAGCCAATTTCGACTCTTTTCAACCCGAAAAAATTATTAGGCTGATCTTTGAACTACCATCTTTTAACCAGCACCTTAAAGGCCCTGTCGGTGGACATGTATTTTACCAGCTTTTTTTGAATGTAAATGTCTCGACCCCGCTCTGGCTCACTACACAGCCCTGCCTATACTAAACTAAGGGACTCTTTACAAACCTCGACCATGGAAAAAAAGTTACAGGATATGCTAACTAAACAAACTGAGGCAACAAATAAACAGTTTGAACAGATGTCTACACAGATGGCACAGTTGACTTCTATGATGACAAATCTTGGTCAAGCATCCCAAGCTATTAATCAGAAGTTGGATGTGGTCACTGGAGACTTGAAAGAAGTAAAAACTCAAATGACTGTTATGAAGACAGATATGCAAGCGATGGATGTATCAATTAAGAAAGTGATGGATGAGCACAAGGACACAAAGAAAAAATTAACAAGCCAAGAAAAACAGATTGAAACAATACAAGCGGATCAGATGGCGGCAAAAAATCAAATGGCAATGATGGAGATGAGAGTGAGAGAGACCAATCTTCGTATACGCAATTTTCCAGATATGATGGGAGACAATAAAGAATCTGCAATACCAAATTTGGCCTACTTATTTCAGATAGATGAACAAGAATTAAAACAAGCCATTAATAGAATATACAGGATACCACTACCTGCTAGAATGAGAAGATCTAAGCCAAGAGATTTGATGATAGTGTTCTATGACACCAGAGTTAAAGATAAGATTATGAAGATTCATTATGAAAATCCAGTGTCAGCAGGAGATTCCTCTCTTATACTACTGAAGGATATTCCAAGGCATCTACTTTCACAGAGGAATAACTACAAAGACTTTGTGTCTATACTGAAAGCTAATGGTATCAAATACCGTTGGATTATGCCACAAGGTTTGGCTTTCACCTATAAGGAAGTGAAAACGACAATTCTATCCCAAGCAGATGTGGGGAAATTTCTGAGAAAATATAAAATGGACCTTAAAGAATTACCTGGAGAGAAGGAGGAAGAAGAAGAGGAAGAAGAAGAGGTACAGGGTGCAGAAGGTGGTACCAAACTATAGACTTTTTATTTTGCTAAAAAACACTACATTATGGCAAAAGCAATTTCTTGGAATGTAAATGGACTGAATGAGAAAACTAAAAGGGCCAGAATCTTCAAATATCTACAGAAATATAAATACTCCCTAATTTGCCTACAAGAAACCCATATAGCTTCAAAGCATAAAAAATACTTGGAGAAACAGGTGCTTGGACAAGCATTTATTGCTTCTGCTAAAACTAAAACAAAGGGAGTGGTAATCTATGCCCACCCCAGTCTCTGTCCAGAACTAGTATATAAAGACAATGAAGGAAGAATTGTAATTATTAGAACTAAAATATTGGGACAAAGGACAATAGTGGTTGGAATCTATGCACCCAATGAAGGGAAAAAATCCTTCTATGAAAAATTACACGACCTGATAGCCCAGTACGCAAAAGACCAAATTTTATTGATGGGCAACTTCAATGGAATTATTCTCCCATCTCTGGACAAAAAATCAAAAGCAAAAGATATCAATGATGGATGCTTGCCTAAATCTTTCTTTGCCATGGCTTCAGAATTAGAATTACAAGACATTTGGAGAACAATGAATACAACAGCTAAAGAATACACCTTTTATTCAGCAAGACATGATTCACACTCCAGAATCGATATGATATGGGCCAGTAAATCAATTTTCACGCAACTACGTAAAATTCATATTTTACCTAGAACTTTTTCTGATCACAATCCTGCTACCTTTGATTGGAACAATAAACAAGCATTTAGATGGCGAATGAACGATAAAATTTTAAAAGACAACAAGATACAAAAGGAATTACAGGTTTTAATGAAAGACTTTTTTGAAATTAACCTTAATGGGGAAACTTCTTTAAATACAGTTTGGGACGCATTCAAAGCTGTTCTGAGAGGTTTTATGATACAGAAACACTCGGCCTGGAAGAAGACTCAATTGCAATTTACAAACAATATACTTTGGAATTTACAAAATTTGGAGCAGAAATTGGTAACGGTAACACAGGAAGAGGAGAGAAGAGAAATTCAAATACAGATTTCTGTATCTAAACACCAATTAAATTTGGTAATAATGGAGGAAATGAATAAAAATCTGAAACTTGCTAAACAAAAGTATTTTGAATATGCAAATAAACCAGGAAAATTTTTAGCAACACAACTGAAGGACTCATTTCAAAAGAAGATCATAACAAAAATCCAAACTGCTAAAGGACCAGTTTATTCAACTTCAGAAATTCAGAAAGAATTTGTTTCATTTTACTCTAAGTTATATCAGAAAGAAAATACTCCAAAACAGAAAATAGATAAATTTCTAAACTCAATACAGATGAAAGCTTTGTCAATGACCCAGAGAGAATGTATTGAAGCTCCAGTAACAAGGGAAGAAATACAAGAAACAATACTGAGACAAAAAACGGATAAAACACCTGGACCAGATGAAATTACTGCACTATTTTATAGAACATTTAGTGACAATTTAGTTGGATTTTTTGGTGCACTTTACAATGCAATTTTGGACGAGGGAACATCCCCGGAGACTTGGTCACACGCATTTATATCACTGATACCCAAAGAAGGAAGAGATCCAGAAAAAACATCTAATTACAGACCTATATCGCTCTTAAATGTGGATTACAAAATTTTTGCTTCGGTTTTGGCATGTAGGATAAAGCAATTCATTAAGGATCTTATACATGAGGACCAAGCAGGTTTTATACCAGGAAGGCAAATAAAAGACAATGTAAGAATTTTACTAGATTCACTGGAATACTATGACCAGAATATTCAACAAACTGCGGCTTTTGTATTTTTGGATGCAGAAAAAGCCTTTGATATGGTCTCTTGGAACTTCTTGAAACGGATTTTGGATAAATTGAACTTTGGAGATCGTTTTCAGAAAGGTATATGGGCTATTTATACCTCCCAACAAGCTAAAATTTTGGTTAATGAATCAATGTCAGATAACTGCCAAATCACGAAAGGGACTAGACAGGGATGTCCCTTGTCTCCACTTTTATTTTTGTTGGTGTTGGAACCGCTATGTGTGAAACTAAGAAGTATGGAGGACATCCGCGGGCTAAGAATTAAAAAACATGAATTTAAGTTGAGAGCATTCGCGGATGACCTACTGCTAATTTTGGAAAACCCAACACAGTCAATGAATATACTTCAGGAGACTTTGGATGATTTTGGAAAAGTATCAGGCTTTAAAGTGAATCAAGAAAAAACAAAGATAATATTTAAAAATTTATCGGAAATACAACAACAGGAATTTATATCATATACTGGCTGGGAGAAAGCTAACAAAGTTAAATACCTGGGAATTTGGATTACTGCAAAGAATAAAGATCTGTTAACCAACAATTACCTCAAGTTATGGGGTAAGATTAAAACTGATATGATTATATGGTCAAACAAAAAATTGTCATTAATGGGACGTATCTCAACGATCCAAATGAATGTCTTACCGAGGATGCTCTTCTTATTCCAAAATTTACCAATAATATCACAAACTAAATATTTTGAAACTTGGAGGAAAGACATTTCAAACTTCATCTGGCAAGGAAAAAAACCAAGGACTGCTTATAAATACTTGGTGGATCTAAAAACTAGAGGAGGTTTAGCACTGCCTAATTTTCAACTCTATGCTGAAGCGGTAGCTTTAGTATGGCTAAAAGACTGGATGAATTTGTCAAATGTACATTTGTTAGACTTGGAAGGTTATAATAACTTAAGTGGATGGCATGGTTATTTGTGGTATGATAAAATTAAATTACAAGCAACATTTCGTAATCATATAATCAGGTCCTCTCTACTTCGTATCTGGATGAGATATAAACACATTTTGGAACCAGAAACACCGATGTGGATATCGCCCCAAGAAATGCTAACTTTGCGCCCACTTAGACCAGACAAATTTATTACTTATCAAGATCTAATTAATTGGGAAGGAAAGAAATGCTCACTAAAAGACTTTCAACTTCTTAAGGATGATTTACAATGGCTTCAATATTACCAAATCAAATCAGTTTTTGTACAAGATGCTAAAAAAGGTTTCTCTAAAGAAAAATCTCCTTTTCAAAGGATTCTACTAGACAATAATACAAAGCTGATTTCTAAAATGTATAATCTCCTTTTAACAATATACTGTGAGCAGGACACGATTAAACCAACTATGATCGATTGGGCTCAAAATGTGGGACATGATATTGTTTTAAATAAATGGGAAAGATTATGGTCTAAAGATTTAAAAGGAATAAAAGCACAGTCAGTGCGAGAAAACATCTATAAAATGATGTATAGATGGTATCTAACACCTAAGAAAATTGCAAAGATTTATAAAACGATGTCCCCTACTTGTTGGAAATGTAACAAAGAAATTGGTTCCTTTTATCACATGTGGTGGACCTGTGACAAAGCCAAAGACTTCTGGGATATGATCTATAATGAATTGAGATTAATACTACAAAAGAATATACCCAAAACACCAGAAATGATGTTATTGAGTATGATTCCAGACGACTTAGCAACACAAAGAACTTTTTTGATTTATGCCACAACAGCTGCGAGACTGCTTTATGCAGCGAAATGGAAAGGGCTAGAAACTCCCGAGAAAAAAGACTGGATTGTTAAAATGTTTGAAGTGGCAGAAATGGCAAAACTCACAGCTATTCTAAATGAAGAAAATGACGTTCGGTTTTTGGGGGAATGGGGGGCGTGGATGCATTATTGTGAATATGAGTTAAAATTGGGAAGAATGGAAGAATATTTTCTAATCTGATCCAGAGGATTATTTTTGATCTTTTTTATATTGAATAAGCATAATTATATTTACTAACAGATTATGGTTTTTTATATATGGTATTGATATTTTATTAAGATTAGATTACCTATGACGGGATGAACTTTTTATTAAGAGGCAGATAGAGGTGAAGGGGAAGTCAAAAAATTTTCCATTTATTTTTTTTATTTTTTATTTTCTCTTTTTTATTATATGATATGGAATTATAATAACTTTAGGTTAGAATTGAAATTTGATATTGTTATAGATGTTGTTTAATGCAATGGAAAATTTCTATCATAAAACCCAATAAAATTTATATTAAAAAAAAGTTTCCTTGTACGCGGCTCTGATTGTTATAGAAAAAGTAGGATGCAGATTTCCAAACAAACGACAGTGCTCCAGAAACTGAGGGTTCCCGTCAGTATGATGTCAAGACTGTAATGTTTTCTTTGTCAACAGGATTAGTTTTAACCTCTTTCCTGCTTTTGCCCCCAATAGTCTTGGAGCAGAATATTTACAGCATCGCTGTACACCGAATAGTACACAAAGTACATTTCACAGTTGGCTCCTGGCGGTTCAGGTTTTTTTTGCCCTGTGATAACATTTAATTGAGGCCAAAACTCAACCTTCACACATACAGTCTGTTTCAACTAATTAACTGGCTAATCTCTTTCCAATGTATTGTTGCGGACTTCCAGAAGATGGAGACAGAACTGCCACAAAGGTTTCCTGAGTCGTGTTGATTCTCAGTGTAAATTACATGAGACAAAATGGCTTTTTTGAAATTGCAAACTAAAATCCCACCTCTCACAATTAAAAATAATATAGAGGGAAAACACTAACGTTGAGAGCAGACTTGCATGTGGCAGGCCTGAGCACATAGCTTGGCAGAGTGCAAGTTTCACAGAATACATAGCTGTGTGCTGCCCTTTTTAATGAATAAACTATATGAAAAGAGGAGATTTGCCAGCAACCACAGGTTACTGATATGTAGGGTTGCCAAGCTCCAGGTGGTATATATACAAAAAATACCTCGTGCTAGAAGAAACACAGAAACACTACTGATGGCTAACTGGAAATATAATCAATACCCAAAGGCAATGAATGAAAAGAAAATGATATGTACAATCGCACAATCACAAAAAGGCACAAAAATCAAGGAACAAGTACAAAGTCCCGAAAAATAAGTCCACACTATTGGTGAAGCGCTCAAGACGAAGTAAGTGTAGCTCCGCTCTGGGTGTGAACATCTACCCGAGCGCGGGTGCAGATGGAGTAGGAAACATCCAACGGCGACTGGAACAGTAACAAGGATCACAAAGGTAGTGATCACATAGAAGAATCCCCAAGATGGAAACCCAGTATGAATCCCATTTCGCTATTGCTTTGTCTATCGGGAATTAGTCACAATGGATGAAAATCTATCACATTGCTTGGTGTATATACATGCTATATTCAAACGGAAGGCTGTTTGCTCCAGGTGGTGGCTCCAGGTGGTGGCTGGAGATCTCCCGCTATTACAACTGATCTCCAGGTGACAGAGATCAGTTACCCTGGAGAAAATGGCTGCTGGGAACTCATTTTACTGACCTCGGAAGGATGGAAGGCTGAGTCAACCTTGAGCTGGCTACCTGAAATCAATTTTCTTTGGGATCAAACTCAGGTCATGAGCAGAGCTTTTGAGTGTACTACTACTGCAGCTCACCACTCTGTGCCACAGGGCTCAGAGTGTTTTATAGGCCCTCTGAATCTGAGACAGACAAGGAAGAGCCTTGTGGAGGAATCCACAATACTGAAGCAGGCACAGAGAAAGCCTGAGAAAGGGAAGCAGTCTAACATATCCTTGCAGGGGTCAAAATGACCAAAAGGTACTGCTGCCCTGATTCGTTCAAGTATTTGGCACCAGGTCACGAAGCCTTGAATTAGCACCTATCTCAACCCTGTAGTTGTCAAGCTTACATTAGCTCAATAAGCTAATGTTTGAAAGAACAGGGCCAAAATCCAACAATCCCAGGTCATTCGTCCACGCTGTTCCTGAGCAGTGCAGCAAGCGTTGCAAAATGATCTCAGAAGATAATTTTAGTCCAGCGATCTGTAAAGGGAGCTGGAGGTCTCACAGCCCATGTTCTCATCTCTCACACTGAACCCCACTTTAGAGTAAGTTTCAGCTTAGAGTTATGTCTGGATGCTGATTAACCCCATTAATTCTATTTAGGAGGCAGGCCACAGAGTGGGATTTTAAACCAGAGTTGCATCCTGGCTTTATGAATCCTGGTTTGGGATAACTCTGATTGGATGTTACATCCCAAGTGGAGGAAACCCCGGTTTGTTCAATAGCACTACACCCAGGGCACAAATACCATGCCACTCCTTCTGCAGCTGGTTCTCACTGGCAACAAACCACCTGGGATTTCTAAACAGACTCTGAACAGCCTGAATCCTCTGCTGCACTAACCTTGCAGCTCCTGTTAGTTTAAACGGTGGTTAACTTTGACATGTGGATGCAGCTACCAAGATAATATCAAGCACTCCACCCAAGTAACTGACCCTCCATCAGGTTTTTTAGGCCCTTGGCAAACAATACCACCTCCTTTCAACCTCAGTTTTTCATCTGTGAAATGGGAATAACAGCAATCTATCAGGACAAACAAGCAACCATTGACATGGATCCAGTCACTCTGTTCAGCAATGTTTGAAGCCTTCCTCCAGCCTAAGGAGATTTCCTTCATCTTAAGTGGCTCTTCCGTTGCAGGAAGAGTAATTTAAATTGTAGAAAGGCTTCTTATGATGGAGGAAGGGGCTCAGTCTTGGCTATGCATCCCATTACTCCTAAAAGCCAGTGTGGTGTAGTGGTTAAGAGCGGTGGTTTAGAACAGTAGACTCTGATCTGGAGAACCAGGTTTGATTTCCCACTCCTCCACACGAAGCCAGCTGGGTGACCTTGGGCTAGTCACAGCTCTCTTAGCCCCACCAACCTCACAGGGTGTCTGTTGTGGGGAGTGGAAGGGAAGGTGATTGTAAGCCAGTTTTAGTCTCCCTTAAGTGGCAGAGAAAGTCGGCATATAAAAACCAACTCTTCTTCTTCTAAACTTGAGCCTTAAAGCTAAAAGGGGGCTGCAGATATCTCAAGAAGTATTAATATTTTATCCTACATTTACTGGCTCCACATTTTCTCTCTGTGACTTTTCCCATGTGTATTTGTTTTCTCATAATATGTGTCTTTATAATGCAGAAGGCAAACCTACTTGTTTGAAACAAGAGAATCTCGCAGTTCCATGGTTCCCCCAATACCTTCCAGTACTGCCTCAGGGGCAATGCCTCTCTGATCTAGAGGCTCAGTTCATACTTTGTACTGTAATAAACAGCAAAGGCCTGTCATTCTAGGCAGAGAACGGAGTCCCCAAGAGATTTGCAAAGTATGATTCACAGCACAGTAACGCTGCTTTATAGGGACCGTGCCTCCACCCTTTCAAGTAAAGCTTCCAAGTACCAAGTCAATGATTTAGCAACATCTTCTAAATATGCTTCAGTCTGCTCATTCCCAAAATAAACCAGTTGTCCAAAACTGACATCTTCTCCAAAAATTCTCAGAATGCGGAAAAGCTTTTAATTGTTATAAATCTAATTAGCGTCAAGGTAATGAGGTGAGACACATAAAAGCCCCACATCCTTTAATAGCACAATCTTTCTCTCCAGCCAAGGAGCTTAATTGTTTTCATAATACCCAACATTCTCATGTTTTGGGTCAAAGGCACTGTGTTCCACATCAGAAAGCAGCAGCAGGAATACAGAAGATGAGTCGGTGATGGAAAAGTAATGACTTCTGCTCTATAGGAAAGTAATGATTAGCTGTCCTCAAAAAGGATTCAATAGGTTGCCAGATCCATCTTTTTACTCATAAAAAAGCACCTACAATTTCTCCAAAGATTTTCCTTATTCTATACCTTTTGAACATCCTTGGAAGTTAATGTTATGCACAGATAGAGAACAATGCACTTCCTGAATTGATCCAGATCATTAAAGATATTCTAGTCCACCCTATTCTGAACTCTTCCCAGAGATATCCATCCCCCTTTGATAGTAACAAAACTCTTTGGTTCATGTGAACACATCCGCCTGTTTTGACTAAGTCAACCCAGAGGTTCATTTTGCTGAAGATTGCGTCTCGGCTCAAACGCAATGGCAAATTATCAACCCTTGCTCCCATGATTCCTCTTACTTTTTGTTGAATGAGACACCTGGTATGCAACAAGGCAGAATTTGCCGTTTTGGTTTTGCATTTTTTTTTCAATATGGTCCTCTTACGAACCCCCATGCCCATCACTGAACAACTGCAGCATCACTAAACTTGCAAAGGAATCAACGCTGGGCCTCAGTGCGCTCATCTTGCCAAGTCATGAGGTTTCCTTTATAAACAGTAGTATTTTTAAAAAGTCCACAGCTCTTAAACCACAAGAATCTTGCATTTCCATAAAACAAGTATTTTTCCGTAAAACATTTTTATCTTCTGGGCAGTTACATAATGTCTCAAGCTGGCAATAACAAACCAGAAGCTTGTGAAGTCAAATTATCACACGCTTTGGTGGTGGTGGGGATATCCCAAATGTGTCTTCTGATCCGCCTCTCTCCCCACCCTTCATTTGAAGTTTTGGAGTTTGAAGCAAAAAAAGAAAAAAAAAGGCATCTTCTAGAGAAAGCAAAACAGATATAAAAGACAGTAAGGGACAGAAGGGGACCTGCAGCCTACATTCTCTGAATATGTGTTTGATCCTCTTTGATGACCTGAAACAAAATCATGGAGCTTCCCTTCCACACAAGGTTGGATGCTTCAATTCTACATTAACCCAGAGATTGCCAGTGTAGAAAAATAGATGTGTGTGTGTGTTAAGTGTCGTCAAGTCGCTTCCGACTCATGGCGACCCTATGAATGAAAGTCCTCCAAAATGTCCTATCTTTGACAGCCTTGCTCAGATCTTGCAAACTGAAGGCTCTGGCTTCCTTTATTGAGTCAATCCATCTCTTATTGGGTCTTCCTCTTTTCCTAGAGCTCCAAATTTAGAGATCTAGGTTCATTCCTCCATCAGCCTTGGGGCCAATAGCTAACCAACCCTCACAGAGTTGGGGCAAGGATAAAGAGGATGCAGGATGGGATGGGTGGGATGCCAATGCAATAAAGAGAACAGAGAAATAATCCAGAGTACTGTTCAACCGTGGAGGGAGGAACGGCAGCTACCAAATGCCCCACATTACTAGCAGCTGGTAGACAAATACCAAATTTAGAAAAGTGGCTTAATAAAACAGACAAACAGAAACCAGGACAAGAAACGCTTTCTCCTTGCATGGAGCTTGAACTGGCCTTCAGATAACCAACTCAGACTTTGTCATTATGTGAATAAACTTGAGAGTTCCTCCCCCACACGCACACATCATCATCTGTAATTATATTTTATGACCCATCATCATTTGTAACTACCGGTATATCCAAACCCTACCAACCAGGACTTTCAAATCTTGGTTTACAAGGACAAATGAAGATTATCATTTGTACTTTATGGGCAACAACCAACAATTTATTATTTCCTGCCTTTCTTGCTGAGACTCATGGCAGATTACAATGGTTTCTCCACAAAAGGAAAAGTTTTAAGCACTGAGTCATGGATGAGGGGAAAATGGAGCATGCGAGCCAGAGGATCACTCAGGTTCGTTCTCATAAAAACAAGCTGTGGTTTGTTGCTATGTCAGAATCATGCCACAGGCATAAGGACACAAAGCAAGGAAAGTGATAAGGAAGGTCAGCTAAAATGTGTGCGGGGTGGTATGTTCTTCAGTGCATGCTTACCAGGGAGAACCACCCGTGATTTAAGAAACCCTTGAAAGAAGATATGTTATACTGTTCTTAATCATCTCCACTTGAATAACTGTGCTACTACAAGAACTGCAATTATCCCAAAGCCTTTCAAAGGATAGGTTTGTGCTATGCTGACTTTCAGTAAAATGTTTAAATGCTTACATTTTCCTCTCAGTAAATAATTTGCTGTGCTGGGAGCTACTGAAAGAAAACTGATAGTATCGTCCGATACGTAATCTGATAAGTAGCCCAATCATCTCGTTTGTGCTTATAAATATTAGTGCCTTTTCAGTTAGAGTAAGGACTCTGCTGTTGTGGGGGGGGGGGATGAGAAACACAAATGCTCAAACATACATTGATACGTTTTAACTGTAGTTGGGTAGTTTTGTTTTATTTTAAGAGCCAGCGTTGCTATAGTGGCTAGTGTGTTGCTGAGGGTGTCAAGGACTGCTTCACATACATTAGGCTGGAGAATCCTACATTAGCTTGCTGTACCCTAAGGAGCCTTGCTCCAACTTAAGTGGAAGGGCCATATCTCAGTGGTAGAGAATCTGCTTGGCATGCAGAAGGTCCCAGGTTCAATCCCCAGCATCTCCAGTTAAAGGGACCAGGCAAGTAGGTGATGTGAAAGACCTCTGCCTGAGACCCTGGAGAGCTGCTGCCAGTCTGAGTAGACAAAACTGACTTTGATGGACCAAAGGTCTGATTCAGCATAAGGCAGCTTCATGTGCTCAAGTGGCTCTCTCTGCAAAGAAAGAACTGCTAAGTTGGAGCGAGTTTCCACATTTGAGTGGTAGGATACAGGCCATTTTATTTTCAACAGGACCAGAGCTGGAAGGGATCTTTGAGGCCACCTAGTCCAGCCTTCTGCTCAGTGCAAAAAACCCAAAGCTTGAGTATCTGTGACAGATGGCTATCCATCTTCTCCTTGAAGATCTCCAGTGAAATAGCACTCCCCTGTCTCATGTCATTGGTTCCACTACTGAACTGCTTGTACCATTATGAAGTTTCTCCTAGTGTCAAATCTGTCCTCCTGTAACTAAGGTGTACGCTTAGAACACACAAGCAATGAATGTAGTGAACACTGAACACGTCTTTGCAACATCCATATCATACATGTACGCTTGACAGGGTGTTGGATTTAGCTGCAGCTCTCCCTTGAGTGTAAACAACCTGGGGCAAACTTGGGCATGAAACATTCCCAGCGGACCTGGGATCACATCCTACTTCAGCCTTGAGTGATCTGCAGTTCTCTTTTGTTCATTCTATTCTCTATTTGTTCAACTGAGAATCACAGTAGCCAACAATCAGCATTCTTGGGAGAATATCACATTCATGCCCTGCAAGCTTTCACACCACTCTGCACATTTTTAAAAGTACAATATAAATTATTTACTATAACTGAACAGGAATTGATATTTATCCAAGCATTGATTTTTGTACATATCTTGGAACCCTTGCCATAGTTCCAGGAGCAAACATTTCCTCTGCAAGTAACTTAAAAAATAAAAAACTCATGACCTCACATATTTTCAGCCCCAGTGTCCTACCATTACTAACATGCTTTGTTTAGATTCAAGTGGATCTACCAAATAGCAGTGTTACACATACTGCATTAGCAAAGCAATACAAAAATCACTGGGGAGTGTTTGCATTCAAGCTGACTGCTTACATATTGGTTTACAAAATCACAGAAATACCTCACTTCCCTCAGGTTGGGAAGTACATGTGTTCTAAATTTGTTCCACATTTCGAGTCAAGAGGGTGCATGTAAAGAGAGCTATTGATCTCTGTTTACTCAAGGTAGCACCCACACATTACATACCAGTTAGGAACTGAAAATCCAAAGCAAGTATATTTGTTGGTATGTCACCCTCCCTCACCCCATATGAAAGCACAGTCAGGTCAAGAGCTTTTAGACATACAAATAAAAATGACCTTGGCTAGATCAGCAGAGCCCAAAGGGATGGCAACTTATGTGTAAACTCTGATAGAAGGCACTCTTAGCAAATACTCAATCCTGCTTCTTTGATATGAAGGCTGCTTTTAAAAGCATCCCCATATGTTTTAATAGATCCGCAAGTGACAAACAAATATTGTGGTGGGAAAGTAGCTCAGCGCTACAACATCTGCTTTGGGTGAAGAAGGTCTTGGGTTCAATCCCCAGCATCTCCAACAAAAAGGATCAGGCAATAGGTGATGGGAAAGACCTCTCCCTGATACCCTGGAGAGCTGCTGCCAGTCAGAGTAGACAATACTGACCTTGATAGACCAATGATCTGACTTGGTATAAAGCAGCTTCATGTATTCTGGCTTGGCAGATCAATTCCTTCCAAAACATCGGCCTTCCTAACTAGCCTCACTCTGTCTTCAGTTCATTCTTCCTCAGCCTCTGATCCATGCACCGGGGCATAGACAACCTGCTTCTAAGGCTTACTATAATGTAGAGCTAAGTTGCCATACTACTGGATATTCCTAAATTTATGTTGAATGCATTTTTGGCACAAGCCCACAAACCAACAGCCGGGCCTCAGCAAGGAAGCCCCACTAACAATTGTCAACATCGGGTGGGGAGATGGGATGGATGTGTTATCCAACTTAGACAAGGCTCAGCTTTTGAAAAGAATAACTATGCCACTCCACCAGTCAGTGCCCACAGACATTTGAATTGTGAATTATCATGGAGATGAAATGTTAACTGCTTTGTAAACCAACCTGGCTGAGAAGGAGAGTAGAAATAAATAAGAGAACAATCGAGGGTTAGCAAAGTGAAGTTGAATCACAAGACAAGACAGAGGCAATTGCTGACGGCAGTTGCTACAATCTAGGGGAGGAGAGGGAGGCTGCCTGCCTTGGAGAGGATCACTCTCTTACCAAAACAGCAGGCTCCCTTGCCTGGGAGGGTTCATAACCTCAGCTTTCATAGAATCATAAAGTTGGAAAGGACCACCAGGGTCATCTAGTCCAACCCCCTTTGTTCTTGTATTTCCAATTCAAGAAGCTAGTAATTGCCCATGACATTCTAAGGGTTCAATGTGGGCAAGAGGAAACAATCCAGATAAGACTATTGGTCAAGTACAAAGTTGGTTCAAATAAGGGTTAACTCTCTGAACGATCAGATTCAGGGTCACTCCTGGATCCAGACTCTGCTTCTGCAGAAATAGATTGCCGAAGCAGCCTGGAGTGCTTCCCCCCCACCCCCACGGTTTAGGCTGATTCGCCAGCTTTTCTAGTGAAGTGGGACATAGTCAAGTTTATCTTATGGACATTCAGGTTAGGTTACCCTAGCATGCTCTTTGCAAGGCTGCCTTTGAAAGTGCTACAGAAATGTCAATAGGTGCACAATGCAGCAGTGAGGCTTTTAACAGGGACCCGCTGAGGAGAAAATATAACCGTGGTGTAGCGCCAGAGCCACTGGCTGCAAATACGTTTCCAGGGACAATTCAAAGACTTGAGCGGCTGCAAATCAATGTGCCCAATGAATGCCTCTAGCCATATACCTGTGCTTTTCCATCTCTTGCTGAAACGCTGCCCAGCATGCTCTTATTGACAGACACAAGAATGATTGGCCTGTGAGACAGGCTCTCTCAATTACCACACACTGATTGTAGCATGCTGTCCCCTAGGAGGCCTGTTCAGTCCCCTCACTTCCTACCTTTCACTGACTATCTCTACCACTTAAGGAAGAATCAAACTGGCTTATAATCACCTTCCCTTCCCCTCCCCACAACAGACACCCTGTAAGGTAGGTGGGGCTGAGAGAGTGTGACTAGCCCAGTGGTCCCCAAACTTTTCGGGCCACCGCCCCCTTAGTTCCTCAAACTCAACCCCAGCGCCCCCTACCCTATCCAACAACACAGTTGAAGGGGCCCATCTCTAGTGCCCCCCTGCTGCCCGCTTGACTCTTAGTGCCCTAGGTAATCCAACCACCCCCCCAGGGGGTGGTACTGCCCACTTTGGGAACCACTGGACTAGCCCAAGGGCATCCAGCTGGCTTCGTGTGTAGGAGTGGGGAAACAAATTCAGTTCACCAGATTAGCCTCCGCCGCTCATGTGGAGGAGTGGGGAATCAAACCCGGTTCTCCAGATCATACTCCACCGCTCCAAACCACCACTCTTAACCACTACACCACGCTGGCTCTCTCTGTATCTCTGTGGTTTCATTTTCATTTGTGCTTATTGGAAGGTTTTTAAAAGTTGATAATATAAACTGCCTTTGTTTAGAAGAGAAACAGGAATACAAATATCCTAATACTAAATTGTAATGGTAGAAACAAAGCATGTAGCCTGTAAAACTTAAAAATGGGGGGGGGGGACCAAAGAATGGCAGGGAAATTGTTGCAGCAGATAGTTTTGTTGGATGAGTGCTCAATTGAGCATTCAGCCTCAAAGGCAACATTTTTTAAAGATGCCCCAAACTTGTATAAGAGTGGGAGAGTTGTGGCAATGGTCATGGGCACTGCCCCCTAAGTAGGGTTGCCAGGCTCCAGGTGGTGGCTGGAGATCCCCCAGAATTACAACTGATCTCCAGGCGACAGAGATCAGTTCCCCTGGAGAAAATGGCCTCTTCGGAAGGTGGACTATATGGAATTATACCCCACTGAAGTCCCTCCCATCCCCAAACCCCGCCCACCTCAGACTCCACCCCCAAAATCTCCAGGCATTTCCCAGCCCGGAGCTGCCAACACTAATCCCAGGTGCCAATGCCACTTTCATAAATCCTGCCATTGTCTGTCTCTGAAAAGTGTCCTCATCTCATCGCCAGCCTCAATTTCACGCTCAGTCTCAAAACAACTGGGGTTGGGCTGACATCCTCCTGTGTACCTACCAAGCTGTCCTATCATGGTGTGGCTATTAAAGGAGGAGGAGGCCATTTTGTCTGCAGTTATTGCTCATCCAGGTGCCGGAAGGGAGGCAGCCTGTACAGCTGCCATTATCCCCCACGAACACCTAGGGCAGAAGCAGGTCTTGGTACTTCAAGTCCAACCTGGAGTTCCATTCACATCAAGCGAATAAGTCAGTCTTTCAACCTTGCCATTCCGCCCATCTCACAATGGACTTCCTGCCCACTCTGGTTTGTTTAGGAGGACATGGACAATACATGTAGAATGGGCTACAGGATGCATTCTGCCAAACGGAAGCTGAATGGCCTTAAGGGGAGGCGTTTTCTGTGTGCACTTGCTCCGCATTTTCACCAGCCAGGCTTTGCCATTTCCTACGAACATCAAACACAGCACTGTAGCGACCTACTTCTGTTCCAACATCCCGCCTCCATAGCAACTGCGTTACGTTTATGGAGAGAACAGCGGAAGCTTGACTCCACAGACACATCACAATGCAAATGATGCCAAAAGGCCCGACGCTTCAAGGCTCAAGACAAAAGAGGCCTTTTCAAGCATCAAGCACACGTCAAGGTTCCCCTAACCTGCTCAGAAAAGACACTTCCTGCTGATGTCATGCTACCACTGGCACTGTACTGAGGTGCCAGAAAGCCAGACGCTGAAGAAAGTCAGGCTTAAATGTATGATCTAGACAAACTTTATTATTATTTTTTAACAAGTTAAGTCATTGGCAAGATAATTAAAGCATATGCAAACCAAGCCCCAAACTGTGAGGGTTAGTGGTGTGCCTCAAGAGAGCCACCTGCCCCATAATGACGTCTCAGGAGTAGACCTTTCTGGAACTATGCTAATGTGCAGATTATGCTGGAAGTATGAGAGCTGCTGCAGCACATCTCCTTCCTGTGTCATTGAAAAATACAAGAAACCACCAGCCATGGCGCAGGAGTCCACGGCAGAGATCGTCTCTATGGGGACATTCAGGCGTAGGTACAAGCAGCAGGTGGCCTATGGCATCTTCTTCCTACACAGCCTACAATCCTAATGTTATTATGGCAGCAGGGGAAGGAACTGTGAGGCACCTGTTCCCATTCCATCTATATAACATAAAAAGTTCATAGAATCATAGAGTTGGAAGGGACCACCAGGGTCATCAAGTCCAACCCCCGGCACAATGCAGGAAATTCACAACTACTACCCCTCCCCCACACCCCAGTGACCAGAAGATGGCCAAAATGCCCTCCCTCTCATCATCTGACTAAGGTCACAGAATCAGCATTGCTGACAGATGACCATCTAACCTCTTCTTAAAAACGTCCATGGAAGGAGAGCTTACCACCTCCCGAGGAAGCTGTTCCACTGGGGAACCACTCTGTTAGAAAATTCTTCCTAATGTCTAGACGGAAACTCTTTTGATTTAATTTCAACCCGTTGGTTCTGGTCCGACCTTCTTGGGCAACAGAAAACAACTCGGCACCCTCCTCTATATGACAGCTTAAGATGGCTGCACTTCTTGTCATAGTTTGAGCCCTCTAGGACCACCTATATATTACAGCAAATAAACACAGCTCCTGTTATTCATACTTGGCTGCTATTTACCCTGGGAAGCTGTTGAACTTCCATAAAAAAAACATTATGATCATTCTTTGTAAGGTTAGAAGTCAGAAAGACTTCTAACAAGGACAAGTTGGCAAAGCTCCTCAAACTGGCGCATGTCATGTTTCAGCTGAACCGTTGCAGCAGAAAAGGTCCAACTGACCATTCTCTTTCCTTTTTGATCCCTAGCCTAGACTCATGTAAACAGAGTGACGCGCAATAGATTGTGTAGCACTGCCAACTAGGCACTTGAGCCGGAAACCAGGAAGCCCCTGTGTGTTCTTTTAGATCTTATCAATGGCTGTGCCCACGAAGCCTGTCTCTATTATAGCTTCCAGATCTCAGTCCTATACATTCTGATCTTGAATCACACATAATGGGAAGTCCACCATTTAGAAAAGTAACCAAGAATGGATTTAGTGACACCGATGACATTTTTATCCCATGCTTTCTCAAAGCAGCTTAGGGCAAAATACATAGTTTTGGATCCCGCTGCAGATTTCTGCTCATGGAAAGGGACAGGGTGGTTTTTGCCACCTCCACCTTCTCATTAATGACCTCTGACTGCACCCTTGTTTCTTGGGGTTTCCCATCGCACACGAGCAGCATTTCAGGGGAGATTTGGGGCTGCAGCAGAAGTGGGAGGGCAAGGAAGTTAACGCTCTGCTGACGGAAAGTCTTCTATCAGTGGGAATTTTCAGTGGGATCCAGGCCAGGATTCTCCCCTCCTGCACTTTATCTTCGTAGCAAACCTCTGAGGTCAGTTGGCATGATTCTTAGGCCAGTGACAGTCCTTCAGCCCATCATGGCCAAGTTGGATTTGAACCCAAGTCTTCTTGGTCCTAGTCCACCACTATGCAACATCCAAGGCATTTTTAAAAAATGCCAAAATTACTTCTCCATATGTCGTTTTGCGCTCCCTGTTACAGTATACTTACTTTGAAATGGGGGGGGGAGAGAGAGAGCAAACCGCTTTTGGCTCCACTATTAAACAGCAGGTTCAGAAATGCCAAGCCACAAGAAAAGCAAGTCCCAGCGTTGCTAGGCAGCTTGCCAAAGTCATCAGAGGAATATCGTTTTTCCATGCCTACCCAGATGATGTTCTGCATGCCAGGATGTCCTAATAATACATATTGAAAAAACAAGGCAAAAGACGATCCTCTCAAAATTGCTCTCACCAAATAGGGGAAATCTCTGAGAGGAAGCAGCAGAGCATACACCAGTTTGGGCCGTGGGCCAGTTCCAACGTCTCCTATACCAGTATCAGGGCAATGCCTGCAAGCAGGGCCAAGGACCATGGCACAAAGAATAATCAGCTTTTTTTTAAAAAAAGGGGGGGAAATGGCATTCTGCCACTTAAAGGAGGTTTGAAGAGCAAACAGAGGCACATATTGTTAAATGGATTTTTTTAAAATAAAACATGCCCTGTCCTGCTCCGGATGCCCTGAACCCTCACCGCAAGGCTTTGTGTTCTGCATTACACATTTGTTTTCAGGCATGCCATGGAGTCTTCGGAGGTTTTTGGTTAGAACATCTCTACCTGCATGCCAACCAGGAAAGAGGCTACAGGCGACGAAAGGCAGATCTGTCAGCTCTTCCTTGCTTCCCCGCCAGCCAAGTGGATTGCCACATCAAGACAAGTATCAGAATGGCCCCTCTACCCCAGCTAGCACAATATAGCGTGCTTTAGATAACATAACCCGTTCCCTTTTCATGTTGACCACTGACCCGGGTTCAGTAGGGCATCCGTTTCCTCTCATTTCCTGCCCCAGAGACACATAAAGGAAGCAACTTTCCAAAGCAAATTCATTGCCTCGGACTGCCTACAATGTCAGGGGATTGTTAGATAGTCTCCCTCAACCTGGGAAATGACTAACTGCAGCAAAGTGCGAGGCTATGAAGCACGTAGTGCCTTGTAACCTGGACCTATGCTGGCTCCTTCAAGCAACAGGGAACCACAGCAAGAAGGGCCTTCTGAACACAAGAAAGAACAGGCTGGCCTGCTTTGCTCATCACTGCCCATGTCAGTCAGGATTTCTAAGAGACAGAAAGAACCCACCCAATCACAAGAAGTTCAGGTGCCTCTGGCCTCTACTAAAGGAACAAGAGAGATTCATCTCTGTTCCTCGGATCTTTAACTCTGATCCTTACTGTCAAGAAACTGGCTTTGTTTAGCAGTTTCTTGGCTTTTCAAATCTTTGGTTCAGGCTTTTGGGCCTAGTAAAAGTCGCAGAAGGCCCCTCTCTGGGTACTTAACGTCATGATGTCTTGCTGTTTCAGAGAAAGAGATAAGGGGATGAGATGGACACAGGGGCAAGTTTTGGGGACCACAGTTTAAGAAGGATGCAGACAAGCTGGAACGTGTCCAACAAAGATGGTGAGGGGTCTGGAGACCAAGTCCTATGAGGAAAGGTTGAAGGAGTTGGTATATTTATACTGGAGAGATGATATGATAACCATCTTCAAGAACTAGAAGGGCTGTCATATAGAGGATGGGGTGGAGTTGTTTTCTGTTGCCCTAAAAGGTCGGACCAGAACCAACTGGTTGAAATTAAATCAAGAGTTTTCAGCTAAACAGCAGGAAGAACTTTCTGACAGTTAGAGCAGTTCCTCAGTGAAACAGGCTTCCTCAGGAGGTGGTAAGTGCTCCTTCTTTGGAGGTTTTTAAGCAGAAGCTAGATGGCAATCTGACAGCAGTGCTGATTCTGTGAACTTAGGCAGATCATGAGAGCGAGGGCAAGAAGGGTTGCGTCAGTGTTTGGCTCTCATGGCCCTTTCTTACATGCCCAGGGTAATGATGATCGCCACTTTGAGGTCAGGAAGCAATTTTCTTCCAGGCCAGTTTGGCCAGGGATCCTGGAGGGTTTTTTTGGCCCTCTTCTGGGCATCGAGCAGGGCTCACTGGGCGGGGGGAGGAAGTTGTGAATTTCCTGCATTGTGCAGGGGGTTGGATTAGTCTCTGGATGCCCCTTCCAACTCTACTGCTGTATGATTCGAATACCCAGTAGAGATGGAGACTCTGTCCCTCAGTCTCCTAGTTAGTCAGAGGGGCTGGTGGAGGGCAGTGAGGATTCTCTCCCCAGCCTTTTGTATTTTGCTCTTGCCTGATCAGTACCTTGACAATTACCCATCTCTCTTGATGGCCCCTCTCTTAGCCTCAGTGGCCCCTCCTTGGCGCTGCCAATTTCTGCAGCATCCAAAAAGTCACCTGGAGCACCTGTTCTTTTCTCTGCATCCTAGACGCCAGAGACCGAGCATCCTTGGAGCGAAGTATACAGAATCAAATACCTGAAAAGCAGCCAGGTTTGCCTATCATCTGGCAGAGTTTCTGCCAGGGCAAACGCAAAGTCAAAGTTTGCCAGCCAGTCTATCACAGAATCCATCTAAACTAGATGGCCATTCCCCCCCCCTTCCGACCGAATGTAAAAATAGGCAAACACTCCTGCCAGCCTTCTCATAATTTGTCGACACAAAGGCACCAGCCGTTTTCCCAGAAGGGGGCGGGAGAGGCGTGTCTCGGGTTGGATTGAAGTGCCTGTCGGTTTTTTAAACTGTGGCTTAAACAGACTCACTAAGCTTCCTCCCTCTGCTTTTGTTCGCTGCACCCGCTTTCTACAGCAAGAAAGGAGGAATAAAGCCGGTTGGGCTTCATTGTGCCTAGCAGCCCGCACACAGAGCTTGCCGACGTGTGCCATTATTGCTCCAACGCGTAACGGTTTCCTTCGGGATCACAGCGGGAATGCGGCGAGAGGAATCGCTTATGTGAAAGTTAAACTGATTAGAAATGAAAACACTCAGTCGCCTTGCACCCTTCCCCCCCACTTGACAGTCAACAAAAATGAGCCTGAAAACCCACAAGTGGCTCCCCACCTATGTTTAAGGGGAAATTAATGTGCCTTTTCTCCTCTTAGCGCATTGTATCGCTCAGCTGAAAAGGAGCACCCTGAAAGTAGCAGAACTGAGAGGCAGGATATCGATGCAGGATTGCAAAACACCATTTCCCCACCCCTTAATAAGGCAATGAGTATATGAGTCCCATTGTAGCCATATGCTTTTAACGCTGCAGTCCTAAGCAGAATTACACCCTTTTTAAGCCACTAACGTCAACTGACTCTGGACGGAACTCTGCTTAGGACTGCATTGTTAGTCATCTAGCAAGTGAGATCTTGTTCACAATAGCATTCATTTTTGATACACGGGTGAAATTACCATCTTCAAACTACTAAAGGTAAAGATAGTCCCCTGTGCAAGCACCGTCTCATTACCAACCCATGGGGTGACGTCATATCCCAGCGTTTACTAGGCAGACTATGTTTACGGGGTGGTTTGCCATTGTCTCCCCCAGTCATCTACACTTTACCCCCAGCAAGCTGGCTACTCATTTGACCAACCTCAGAAGGATGGAAGGCTGAGTCAACCTTGAGCCGCCTACCTGAAACCGACTTCTGTTGGGATCGAACTCAGGCCATGAGCAGAGCTTTTGACTGCAGTACTGCAGCTTACCACTCTGCGCCACGGGGCACTCTACTACTCAAACTGCTACCCAGGAAAAAATCCATGATCCTGTTCTTCTAACACCAAGGTCATACAAATAGCACCACAGAGCTGTAGATAAGTCACAGTACAGGAATACCGATCAGATGTTTCACCCCAATTATGTGCATTTGGATTGGCATTCCAGTACGTATTAAAAGGATGAAGACACTGACATAGAGATTCTCAGATTTACAAATCTAGAAGGAACCTCGTGTTCTGTAAACTTGCATGTGCAGACATGGGATTACATCCTAAGGTATACTTCACACTTGCAGAAGTAAAAGAAAACTTTGTGCTCTTGGCATGTTTTCCCTGAACGGCTGCTCCATGACTGACCAGGATCTTTCAAATTGCTATTCAATATCTGAAGGACAACTTCTCAGTTAACCCCTTCTTTAAACATAGTGCTAGCTGTGGGATAGATTGGCGCTGTTGGAAAGTACTTGGTCCACGAACAAGAAGGGATGGATAAACTGAACCCAGACAGGAACTCCAGTGAAACATACAGAGAAGAACTCGTGGAAGAACTGTTGACACAAATCTTTCCCCTTGTATATGGGAACCTTTGCATTGGCAAAGACTTACTTCTGGCAGTTCAAACATTTACGAGAGATTGACAATGGCATACCTTGGGCTAGTCACAGTTCTCTCAGAACTCTCTCAGCCCCACCTACCTCACAAGGTGTCTTTTGTGGAGAGAGGAAGGAAGAGGAACGGAAGCCAGTTTGAGACTCCTTAAAGGTACAGAAAATCAGCAAATAAAAACCAACTCTTTTTCTTCTTCTTCATGTTAAGTAAAAATTTGTTAAACATGTAATGTGGGCCAGATGGTCTTGCTGCCTCAGAATTACATTATCACATGAATATTCTAGCTGAGGCTCCAAAAACAAAAATCAGCACACCCGCTGGGTTCTTATATACCTACCCTGCTGTCACCTTAGCAAGATTAAATGCGTTCCCCACACAGGTTTTAAAGGGTCGCTTTTTAAAAATCCCCTTTGGCGACCGTCTACGTGATTGTGGAACCAGCAAAATAGAAACCTTAGGGCACTTACTTCTATTTTGCAAAAATTGGAACAAAGAGCGAACGACGTGGATCACACTTATCTTAACAAAGTACAATCTTCCCTCTGAACCCTGGATCGCTCCCTTTCTCCTATCAAACTTAGAGGTAGATAGTGAGAAAATCCATCAGGTCACCAAATATTTAACCCAGGTAATGGTTTTCTATTCCTTGGCTCCATCGTCAACCGAAAGGGAGACTACAGCCAAGAAATCAGAAGGAGATTGAGACTGGGAAGAGCAGCCATGAAGAAGCTAGAAAGGATTCTGAAGTGTAAGGATGTGTCACTGGCCACCAAGATTAAGTCAATTCATGCCATGGTATTCGCTGTTACTATTTATGGGTGTGAAAGCTGGACACTGAAGAAAGCTGATAGGAAGAAAGTAGATTCTTTGAAATGTGGTGATGGAGGAGAGTGTTATGTAACTTACAGATACCGTGGACTGCCAAAAAAACAAATCAGTGGGTTATAGATCAAATCAGGCCTGAACCGACCTTAGAGCTAAAATGACTAAACTGAGGCTGTCGTATTTTGGTCACATTATGAGAAGACAAGAGTCATTAGAAAAGACAGTCATGCTCGGAAAAGTTGAAGGCAGCAGGAAAAGAGGAAGCCCCAACAAGAGATGGATTGACTCTATAAAGGAAGCCACAGCCCTCAGTTTGCAAGACCTGAGCAAGGCTGTCAAAGATAGGACATTTTGGAGGGCATTGATTCATAGGGTAGCCATGAGTCGGCAGTGACTTGACGGCATCTAACACACACACACAATGGTTTTAAAACTATCCCGGTAAATGACACTGGCAAGTAGCCGAAGAGATTTTGTTGAACATGTATAAATCTGTTATAAGCTTTTTACACTTCATGCATTTCATACATTTTAGGCACCTATGTGTCATATGTATATGCCTATGACTTTGTTGTTAAGGAGCAATAAACAAATACTCTTCTTCTATATACCTACCCAAGACGACTTCTCAGCAGGATTTGGGTAGTGCACCATACATTAAGCGGAATTTAGCACACAGATCCATCCAAAACGATGAGAAGCAGCACTTTGGCCAATGTCTTTGCTGAAACAACGTAAGTGGTATCTCTTCAGAGGGCTGCCAACAGCCAAATTATTAATATTGATGGCCCGAAAGCCAAGAACTCCACCAGACCAAAGGGAGTGGCAACATATATATTTTCTACACAAGTGAGTTCTGTAGCAGTGAAACAGGTCCCCCAACACTTAGAAAGCGGAGGGAATGTGTTGACATGTGGGAGGTTTCCTACATGTTCCAAAGCTGTTATTATTTAGTCCACTTTTTTCCTCTCTACTCCATTCTATGATTTGGCTCATGTTACAGTTTTAGAAGTTAAGGGGGATAATAAACAAATGATGGAATGGATCTTTCACCTTCCCCCAGTAGGTTCCTCTTTCCCCAGTAGGTTCCTATCTCTACCCTGTGAGGAAGGTAGGGCTGAGAGAGCTCAAAGAGGGCTGTGACTAGCCCAGGGTCACCCAACTGGTTTCGTGTGTAGGAGTGGGGAAACAAATCCAGTTCACCAGATTAGCCTCCGCTGCTCATGTGGAGGAGTGGGGAATCAAACCTGGTTCTCCGGATCAGACTCCACCGCTCCAAGGTAAAGATAGAGATGAATGCTTCCTATAGGCCTATAAGCACAGAGCTCTGCTACTACGCTGCTCTCCCCTCAGAGGCAGAACGGAAACTGAATACCAACAGGCTGATTCCCACCAAAGAAGGCAGGAAATGAAGTTTAGTCCTGCCTCCCCGAAGAGCAAAGGAAATCACCCACAGCTTCCATGATGCCCTTCGACTCAGAGGAGAAGGGGCATCATGCCCTAATACACAGCACTAACCCAACCCTGCAAGTTACTTATTGTACGGCTTCTGCACCGAAATCCAACATGTCTTCGCTGGCCCCTCTATACCATGGTGACAGTACTGCAGCAGACAGTGCTATTACTACCAATTTTTTAAAAACGTGTTCAACCTCGAATTATCAGGCCCAGGCACACTAGCAGAAAAGCGCATGACTCACTGCCTGCTGAATTCCACTCTTCACTTCTTCACTCAACATGCCTTCAAACACAAACGAATCGCCAAACCTTTCTGCCTAGGAGGGGAGAAAAGAGAGACAACACAACATCAGGTAGGTATGCAAATGTTGTCGTTCCCAAATTACCAAAAGAAAGCATCAAATTAGAGAATTAAGCACACAGTGGGCTTCAGTTAATCCTTTCTAGTAGCAATGCAGAGTCTGTTAAAGGAAACGCTGTGTTTGCTATGGGCCCACGGAGCATAAAGAAGGCCCCTTTGCTTAAGGAGATCACCATTCCCAAATAAGTCATCAGGATAAACAGCAGACTCTTATTATAAGCACAGAGAGCAGCAGTGAGTAGCTCTGTAAATATTTCCCACTATAATTCACTGCGAATATTGGATTGTCCAGAATTCTATTTTTCTCAAGATGGCATGGGAATCTCGGGGTGCTGGTGAGCATTCTGGCACAGCAGCATCTTGTACTTTACAAATCCGGTCCTACTCAGCATAAGGTACCTTCAGATACTATAGTAACTAGTAGATTGCCTAACACCCTGGGGTGGGAACCATGAGCAATAAGGATCCATGAAACCATTCCATTCAGTCTCTCCTTGTTTTCTGAGATTTTAGCCAGGCGCCACTGGCATGTGCACATGGGCCAAGATCAGAGTACTTAAAGGACCACATACTCCCACAGGAACCTACCCAGCAATTAAGATCATCTCTTTTTCAGCATGCCTCCTTCTTCAGGGATAAAATAGGTGGGCTACCAGAGACAAGGTCTTTTCCACCCTGTTAAGACTACTGGCAAGAATCCACACATTCAACAAGACGAAAGCACAGTGCCAGGCATCTGTCAGGTTCTGAATTCTGAATCCCGAGCACCTCAGTCCTTCCTTTATGGCGCCACATCAGCTGTCCCTCTTGTCATCTTAGAAGCCAGCAGCAGTCTGAATGGAGCTGCTGAATGGATCCACTTAGCACCTCACTGTTCCCCACAGGGCCAGCCAAAGCAGAACATTTCACATGTTTACCTCTTTGGTTCAAAGCATAGGTCTTGGTGTTGAACTCGGACATTCTAGAACTGGGTACCCAAAAACTAGAGCGAGCATCTTTGGAGAAACCAGTGCCTGATTTTATAAGGCCCTTTTCTCCATTTCAAATAACTTAAAGGGATCCGAAAGAGATTGGCTCTTTCCATTGTCTTTATTCTGCAAGCTTATGAATTTCCATTTCCTTCTGGGAATAAGCGTCAGTTTCTATTTGACCAAAGGACAGCCCTCGTGAAAGAAATTAACATCCCTTACCTCTGTGAGATAGCCAGTAGCATTCACAAATTTCTCAAACTCAGTGTTACTGACTTCATAGCGATCCATGTAGAAACTGCCAATGTGAACTCGCCTTGCAGGCCATTCTCCATCTTGTTGTATAGCTGGCTCGTCAGTCCCCATTGTAAACACTCCAGCTGGAATCAAGACCATCTGCAATTTGAAGGAAACTATTACAAGCATTTCTGGATGAAACTGTCCTTTTGCCTAGCGTGGAGTTAAGTAATTGATGCTGCTATTTAAGGCTGCATCCCACAAAGCTGACATGGGGAACTGCCATCTTCGCATCAAGGTCATATGTTGCAAAGCAAACCTCTTTTCAACAAATGGGACACAGATGACGACCAACCGCGTTTTGCAAACAGACTTCGCTTGAAGAACAGCTAACAGGATTGGGTGAAGAAGAGTCATGTGACAATGGAGCAACAAAGAAATGAAAGTGTGGTCCAGGAAAAGACTGAAAAGCATTTGGAGCAAAGAACTGGGGCGGTTGATTTACAGAGTAGAGAAACTAACAGTCCAATCCTATGCAGCTACATATCCTTCTGAGCCCTTTTCCTTCAATTGAATTAGAAAGGTGTAACTACTAAAGAAAGCACTGAAAAGTATAACTACACAGCAGGGGAGAGGTGTTGATAAGAGAGTTCAAGCAGGTTCACTCTTACGACGGACATCTAAACCCTTCAGAAGTAGTGAGGGGCCTGCCGGCTTTTGTGACATAATGCACTGTACAGTACACCCCATTCTCCCATGTCATAAGATGGCAGGCACTCACCCCCACAAGGAGCAAGGATTTTGGCATTTCTCAAATGCATGAACAAGCGCTTGATTCCTTCGTGTGAAATACAGAAAGCAAGCACAAACAGAGAAGCTTATTAGCATTCTCCAGAGGATTAGCTCAAGAAAACCACTTTACTCAGCAAGATTAATGTTCCATCCCGCACAATCCTGCTTCCAAACTCGAAGAGCTACCCTCATGGATCAGGCCAAGGATCCTTTTTAATTCAAGGTTGAAGTCAGACATTGTGGGAGGGGAAGCCTCAGTTTCTCTGTGATACACTCAACTCTGGCTTATTCCCAGTGTGTGGGCAAGAAACAGACTGATCTGTGGAAGCACGTGCGATTGGACGTTATAGCGAAGACTGCCTAAACCAACATGAAGTCTTCAGTCTTGGCTCAAGGGGAAGCAGGGGGGAACGTGCAAGCACTAGAGTCAACCAGGCTCCAGCTTGTCACAAGTCTATCGGTGTTCATTCATGACATCTAAATACTGACTAACCCTGTTTCCACTGGAAAGCTCACCCACAGGACATAAACGAGGTGGTCTACGAACACAGATATTTCCACTTCACTATCCCATTCAGTTTTTATCTCCAGAATGAACAGTTACCCTTACGGTTGCATTCTGGTTTAAACTCAAAACAAGGTTAATTGTCCTCAAGCTGATCCAGAGGGCAGGAAATCCAAGATGGAAGCATCTATTGGTAAAGCATGCAGCTGCTTGTTTATTGACTAGCTCTGTCTGCTGTGTGCATACAACATCTTTGTTAAACTATGTAGGTTGCTTCCAGGTTCAGATCAAGGTATTGATTGTTAACAGCCTTTCATGACTGAGTGTCCGCATATCTGAAGGAGGGCCTTCCCTGGCGCACGGCCTTAAACTTGCCCATGGTTCTTTGCTGTTGGCCCTACTGGCACCCAGCAGGACACAGGCTTTCCTTGTGCAGCTCCAGACATTTGTAATTTATTAATTAAAATATTTGTCTCTCACTTCTCCCTTGTGGCTGAAGGCAGCGTACAATTCTAAATTAAACCCATCCATAATAAAAGAAAACCCCACTTAAACTGCCTGGGGCCATAAGGCAGACTTCATCTTCGTTGACCTTTGGGAGGATAATTAGTATTACTTTTGTTGTTTAATGATGATGACTGTATTTATGAGGGCAACACCATGTCTGTGGGTTATGTAGCGGGATTAGTGCTGTGGTTTTATGTTTTTGTGTGGGTCGTTGTTATGCTCACACTGTGAGTCCTTTAGCAACAGGTAGAATGCAAGTAAGACTGAGACCCAGGTAACATCTTCAGAAGCATCCTCTTCCCCATATGTTGAAATTTGTTAGAACACCACAAACTCTCAATATTGCACTGATGGAAAAGACTGAGGAAGTTTGCCTCAGTCTCAAAGACATAGGACGGCAGTAGTGGAAAGACATATTCGGTTTTGCGCTCGGTCGTGCCAAGCTGTGAGAAGAACGTCTCTTCCCTGTGCTGAGGTACGCATCTCCCTGCAGTCAGGTTTTTATAGCAGTCGTAGAAACCACAGCGCTGCTGCCCTCACCATCTGGGACCAAATAATCCAATGAAAGAGTGTGTGTGTGTGTATATGTGTATGTATGTGTGTGTGTGTGTAGGAGCTTGTCCAAGGCTGTTTGGCACTACACCCACCCACAATATGCCAGGGCTGTGTGCCTGTGTTTCCTTAAGCACCAGAAAGGATACACTTGGCAAAAAAAAAAATAAGCCTCCTTCAGGTCAACAGAAGAGATCCAAATGGCTAACTCAACATTTAGACTTAAGCTTAACAGTAGACCGGTGATCAAGAGAAGTTGTCCAGCCCTTTTGGTCTAGTTAGAAATGTTAAAAGGGAAGCATTCATACTCAGGAGCTCCATCCATGATAAGTTAGAAATGTATTCTAGACAGAAGTTGTCTGTGTTTTTAGACAAGGGAGGAGTTTGGGTGCCCAGTTCTATCAGTCTTCCTTTCTGGAAGAGGAAGACAAAGGGAGAGGTTTTTCTCCCTCTCTTATAATACTAGAACATGGGGTCATCTGCTGAAGCTGGAGGGTGAGAGATTCAAAACAGATAAAAGGAAGTATTTCTTCACACAATGCATAGTTAAATTGAGAAACTCCCTGCCCCAGGATGGCTGCCAACTTTGAGGGCTTTAAGAGGGGAGTGAAAATGTTAATGGAGGATAGGGTTATCCATGCTAATAGTCAAAATGGATACCAGTCGTGATGTGTACCTATTCTCTCCAGGATCAGAGAAGCATGCCTATTATAATAGGTGCTGTGGAAGACAGGCGGGATAATGCTGCTGCAGTTGTCTTGTTTGTGGGCTTCCTAGAGGCACCTGGTTGGCCACTGGGTGAACAGACTTCTGGACTTGATGGGCCTTGGTCTGATCCAGCAGGGCCTTTCTTATGTTCTGAGGAAGAGGAGTTGGTTTTTATACCCCACTTTACCTTTAAGTAGGCTCAAAGCGGCTTAAAATCACCTTCCCTTCCCCTCCTCACAACAGACACCTTGTGAGGTAGGCGGGGCTGAGACCATTCTCAGAGAACTGTGACTAGCCCGTCACCCAGCTCTTAACCACTACACCACACTTGCTCTGATCAAGTGTGTTTTACAGGCTAGGCTCCTACACCTTTAAAAAGCCTCATGACAAGCAGAAATTCAAAAAATAAACCCCTTTCCCACCACAAACATACAGAAGAGCTGCTCCATTTGTGGCCCCTTTCCTGTACAGCAGTTGACTTCGCCATCTGTGATAAATTCCTTTATATCAAATCTTATGCATCTGGACAAAGGTGGCTTGGAAGAATAATTCTGGGGAAAACCCCTTTGAAATAACAGACCTGTCTCCAGAAGTGTTTTCAGCCCTGATTTTGCGTTCTAAGCCTGACTGGATTCAAGGCTAGCAATACCTCCTGTATCATTCAAACTCACCAGGTGTCTAAATAGATAGTGATGATTGCCGATCAGCTGGGAGTTGTGTGTTCTCTTACACACCGCTTGAAATCTTTCCTGCAAGGGTACCGCCTGAGTGCCAGAATTTCTTCTGATCGAAATAAAACATAAACTGGCAACGATACAGACTATGAAACTGACCATCTTTAAATTTCTTGCTGAGTCATTACTCAAACGATTCAAAAGTTGGCTTGGCTATCACAGATTAATGGCTTACTTCTCGGTTATCTCTGGAAAACACAGGAGTCGTTCAAATATTAAGGCAAAACAAAACCCTTCAGTGGGTTAGAAAAATCGCAGCCTCCCATAATGACATAGGCAGACAGTCTTATCCATATACAAAGGAAGCCCCTCAGGAGTCATTACAGACATTGAAATTGGAATGATTCCAGAGTTTGTGCTGGAGGAGAAGGAAGAAGAAGAAGAGGAAGAAGAATTGGTTTTTATATGCTGACTTTCCTTACCACTTAAGGAAGATCAAACCGGCTAACAATCACCTTCCCTCCCCTGTGGAGGGAACAGAGACCCTGTGAGGTAGGTGGGGCTGAGAGAGCTCTAAGAGAGCTGTTACTAGACCAAGGTCACCCAGCTGGCTTCACGTGTAGGAGTGGGGAAACCAACCCGGTTCACCAGATTAGCGTCCGCCGCTCATGTGGAGGAGTGGGGAATCAAACCCAGTTCTCCAGATTAGAGTCCACTTCTCCAAACTACAGCTCTTAACCACGTTTAACCACTACACCACACTGGAATAAAATATTGTTACTCTTTAAGGTGCCACAAGAGTCTTTTTCATACTTCTTCGAAATGGACCTGCTTAAGATCATTCTTTAGGTTAACAGTGAATTTATCTGTAGTAAACATCAGAGATGCCTTGACCATTGTCTTATTTTCTAAGCTTATATTATTATTTTTTAATGAGAGGAAGGGTAATTGGAGTGAAAGACTGCAGATTGTAATTCATTAAAATATTCGACATTTTGCAAGATCTAGCAATGTGTATGGCTGATTCTTTCCCAACCAGTGATGTACTATACATATAATACTCCAGCAATCAAGATGTTTTTGTATGCCTATTATCTAAGGACAGTCTTGCTGAATCAGATCAAGGACTCAACTAGTTTACTACTCTGGATCTAACAGTGGCCAGCCAGATGTCGTGCTTGTAAACTTCCTAGAGACATGGAGATTATCCCTATGCTTCAGGTTCCCTCATAGAAGAGAATGGTGGGATAGAAATGAAGTAAATAAATAAAGCTGATAGTAGGAAATGCTGTTCTTCTTCTGAACATGGAAGTCCCATTCTTACCTATTATGACAAAATCACCAATAAAACTCTCAATAAAACTTGCCATCAGTTTTTAAACTATGCAGTTGGCAACTGCTTGCCTTTTAGAAGGACCTTGAGAGTCTAATGCCTCTAACTAAAGAGACAAACAAGGAAAGGGGTCATTACAAAAACCCATCAGCACTGCTCCTTTGACTTAATTTTGCTTGCAGTCATGTTTGCTGAATTAATTTGCCCGTATTAGCTCACATTCTAAGCTGCCGTCAGCAGGACAGAGAAATAACCGGAGTGGGGTGTGTGGGGGAATACATTCACAAATGCTATTTCTCTCAGCCAGACGAATAGTGGATGCTAGGGGAGCCAACTAATTAATATTTTCCTGGCATAACACCTGAGCTTCCCATCTTTGTAACACTTGGGGCGGGGGGGGGGGGGGCTTTTAGAATCATAGAGTTGGAAGGGAAAGGGGTATTCATGGCTATTAGTTAAAATGGATAATAGTCATGCTGCATACCTATTCTCTCTAGTATCAGAGGAGCATGCCTATTATATTAGGTGCTGTGGAACACAGGCAGGATGGTGCTGCTGCAGTCGTCTTGTTTGTGGCTTCCTAGAGGCACCTGGTTTGGCCACTGTGTGAACAGACTGCAGGACTTGATGGGCCTTGGTCTGATCCATCAGGGCCTTTCTTATGTTCTTATCTCCCAACATTTTATGATTGCTCCCCAAGATGGCCGTTTTGTGGTGGCATCCATGACCCTTTCTCAATTTTCCAAACGAGCCCACAGGCTCAAAAAGGTGGGAACCCCTGGTATAACTAAAGAGTTGAACTGTGGTAGCTGACACACAATAGGATTGCTCTGCCTTAAGAATAACTTCTGACAATGACAATGTTGGTACAGTTATCAGCCATCGCCTCTGTTAATACTTCCTGTGTACCAAGTGGTTTGTAATTCACCTTTCGCTCATGTTTACAAGCACACCTTGAGGTAGCTTGCACTGAAAGACAGTGACTTGCCAAGCCGGCCTGATGAAATTCATGAACAGGGATTTGCACCTAAGTCTCTCACATCCAGTATTCTAGCCACTGTAAACTACTGTCACGGTCTCTGACATAATTATGGTATTTTGTGTACATGTGCAGAATTAATTCCATGTAGAGCTTGAACACAACATACAAACTGAACCACAAACTGCAGAGGTTTGTGTAATGAAAAGCCTGGCAAAAGCTTGCAAAATGCAAACGTTCTTAGAACAAGCTGACTGAATTCTCTCAAGGTCTGTTCTTTCAAGAGCTAACTAACTTACCCTGGTCTTGTCCTTGAAGGGAGAAGATCAGAGTCATTCTTCACTATCTGCCAGAAAGGTGTATCTGAAATTACCCTTCCTGATTCAGCTGCCAGCTGCTCATATCTCAAGAGCAGAAACGTCCTGCTATCCTCAAACCTTGAGAAGGTCTAATCAAAGACCTCAAGGCTATAAATGCAGTAAGCTTCTTGCTTTCTATAACCTTGCTGAAGGCTATGCTTCCTACTGACCAGATGGTTACATGTTACAATGTGAGCAATAATTGTGTTTTATGATTTATATAGTTACATATTGTATTGTAGATTTCTAAATAGTCTCATTTAATGCGTATTGTACTGAAGATGAGAATGGTATGAAAATTGAGTATATGGAGTGATCATGGAGCTCAGAAATGATTGTTTATACTTTAAGCAAAATAGACTGAAAGGAAAGGAAGTCCATATTTGGTCATGAGGAGAAGCTAATAATCTGAACAGCTGCAACTGTACATTATTGCACTGCTCATGTTATCTGAAAGTGGGGAGGAAGATATCCCTCCTGGTGGTAAAATCAACACTCTTAATGAGTCTGAAACAGTATAAATACAGCCACAGTAAGCCCAGAGAATCAGAACTTTCCAAAGGCTCTCAAGAAAAGGCTGACTGGTATGTATGGCTTAAATACATTACACTAGACTTTATGAATTAGATACTTTGAACTGAATCAGAATAATTTGACTGTTATATTTTAGAAGTTGAATTTTGAAACTGAATAGTATGTAAGACTTGCTCGCTTTTACTTCATACATTGTAAATACATACATTGTACTTTGACAAGAGTTTTTATAGAAGTGTTAAAGACTCGATAATCTGTATTTACACATATTTTACTAGAAGTATATCGATAAAAAGACTTGCTTTTTAAAAGTAGGTAAAGTTGTTGAGTCCTGCTTACTCGATGACTGGCTGGATAAGATAACTTCACTTCTCAGTAAGTGATACATTCTAAGAGCCTGTCATCTGAACAGCTTGACCAGCTTCACTACTGCCTCAAGACTTTAAAACCTTGTGTTCCGACATATCCCTCAGACAGAACACACAGAAGTAAAATATATTCCCTAATTAGATTACTTAAAATCAGTATTGTCCTTAGTCATGTCCTAATCAGATATGTGGTGGTGAAGCCTCCAGCACACTCAGCTGTTCATAGATCTAGCATTGCTAGTGCACAATAGTGCCCTTACACTACAAAATGTTGGAGCTACAAGTGGTATAAAATGTAGTGGCCAGGATGTTGACTAGAGTGGGTTACAGGGACCACATCACTTCTGTTTTGTTCAGTCTTCACAGGCTCCCAGATTGCTTCCGGGACCAAGCCAAGGTGCTGGTATTGAACTTTAAACCAGCACGGTGCGGTGGTTCAGAGTGGCAGACTCTAATCTGGAGAACTGGGTTTATTTATTTATTTCCTCCACATGAAGCCTGCTGGGTGATCTTGGGCCAGTGACAGTTCTCTCCGAACTCTCTCAGCCCCGCCAACCTCACAAGGTGCCTGTTATGTTTCGGGAGGGGAAGGGAAGGTGATCGTATGCCGCTTTGAGACTCCTTATGGTAGAGAAAAGTGGAGTATAAAAACCAACTCTTCTTCTATGTGACTTGGGGCCAGCACACCTTAAGGACAGCCTGCTCCCTTATGAAGCTACCTGACCACTACCTGTTGGAAGCCCTGCTTCAGGCACACACACACCCACAATTTAAGGTTAGAAAGGGAACAACCCAAGAATGACCTTCTCAGTTGTGGCACCAAATTTATGGAATTCCTCTCCAGCAGGAGATTTTGTTTGCCCCCTCTCTGTCTTAAACCAGCAGGTGAAGACTTTTCATCCGTAAAACAAACTTTCAGTTAGGTCACAAGGTCTACCAGAAACCAACTCACACACATCGCTACTTACACAAAAACTCTAACCACCACCCCCGACAGAAAAGAGGAATAATCAAAACATTAATGGACTATGCAAGACAGATCTGTGAACCACAGTTTCTCAAGGAAGAAACTAATCATCTAAATTACGCACTGCTAGCAAACAGCTATTCCAGAAATGAAATCAGAAGGGCCATTAAACCAAACAAAAAACAGAAAACTCAGGAAAAACAGTCTCCCATAGGAAAGGTATTCTTGCCATTTATTAAAGGAGTCACTGATAGGATGGAGAAACCTTTGAAAAAACATAACCTACAAACGGTGTTTAAACCCACCAAGAAAATACAACAGATGATACGATCAGCAAAAGACAAAAGAGACCCCTCACCTCTGCAGGAGTATATCGTATACTTTGCAGCTGTGGACAAGTTTACATCGGGACCACAAAACGCAGCATACAAACAAGGATAAAAGAACATGAAAGATACTGCAGACTTGGCCAACCTGAGAAATCAGCAGTGGCTGAATATGGACACAAACAGGACACAGGGTCTTATTCCAAGACACTGAAAGACTGGACAATTCTACCAACTATTTTGTCAGATTGCACAGAGAAGCCATTGAAATTCATAAACATCAGCACAACTTTAACAGAAAAGAAGAGAGTTTAAGAATGAATAGGGCTTGGCTTCCTGTCCTGAAAACCTCCAGACTAACAAAGACTACAGTCCACAATAGCCATGTGGATTAGCTTTGGATTTCACACATTACCAGATCACTTCAGGATACAATGGTTCCATATTAACATACCACACCCTCATTAGCACATTATCTTGATACTTACAGGACAATGATTAGCACATTACCTTTGATACTTTATGCAGGACATTGATTCAGCTCAAACCCGCCTTTCTGACTATATATTACTCTTCCTACACACTTGACACTGAGAGACACTGTCCTTCAGTGTTACTCCTCTGAAGATGCCTGCCACAGCTGCTGGCGAAATGTCAGGAAAGAAAATACCAAGACCACGTTCACACAGCCCAGATAACCTACAAGAACTGAAGACATTTCTGTTTCGTTTGGAGTCCAGTTCAGTGACCCTCCTTCCTGCTTGTTTAAATGTCTGCATTTTTATTGCTTTATAGTATGCATTTTTTAATTTGTTTTAACATTTTGGTTGTTTGCCCCCTTGAGGACCCTGAACTGAGTGGAAAGATGGCATAAAAATGATAAAAAATAAATAAAATAAATAACATTTAAAGCTGAATGGAGTTGCCAGCGGAATGAGATCTGGGCTGAGCTGTTGTTCGTCCTCTGTTATAGGTACTGAACCCAGGCATAGTCAGAGGCATGAGTCTTTGACAGAAGCAGGACAGTAAGAGCCAAAGGGGTCTTTGCCCCTGGTCCACACCCTATGGCCCTGAGGTTAGCCACACCAGCATATCCAGGAACAACCAAGGAGCTGTAGTATTTGTTCTTTTCCATTTATTTAAAATTTTGTAAGCCTCTGTGAGTCCCCATGGTGGAGAAAGCAGAAGAAGAAGAGTTGGTTTTTATATGCCGACTTTCTCTACCACTTAAGGGAGACTCAAACCGGCTTACAGTCACCTTCCCTTCCCCTCCCCACAACAGACACCCTGTGAGATAGGTGGGGCTGAGAGAGCTCTAACAGAGCTGTGACTAGCCCAAGGTCACCCAGCTGGCTTTGTGTGGAGGAGTGGGGAAACAAATCCAGTTCACCAGATTAGCCTCTGCCATTCATACGGAGGAGTGGGTAATCAAACCCGGTTCTCCAGATCAGACTCCACCGCTCTTAACCACCACACCATGAGGGCAGATATACTTAATAAACTTAGAATTATGAAACTTTGAAATTAATGCAACTGGTATTGCATGTTCTGTTTCAGTGTATAGTTCTGGCAAGCATTTACTAAAATGCTCCTGTGCAAGAAAAGCCAGGAACACTCTATATGGACAAGTATGGCACAAAAAAAGCACACTTAGAACAATGCCTGCAACACAACAGCTCAAGAGAGTCAAAATAGAACTGGTGGAGCCAAACAAAGCCAAGCAGCCCATTCCTGAGGATTGGGCTGAAAGTGGAGGCGGCATGACCCCGCCCCCAGCATAAGTGCCCTCTTATCATGGAATAAGAGGTACTTATGCTGGTGGCAGGGGCAGTTCTGTCAGTGCCTGGATGCTGTGGAGCTGTGCGGTGCTCCTCCGATGCCGCAGCCTCTCTAGGACCTAAATACCGAAAGACAAATGTGGCGCTGGTGTGTATGTGTGTGTGTGTGGGGGGGGGGGTTGTTCCCAGGGGCAGAGCTGACTGTAGTCAGCTTCCTAAGCCCCTCCAGCCCGGGAACACTCTGTCCAGCAACAGTGTTGTTGCACCAGGTTTTTCTTGGCGCAGCATCCCTGTTTTCAATGAGGCTACTTTCCCCATTTTCACTTTTTTGTTTTGTAAAGGAGGGGTAGCCTTGAAATGTAGTGTTGGAGGAGAGTGTTATGGATACCGTGGATTGCCAAAAAACAAATCAGTGGGTTATAGATCAAATCAAGCCTGAACTGACCCTAGAAGTGAAAACGACTAAACTAAGGCTATCGTATTTTGGTCACATCATGAGACGACAACAGTCACTGGAAAAGACAGTCATGCTAGGAAAAGTTGAGGGCAGCAGGAAAAGAGGAAGACCCAACAAGAGATGGATTGACTCTACAAAGGAAGCCGCAGCCCTCAATTTGCAAGATCTGAGCAAAGCTGTCAAAGATAGGACATTTTAGAGGACTTCCATTCATAGGGTCGCCATGAGTCGGAAGAGACTTGACGGCACTTAACACACACACACAGCTTTGCAGTGGTCGGGAAACCTCTTTGGAGATGCCACCTTGGCCACGCCATCCTCAATCGCTGCAAAGGCTCAGGAATGAACTGAAGAACATACTGTCCAATTCCTCCTCCTTTTGTACAGCTGCACCTTCCACAGCTAATAATCCACCAGCACAAATCAATCTACAAGCAGCTATATAGATCCAATTTCCATTCAGAAGATGTTGGATAGCAGACACACAGTGGCACATCATCCCACAAACAGAAGAAAGGACCAGAACAGCCTTGCCAGAATGTTTACTCCAGCAGCAAAGGCAGCCATTTGGCTTTTGCTAGTTTGCTGATCAAACACCTTTTTTTACTCTGCCAAGTCCCAGAGGAATTTGAAAAGATTTGTATTCATTTACAGACACATTACATTTTGTAAGTTCCCTGCCTCTTATTTTGCATGCCAAAATCTCCGAGATGAAAGGCAACCAAGTGGAGCTACCAAACAGAGCAACCAGTGGCTCATGGATTTACACCCACTTTGATCTGGTTACAACTGAAATGGATTATCACAAAGCCTGAAAAACTGAAACAGCTGTACAATTTGCATACTCTTTTCAGCAGATGGAATTTATATTTATCCCTTAAGCCAGTCCACGATGTAATCCATACATGGTTTTAAACCAGCAAGCTCCCATTTACATCAAACTAGTACAGTGGTGATAATAGCCAGCACTCTGTCATGAGTCCTATAAATAATGCCCTACACCTGCAAGTAACCCTGACACATACCAGTCCTACTTGTTCTAGAAAACCTTTCTTGAATGAGATTCTTAAACTTTACCAAAGTTTATTGCTTCATTGCATTGCCCCCCACCGCAACATTTAACCTAAATCTATCTTCTTAAGTAGCTGAAAGTAGCATCCTGTTTCACACAGTGGCCAGCCAGACGCTACTGAAAGATTTATAAAGCAAGGCATGATGGCAAAAAGTTCCCCCTGCTGTCCCCCCCACCCCAGCACTGGCATTCAGAGATACCATTTAGCTATCATAGCCAATAGCTATCAATAGCTCATGAATTTGTCTAATCTCCTTTCAAAGCAGACTAAACTAGTGGAAACCATGTGGCAATAAATTACGCTTCCTAGGTTTCAGCTCTGTTTTTAACAAAGTAACACAAAGCTTGCAATTCTCAGAGAATACATTCTCAAGCTGCACTTACCCTTACGGTGCATAAATTAGTCTTCCAGACCTTTGTGAAGTGATCACACTCATTAGTAATGTCCTTAAAATCTCTATGCAACAGAATCAAATGTAAAGCCTTAAAACATGCAGATCATAATTTTGTTTCCTAGACAATAACATGTCATTTTTTCACTATTCCATCTCTAAAGACTGTCCATGCACTGTTTGCCTGATGAATCTTACTGCAACCCCCAGTTTATCCTCTAAAAAGTCAACAGCCTGAGACCCCAGAAAGCCCCTGATAGTCATAATGAGGCAGCACTACGCCTCACCTATGCAGGAACTCTCTTAATTTTAGTTGATCCAAACCAAATCATGGTTTGGTAGCATATGGCTATATAACAGAAAAGAAAACTGAACTGGAAAACCAAGATCACAGAGCAACACAAAGAACTGGAACAATCATGTAACTAGGTGTTTATTGTTGGTGCATGTCACACTATAGAATCATACAGCTGGAAGGGGTCATCAGGGTCATCTAGTCCAACCTCCTGCCCAATGCAGGAATTTCACAACTACCTCCCCCACACACACCCAGTGACCCCTACTCCATGCCCAGAAGATGGCCAAGATGCCCTCCCTCTCCTAAACTGCCTCTCAAGAACTGCCTAAGGTCATAGAATCAGCATTGCTGACAGATGGCCATCTAGTCTCTGCTTAAAAACCTCCAGGGAAGGAGCACTTACCACCTCCTGAGGAAGCCTGTTCCACTGAGGAACTGCTCTGTTAGAAATTTCTTCCTAATGTCTAGATGGAAACTCTTTTGATTAATTTCAACCCGATGGTTCTGGTCCAACCACACATACATAGTTTGATATATGCTATTGTGTTAGACTGCATGCATATCAAATCTAATTTGCTTTTCAAAAAATGTTACATGATGGTGAGGCACTGATAGTACTTCTTAAGTTCTCTGGAAAGAGATTGCTCCATAGGAATAAAAACAACACATTTATTGTAGCTCCATAAATCAACAACCTTCCTAACAGCAGCAGCCGCTAGGAGAAAGGGAAAAAAAGCAGGAATCGAAAGTGAGTCCTGGAGCATACCGCCCCTTATTTAAAAGGCTAAGGTCCCACACAATTAGATATGGCAAACCAGAGAGGACAATACGTTACAGTACTAATGTAAAAACATGACTGGAATAACTTGAAAAGAAAATAACACTAGGAAAAGTTGAAGGCAGCAGGAAAAGAGGAAGACCCAACACGAGATGGATCAGCTCAGTAAAGGAAGCCACGGTCCTCAGTTTTCAAGACCTGAAGCAAGACTGTTAACGATATGACATTTAATAATTCATAGGGTTACCATAGGTCAGAAACAACTCAACAGTATTTCAGACACACAAAACATGACCCTTCACAACTAAGGAGGAGGTTTTTATACCCCGCTTTTTCCCTATCTCTAAGGAGTCTCAAAGTGCCTTACAATTACCTTCCCCTCCCCACAAGAGGCACCTTGTGAGGTAGGTGAGGCTGAGAGAGTTCGGAGAGAACTGTGACTAGCCCAAGGTCACCCAGCAGGCTTCATGTGGAGGAGTGGGGAAACCAACCCGGTTCACCAGAATAGAGTCCACCGCTCCTAACAACTACACCATGCTGGCTATGACAGTTGCTGGGAGCTAAGCACCACAGGGCTCAGAGACAGAATCTGCACTTGGATAGGACACCAACTCAGCCTGCGGACGGTAACTGAGGGATGAGGTAAACCGATGGAAACATCTGTAGAATCCACTGGAACGCTTAGGGGGCTTTCGCACATCCTGAATAATGCACTTGCAATCCACTTTAACGATTAGTAGAAAAGAGCAAGAGTCCAGTAGCCCCTTAAAGACGAACAAAAATATTTTCTGGCAGGGTATGAAGATATCTGAAGAAGTGAGCTGTGGCTCACGAAAGCTCATACCCTGCCAGAAAACATTGTTGTTCGTCTTTAAGGGGCTACTGGACTCTTGCCCTTTTCTACTACTGCAGACAGACTAACACGGCGACCCACTGGGAATTATCTTCACTTTAACGATTGTTCGCAAGTGGATTTTGCCGTTTCACACAGTAAAACCCAGCTGGAAAGTGCCTTGAAAGTGGATTATTCAGGATGTGTGAAAGCGCCCTCAGGCTCCACAGCAGTTACCCCTCTTCCCCCCCCCACCGCGCGCGCACACACACTGTACCCTTCCACGCCACCAAGGCCATCAGCCGACCACCCCCTTCGCCTCACCTGGCTGCCCTCCTTTTTCGAGTCCGCCGCCTCCAGCTGCTGGGAAGCACTAGCCTCCCGGGAGTATTTCCGCGCCTCCGCCTCCCCGCCGCCGGCCCGGTTGGTGCCGCAGCCGCAAGCCCCTCGGCCCCCTCCCCCAGCCCTCCCGGCCCCGTCGCCGCCCTGCCAGCACGTCGCCGGCCCCGGCCACAGCGCCCAACAAGCAACAGCTACCCACAGCGGCGCCTGCCTGGGCGCAGCCATGATGGGCGGAGGATCACGTGACAGAGAAGCGGTCAGCTGACCTCCTTCCGGGCAGGGTGCTTTCCAGCCGGCGGCCGCCTCCGGCTGCAGGAGTTCTTCCTGGGAACTGTGGATTCCCTTTTTTTATTTTGGTAATTTTTATTAATTTTTATAATATAAATTGTATTTTTGTTGGTTCTTGTAGGTTATCCGGGCTGTAGTAATTTTTGTTATTTTTGTTTTGTTTTTATTGTTGTTTCTTTTGTTTTATATTATAAAATTAATTAAAAATTAATTTTTAAAAATTTTTTTTAAAGCAACTGTTGATTCCAAGGGGACTTGCTCCCTGCCCACAAGCTAACAGTTTTATGCAACCATAATAACAAGAAAAGTCTAGACCCCTGGTTCCCAACCAGGGGTCCACGAGAACTAAATTAAGGTCCGCAAAACAAAGTTATAAAACTATAATAAATTAATATTTTCAATTAAAAGTTCTCTATTATAAAAATATATATTCAAATATTATTCTAAGTTTAATGTTTAACTAACTTATGATTAAAGTTTATTTTCAAATTCTCTGAATTTTTATTTTGAACCTTGGGGTCCCTGCACCGAACAAAAAAGTCCTAGTGGTCCCTGGTCAAAAAAAGGTTGGGAACCACTGGTCTAAACATATACATCCCACTCTTTTATTTTTTTTGCAAGATGCACAAACCACGATCTGGGGTTTCCCTCCTCCTCCCCTTTTTATCTCTCGCAACCTGTTTCCTTTTTAGCTAGGAAGGAATCCCATTTCAGTTGTATTTCCTTCCGCTTTGCAGTTGCAGTTTTTAGGGGGCTGGATCGTCACACTCCACTTGGCTCTATGAAAATCGCTCGAAGGAGTTGTAGGCTAGTGAGGAAGTAGTATCTGATGCAATGGGCCAGGGCGGTTTGAAAGCGAGAGCATGTGACCCTGCTGAAATTCCCTTTTCTGAACCGTACTTTGTCTCAAGTTGATTTTGCAAATGGGAGGGGAACTGTCTTTCCATACAAAGCAACCTTGCAGTAAGCAAAATCACTGAAGCAGCATCGTTGTCCGCTTTCTAGCGGCTGAAGCAGAGGTCTTTTCTCATCTGAGCCCTGCTGTGGGACCCTGTAACTGGAGAGGCTGGGGGAGGCATCTGCTACTGAATATGTGTACGTCCCAAAAGATTCTGAGATTTTAAACAGCTATGTGATGGGATTCTAATCTGGGGTGGGGGCCTGTGGTTCAGTGGAAGAGCCTCTCTTTTACATGCAGAAAGTCTCCAGGTCAGTCCCCGATGTCTCCAGCTATAAAAGGACCAGGCAGAAAGTGACTTGAAAGACCTCTAGCTAAAACCCTGGTGAGCTGTTGCCAGTCTGAGTAGACAATACTGACCCTGATGTCAACCTGCAGGTACTAGCTAGAGATCTCCTGCTATTACAACCGATCTCCAGCGAATAGAAATCAGTTCACCTGGAGAAAATGGCCGCTTTGGCAATTGTATTCTATGGCATTGAAGTCCCTCACCTGCCCCAACCCCACCCTCCTCAGGCTCTGCCCCAAAAACCTCCTGCTGTGGCGAAGAGGGACCTGGCAACCCTACTGATGGACCAATGGTCTGATTCAGTAGAAGGCAGCTTCATGTGTGTTGGTGTGTGACATGGCACTGTTCTCTTGACCTCAGGTGCATTGATATGAACATGTTAACCAAATTACATACATTAACATACTGTGCAAATTTATTGAAGCTCATAAAATAATACATTACATAATTTAATGGGGGTTGCCAACTTGTTTGGTTCTCTGCTGTTAAAACTGTACAAACACAAACTCAGGCACATTTGTGTGTGTAAAGTACCTTCAAGTCAAAGCCGACTTATGGCGACCCCTTTTGGGGTTTTCATGGCAAGAGACTAACAGAGGTGGTTTGCCAGTGCCTTCCTCTGCACAGCAACCCTGGTCTTCCTTGGTGGTCTCCCATCCAAATACTAACCAGGGCTGATCCTACTTAGCTTCTAAAATCTGACGAGATCAGGCTAACCTGGGCCATCCAGGTCAGGGCCAGGCATATTTATGTGGAAGTAAATCCTGTTGGCTTCAAAAGGAGTTACTCCCTTGTAAATGTGCTTGCAGCTGCGACCTTGATCTGAATAAATCCAACTATCAGAATATCATAATTTTTAAATTTAAAGTGTAGATCAGATATCAGCATTTTTAAAGCATGTAGTAAAACCTACCCAGACCTGGATGGCCCAGGCTAGCCCAATCTCACCAGATCTCAGAAGATAATTAGAGTTGGCCCTGGTTAGTACTTGGATGGAACACCACCATGGAAGTCCAGGGTCTCCATGCAGAGGCAGACAATGGCAAATCACCTATGTTCATCTCTTGCTTTGAAAACCCTACAGAGTTGCCATAAGTTGACTGCAACTTGATGACACTTTCCACCACTACCAGTAAAATGTATGTTTTTAGTCCTTATGTCACAGAATGGGCAAAAGAAAATGGCCCCATTAGCTGCCAAGCTGCAGTTTTATACATTAGCTACATAGAATAAAATGCCATTGAAATTAATACCCTTATTTCCAAGTATACATAAAATCTGATAACTCCATTTTACATAAGTTATGAACTGCTTGAGCAGAAAGGCTACAGCTTGGCAAAATCATTTTTGGCAGCACTGCTCATTTAGTTATCCTGTACAGATGGTACATAGCTTTGGTTGCAGTTTACCAGTTCAAAAATAATCTTCATGCAGCCAGATCCTAAGCACGTTTTATTCATCCATAAATCTGACTGAATATAATTAACCTTACTTCCAGGTAAGTGTGCAAAGGATTGCAACCATGATGCCTTACCAAAATATCTTCATTTTATTGTGGACGTGGTTACCTTATCAATACACTAATATGTGAGGCAAAGTATACTTGAAGTTCTGTGGAGGCTACAGCATACTCCAGTAAGGGAGATACAGCACTGCATTCCCTGTAGATCTGTGAAGTTGTGGCATGGAAGCTCATTCTTTACAGCAGAGAGCACTTATTAAAACAGAACCCAGCGGAAGTAGTGATCTGGGTCTATGTTACAGAATTTATAGTTGGAAATTATTATCTAGCCCAAACCTAGCTTGAGTTCTACTCAGTCATGCAAAACAACTGATGTCCATCTGAATCGAAAGGCACATCCAGATAGTGTAATGGGGCTCAGGTGATCATTACAACGCGGGTGAGTGCCATCCTAAACAGAGTTACACCCTTTGAGCCCATTGTCTTTAGTGGACTTAGAAGAGTGTAACTTTGCTTAAGGTAGCCCAGCACATGAACAACCAGTCTTCAAGCATCATACTATAAGGAGATCTCCCTTGCTAGTTCAAGATGAGTCTCTGTATAAATAGCTCATATCTTGATGGATTGCTTATTTATCCAGATTATACTAAAACTTCATAGAAAATCACAGATCTATTCATAAAATATACCCAAGAGAAATAATTACCTTTAATGTTTTGATTTGCATGTTGTAAACTGGCTTATTTTGTTAGCTGATGAAAAGTGATATATACAATTGTTTTAAATAAATAATTGCCATTACCGTACCATTAATTTACCCTAAATTATTGGTGTGATTGATCTGCGTGGTTTGGCTTCACAGTTAAATTTCCCCTCCGCAGCTTGGCTAAGTTCATCGCTATATTTACATAATGTCTCTGCAGACCTCTAAATAATACAAAAGAGCAGTGGCGCCTTGAAGACTAAAAACATTTGTTTCCGTATGAGTTTTTGTGAGTCACAGTTTCAGCAGATCTCTGAAGGAGTTCCTTAGTCCCAACAGTGTCTCTCACTTGGTGCTGAACAAATGCATATTTTAAACTTAAAATGAAGTAAAGAACATAAAACGTACCAATAATATACATATATATTTAAATGGTAAACGGGTTTTATTGAATGGACAATTGAGCAATATTAAAATGCATAGATTAAATGCAATATAAATTAGGAAGAATTGTTTAATAGCCCATTCCTAAAGGGGGGGTGGAGCTGCATAAGAGCTGGCGTGACCCCTACACTGGCATCCATGCCACTTGTGCCATGCAACTTGTGCCATGCACTTGCACCATGCATGGACGCCAGCATAGGACGCCAGCATGTGCATTTTGCCCATGCTTTCTGGATTTGTGTTTAACCAGCATCCAGAAAACATGGGTAAACCGCGTGCAAACACACAGGGAGAGCGAGGCGACCTCTAACAGTCAGAAAATCCATGCACAATCAAGGTAAAGCCCTGAAGTAGTCAGCAGGGTGACCACGAGGAAACAGCCATGCATAAATAGCCAATGAGAGACAGATGATTCTCCCTGGGGAGGGAATTCCACGTTTTGGTGCCATGACCAAGAAGGTGCTTTCTTGCATTGCCACCTGTCTACCCTCAGATAGCAGGGGCAGCTGAAGCAGGGTCTCGGAAGGTGACCGGAGTAGATGGGTAGTGATGTCTGAAAGCAGCCTGCCTATTCATCTGCAAAGGACTTCATGGATGTTGACAGCATCTCATTCTATTTTTCATGGTTTCTGTTTGTCAAGTTTTTCCTTGTTTCCATCCTAAATATTTCTGCAGTAAGCAGCACCCTAAAGCCCTATTTTGCAAAAGACATACTGTGATATTATTCTGTCAAGGTTCGACATATGGGTAGCCAGGGTGGTCTTAACCAATGGCAACTGGGGCAAGCTGATCCAGCAGCAGCTCCCATCTGCCTCACATGGGGAGAGGACTGCCCTTTTCTTGGACCCCAGTAGCAGGGTATAGGTGCAGAAGGAGCCTGTCAGTGGGTGATAGTGATTCTGGAGACCATTCTAGATTCTTGCCTAGGGCCCCAGAATCACAGAGACCACACGTTGAGCAGTTTCAAACATGTTTCTATGTTAGGGTTCGGGAGGGAAGGCGGCATGGTATAGCCCGATCTCGTCAGATGTCAGAAGCTAAGCAGGGTCGGTACATGGAAGGGAGACCTTGAAGGAAGACTGCAGAGGAAGGCAATGGCAAAGTACCTCTGCTTCATCACTTGCCTTGAAAATCCCTTGCTGGGGTTGCCATAAATTGGCTACGACTTGACGGCTCTTTACACACACATGTTAGGGTTGTCAGTTTCCAGATGGGACAAACAATGTATCAACTAGTATCCAACCTTTGGTATAGAAGTATATTCAAGACTCACAATGTATATTAACGTGTTCATAAATGTATTTGTATATACATAAATATCAATTCAATAGTAACAAAGATACATATTACCTTTGTAATACAAGTCTTATAAATTAACACCTTTTAATACAGACTAAATACAAAATAAATTGAGACTATGGGCGAAAATGCATGGTCGCTTTATCCTCCTTTAATCCCTAATGTTTCGCCTAATGTGCGTTCGATCCTGGCTAAAGCAGGGATTAAAGGAGGATAAAGCGACCATGCGTTTCCACCCTATATTGCTTTTTCTTTCTTTTATGCAACACTTCTTCATGTATTATGTGTAGCAGGTTAACTCTGTGTTTAAGTTGTTAACAAGCTCCTAGGTTTGACTTGTTTCATAGAGGTTAACTTCCTCAGAATGATCTCAAACTTCTTTCTAGCAAAATTACAGAAAACAAAGAAGAAGTTAAGCTCTACGAAACAGCCCAGAGAAAAAAAAGTGTCCTGTTCCCTTAACAAAGGCTAAATAGAATTTTACTAATTGGGTTTTGTTATTTACCTTCAAGCCATGAAAAGCTTCACCTGCCCATTTCTACACATTAAATCTCTGTTAAAGGGACGGGGCATTGTTTTTCTTCAGGTTGCTGGCAACCCTACTTACAGTGTAATCCTAAACGGAATTACAGCTAGGGTTGCCAGCTCCAGGTTGGGGAATACCTGGAAATTTTGAAGGTGGAGCCTGAGGAGGGTGGGGTTTGGGGAGGGGAGGGACTTCAATGCCATAGAGTCCAATTGCAAAAGTGGCCATTTTCTCCAGGTCCACTGATCTCTATCAGATGGAGATCAGCTGAAATAGCGGGAGATCTCCAGCTACTACCTGGAGGTTGGCAGCCCTAATTACAGCTCTGTAAGTCCATTGAAGTCAATAGCCTCAGAAGAGTGTAACTCTGTGTAGAACTGTGTTAGTCCAGACAGCTTCAAACTGGTGGTATCTACTGAGAAAGGCTGGCTCAGATTGTAAACGCTATACTTAAAAGTGATCCCATTAACTTCAGTGGGACTTACTTCCAAATAAGGTGTTAGGATCAAACCTTGGAAGGCTGTAGTGGAGATTTTGGGGGATAGTGGGGTCAGGAGGCAAGCAGCCAGCCACTGGGAATTCAGGCTTAGCTCTAGAAAGAGAAGAAATATCCATTAAATTGTTTTCTAACGGCTAAGCATATCAAATGTCATCTGAATGGCTATGGATTATTTATTTTATCCTGTGAAACAACAACAAGCAAATTGTTGTCATGAATGCATAGAAATGTTTTGTTGTCTTTACAGTCTGGATAGGAATACGCTTACAAAGTTCTTTCCCCGTGTCTTGAAAGTTTCCAATGAGTTAAGAATACAGCGCTGAAAGTTTTCCTGAGCATGGTTTCTATTTATCTGCCTTGTTTTCCTTCCGTTTGGTGACGTACTTAGCAAAGCAACAGTGTGAAATAAAAACATATGCGCTCAAATATAATCAGGAAACCAAGCCTCTCATGCTGCTTTTTATGGGGGGGAGTGGGGTCAAGCTGTATTCAGTTTCTTACATTTTATACTGACAAGCAGACTAACAAATGGCAGCACATATTTCTCCAGCAAACTATACACCAGTTTTGTATAGTGATTGGACTAGGATCTGGGAGACCCAGATTCGAATCCCCACTCTGCCATGGAACTAGGGTTGCCAACCTCCAGGTACTACCTAGACATCTCCTGCTATTCCAACTGATCTCCAGCTGATAGAGACCAGTTCACCTGGAGAAAATGGCCGCTTTGGCAATTGGACTCTATGGCATTGAAGTCCCTCCTCTCCCCAAACCCTGCCCTCCCCAGGCTCTGCCCCCAAAACCTCCCGCCAGTGGAACCTTGCTGCGTGTCCTGGGTGCCACACACACACAGCTTAATCTTCCTCACAGGAGTGTTGTGAGGATACAATGAAGAGAGGAAAATAATGTGAGCCACTTTGGGTTGCCGTTAGGGAGAAAGACAGGGTATCAATGAAGTAAATAAAGATGCAAACAGTCCTGGAGGACTGAACCCATCCTGGGGAACAAAGTGTTATCATGCTGCCAAGTGGCAAGGAAGATTTTGCCACACATCTATTCTAGAAGGGAGAGAAATAGTTATCTGTCCTCAGGCTCAATTATAGCTATACAAAATTGATCCCCTGTCCTATTTCCTTTTTGCTGAAATGTATGCAGAAATCAGACAGAGTTCTAAATCTGCAGCTTTATAGATTGCCATCACTGTGTTCCCCAAGTTTCCTTCCTGAGAACATGTCTGCAAAACCATCTGGTGCATTTTTATTCCAACAGTCCTGCAGATATTTGAGCTGATTTTTTTAAAAATAGTTGCATTTTGCTTTTTTAAAAGCAATTGATATGGGGGGATTAAAAATGAGAAGATGTGATGTTATCTAGTTCTTCATTGCTTCTTTGGCGCTTGCCTATTGGGTAGGTTTTCTGGCCTGAGTGTTAATTTGTTTAGTACACTTTCATCCCGCTCTTCCTACAAGGAGGTCAAGGCAGTATACATCATTCTCCCCTCCTCCATTTTATCCTCATAACAACCCTATGAAGTAGGCTGGGTTGAGAGAGAATGACTGGGCCCAGGTCACCCAGCAAGCTTCATGGCCCATAGGGCTGCTGATGCTGACTTGGGAAATTCCTGGAGGTTTTGGGTGTGGCGTCTGGGGAGGACAGGGTTTGAGGAGGTGAGGGGCTGTGGCTCTGTGGTAGAGCATCTGCTTGCCATGCAGAAGGTCCCAGGTTCAATCCCCAGCATCTCCAGTTAAAGGGACCAGGCAAGTAGGTGATGTGAAAGACCTCAGCCTGAGACCCTGGAGAGCCGCTGCCGGTCTGAGTAGACAGTACTGACTTTGATGAACCAAGGGTCTGATTCAGTTCAAGGCAGCTTCATGTGTTAATGAGGGACTTCAGCAAGATATAATGCCATAGTCTACCCTCCAAATTAAAGCAAATCAAGATGTTAGGTAACACTTAGGGTTGTCAACTCTGGGCTGGGAAAAACCTGTATCCTGGAGAGGGGAGGGACACCAACAGGGTATAATTCCATAGAGTCTACCCTCCAAGATAGCCATTTTCTCCAGGGAAGCTGTGTAGTCTGGAGATCTCCAGGCCCTACCTGGAGGTTGGCAACCCCACAATATGTTGTTTTTCTGGCATTTTATGAGTATGGGGGAAACAATCTATAGGTAGGTCAAATAACTATTCATCTGGGAAGGGACGGGCAGCTATTGAATACTAACACACCCCAAGAATGCATGCAACCCATTCCTACGTGTGTTGGAAGCAGCTCCACAGAGTGTAGGGGGGTTACCACACTTTGTATTCCCAGCGATGTATTAAGAGTTTGAAAATGTTATAAAAAAAATCGCTTCAAAAGGGTTTTTGGATACCACGGCTTATAAATGGTTGGAAGACGTCTTCACAGCTAAAGGGACCAAACAAAGTGCGAACAGTATTTTTTATAACGTTTTCAAACTCTTAATTCATCGGTGGGAATACATAGAAAGTGCGAACAGTATTTTTTATAACGTTTTCAAACTCTTAATACATCGCTGGGAATACAAGTGCGGTAACCCCCTAGTTTTAGCCACTTGTTTCAGAACTTGGGAGAAGGCAGCAGAACCACATTGTGACTATATGCGAGGACCTTTGGATCCTAGTTTCCATTGACTTGATTTGGCCAGATTGTAGGCTATGAATGATCATTTGCTTAGCTGGGGATCAAAGAGATGCCCCGAATGGGCTTCAACTCTGCAGTCATGAACTGAACCCAAAAAAGGTTGTATGCGTGTGAAAGAATGCGTGTGTGTTATATGTATTATTTTTTTGCCACGGTTTTTCATCCTACAGGTTGTTTTTTTTAAGTGAAGGGGGAAAGACACATTACAAATAAGTAACAGCATCTCGATTTAGGTTGTATCTAGAGTGCAGCGCAAAATGAAACTCTGTACCAAGAATTCCTTCTTAAGATAACCATTTTCTATAACATATCTGACTTGATCAAATGTTATAAACTACGTGTGTGGGATCATTTCCTGTGTATTTAAATGCTTCTTGAACAGGGAATGGATGGGGGGATTTTAAAAGAGAGCATGTTCCTTTATTCTCTGACTGTGGGAAATTTAAAGTTGAGGTCAAGTGTAAGTGTTGTGAACGATTTGTAATAGGATTGCTACCTTAACCGATTCTAATCTTATTAATGGGATTTACAATAAAAATGCATTTTTAAACAACAGTGAGTTCCAGCTGTTGGACCACTTGGTTGTTATATAATTCTGTGTAGTGGCAGTCCTCGTTCTTTGGGTGTGCTTAAGGTCAGAATGGTCTGGGTATTAAAGATGATGATGATGATGAAGAAGAAGAGTTGGTTTTTATATGCCGACTTTCTCAACCACTTAAGGAAGACTCAAACCGGCTTACAATCACCTTCCCTTCCCCTCCCCCTGTGAGGTAGGTGGGTCTGAGAGAGCTCTAAGAGAGCTGGCTTCATGTGGAGGAGTGGGGAAACAAATCCAGTTCACCGGATTAGCCTCCACCACTCATGTGGAGGAGTGGGGAATCAAACCTGGTTCTCCAGATCAGAGTCCACTGCTCCAAACCACTACACCACACTGACTGCAAAGTATTTTAATTATGAAAGAATGTCTACTTTTAAGAACTAAAGTACATCTTTGGATCCCAATCAGGATAAGATTTGAGAAACATATTTTCTGATAGGCATATCTGAAAGAGCTTTTCTTCTGTATTCCTGTAGCGCTTCAAAGTTGCAAAGTCTTTGGCCATTCTTAGTTCATTTACTTGACGACGCCAATGAAACTAGTACCCCTATCTTTTTCAAGCCACTTTAGTGAACTTTATGTTAGGGATTTAATCCTGAATTTCTCCCACCACACACAACTGCCTTATACAAAGTCAGACCATTTAGTACATCTAAATGTACTAGGGACGGTTTCACATATCCCGAGTAATGCACTTTCATTCCACTTTCAATGTACTTTAACAATAGTTTGAAACTGGATTTCTCCGTTTCACACCATAAAACCCAGCTGCAAAGTGCATTGAAAGTGCATTATTCTGGGTGTGTGAAAGCGGCCCTAGCCCTGTTTAGCATTGTCTGCTCTATTCCTAGGGCAGAAGGCAGAGGTGTTCTCCAGTCCTTGTATCTAGAAATTCTGGGGCTGAATCTTTCTGACTGTAAAGCATGTTGTCTATTACTGAGCTATGGCTCCTCTGCTCTAGGACCTAAACTCTAGACACTCTATCATCCTGGTCCACATGTTCATTGTACCATTTGAATGGCCCTTAATCCGAATCCTCATGATTTCCTACATGCGTGCACCCCATTAAGAAGAAAGCATGAAAACTGTACATAGACTGTTGCATCACGTGGAGATCACACGACATGTCCATTTCACATCTGCAATACACACTGTACATATGCTCCAATGCTGCAACCGATTACACATGTGATGATCTCCATGCGTCTTTCTTAATTTCCTTTGACAGAAGAATGCCTTTAGCTTGCAGTCCAAAGTTCAATCCTTTTGTTCTGAAAATAGTAAAGACGAAGCTGCGTCTACTGATTTTCTTCCAGTCAAGCTGCTGGTAGGTAATTTTCTTCTGATCTGTTGGCAACTCTACTGGGATCCCCCCCCCCACTTCCCATTGGCCTCACCTGGGACTGGATCTCTTTCCCCCCATACTGAGCCTGTCAAAATCCTACGTTTCTGACATGTAATGTTCCCATGTTGTGCTGGCCAGTTCTTGGATAAATGTGCTGTCTTTCTCTCCCCATTTCATTGTTTGCTGTTGCAATGAGATTTAAACATACGGATATGTTGCTTAATCCTTTAGTACAGTGTCACAGATGGTTGAAAATGTTGGCTGGCTAAAGGAAGTTCAAATGTCCGGGGGGAAGGAATGTCCCAAACAAAATTCCTTTGCAAGCATCTCTGTGAAATTGAAAGAAAACACATTATTAGTTTTCCCTGAGCAAAAGGGAGAGGGGTGATTGCCTCCTCTGCCCCTTTACACCAGGTGGAGAAAGTCTTTCTGCTCGTGTGGTTGGAAGAGGGGATGAGAAGGAACTCAGCCAACGGCAGCCAAAGAAAGTACTCTTCTTTCTGGTTCTCAACACATTCTTTTTGATCTGCGTGGCATGCAGAAGGTCCCAGGTTCAAGCCATGGCATTTCCAGTTAAAGGGACTAGGCCAGTAGGTGATGGGAAAGACCTCTGCCTGAGATCCTGGAGAGCCGCTGCCCGTCTGAGTAGACAATACTGACTTTGATGGACCAAGAGCCTGATTCAGTATGAGGCAGCTTCACGCGTTCATGGGCTTCCCCTGGGCTGCGGCTCAGGTGAGCTCACACCCTGCCAGAAGTTCTGTGAGTCTTTAAAGTGCCCCTGGACTCTTGCTGAGACCCTGGAGGGCCGCTGCCGGTCTGAGCAGACAATACTGACTTTGATGGACCAAGGGGCTGGTTCAGTCTAAGGGAGCTTCATGTAGATAATTCCCAGTGGGTCGCCGTGTTAGTCTGTCTGCAGTCGTAGAAAAGGGCCAGAGTCCAGTAGCCCCTTAAAGACGAACAAAAATATTTTCTGGCAGGGTAGGAGCTTTCGTGAGCCACAGCTCACTTCTCCCAGCTCACGAAAGCTCCTACCCGACCAGAAAATATCGTTGCTAGTCTTTAAGGTGCAGCTTCACGCGCTCATGTGACACCGAGCCACATTTCCCCGTGAGCCGAGCCCCCCCGGGCAAAGCCCCCGCGCGGAGTGCACGCCGGGAGTTGTAGTCCTCCCGAAGGGGCCAGTACGCTGGCGGCGGGCGGCGCGCTCTCCCCGGCCGGGACTACATTGCCCAGGCAGCCGCCGGGGCGTATATAAGGAGCCGCGGCGAGCCTGTGGAGCGCAGTCACCATGTGGCTGTGCTGCTGAGCTAAGCCGGGAGCGGCGCCGGGGCGGAGCGGGGTGGGAGGAGGAGGAGGAGGAGGAGGAGGAGGAGGAGGAGGAGGAGGAGGAGGAGGGCTGCTGCCGCCGCTGCTGCCCGCATCTCCATCCCTAACGGAGCCCGGCGGGGCGTCCGGGCTGCCTCCGGGACCATGGGATTACAAAGCGGCTCGTAGCCCCGCTCCTCGCTGCAGCTCCCGGGCGAGCCAGAGCCCCTTATGCGACCAGGTAAAAGGCAGAAGCGGGTGGCGGCGGGGCGAGAGCTCCGAAGCAGCGGAACTTTTTTTCCCCCTGGGGGAGGCTGGAGCTCTTGGCTCGCCCTTGTGGGGGACGCCTTTGCCCTGCAGCGTTTGCAAGCCCCCCAAACCCACTCACTCACTCCCTCCCTCACTCCGGCCGGTTCTTTATCAGATCGCCCCGATCCTGGCTGCAAGCAACAGGATCGAGCCGCGCTCCTTTATTCATGGAAGGTTTTGCCTTGGATGTGCCGCTCTCTAGATGCACCTTTCCCCCCATCCGAATTCTCAAAACTCTGCACGGGGGCTTATGGTTGAGTTTTGGGAATGTGGCTGGGGGGAAACGTGCCTCTAGAGAGTGGCAAAACCTCCCGTGTATAAATGGCATCTTCTCTCTCTCCCCGCCCAAGTTTGCAACTCTGGCCAGCCTCGGGACCGACTTCTTGAGATCTGCGGGGAGGAGCGCGAAGGGCAAGGCGCCGACCCCGCTGGCCTGGCTGAGAAATGCACGGGAGGCTTTGCCTTGGATGTGCTCCTCTCTGGATGCCTATTTTCCCCATCGGAATCCTCTGAACTCTGCGCGGGGGGTTATTGTTGAGTTTGGGGCATTTGGGTGGGGAAAGCGTGACTCTAGAGAGGGGCAAAATTCAAGGCAAAACCTCCCAGGCGTAAATGGCCAAAACAAGCTACCGAGGAAGCGAGGCCGTGATAAGGGTTAGGGTGGCAGGAGAGGAGGTGAATGTGCTTGCATGGGGTGGGATGGGGGGGCAGGGCTGGTTTGGGGAGAGAAATGGACCGGAGCGGACGTTTCCCAGACTTCTGGGGCTCAGTGGACACCCTCTCATTTCCCCCCTGCAAACTGCTGCTGTTAACGTGGATACGCTGACAGATCCTCCTCTGGTTGGATTTGTCTTCTGTGCAAAGCTGCTTGGAAGACTGGCTTGTCGGTAGCCTTCGGCAGCTAAAGTTCTGGGGGAGCGATTTATTAATCTAAACCGTTTCTATCCCGCCTTTCCTCCTGGTTCAAAATGGCTTACCAGAAGGGTCAAACACGTTTCCAGTTAAACCAGAATAAAATGACGTCGGCCAAATCTTCTCCCCCTCAAAAGGAGCCTGTCGTTCAACACCCCCCCCCCCAAAAGCCCTGGCAAACAATGTGAGTTAAGTATCTGAAGTTAAGTTTCTGAAGAAGTGAGCTGTGGATCACAAAAGCTCATACCCTGCCAGAAATTTTGTTAGTCTTTAAGGTGCCACTGGACTCCTAGTCTTTTTTTACTGAATGTGAGTTAAGGCGTTCCTAAGTTATTCCTTTTGTATCTGATAGAATGGGAGAAAGCTGGCAATGCTCAGCTCAGGTTCCCGATGCTTTTAAGTGTGGTGTTTTGGCCATAAAGTCACATCTGACTTATGGCGACCCATAGTGGGGTTTTCAAGGCAAGAGACATTCAGAGGTGGTTTGCCATTGCCTGCCTCCGCGTCACGCTCTGGTATTCCTTGGAGGTCTCCCACCCAAATACTTACCAGGGTCAAGGCTGAGAGTGTGTGACTGGCCCAAGGTCACCCAGCAAGTTTCCATGGCAGAGTGGGGATTCGAACCTGAGTTCCCCAGATCCCAGTCTTACATCTTAACCACTACACCGTGCTGGCTCTCTGCTTAAGTGTTCACAGATCTGAAATATCAAGAATCTCAAAAATCCTCTTCAAATTAGGCATTTGAGGCAGATTTTCTGGGTGAGTGGGACATTGTTCCTGTGCCAAAGAGTAACAGTTTAACTGTACAAACATGCACGGATCCGATCCCACTCCAGGGAAAGGATTTATATATGCATCATCATAATCGTTTATTTACATGTACAAAGTGCTTATGATTTCCTTTGGGAAACAAGGCGACTGGAACTATGCAAAGTATTCCAGACATGGCTGCACTGGAAGGGCATTGCATTATTGGCTGTTTTATGTTCAGTCCCTTAATAAATTCCCTGGTATGAAATTAATTGTTTTCACCACCCCCACACACTGAATGGATGTTTTAATTGAAGTAATCACCATGATCCCAAGATCTCTTTCCTGGCCAATGTCAGTTTAGGCCCCATGAAGATGGCATTATCTTCCTCCATGGGCATCACTCTTCTTTTATGGCCTTGGAATCTTGTTTGCCAATTTGCTGCCCATTCACCCACTTTGGAGAGATTATTATAGACCGTCACATTTGTCCCGAGTTTTCACCAACTTGAGCAAATTGTTGTAATCGACCAGCTTGGCAACCTCACTGGTCACCTGTAGCTACAGATCATGTGTGAATAAATTCACTAGCATCTGTCCCAGTGCAGGTCCTTGGGGAAACTGGCTGCTGACTTTGCACAGTATATAGTCTCTGTTACCTGGCTTTCCCCTTATCCCATGAGTATTAAACTTATTCAGGACCTTTTGATAAAGGACTTACTTTATTTTATTGTGTTGATTTTTATGCTTATGAGCTTTGGTTAGAAGAACTTATTAATAAAAGGAAAGGAAAAAGGGCTTAATTTAAAGCTTTTTGGAAACCCGAGTACGCAGTGTCTCCTAGACCATCTGTGTCTAAGTATTTGCTGATACTTCCAAAGAATTCTAAAAGTAGAGAAAATTGGGGTATAAAAACCAACTCTTCTTCCTCTTCTTAATTATTGCTGCTTTAATATTGTTTCCCACTAACTTACTTAGAGTAGACCGTAGTGGGGCCTGAAATTTCCCAGATCACCCCATGGGCCCACTTATAAAATCTGGTATTATCCTGGATACCTACTGGTCTTTTAGTAAGGAGGCCGGTTTTAGTGAGTGAGAGTAGTGGTGATTGTGCTTCTGTGGCATGTGTAGCATGCCAGGTACTTTACAAGAATTAACTCACCAACACCAGAGTCCTATAAGAGAGGGCAATATTCTTCCCATTTATTGAATCCTATAAACTGAGTCTAGCTTGCTGAAGCAACCACTGAGTCCATGACTAAGCAGTGGTTTTTGTTGGCTTGGCACCTGCTAGACAACACTAGTTACTAAGTTATGTTGGCATATAGTGAGTGTGTTTTTGTTTGGTTTTAGAAGGAAGGGAAATCTGAGCTCCCTGTGACTTGGCTGTCACTTCAGTTTTATTTCTAAGGCTATCTCAGAGGTTCCTCTATGTATTTTAAGTGTCCTTAAAATTGCTTGGGGATATGTAGATGGACCAGAATGTAGGCATTTTATTTGCAGAGCGGAGACTCCTTGTTGGCCAGCGATCAATGAAGATGTAAGTACCCTGCCTCTTTAGATGTAGTGAATCTAGTACTTAGAAACAGTGAGCAGTCTTTTCTTCTTGGTTTGGACTACACCACCAGTGAAGCCCAATATGTAAAGTTTTCAAATCATCATGATATTGGGCTTCCGCAGTACTCTGTCATCCCCTAGTCCTGTATTCATGGACAGAGTTTGTAACCTGTAGACAATGCTAAAATTAGCATACTGTAAGGTTGCTGGTTGTCCATTACTGGATTGCTTCATCTTCTCAGATGTTAAGGACTGAGACATTTACAAAATGTATAGAATGTGCTGTTATGACTAGATTGCAAAAGGACTACTCAGGTGTTTGACACAGTATGGTCTTAACTTCCCATGAGTCATAAAATCTTTAATCAATCTAGCCTCTGTCCCTTCTATCATCAATTTATCTAATTCTGAGCAAGGCCTCACCTGTGGATACTTAAATTCAAAGATTGAGGCCATGAACAGATGAGACAGATCTGTTTACAAATTCGAAAAAAAGCACCAGATTTGTAGAAAAATTTGACATCTTAAAAAAACACATTGAAATAATACATTGAAAATAATAGAATCGGCACCAGTAACTTAAACAAATGAATGCCCACTTGGTGGCTGTTGTGAGGTTTGCTAGGGAACCCTAACAGTATTGCCAGCCGTTACAGTTTCTGTCAGTGAAAGGTGTGTGGGGAGGGGGGAAGGACCCTTTCCAGGGCTGTTTTGGCCTTTGAGGGAGGACTTACTGGGTTTGGGCCAAGCAGCAGTCACTGGGTAACTTGCTGCAACGTGACTTGCATGACTCACTTAGGCCCAGCTGCTTGGTACTGTTAAACAGCAGCCACCTTATGAAAGCCAGTGTGGTGTAGTGGTTTGTGTTTCAAACCAGGAATTGGCAGACTCTCACAAGTCCTTATGGGTTCTCCACCAAACAATGGGGCCCAGCCAACATCATGCCAAGTTTTCCTGGGTAGAGGCTGCTGGGGGAGGGAAGGACGGAAAGTTGAAGATATGGGGCAGCGAGAGGTAGGTTGGCTGTGGGTGGAAATGAGAGAAGGAAGCAGAAAAAGGGGACAGGCTATGCAGACTGTCAGGGAAGGGAAAGATGAAATAAAAGAGGAGGAGAAAGTGAGGTGTGTGTGTGTGTGTGTGTGTTAAGTGCCGTCAAGTCGCTTCCGATTCATGGCAGCCCTATGAATCAATGTTCTCCAAAATGTCCTGTGCCCCCCTGCAAATCCTTGTGGGTCCTCTGCTTGTCTCTTCTATAGCTCCCCCCTTTGGTTCTAGTGATGCTAACATTTGGTTGCTGAATACCTCACTAGTTCAATTAGGGGCAGGCGATATTGCCTCACACTGTGAACGTCTGCATAGAAAATATGTAAGAGATAATTGATAGGCTGCCTGCTCCTCCCCTCTTTTCACAGAGAAAATTCTTTTCCACTAGGACTCAGACCAGAACAAACGATCATTTAAGGTCTTCTCTGGTTCTAAGCCATTATGTTTGGCTGTGGGATGAGGGAGGCTATCAAGTCGAGTAAAAGATTGGACTGAAAGAGTGAGGTGTCATTACAATTTTGGCATTACCTTGTATACTAGGAGAGCATGCTATATGAGATCTTCTCAATATACCTCTTCACCATTTTGTGTGAATAGGGCAACCATGTATTTTTCAGCTTTGGTACATGTAATTGGAAACTATATTTTTGAGGGTATGCATTTTGTCTACTGAAGTTTGAAAACACACACATTTCCCTATTCATACAAAATGCCAGTTGTGTGTACAGAGAAGGATCACACACAGGGGGCTTTTGCACATGCCGAATAATGCACTTTCAATCCACTTTGCAGCTGGATTTTACTGTATGAAACAGCAAAATCCACAGGCAAACTATCGTTGAAGTGGATTGAAAGTGCATTATTCAGCATGTGCGAAAGCGCCCATAGTGTGGCTCTCCTGATGTGCAAGGTAGGAGTGCCAAAAATTGTAATGGCCCTGAAGGCCTTAACTCTAATCAAGACCTCTTCTGTTGCCTGCAAGTTAAGTAAGTAACAATTGTGGGATTTTTCACAGTATTTCATAAAATAGTTTCAGTAAACCCTGCCATAGCTCCAAATGATAGATCTTGCTTTGAGTGGATTTGGCTCTTATTTTTATATCCGATTGGTTAGTATTCTTTTTCTGTATTACAGTTGGAAGTCTGAGAGATCAGGCCATCTAGTGATCTGATGACTCAAGTAATGTTTGGACTAGGCATTTCTCAGCTCACTCTCGTAACCCTGCCCTGCCGCTCTGGGTTGTCTTCAAAATCCTGCACCCAGATGTAAAGCAAGAATCCAAAGGAATGATTAAAGTTGCTTCTTAGCAAGCCTAGGTATTCTTATGACCAGTGGCAGTCTAAACATTTAAAGCAACATTACAATCACTGTAAAATAAATAAATAAATGTTTGAAAATACTGGTGGTGGTTTTTAGAAAGTACTGTTTTGTCAGAGGTGGATCTCTTCAGTAGTAATTTGAGAGTGTATTGGCTCTTGCTTCTCCCAAGCTTTTAAAAATACTTGATACATAAGTAAAGAGATGTATTATATAAACACCCATGAATGTTGTTGCAGATTTGGCTGTGGATGGTCTTAAATGGTCAAAAGATGGGCAGTTGCAGCTGGCTAGTTCTGAGGGTCTTGGTAACTAGTCTAACAGTCTAAATATTTAGTTGTTTCCTGGACTACAATAACTGGTGTTTTTTTTAACGCCACATACTTCCCAATTGTGTGCTGTTTAACTTCCCTTTCTTTCTTTCTTTCTTTCTTTCTTTCTTTCTTTCTTTCTTTCTTTCTTTCTTTCTTTCTTTCTTTCTTTCTTTCTTTCTTTCTTTCTTTCTTTCTTTCTTTCTTTCTTTCAAAAAAATTAAGATACTGAGATGGTCAGTCATTTTGGGGCTAAACAGTGATCCTAAGGGTGGCAAAAATGCAGTTTTGAGCTAAAGTGACCATTTGCTGGCTTTTAAAGGTATCCCTCACCCAGTTTACTGATTGGGGTGAGCAATTTTATCCTGCTAATGCCGCCTCCAAAATAACTGCCTGTGGTTATAAGTTGTCTGGATGTTGTATTGGGTGGAGTCAGAGGACAGAACAAGTTCAGTCCCATCTTGCTGAGTCACCATAAGTGTCTTGATAGCATTAATGCTGGTAGGTATGTCTGTGCCCCCCCCCCCCAAAATAAGTGAATTTCGAATTTGGGTGATTTTGGGGGAAAAACCTGAAATAAGCTGAATACCCATATCGGTAATTGTGTTCTGGCTTTTTAAAGGTTTTCTCGGTCAGAGTTCATTGCTTCAAACCACCGCTCTTAATCACTACACCACGCTGGGGTTGCCCCTTCTTCATAGAAAAGCATTGTGAAGCATACCTATTCAGTTGATTCGATGATCAGCTATCTGGCTTAGGCTTTATTCTCTATTTCAATATTCGGCCCCAAATAAACCTGAAAAAAACCAAAATGTCTTTTTTGGGTATATTTTTGTGTCGGTAAACCCAATATGCACAGCCCTATTGGTAGGTGATGCTTCCCCAGACTAGCAGAACAAAGACAGCAGGCTGGTGGCCACTACTCATTGCCCGTGGGTAGGTGGAAATTATATTGTGCAGAAGTAATGGAACAACCAACCTTTGCATGTCTCATTGGTAGGATCAGATGTGAGTGAGGCTATGGTTCAGTAAAAGAAAGGTACTTGTATCTGCCCAAGGAAGGCACTCGGATCCACTGCTATATACTGAGAATGACAAAGTGACAATTTAAGCACTGGTTAGGGCTTGATATGAACTTTTAGCCAAAAACCAGTAATATAAGCTGCCTTCTACTGAATCATACCCTTGGTCCATCAAAGTCAGTATTGCCTACTCAGACCCACAGCGGCTCTCCAGGGTCTCAGGCAGAGGTATTTCACATCACCTACTTGCCTAGTCCCATTAACTGGAGATGCCGGGGATTGAACCTGGGACCTTCTGCATGCCAAGCAGAGGCTCTACCACTCTACCCTTCCCCAACCATGGTCGCCAGAGCTGTCTGTGCTACAGATGACAAGTGCAGGGAAAACCAAGAAGCATCACCATTGCCTAAAAGTATAGTTCCACCCTGGCTAACTTGATGGACAGGACATCAGGAAACCATTTTAACTGGTTAATCTGTGAAGGGTGCCTAGATATGCTAGCTGTATGTTACCTTTTTTAGTCTAAAAATGAAGTCTGCTTCCAGTTTTAATCTCGGGGGGGGGGGAATCTGTAGCTACAAGTATAAAAAATTCTAGAGTACACAACATTCCAGTTGTCGTTGAAGGCACATGGACACATGAAGCTACTTTATACTGAATCAAACCCTTGGCCCCTCAAAGTTAGTATTGTCTACTAAGACCAGTAGCTGCTCTCCAGGGTCTTAGGCAGAGGTCTTTCACATCACCTACTTTGCCTAGTCCCTTTAACTGGCGATGCCAGGGACTGAACTTGGGACCTTCTGCATACCAAACAGAGGCTCTACCACTGAGCCATAGCCCCACCCCTGATCGTGATGCAGCTCCTGAGCACTTATCAAAATGCTGTGTGTGGGGGGGCACATATCAAAGACTTGGGTTGACCATGTAAGCTATTTGTAGCGAGGGAAACAGTACATCTGCTATCAGTTGGGAGCCCTGCTGTTGTCGTTCCGGGCGTCGCTTCTCTTTACTCAGAGCTGATCTTTGGGCATTGACAAGCTTTCACGTTCTAAATAAGGAATCGTCCCTGTGACTACAAAATGTGCATTATCTTGATTCTGGTTTGTGCTTACGCTGTGGTGCCTGTGTTGGCATCTCACAGGTGCTGGCAATGTGACAGAGATCAATTAGTGTTGGAGCACATGCTAAAAATATTTGGCATGGTGGGGTGCGATGTGTGTTGCTCTTCTTGTCATCAGAAAGTTGTTAACTGTAGCTAGTGTGGGGAGGAAGAAGTGCTGAAACAAGCAAAAGTAGAATTGGAACAAAGTGCTTAATTGACTTTTAAAAAGTCATCAGTTTTTGAAAATAAAATGCTTTTAAATGACCTTATACTGAACCAGACCATTGGGCCATCAAAGTCAGTACTGTCTACTTAGAAGAAGGAGAGTTGGTTTTTATATGCTGATTTTCTCTACCTTTTAAGGAGAGTCAAACCAGCTTACAATTTCCTTCCCTTCCTCTCCCCACAACAGACACCGTGTGAGGTAGGTGGGGCTGAGAGAGCTCTAAGAGAACTGTGACTAGCCCAAGGTCACCCAGCTGGCTTCATGTGAAGGAGTGGGGAAACCAACCCGGTTCACCAGATTAGTGTCCACCGCTCATGTGGAGGAGTGGGGAATCAAACCTGGTTCTCCAGATTAGAGTCCACCGCTCTGAACCACTACACCATGCTGGCTCTACTCAGGCTGGCAGCAGCTCTTCTAGGTCCCAGGGAGAGGCCTGCCACAACACCTACTGCCTGATTGTTCCAGCTGGGGACTGAACCTGGGACCTTTTGCATGCCAAGCAGATGCTTTGCTACTGAGCCATGGCCCCCTGCCCAGTTGGTTCCATAGGCCTAGACTAGCGGCCCTTGAAGCATCCTACACAACTGGTGATTTGCGAACCGAATACAGCCTACCAGCCGTATATGATGGCCCACCAAGGATTTGCAGAAACAGAGAGGCTGTCAAACACCTGATAGGCCACATTGCATGACTGTGTTTGGCACTGTCATAGGTTATGTAAATGTTTTCTCCCCCCCCCATTCTTATTTTATAATGTGCAGAGTGCTGAAGCAGGGGAGATAGTGCTGGCCTGCTCAAGAAGCGTTTGTAGGAATAAAGAGGCGTTTTAATAAAATGGCTGATTTTGAATTGTTGGGGGCTGCTGTGTTTTTTGGCCCTCAAAACCTCCTCTGATGTATATTTTGCCATTTAACCAACTCAGGTAGGCTTCCTGAATTTTTTTCCCCCAAGTAGCACATCCAGCATGTGTAATGCAAAACCCAAAGATAGGACTGTTAAAGCACGGAACGTTTTTGTAATATTTCTGGACGCAAAGTTAAGGATTACTGGAATGAGGAACAGTGGCTTAAAACAACTGTAATCGCAAGTGCAATGAAAACCCCTTTGTACAACAGTCTGTAAGCCTTATTCTAGATCTAAGGTCATGTGAATTTAGGGCAAGTGCTCAAACTCCCAGTTCCCTAACACTGTTAAATATAAAGGAATGTCTCTGAACTCTTATCACTGCAATCTTCCAGTTGTCAGAGGTGTTTGAAAATAATTTCCTTTTCTTCATGAGGGGAAGTGTGAGCAAATTTCCCCCCTCCCGTTGACAAATTAGACCATGCGCTACCAGTTGGCTGTCCCTGACTATGGGCTACTGTATCCCAGGAGTTAAAACAATATTAACCCCCTTCCATTACCACCTGGTGCTCATCACTGGCCTAGTAAACTAAGTTGCAGGAACCTCACCTGGAAAGGGGGAATTGGTAACCTAGTCTGAAGAATGATTCCACTGTGAGGGAAGGAGGTGTACTGGGGTAGAGACTGTAGAGACTACATTTTGTACTGCGGTGAAAGAGTGTTTATTGTGATCAAAAGAAGAGAGATGAAGGCTTTTGTAAGTCTCTGAAGAACTGCTTGGCATACACTGGGCTTGTAAGCGTGTGCCTCTGTGTGTTGTGCTCTTCTCTTGCTTTGGATTTTAGAACTTTTAAAATTCCTTCTGGGTGAGAGTGAGTGACGAAGGGAAGTGAATCAGTTTATAAATAATGTGTTTACTTCTGAAATCTCTGTTTGCTTCAGACTTGCTGAAGTGTGGTACTCTTCCACCTTCTGGCGGGTTGTATGAGTTTTTTCTTTCCAGTCTGTCCATGGAATGTCTCGGATACAGGTATATGCATGAAAAAGAGTTGGCATGGATACTGGTCATAGTTTTGATTTGGCGTATCCATTTTGTAAATGTGTTTGGCGGAGAGCAGGGATGTCTGCATACCCTGTGTGCCTCGTTCCCTTTTTGTTCCTGCTGCTAATAGGAAGACTATGGCAAACCGTGGATTTACCCCTCCCCTGGGTACTATAAGAATGAGCACATGGCAGCATCTTCCATTTACAGTGGCTGAAAAGAGGTGATGTGCATGTGTTCCACAAAAACATCTTCCACCTCAAGGTTTGTTGCTTGCTAATGAAAAATGGGGCATACCTCTTCTCCTACCCTTCACCTTTCACAGCCTGGACTGGCATTGTACATTGTGTTTCACTACACCTTTTCCCCTAGTGCTGAACTTGGCAAGTTCCATTTTTCATATCAGCTATGGCTTTCCTTTGCCTACTTCTTGTGAGGCAGTATGTGAGTTCTCCGCAGCATGCTTCAGGCGAGAGATTCTTCTGTGGAGGCTCTTGCTGGTGTACTTCTGACTCAATTCCCCTCTCCCAGCTGGCCTTAGAGAAGAGTAGGAGTGCTGCTGTTCAAGATGCCAAGGAGATCAAGGCAATCTTTAGCTGTTTTGTCACACTGCACTTAAAGACTGTGTTGCGTAAGCAGGAATTTCAGTTCTAGGAAGGTGTGCGTATGTGTGTCAACTTCAAGCGGCTAAAATATAGATCTGGAGTGGGATGAGATGCAGCCCATGTTCACCACAGACATCAGAATTGTCTTCTTTTTCAAGTTAAATCTTCAGTTCCTCCTTCGAAACGTGCTGTCATGAGCCATTCAATATGAGAATGAGCTTTGCTGTAGTCTTCCGTTTTGCCAGTGGCTCAAGATTCTTTCTCGCTCAGAGTTAGAAGATACGCTTATACAGGCTCACTTCTTGATGGCTGGTGGCTACACTCCAGATCCCACTTGGATGGGGCCTGACTCTGAGCAACTGGGGGAAGTCGGAAGTTAACCGGCAAAGGGCACAAATATGGATCTTTTGCAGTAGACTGGCAAGGAGGAGCATTGGAGTGGCAAAACTGTCTTCAGGTTGGGAATGTTGCCTACCTGTTCTGACCAGGTCATGATGTCATGATGCATACCTATTCTCTCCAGGATCAGAGGAGCAATGCCTATTAGGTGCTGTGGAACACAGGCAGGATGGCGCTGCTGCAGTCATCTTGTTTGTGGCTTCCTGGAGGCACCTGGTTGGCCACTGTGTGAACAGACTGCTGGACTTGATGGGCCTTGGTCTGATCCAGCAGGGCCTTTCTTCTGTTCTTATGTTTTTAATGTTCATTGATACTGTCTTCCAGGCCAGCACTGTCTGTTGCTCTTTACTGTATATTTATAATTAAATGAATGTCATAAAAAAATACCACAAGATACCAGAGGAAGTTCATTCAGTGATGGATGGGCAAAGGTCCTGCCCCTCTCTAGATCTGGCAGTCACCAGTCCTCTGTGACTGGAAAGATGAAACTAAAGCTCCATGCTGCTTGTTTGCGAAGAGCTGAGCTCTGTTTCAAAACGCCTTTAAATAATAACAGTAGGAAATGAACCGTGCCGACAATGGAATAGTGGAAGCAACATTGTACTATTTATTTCTTTTTATTTTTTATCTTTGTTGGGAAAGGTCAGCTCGAAAATCTTATGTTAGTTTCACGTCTTTGACGAGGAGAGCGGTTTGCAGAAAATGGCTTGCCAAACTGCTAGCAACTGCCTAATCCTGCTTTTGAATGTTGTGGATTAATACTGTTTCCATACATTGGTGAACTGCTTTGCTCAGCAGGGGAGAGTTGAGGCGATGGCGAATTGAATACAAAAGCTGGTTTTGCTGGAAACCAAATGATATTATTACTAGGATGTTAAACAGAAGTGCATCTAGGTTAACATGAACTTTCACACTGACTACTTACAGTGCTGTTGGTCCAAAATATTCAAACTTGCTGTCAGTGGGGCTACATACGTTCACACAAGTTATCTTCCTCGGATTCAGTGTTAGGAAGCTTTCCCCCCATTTCTCCACAGCATCATGGTGCATTTGTACACCTTCTTGAGTTTCTCCAGTTTTTCTCCAATATTTTTTTAATTGGTTTTTGGGGTACAGAAGGAAAAAAAGGAAAAGGGTATAGGGGGAAAAAACACATTAAAACATTATTCTCATATCCCGAACAACCTTCCTGCCAACCACCACTGATGTTTCTTCCCAGTTCTCTTATTCTATATAAAAGGCTTCTTATTCTACATTCTACCTGCTTATGCAATTGTTTTAGTTTCTCCCCCCAATTGTTCTCTTAGAATAGAAAATACAATCAGAATCACTTTTCATCTACTTATGCCTATTTTACTTAAAATGAATATCTAATCTTTCTTCCTTTAATTCACCATGCACTCTGATTTGGTCTTAAAATAGAATCTCGTCACTTGTTTATAACCTGCTTTCTTCATCTCTTAACTCTGTCTCAAATGTCTGTCATAAAATAGTTGCCATTTCTGCTGATGTTCTTCAGTCTCTTTTGAAGCTAATTTGTTAATCTAGACATTGTGGCAAATTCTTGCATTTTTGTAATCCACTCAGAAAGTACTGGTATTTTCTTATCCTTCCAATATTTCGCATAGGTAACACTTGCTGCTGTGGTTGCATATTGAAATAACTCTTTGTGAATGGGCTGTATCTGCGTTAAAATATCTGCCCCAGATTCAGTGGTGATAGGAAGGTTTCCCCCCTGTTTCTCCATAGCATCATGGTTCATTTGTACACCTTCTGGAATTTCTCCAGATTGTCTCCAATATTTCTCAAACCTGCTTTGCTTTGAAGTTTTGGGAAAGATTGTGGGAAAGCCTGGATGGCTGCCTTGTGGGTGGGAAAGTTTGAAACACCCACCCACCCACATGGCAACTATTTTCCCTGACCTTGTCCCCACAGTGGCCGTTTTCTCCCCCCACTACTGGTGAGGAAGTCTAGCTCCCTCTTTTGTGGAGCTAGAAGTCAGAAAGGCATATTGCCGCAACGGAAAGGGCTGGGAGTACTGTTATAATGGATAATTGATATGATATAGACTTAGAGCTGGAAGGGACCTCGAGGATCTTCTAGTCCAACCCCTGGCACAACACAGGAAATTCACAACTACCTACCCCCCCCCCCATTCCTCCGGTGACCTCTGCTTTTTGCCCAGAGGAAGGCAAAAAACCTCCAGGATCCATGGCCAGTCTGGCCTGAATAATATATGGTATGATATAAAAGTGCTGATTCTTTTTTTTTATCCCAAAAGTCCTTGTGGCCCAAGGGATAGGGTAGCCTCTGCTGGGCACTGGGGCAGGGCAACTGTGGGGAAATGTACCCCGTAGAACCCCTATTGCCACTGCACTTTACCAGTAACCATACCAGCAGCAGGGAAACCACCAAAGCCCATCCCCATGTGGAAACCACCTGTCCCTTGCTGTGGCCCAAGCAACCGTATGCAAGGGTAGTATCGGTGTCGCCGAGTTGGCTTACCATTGGGGCTCTTGGCTATCATTTTGGGGTGATTGCCCCATAAACCACCTTTAGAACAAGTCTGGCAGTTATCTGGGCTTCTTCCTAACTCCTTTTGACACACACTGCTTAGTTTAGGAAGTTTAGTAAAGTGTGAACAATTCCTACACACACATCCTGGGGCAGATGTTAAATCAGACTGGCGTAAGACTAAATGAGAAAAGTTTCATATATACTATGTACAATGCATGTTCAGTCCCCCTCTGCCTGCATGAGATTCATTTCCTTATGAGTGCCCCCCCCCCACACAGTGGCAGACCTACATTTTTGGGATCCTGAAGCTTGAACTGTTATGGGGCCCCCTTCGCAACCAGCAACAATAGGATTTGAGGGTCCAGCTGCCAAAATGTAGGCTATGAATAGATTCTGGCAAGCTCAGCGAGCCCATACAGCTGGGGGTTTCGGGAGCTACAAGCCTCCAAGAAAATTTTGAAATTTGACAAATTACAAGGACATTTTGAAGCCATATGAAATGGGTATTAGAGCATATTCTAAGGTCAATATTAAGTACTCCAACTCATTGGCTTATGATTCTATCACTAAAATAGCCTTATTTTAATAACAAAAACCTCCATCGATTTTGTTGAAAAATTCACTCAATTAAAAAACAAAGTTGCTTCAGGGCCCCTCCAAGATTAGGGGCCCTGAAGCTTAAGCTTCATTAGTTTCATAGTAGATCCGCCACTGCCCCAGACCAATGTTTACATTATTGCTTAAATATATATAAATTTAAGTATATAAATTCCCACAATTAAGGTACTATCTGTGCCTTTGGAGAATGGCTCTCCAGAGGTGCATTCACTCTGAGCTTCCAGTCAGATTGCAGTAATAGGATCTATGTTGGAAAGTTAACTTTTGTGCAGTTTTCAGTATGTGTCTAAAAAGCACGCTGTCTGGGTACTCATCCTTTCCTGTGGCTCATCTTGACTCACAAGTCAGTTCTGTCGGGGGGTCCTGTGACTCTTCTCTCGGTGCATCAAGTGTGGAAGATGGGAGCTATGATTCAGAGGTATAATGCATGCAGGAAGTCCCAAATTCAATCCCAGGCTCTGCCACTTAAAGTAATCATTGGGGAGCAGAGGAGGAGATTTTTGAAATGATATATATGAATTATTTTAAATCCTCCTGATATACTGTATTGAAAAGGTGTTATAAAGGGGGAGATATTTTAACATATTGTGTATAGATGATAATATGTGAATTCAATGTTTATTATTGGTGAAGTATTTTTAGAAATTCATAACAGTGATCACCACTGCAAGCTATTTTATCTATTCTTATCAAGTATTGTATAGGGTATCTTATTATTTATGTCAAGATATGTTATTATGATAATCAGCATTCAATGCGAATTATTATATCACTAGTTAACTGCTCATAATTGTTGCTATCATCGTATATTGTTTATTATATCTTATGTATTTTCTTCTTTTTCTTTGATGTAATTGTAACTGTTGTTGATAACATGGCATCTCTTTATCTCTTTTCTGTTCTGTTTATATTTATAAAAAATGACATCTTAAAAAAAGAATAGTGATAGCAGTGCTGGAGAACAGCTGGAGAGCTGATGCTAATAATATTTGAGAATATTGCTGTAGATTAGTGGTTCTCAACCTTTTTTGCTAATACAGGGATGTCGAACTCAAATACAAGGATGTCGAACTCAATCATTATGAGGTCCTAATATGACATAAATGTCTCTAGGGTGGGCCATGCCTCACCAGCTCAGATTGAGATGGGGTGGGTGGGATAGCTGGCTCGCAGGCCAGATAAGAGCTCTCAAGGGGCCAGATCCGGCCCACGGGCCTTATGTTTGACATCCCTGGTCTAATATATAACTATGGATCCTAAATTTATTCCTCAGTACCCCCTACCTCTGCTTGAATTTTATACTACTTGGTGTACAGTAAGGTAGGTACCAGGGAAGCCCAAAAGGAGGGCACTAAAAAGGTGAGGCACCACCACTGAAAAAGCCCTGTCTTAGGTTGCCACCTGCCTTACCATTGCAAACGAGCACTGGAGAACAGGGCTTGGAAAACAGGTCTTGGCAGTATGGGAGGAGGAGATCCTTCAAGTAACCTCGCCATTTAGGGCCTTAAAAGTAGGAACCAGCATTTTGAATTGCACCCAGAAACAAATGGACAACCAGTGCAACTCTTTCAGCACAGGGGAGATGCATTCCAAGTCGCCAGCCCCTGATAATAGCAGGACTGCTACATTCTGGCCCAACTGAAGTTTCAAGGTAGTTTTCAAAAGCAGCCCCATGTAAATTGAATTAAAAAGGTAAAGGTCCCCTGTGCAAGCACCGGGTCATTCCTGACCCATGGGGTGACATCACATCCCGATGTTTCCTAGGCAGACTTTGTTTATGGGGTGGTTTGCCAGTGCCTTCCCCAGTCATCTTCCCTTTACCCCCAGCAAGCTGGGTACTCATTTTACCAACCTCGGAAGGATGGAAGGCTGAGTCAGCCTTGAGCTGGCTACCTGAACCCAACCTCCGTTGGGATCAAACTCAGGTCGTGAGTTTGGACTGCAGTTCTTCAGTTTACCACTCTGTGCCACGGGCAGAGTGAATTACAGCAACCTAATCTGGATGTGATCAGAGCATGGGTCACTTGGGCCAGGTTCTACTTTTTGGGGAATGGCTGAAGCTGGCATTTTAGCTGAAGCTGGTAAAAATGGAAAAGACCTGTAGGTCAGGATCCAGTAGCACCCCTCAGCTCTGACCCTGTTCTTTGAGGGGTAGTGTGTAACCCCTTCCAAGACAGGCTGACTCTTAGGTCCATAAACTGCTTTGTCATTGACTAATAGCATCTTAGTTTTTTTCTGTTGGCTAATGTTTTGATTTGTGCATGGAAAACAAATGTGCTTACCTCTTTGTGACAATACCCAAGAATTTTCTTGCAACTGCCATGTTTAGGACAGGCTGTAGATCTCAGATAACTTTGAAGAAGGCATTGTGGGAGAAGTACTATGAAATTATGCGGTGCTGAACTCCTTACATTAGCTGTAAACTGTTAGCATGTGACTATTTTGTGCATGCGACAATAACATTGATATTACAAAATACTGTTGTCAAACCTGGGTATAATAGATGCACATAAAAGGAATTTCCATTTAGTTTCAGTAAGAGGAATATATAAGTTTTCCTATGCAAGCATACATAGCAACAGCCCTAATGAACAAGATTAAAAGCTGCTGCCCTTAGGAGAAGATTTATAGAATATTAAAGATTAGTGAGAACAATAACCTCATTTTCTCCTTTCTTCACTGAAGAGAGATTATGCAAGTCTGCTTTTGGAACTGGAAACTGTTTATTACATCCAGGTGATCTGGATTTTCTTTGTTTTGTTTTCATGTAGCTGTGTAAAAGTCTTCTGGTACAAAACACAGAGTCAGTGGCCTCAGCAAATACTATGTCATTATTGTGTGTTGTATGTGGCATCTGCTGTATCCAACTTTGGTCAAGCATTGTACTGTTCTACAGATGTAGACAAGCTGGAACGTGTCCAGAGAAGGGCAACAAAGATGGTGAGGGGTCTGGAGACCAAGTCCTATGAGGAAAGGTTGAAGGAGCTGGGTATGTTTAGCCTGAAGAGGAGAATACTGAAAGTGGATATGATAACCATGTTCAAGTACTTGAAGGGCTGTCATATAGAGGAGGGTGCCGAGTTGTTTTCTGTTGCTCAAGAAGGTCGGACCAGAACCAACGGGTTGAAATTAAATCAAAAGAGTTTCCGTCTAGACATTAGGAAGAATTTTCTAACAGAGTAGTTCCTCAGTGGAACAGGCTTCCTCAGGAGGTGGTAAGCTCTCCTTCCCTGGAGGTTTTTAAGAAGAAGTTAGATGGCCATCTCAGCAATGCTGATTCTGTGACCTTAGTCAGATGAGAGGGAGGGCATCTTGGCCATTTTCTGGTCATTAGGGGTGTGGAGGGGGAGGTAGTTGTGAATTTCCTGCATTGTGCAGGGGGTTGGACTTGATGGCCCTGGTGATCCCTTCCAACTCTATGATTCTATGAATTCTATGATTCTATCATTTAATACAATTATGAATTTTAGCAGAGAACCAGACAACTCAAGTCCTCAGACTGGCAATCACAGCGGAATAGAATTGCATACTTGGCTAGTTTTCATTGGGATTTGTGCTTAAACTGTTAGGATTTGTTTCAAGCGTTCACTGGAAATTGACTCATCCTATGGATTAAAATAATTTATCAGCCCTTAGACCAGGGGTGTCAGACTCGATTGTTACAATGGCCAGATATGACATAAATCTCACTTGGTGGGGCCGGGCCATGCCTCGCCAGCTCAGATCAAGAATGGAGGTGGTGCTGCCTTGGCTGGCTCACCGGCTGGATAGGAGCTCTCAAGGGGCCTGATCCGGCCCCTGGGCCTTATGCTTGACACCCCTGCCTTAGACACTGTTTCAGTAGAGAGCCAACATGGGTTAGAGTGCTGGACTAGGATCTGGGAGACCTAGGTTCAAATCCCTGCTCTGCCATGGAAGCTGGCTGGGTGACCTCAGGCCAGTCACATGCTGACAGGCTAATTTACCTCACAGAGTAGTTTTGATGATAAAATGAAGGAGAGAAGAAGGGTGTAAGCGACGTTGGGTCCCCACTGGGGAGAAAGGCAGGCTATAAATGAAGTAAATTAAATAAATAAGTGGATTTCGTTGCTAAGGCCTGGTGTACACGCGCAGCAGGATGAGGCGGTAGAACTCTGAGGTAAAATGGGGGAAAGCCACCCTTTTAATGTTCCACATGTCAAAAATTCCTGCAAATTTAGCACATCATAGAGAGATTCTAGCCTTCACATGTTATGCTAGTTTCCCATTTACAAGGAATTACTGATGTGGAGGAAATTTCACAAATGTAATCCGTCATCTGCTGATGTAAATGCAGTCCAGTCTGTCACCTCAGTACTTTGCTCTTCATCATCACCTCATTCTGTGTCACATCTGGACCAGGCCTAGGATGCTTTAGGAACGGACATCCTGAGCCTTTGGATACCAGTCTCATTCATTTTAGTTAATTTGCTTCCAATTCAATGTGATAGGGGGGAGGTGGTGCAAGTTGGCTAACTTCTTAACTTCTGCTTGGAGACTTTTGTGTTCTATACTGAACGTGGAACAATGTGGGGAATGAGCAAATTTGGGGCAAAAAGCAGAAACTGGAACTTTTAATTATTATTATTTTTAATCCTAGTGGGGATTCCTTCCCCCTTTCTGAAACTAGGTCTTCTAGCGACCCGTGACGCTCTTCATAAAGCGTGAGCTGCCTGGGTAAATGCTGTACATCTGTTTCACGCAGTCATCCTGATACTTTATTGCAGAGCGTGGATGTTTGAACAAGCAACTGTAAAGGGGGAGAGGCTGGTTTCTCTTCTGATAAGGGCATCTTCGTATCAGTCTCTGACAAGGAGGACAACTGTGTAGCTGCTCTCTTGTAGCTGAAGGTTGCTGCTGGGAAGAGTGGCAACGGTGGCACAGGACTTTGCAAGAGCAAGGAACCGTTCCCCAGTTTCGGAACCCAGGACTGAAGAGGGACGCAGCCATGTCTAAAATGAGGTGCTTTGGGGCAAAGTGGAAAGCTCTGGGTGGATGGGTAGCTGGATGTAGAGATGGAGTACAAGACGTCTGGGAAGCAAGATAAGTTGGAATAAGAATATATGGTGGTGTGTGTGTTTTTTTTATATAAGGTGATTGATTTAATTGCAAAATATTAATTTTTAACCAGGCTCATTTTACATTTGCAAGGGCAATGTGTGATAGAGAATACAGTTTTGGTTTGCATGGCTTAGCGGCATTAGGGTATGGTTTAAGATTAGGTCTTTGGTTACAAATGGAAGACCAGATCCGAGTGTCTCTTTTCTTGGCTCTTGATATATGGAGATGGGTGGCATCATTTCCTCTGTTCTCTCTCTCTCTTTTGTCTTGTCCTTACCTTTTCTTCTTTGAATATTAAGGACCCTTCGGCAAGACTCCACCTTACCAGGTGGCTTTTTAAAGGCTACCTGCTGAGTTACATAGCCGGCAGGTGTCAATTTGAGTAAGCTGCTTTCTTTAACAGAAGGAAAGAGATTGCATATTGCATCAGTCGTTGCAAATTACAAAGTTCTGATGAACCTGTCAGGTCCCTCTTTTTTGGCATCTGTCGATAGTATGCCTACCATTATGATCTGTGAGCTGTCCCTCCTAGACCTGTTTCTCTTTAAAGTAGTAAACCTTTGTTAGGCTTAAAATACTCCTCCATAGAAATCTGGTTGCCTGGGAGAAGAGTTGTACTGTAGCTGTTCCTTTGACATCCAGTTATTTGTGCAGATTTTTGTATTGCTTGCAGTCTAAAAAGATGTACATGGTGGGGTTTACCATCTCCATCTGACTGTCAAAGTTATCTCAGCGCAGGGTTTGTACAAAGGCCATAATAATTGGGCGTTGTAATGATGTAGATGCTCTTGCAACCCTACTGTTCTTATGCCGCTTCCTGAGTGAGCCACCTTCCAGTTATCAATTACTGAAGGCTGTACTCCGTGCCGTTTTCATTTACTCTGCAAATCTTCCACTAATCTTTTTAAAGAACAGGCTACTGTTTGTGCCTTTGGTTGGAGATGATGGACTGTTGTTTTTTTAATTCAGTGTGCTCTAGAGGTCCAAAGTATACCTCTGCATTTGTAGCGTGTGTAATACACCGCATAGTGCTATGGTGTGTCCTAGTATTAAGCACCTGCATTGATAGGTATGTTTTAAAGAAAATGTGTCCAACTCGCCTGTTTGTCAGATATAACTTCTAGAGATCCAGGGAAGGGAGCTTAAGATTTTGATACTGTACATGTTAGAGTAGTGGACCAACACAAGTATGGAAACAACAATGACCAATGTCCAACAGTGCAGTTAAGAAAACATAAGAGGGAGTGGCGATTTTCACTGATTTCCCTTACCTGCTGCAACTTACTGAGCCATCCCCTAAATTTTGTTTGTGAGTGTCATTGGACCCTAGGAAGCAACTTAGTGGGAGTCTGCAAAGCAAAAGAAGAATTGTTACCAACACTGGATTTCGTAGGTGCCATTAAGCATTCTTAACGTGGATGGTTTCAGGCCAGTATTCAGCAAAAAGACTAAAGTATCTGGTGACTCTGTTTTGCTTTGCCACACGTGTCCCACTGGACCTTAAGCAAAGATTAGAAAATGCATCTATCAGTTCTAAACTTGGGTTTTGCTTACTAGTTACTCCCCTTTACTTTGTTCTCCCCAAAGTTTACGTAACTTTTTCCCAAATGAAAAATAAAATAAAAATCAGCATAGAAAGGTCCCCAAGCCATATGCGTGACTTGCAGACTTCTAGTTTGCTTTGTTGGAAGGATGGTGTTATGTGCATGCAAAAGACTGTTTCTTCCCTCCGCAGACACTTAACACTATACTTTTAAGCATGTATACAGGCATACCTTGTTTTATTGTGCTCCACTTTATGGTGCTTCGCAGATATTGCGTTTTTGAGCAAGTCTGTCAGCGCCATTTTCCCAATAGCATGTGCTCACTTCGTGTTTCTGTGTCACATTTTGGTAATTCTCACAGTATTTCAAACTTTTCCAGTACATGTTTAAAGACATAATGCCACTGCACACTTAATAGACTACAGCAGGGGTGTCAAACTCATTTGTTACAATGGTGAGATATGGCATAAATGTTACTTGGTCGGGCCATGTGTACCATAAAATTTAATGCCAGGTACTGGAGATAGGCAAAAACAATTAACGATATTATTTTTTTACTTTATTTTTTTACTTAAAATGCAAACAAGCTTAAAACAATAACAATCTTACAGTATTTTTTTTAATAGCAGTTTTTGATAATTGACACCTCTGGACTGGAGGGGGCGGCTGCCTCAGCTGGTTCGTGGGCCAAATAAGAGCTCTCAAGGGGCCAAATTTGGCCCCCAGCCTTATGTTTGACACCCCTGGACTACAGTATAGTATAAACAAAACTTTTATATGCATTGGAAACAAACAAAAAAATGGTGTGACTTGCTTTATCACTCTGCAATATCTCCGAGGCATGTTTGTATTCAGAAGCAGGTCTCGTTGAATTAAATAGGACTTGTTCCCCACTTACTGCACTTGGGGTTACAACCCTAAATTCTGTAGGTCTGCCTTTCAAGCCTGCCTTTCAGAATGTAATCGGATCATGCAGTGGAATTGATTGGCAGTAGATTCAGCTCAGACAAAAGGCTATACTTTGCACAGCATATAATTATGGAAATCGACATCACAAAATGCAGTAATGGCTACCAGCTTAGATAGTGTTTTAAAAAGGGTCAGCTGCATTTATGGAAGATGGGGCGGTCACACTCTAGAAGCCTAATTGAACACTCTTGTTGAAAAGCAATACATTTCTAAATGACAGGTGTGAAGGCAAGCAGGGAAGTTTATCACCATCCTGTCCTGCTTGTGATATCCTAAAATGCCAGTGGGCAAGGAGAACATGATCTGGGTTGTTTCTTTTCTTTTTTTTAAAAAAGAGAACAAGCCTTGAATCAGAGTCCAGAAACATAGGATGCTCTGAAGCGAGGACCATCGCACAATGCTTTTCTGATGTTTGGTCCTAGAATTTCGTGTACCTTGTGCAGGAAGGGAGATATCTATGATGCAGTTCCCAAAGCTGTTAGAAGTAACGGGATTCCAGTAGCTGAATATGTTTCTTTTAGTTCTAGAATGCTGGTTGGCTTACAAAGCAGTCAGACTCATTTCTGGTACCTTTGTGTCTGCGTTGTGCTATCTGTTTTTTCCCATTTGGGAAGAGCTTTTATAATGCCACATTTCTTGTATTTCCCCCCTCATCTATTGGGATGACATTCAAGTGGCTAAATACAATTTGGGGTTGTAATTGTAGCTCATTTAACTCTCTCTAGGGTAACAGTGCCAGTTAATTTAAGTTTCCCATCTTGCAGCAAGGCACATAAAATAACCAATAACGGAGCAACGAAGTCTGTCTCTTGGAATAAGGCAGAGCACCTGGTATGAAAGCTTGCTAAAAATATTTTTCTGAACCCATAACTATGTGAATGGCTTATTTCAAAGGCTGGTTAGGTCATTTGAGTACTAACATTGGTGTTTGCATAAAACCTGTAGCCTAACTTTTAATAGATGTATTGTATCAGGGAGCAAGAAATAGTTGTCCCTCCTTAAATATGCATTCTCTTGCCATCGCAAATATTTACAAATTTCATGCTGCTAGGCGTGTCATCCTTCCTCGTCTTTTCTTTAAAACGAATAGAGGCCTTTAATACAATTAACATCCGGATGACAAGCAGATGGCAAAAGACAAAAAAATAAAAGGAATCTTGGTGGCACCTTATTATTTTTTTTAAGCAAAAGCTTTCATGGGTGATAGTCCTTTTGTGTCTGATAATATGGACTCCACCCGCAGAAGTATGTGCTTCAAGAAATCCATTCTTTTTATGGTGCTGGATCATCCGGTCAACCCAGTTTTCACTCATAGTCCAGTTCCTGCTCCATGCCTCCAGCTCTTGGCTACCAGCTCCTGTTGACGGCCTCAAAGTCTAGGTCTGAGGGCACTACCCCAGAGGAACCTGACTGAGCTTGCCTGAAGAGCACAGGACACTTGCCCTGAAAATCCTGTGGGGTCACCACAAGTCGGTGACTTGATGGCACCTCCCTCCCCCCAGTTTTCACTCATAGTATGTTATGGTCCTGTAGACTAAAGACTGTTGGTAGTTAAAGAAGCTACCTACCTTCATTCCAGCAGCAAACAGAATCCATCAGTGTAGTGAGACCAGATCAACATCTGAACTTCCTCTGTTTGTTCAAGAGCAGAGCTGGATGAGTCCATTCATGGTTGAGGGTAGGGGATATCCAGTGCAGAAATTTTTCTTTCCAGTTGATCTCTCCTGGCAGGTTTGAGTTGGGATGAAGCAGATTACTAGTTATCGTTTCAGAGCTTTTAAGGTAATAAAATCCTCAAGGAAAAGTAAATGTTCAAAAAGTTGGCAAGAGTTGCCCTACACTTTACAGAAATAGGCTTCATTTTGTTCAAATCAGTAGTACAGATGTTTTTCTAGAACTTTTTACATATTAGTTTTGAACATTAAGGTAATGATTGTATCACTGGAGAATTAGAAGCAGGACGCTCAGTATCAGAAACAGAGCCTTGGTAAGGTGATGAAGAAGAGGTAGCGTAAGTTAGGTGTTAATGGTCTTGGCTTTCAGGGGCAATTGAAAAACAGGGGTCAAGATGATCTGAAGAGTGTTCTAGACAAGCTTGCTAGTTCTCACAACAACAGACATGGCCAGCTTTTATTAATCAATCACTGAGGCTGTCGTTAATTAACAATCACTGAGGCTGTCGTATTTTGGTCATGTCATGAGACGACAAGAGTCACTGGAAAAGACAGTCATGCTAGGAAAAGTTGAGGGCAGCAGGAAAAGAGGAAGACCTAACAAGAGATGGATTGACTCAATAAAGGAAGCCACAACCTTCAATTTGCAAGATCTGAACAAGGCTGTCAAAGATAGGACATTTTGGAGGACTTTCATTCATAGGGTCGCCATGAGTCGGAAGCGACTTGACGGCACTTAACACACACATCTCCCTTCCATAAAGTATATTTAATATGATATGTGAAGCTATCTTACACTGAGCCAGTCCATTAGTCCACCTAGGTCAATCTTTTCTGCTCTGACTGGCAATGGCTCTCCAGGCTCTCTTCCTTAGATCTTATAAATACTGATGCAAGACCATGAGTTTGGATATTTTTGTGCACAAGCCCTGCCACTGAGCTGTAGTTCTTCCTCTCGCATATGTGTACAGCGAAATCCTTGTTCTCCTAAATAATGGTCTACTACCACTTTATTCCCCCAGTGTTGTTTTCCTAGAGTTGCTAGTGGAGCAAGTCATTCAATGAAAGCTAGAGAACTTCTCCTAAGACTTGCAGAAAGTTAGAAACTAGCATCCTTATCCTGTGTGTGTGTGTTAAGTGCCATCAAGTCGCTTCTGACTCATGGTGACCCTATGAATGAAAGTCCTCCAAAATGTCCTATCTTTGACAGCCTTGCTCAGATCTTGCAAATTGAAGGTTATGGCTTCCTTTATTGAGTCAATCCATCTCTTGTTGGGTCTGCCTCTTTTCCTGCTGCCCTCAACATTTCCTAGCATGACTGTCTTTTCCAGTGACTCTTGTCGTCTCCTGACGTGACCAAAATACGATAGCCTCAGTTTAATCCTTATCCTAAATATCTATATTTACAGAATAGAATGTTCGGTCGTATCACACAAGTAACTTTTTGGTATACCACATCCGAAGCAATTTAGGGGTGTGTGTGTGTGCGTGAAGTGCCATCAAATAGCTTCCAACTCATAGCAACCCTGCAATTTAGGTATGGATGCAAAAAGTTTTATTTCTGCAGAGTAATCTGGATCTTATCATATAGAGCCATCCTACACATTCATAGAAGGAAGAGCCATCCTACATATTCACAGAAGGGAAAAAATAGTGAAATATTAGGTCAAATTGGTTTGTATTGGTATTTCTTGAGTTCGGCTCCAGATAGTGTTTGTTTCTCCCTTCACATCCATTTGTTCTGATATTATGCCAAGAAAGATTCTTGTTGCCTTGAACGGAAATAAGTGTGACCTCTTGCATTCTTCAGGGCTAAATCATGGGGAGTGAGTGGGAAACCTCATGTATGCTGAAGTAAAACTGCACAGACGTCCTCTTCTGGCGGTAAGTTGGTGTACAGCTGTCGAAGTACTTCACATCCTGTTTGTACTGTCCTCTGCACCAGAATCTTTAGGCATGAGGGTTTTTTTGGGACAGTTATACAGTGTATATAGATCATACCTGAACTGTATATTTTTAAACTGACTTGTGAACTACTACATCAACATACCTATAGCTGGGCTTTCAAGTCCTGCATGTAGTCAGTTAAAATTGGGGTTCACATGCACCTTGAAGCTGAGCATGGCATCTAAATTTTACTCTAGTCCATCTTTATGCTGTATGGGTTCCATCTCTTGATTTATTCTTGTTTATGCCTGTCCATTCTTCCACCTGAATGCCTCGACTGTTATTGATATGGAAGGCATCGTTGGCATTATTGACATAGATTTTTGGTTTAAAATTATTTAATTCTTAGATTATATTATAGATTTTAATTGTGTGCTGTGTTTGGGGGGTTTGAGCAGTAAAGCGGCCCACTGCGATGTGGCGCTTCTGGGTGTAAACCGGAAGTGGCACGATTGCGGCTGCATGCAATCCTCACTCCTCACTCCTTTGCTAGCCGATGAATGGGCAGGCAATTGCCCACCAATCCAAGCGACCTGGCAACCTTGTGTTAAGGACAGGATGTTTTGGAGGTGATTAATTTATAGGGTCGCCTTAAGTTGGAAGCTACTTGATGGCACTTAACACACACAGGGCATTGTACACAGTTCTTCCTTTATCCTCAAAACAGTACTTGTATGTTGAGAGGTAGTGACGGGTCCAGAGTCACCCAGCAGGTCAAATGAGTGGGGGTTTGTCTAGCCCCAGGCCTAAAGTGTGTTGCAGCAGCTGTGGAAGCAGATTACGGACAACTTTTAAACTCCTCTTTGGTCCCTTAGTACTATTTTTTTTTATCCTCTACCCTTGGGTTGATCCTGTAGTTGGTTTAATAAACTTGATATTTACCTTTCTCAGTAAACAAGGTGATTCAGTGAAATGGGAATGTTTATCCTGTTTACACTGTCAGGGATGTGTTTTGCAGTAAGTGCAAAATTTCTTGCAATTTAGTTCTCTCTTGCAGAAGCTGTTTTCATATCTGAACATTTTTTTGAAAATGTCTGTACACTGGCACATCTAATTTGTGTTCTAGTTTAAGGGTAGGGAAGAGGTGGCGATGAAGGATTTGATCATACTTTGTAGAAACTGCATACTTGTTGCTGAAATTCTTTAATTACTTTCAGGTTGCTGTGAGGGTCAATGATGAAATGAGTAAGCAAAATGATATGGATGTTCTCCTGAAACCCCTGCATCAGACCGAATGTTCTTATAGGAAGGGCAAAGGTTAAATAAATTTATTCCATTTTATTATTTGAAAAATATTGTTACTGAGATGTAAAATATTAACCCTGTCTTTGAAACATTACACTGGATTTGCACTACAATAATTACATCAGGTTGTACTGCTACTTTAACTTCCATGTTAATTTTAATTAGTGCTACTTTTCGCACTCCTGTTTCCTTGCTAATTTACCTGGCTCTGTTTTTTCCATATTTTTGCCTGTTTTTGCACTTCATGATGTGAGAGAAACTCTGCCCTTTACGTTCACTCCCAAATTGTGGAAGCTCCTGCTTCATGGTTTGGGCTCTCATTTCACATATGATTAATAATGTGACCATGTGGCTGGGGTGTGTGTGTGATGGCATGCATCATTCTTGCATATTTGGTACTTTCACCCCAGTTGTGCACAGCATTTTGTCACTCATTTCTAAATGGAAAATAGACACTCATACCTATGTGTGTGTAAAGTGCCGTCAAGTCGCAGCTGACTTATGGCGACCCCTTTTGGGGTTTTCATGGCAAGAGACTAACAGAGGTGGCTTGCCAGTGCCTTCCTCCGCACAGCAACCCTGGACTTCCTTGGTGGTCTCCCATCCAAATACTAACCAGGGCTGACCCTGCTTAGCTTCTGAGATCTGACGAGATCAGGCTAGCCTGGGCCATCCAGGTCAGGGCACTCATACCTATAGGGAATGCTAAATAGGAGGTAGACTGAGAACATTGTGGATAAGCAAAAGTTACCCTTGTTATCACAGTGTCCGGGACAGGTCCCATTTTGCGGACTAACAGTCCATTCCTGGGGGTGGGGTGGGGGATCCACGGCGGCTGGGAGCAGCGCAGCTACGCTGCCTCCTCAGAGGCTTCCAGGCTGCCGCGGAGAATAAAAAATGGGGCAGATGCCCCCATTGAAAACACCGGGGCTGTGATACCAAAAAAGGTGTCATAGCCCTGCTGCAGCAGTGAGGGGCGTTCCTGGGCTGGAGGGGATTAGGAAGCTGACTAAAGTCAGCTGTGCCCTGGGAATGCCCCCCCTCCACGCCAACGTTCTCTTCTGGGATTTAGTTCCCGGAGAGGCTGTGCCGGCGAGGGAGCCCCATGCAGCTCCGCAGCGCTCAGGCACTGACGGGAATGCCCCCTGCGCCAGTGTAAGTGCTCCTTATACTGTGATAAGTGGGCACTTATGCTGCTGCAGGTCATGCCACCTCCAAACGTCTTTTGGTCACCCCTCAGGAATGCGCTCTTAGTATGTCAGATTTGTCTGTGCCTTGCTGAATTTAGTTCAGACTGAACAGTGTGACAACAATGTCTACTCTTATTTGTATAGGTCTGCTCTAGGATCAGCTGGAGTGTGATGGAAACCAGGAAGTGGCTGCTTTATATGGTCAATACCCACCCACTCTTATGTGTGAACATGTTTTGTTTTTTTAGAGGAAAGCTGTTGAACCTGTACTCCTCTGTATTGCCAAGAGGAAAAGGGTTGTCGAAGGCTTTCACGGTCAGAGTTCATTGGTTCTTGTAGGTTATTCGGGCTGTGTAACCGTGCCTTATTTCACCATTGTTTGACAACAAGTTATTTCTTATGGGATAAAGAATTTTATGAACAGATTGATGGAGTAGCTATGGGAAGTCCACTCAGTCCAGTAATAGCAAACTTTTACATGGAATAGTTTGAAAAGATAGCATTAGAATCGGCACCTTACAAACCTAGTCTGGTTCAGGTTCGTAGATGATACATTTACTATTTGGAGCCATGGTGAAGAAAAATTAATGGACTTTTTAAACCATCTTAATAATATCCATCCAAACATTCAGTTTACCATGGAAAAGGAAATTGAGGGTAAACTCCCATTCCTTGATACCCTTGTCATCCGTAAAACAAACTTTCAGTTAGGTCACAAGGTCTACCGGAAACCAACTCACACAGATCGCTACTTACACAAAAACTCCAACCACCATCCCCGACAGAAAAGAGGATTAATCAAAACATTAATGGACCGTGCAAGACGGATCTGTGAACCACAGTTTCTCAAGGAAGAAACTAATCATCTAAATCACGCACTGCTAGCAAACGGCTATTCCAGAAATGAAATCAGAAGGGCCATTAAACCAAACAAAAAACAGAAAACTCAGGAAAAACAGTCTCCCATAGGAAAGGTATTCTTGCCATTTATTAAAGGAGTCACTGATAGGATGGAGAAACTTTTGAAAAAACATAACCTACAAACAGTGTTTAAACCCACCAAGAAAATACAACAAATGCTACGATCAGCAAAAGACAAAAGAGACCCCCTCACCTCTGCAGGAGTATATCGTATACCTTGCAGCTGTGGACAAGTTTACATCGGGACCACAAAACGCAGCATACAAACAAGGATAAAAGAACAGGAAAGATACTGCAGACTTGGCCAACCTGAGAAATCAGCAGTGGCTGAACATGGACTGACACAAACAGGACACAGGGTCTTATTCCAAGATGCTGAAAGACTTGACAATTCTACCAACTATTTTGTCAGATTGCACAGAGAAGCCATTGAAATTCATAAACATCAGCACAACTTTAACAGAAAAGAGGAGAGTTTAAGAATGAATAAGGCTTGGCTTCCTGTCCTGAAAACCTCCAGACTAACAAAGACTACAGTCCACAATAGCCATGCAGATTAGCTTTGGATTTCACACATTACCAGATCACTTCAGGATACAATGGTTCCATATTAATATACCACACCCTCATTAGCACATTAACTTGATACTTACAGTACAATGGTTAGCACATTGCCTTTGTTACTTTTTGCAGGACAATGATTCAGTTCAAACCCAACCCCTTTCTGACTATATATTACTCTTCCTACACACTTGACACTGAGAAACACTGTCCTTCAGTGTTACTCCTCTGAAGACGCCTGCCACAGCTGCTGGCGAAACGTCAGGAAAGAAAATACCAAGACCACGGTCACACAGCCCGGATAACCTACAAGAAGCAAGGAAAAGGGTTATTTTCCACTAAGAAATTGGGAGAGGAATACACAAGCAGTGAAAAATATAGATAGTATTGAAATCTCTCTGGTGTTTGAGAGAAAAGAAATCAACAAGCCATAAAACAGAGAATACATGCTTACTAACCTTCCATTGCCAGGAACGCCCCCGCCCCCAAAACAACAACAACAGTGAGCCGGACCCCTAGAGCAGGCTGGCTGCACACTGCTGTTCGGCAGTTTAGCCTGAGCTGAGGTTCAGATCCAGAGGTCTGCTTGTTTTTTTTTTTTGTGTGTGTGTGTGTGGGGGGGGTGTTCCTGGCAACAGAAGGGGCATATGCATTTATTCTCTGTTTTGTGGCTTGTTGATTTCTCTTCTGTGAATCTCTGGAGAGATTTCAATAACATCTGTCTCTTTTTTTCACCACTTGTGTGTTCATTACCTCCCAGTCCCTTGGTGAGAAAGAACCATTTTCCTCTTAGTAATACCCCCCTCCCCATATTGCATTATAAAAGTAAGCCTTTGCCTCAGATTTGCGTGTCCTAAAACTCTTGGATCTTAACAGCAGTAGGAAACCCTACCAAATCCTTCTATTTTGAGTGTCATGGGCAGCTATATACTTATGCCAGTCAAAGAAAACGGACTTTAACTTATGTCTGTGCTGACTGTTTTTCCTTAAGACAAGAAGAGGAGTGATGCACCTTTTCCTGGTGGGAAAGCAGGATTAAATTATATAAGCATGTTCACTTGGAAGATTAATGTCTTCCACATTCTTCCATTCCTCTAGGCATGATATCCAGGGCTGTAAACTCTTTCTGGCTGAAGCCTACATCCAACAACAACCAACTTTAAAGTATATCTTGTCTAATATCTCTACTCAGTAAATATTTTCTCATCTCTCCCTTAGGGCCGCCAAGCCAGAGATGTCCGACAAGATGTCAAGCTTCTTGCATATTGGAGACATTTGTTCTTTGTACGCAGAAGGCTCAACAAATGGATTTATCAGCACTTTGGGGTAAGGGTGGCAATTTTCTTCTGCGGCAGGGTGTGTCTAATGAGCTTGGCAGTGGAGAAAGATAGGGTCAGTCGTCTTGAAGCTGATGCAGTCATCTTGTGTTTAACAGTACTGGGTGTCTCTTTTTTCCCCACAGCTATAAATCCTGGGATAAGGAGTTTCCCAGGTGAGTGAATCCATTTCAGCAGAATCTAAACATTTCACTTGAAAGAACACCCTTAATAGTCTCTTCGTCTTCATTTTGCTGCTGCTACTGAGGGCAATCTCAGAGGAGTATCGGAGGCTGGAAGTATGTTGTTTATTATCCAAATGAAGATCTTGGCAGCAGAGGCCAATGAAAGGATAATAACATCAGTTTCTTCTCTTACTTAGAAAGGTGAGCAGGAAGGGATATGAGAGGGGGTAATGGGGTTTATTGACCATACAGAACTATGATTCAGTAGTCCGGACTGAGGTAGTCTTCCATGTTGTCATCTGGAAGGCTGCAGGAAGTGTCAAAGGCAGGGTTAAGAAGCTAGATAGAATGGGTACAGTTTACTGGGAACCTCTACTTTAGAAGATCTGTGCAGGGCAAAGAAATAATATTTAGTCATATAGAGACAAATGCCCAGCTTTGTTCATGGTCATATCAAAATTGTTAGGGTAGTTTTTCAAACTTCAGTTCACCTTAGACTGGGAGAACTTGCAGTGGTAGCCGAGAATATCTTTGTTTGTAGAAGCTATGACCATTTATGCATGGCTGTTTCCTCGCGGTAACCCCGCTGACTACTTCAGGGCTTTGCTTTGCTTTTACTTGCATTTTCCGACCATCAGGGGTCACCCCACTCTCCCCGTGTGTTTCCGTGTGTTTTGCCCACGTTTTCTGGATTTGTGTTAAGCCAGTATCATGAAAACGTCGGGGGGAAAAGTGAGGAGAGCGAGGCCACCTCTGGTAGTCGGAAAATGCAAGTGTAATCAAAGCAAAGACCCGAAGTAGTCGGCAGGGTGACTGTGAGGAAACAGCCTTGCGTAAATGGCCTGTGTTTACTACTGCCTAATAAAAATATTGAAGTAGATCGCAGTTTGAATGCTTGCTATCAGGTTGAAATTACTGCAAGACTGGTATTGTGGACTAGGTTTAGCATTTCCTGGCAGTTTCCTAGTAAGGTTTGGATTCAACCCCTTTATGGTGATTAAGTTCTTGGGGAATCCCTGAAATCTTGATCCCTGTGGGTAAATGAGACTACAAGGGTACATGAGTTGATGTTGCTGCTGGGTTGAACGTGGCAAAATGTATACATATGCAAAATAATCTAATTAATAATAAACTACTTCTGACAGATGGTAATTTTTTTTATTGCTGGTTCCCACCTCAGGACACTTTAAAAAATGCACCAAAGACAATGAATACACACATTTATAATAAGCAATAAAATCATATAAGGTTTAAAATCCATATGGAAACTTTTGACTGGAAAATATTTAGTATTTATTTGGAAATGGTTTAGTTATTAAAATAGAAAACAACATGAAGATGAGAGGAGCAAAAGCCAAGTATCAAGAGGAAGCAAACTTTACTTGGGATCTCGCTGGAGCAAATGCCAGCTTTAATTTTGGCCCAACTTTAGTTGAATCCCTTAACAATTGGTTGTGTGCAGATCCTGCCTTAAAACTCCAGGAAGGAGTTCCCTGGAATCAAGCACTGAAGATGTTTAAAACTAATTCAATTAAATCTAGAAATTGGATGGACATTCTGCAAGTGGGCAACATAAAAATATGTAATCTGTATCTTGGTCACCTAATCCAGTGAGCTGGTGCCATGTCACCAACATCAGAAAAAGCTGCAGGTGTGAGAAACGGCTGGACGTATACTTGGAACTGAAATGGGGGCCACTATGGCCCAGGCTAGCCTGATCTCGTCAGATCTCAGAAGCTAAGCAGGGTCAGCCCTGGTTAGTATTTGGATGGGAGACCACCAAGGAATACCAGGGTTACTGTGCAGAGGAAGGCACTGGCAAAACCACCTCTGTTAGTCCCTTGCCATGAAAACCCCAAAAGGGGTCGCCATAAGTTGGCTCCGACTTGACGGCACTTTACACACACACACACACACACACACACACACACACACACACACACACACACACACACGGTGTTAGTGGCTAGATTGTTGGACAAAGACTGGAGAGATCAGATGTTCCATCTGGCTGGCTATTCAGCTTGAGCTTGTGAGGATAAGATGGGGAGGAGAGAATCATGTAGGCTGCCATGAAGTCCTTTAGGGAAGGGTGGGATAAAAACGTGATTGCTAGATAAACTAGCACAAAAACTGAGTCTCACCGTCGCCAGGGCATGAGTTGCTGTAGCACTGTTAACCTAGAATATGTATGAGCACAGCCTGTGGCATTTCACTACTGAGAAAGTATTGAATGCTTTCCAGCGTTGGAGCTTTCGTGGAAAACGTGCATTGAACTTTGGCACCAGAATTCTTTTCTCGCTCAGCTCCCTCAGTCTAAAAATGTATGAGCATAAGTGTGTGTGTGTGGGGGGGGGGGGCTGGTTTCAAATTGGACCATTTATTTTTCTAGATCATCATTACTTATTTTGACTGAAATTTGCCCTGTATTGTCCCTGGCAAGAGAGGTCTTTCTGAGCATCTGCTAGGGATCGAACCTGGAGCTTTCTGAGTGTAGAGAATAAGCTCTACCACTGAGCCATGGACCCTTGCATCATGCCACAATGTGAAAGGAGTGAAGGCATCCTTCACATTAACATCATCTCTGAGATTCACTTTGAATTATTTGTTTCATATATCCATGATACGGTATTTTATTTATTTATTAGATTTTTGTAGTCACTGTTCCCCAAAGGATCTTATGGTGACTTACAACATGAAAATAGTATAAATGAGTTAATATTTTCTTTTTATGTTTCTTTTAACATTAAAATATGTGGCTAGACCATCCCACTAGCAAAACACTCCAAAGGCCGACCTAAACAATTTGGCCTTGCATGCCCAGCAGAAACTAAACAAGTCCAGCAGGGCATGGGTGTCATACAACAAACCAAAAAACGATACACAAAACATCACAACAGAAGCAGCAGGACCCCCCCCCCCAAACAACCCTACTGACAACAGTCCATAACGAGTAAATAAACAGAGGGTAAAACTCTAAAATCTTAGCGTAAGCAATAGGGAGTAAGAACTTAAAGCAGCCATGACATAAAAACTGGCTGATGAAATAAAGGCTGCTAAAAGTGATGTACAAGCGAGTAACAGAACAGTATCAAGCACAGAAAATTTCTAAAAGGTCTGGCAAAGTAAAAAAAGGCTGCTTAAAATTTTGCCATTTGGTCCCAAGCAAGCATCTGTGTGGGGAGAATACGCAGGTTTAGGGACCACTGTTGAAAAGGCTCAGAACTGAGTACAGTGTAGCATTGATGCATCCAGCTAACTATGGGCAAAAATGCATGGTCACTTTAGCCTCCTTTATTCCCTGTTTCAGCCAGGATTCAGCCAGGATCGAACACATGCATTTTCGCTGAACGTGCGTTCGATCCTGGATGAATCCTGGATGAAACGGGGAATAAAGCGACGATGCGTTTTTGACTTATGTTTTCAGTCTTTCTTGGCCGCTTTGTTCTGGACGCTTTAAAGAAAGAACAACCTGGGATTGTAGATTGGACCGGGGATAAATTGAAACTGTGTGGGGATAAAACGAGGGTGGTTTCCTAACACAATGATACCCAGTAGCTCAGGATCCACATGTGAATGTTCACATGTGACTGTTCGGCATGCCACTCTGTAGCTCTTGTGAGCACCACTCCCCAAGGTGGCATCCATCCTATGTTCCAGGAAAGTCGGTAAGGCCATTGCCCGGTTGGACTTGCGGTTGCTGCCTTGAATCCCTGCAGGGACTGTAGGCCAGGTAAGCTGCAAGCCTCCCCAAGTGAGGGGGCCAAGGATGAATGTAAAGGTCCCATCCTCTTCAGCAACCCCCACCCTTCTCCACAGCCTCTGTGCTCTCATTCTGGCATGCCGGCTGCTCTTTGGAGGAGAGAAAGCTGGTTGCAGAGAAGAGTAAAACCTCCTGGGAAAACAGCAAGCTGGCCACAAAGAGTTGCGGATGATTTCAGCCGGCTTCTCCAGAGCCAGCTGGCGTCCCTCTGGCTACTTTGGCAACCACACTTACGTGTCTGAGCTACTGTGCCTTTTGCTGAGGAGAAAACATGAAGGCGGAGAGGGAAGTCTGGCATAAGGGCTGGCTAAGGTTGCTGACCCAGGGGCAATATGGGAATGTAGACAGAAGGTGTTACTGAACCATAAAATAACTTTAAACACACTGTTTGGATGACATGGCCAGTTTTTACTGGCAAAAGCTGAGGATGCCTTGGCGTAGTATGGAAGCAGGTACAGGGACATCGACCGGCCCAAATGCGGTAGATGTGACACACCTGCTCCCGGTGCACCCACTGGGAGTCCAGGGATGGCGCCCATGGGATTTAACTGGGCATGAGCCACTAGGTGTTCCCCGCCACTTGGAAGGAGGCATCCGGACAGCCCCCGAGCTGGGCATGCCTTTTCCCCATTCCTCCTCCAAAATCCCTTATTGGGATCCCCATTGCTGAGAAAGGGGGCACACAGGCCGCCTTTCTCCAAACTGTACTTGCCCAATGCTAACACCCCTTACAATAACACTAAACATTAACAAACAAGAGCCATAAAACCAAGGGAAGGGGGGGCCCAGGACAAGCAGTGAAGGCAGACTGAGGAGGCAGGGGAAAGCCACCCTTTAAACCAGGGGTGGGGAACCTTTTTTCCGCCAAGGGCCATTTGGATATTTATAACATAATTCGCGGGCCATACAAAATTCTCAACTTAAAAATTAGCCGACCAAGCCCCAAGCAGGCAGCTGCCCCAGATGACCCCCCCCCCCAGTGCAGGCAAGCAGGCAAGCATCCAACTGGTGGCGCACTCGCCCACCTGGCGGCACAGGATGGTCTGTTGCACCAGCTGGGCGTAGCTGTCCAGCCACACGCCGGAGTTGCTCCTGCTCTGCATGGTCAGGGCCGGAATCTACAGCCGGCTCCTGCTACCTCCGCCTGCAGGGATGAAATGAGGACATACTGGCTAAGAACTCACCCCCCCCATGCACACGCATTCTGGCCCTGCCCCCTTTAACCCCTCCATTGTCGCCACTTCCGCCCCTGGCTCTCTTGTAGTACAGAGGGAATATGTTTCTCCACGGCCCGGGGGGGGGGGGGAAAGGGTTAATACAGTTTCTTGGGCAGTCCTAGCAGCTCCATAGCTAACGACTCTTCTGCAAGGGGGGGAAAAGGTTCCTTTTCTCGGCAAAACAAATTCACATCCGCCTTGAATAGATGCTATTCCTGACCGTGGGAGGGGGCGGATCATCAGTCTTAGATCCTTCTGAGCTAGAGATCTGCCAGGACCCACGAAGGGCCAGACCAAATGATTTCGCGGGCCTTAAACGGCCCCAGGGCCTGACATTCCCCACCCCTGCCTTAAACGATCAGGGAACGGACAGGAGAGAAAACTCCCTACTGTCCGTTCAACGAAGCAATGGTCCACCCCCAAGCCAGCGGGTAGGGCTGTTCTAAGCCCTTCCTGGCCGTTGCCAAAGGCACACGTGAAAGGCCTGCCAAAGAGCTGATTGTTGGTCCTTTCATCAGCATGGGGCAGCCATGCGTGCTGTTCTGCTCCGACCTGCCTGGTATCCTTCCCCCTTCCGTGTCAGCAAAACAGGCTCCTGGGTGAATCCAGGACCCTGGGCTTTAACAGGGTTGTGAGAAAGACAGCCCTAGACGCTTAGAGGTACTCTGGCAATTAGAACACTTTTAGGTTAATGCTTTAATGTTCATTGTTAATAGTTATATTATTGTATGTGTATATGTGTGTGTTTGGTGAGGGTGGCACCCAGGGCATGCAGTCATCATATGGCTCTTGTGGTTGATGGTAATAGCATACCAGTGTGGCGTAGTGGTTAAGAGTGGCGGACTCTAATCTGGAGAACTGCGTTTGATTCCCCACTCCTCCACATGAAGCCTGCTGGGTGAACTTGGGCTAGTCACAGTTCTCTTCAAACTCTCTCAGCCCCACCTACTTCACAAGGTGTCTGTTGTAGGGAAGGGAAGGTGATTGTAAGCCATTTTGAGACTCCTTAAAGGTAGAGAAAAGCAGGGTATAAAAACTAATTCTTCTTGCTCTTCTTCAAATGTGGCTCTTTGTGAGTTGTACAGTAAAGCTATCTCTGTAGGAGGGTGAATTTCCAAAACCTGTGAAGGAGGTGGTGTTAACAATGTTGTTGAAGAATCCCTCTTTAGATAAGGAGGAATTGGCAAATTACAGGCTTGTATTCAACCTTCTCTTCTTGGGAAAAGTAATTGAGAAGGTGATGCTGGAATATCTTCAAGGTTTCCTGGGTCACACATCTGCCTTTAACTGTTTTCATTTTGGCTTCTAATGATGCTCAGCTCTATATTTGCTTGAACAACTCTCCCAAAGTACCAGTAGCTGTCTTGCTCCTAGGCCAGAATGATGTGGTTAAGTGGCTGATTGGTCAGGCTGATACTCTAAATCAGCGGTCCCCAATGTGGTGCCTAAGCGTGCTCATTGAGACCTTTCCTGGTATCTGCCAAGTATTTTTAGAAAGTGAGCAGGACCAGCTTCTGATTGGCTGAGCAATTTTTAAAAATGTTTCTTTGGGAGCAGCTACCACCACATCACAAGGATCATCACTGCTTACGCTTGCCAACCTCCAGGTGGCACCTAGAGATCTCCCACTATTACAGTTGATCTCTAGAGGACCAAGATCAGTTCCCCTGGAGAAAATGACTGCGTTGGAGAGTGGACTCTATGGCATTATACCCCCCTGAGGTCCCTCCACAAACCCCCTCTCCTCAGGCTCCCTCCCCCCAAATCTCCTGGTATTTCCCAACACAAAGCTGGCAACTCAGCTCTGTCACTGAGTGACTAAAGGTAAGCTGTGTGTATACACAAATATTTTAAAACGGTATATTTGTTTTAAAAAGGAGCCTGTTACTTAACACTAACAGGCTCCCTTTTAAAATGAACATACTAGTAACACTAAAAGCTAGAAAAAACATATAGACAAACATATGTGAATTGCATAAAGTCTAGTTAGAATGATAATTAGTTGATTTCTACAGTGAATTGTTTTCCTAAGAAAAGCTAATCATTTAATATATATAGGATGATAAAATGATCAACATATATATCTTAAGAAGTATAAACATTTATTTGGTTAAACATAAACATATTGGACTGTTACGTTTGCTTGTTTGATAATTCTTCAAACCCGACTCAGTTTGTGTATTTATATATTTGGAAAAATGCTTTTCCTATGTTGGATGATTTCCTTTCCCTCCTTCCCTTTTTCCCCCCTTCTGTATCCCCTCATTAAAATAAAAAATATATTTTTAAAAAAGGGGAGCCTGTTGAATAAGGCTTCTGCCTGAAATGCTGAAGAGTTACTATTAGCGTTATATGTAAGCCCACTCCCTGGCGTTCTGTGGTTGGCACTGCCTCTTGCGGCAGCCACCACCCTGTAGGCTTGAAAGGTTAGGGGAACCCTGTACTAAAGAGAATTATGCCTTTACGGGGTGTAACTCTTTGAAGCTTCCAGCCCTCTTGTTGGACAAGCAGGTGACAAAGGATGCCTTTTCTCAGTTAGATGTAGCTGTAGAAGCTGTTGCCTCTTGTCGTTTCAGCTGACTTTGCCACAAAGACCTGTGCCACTGTAATGTTGAGACTGGATTACTGCAATGTGCTCTATGTGGGGCCTGCCCAGGAGGACAACTGGGAAACAAGTTAAACTAGTGCAAAATGCTGCAACTCAACTGTTGCCTGGAGCTAGACATTTGAACATGTTGCCCTTTCGTGAAACTAGCTCCAAGACTGCGTGTTTGTTTCCAGGTTTAATCCAAGGAGCTGCCTCTTACCACCTACTGAGACAACAGCCTCTCCTTGTATGGATTTGGGCTGACAATGTTATTTTCAACGCCTCCAGTTACCTGTTCCATTTAGGTGGTTTGTAAAATCTATCCAGCCTGGTTAGAGGCTTTTTTAAAATCATAGCCAAGACCTTATGGAACAGTCTCCCGGAAGAAGGCACCTAATGTATAATTTTAAGAAGAAGGCTGGGTAGAAAATTACTGTTTAAAGGAAACTATTGGAAAGTTGAAGTATTGGTAGGTTGGAAAGGATTTTTTTAAAATGAATTCATAATTGTTTTGTCAAACTGTTGTGAATGGTTTTCCTTAATGCAGTGTCTTTAAAATGTTTTTTTTTTTTGAGTGAATCTTGTAAGCTTCTCTTCAGCAAACAGTCTCTTCAGCAAACAGACTCTTTGGAGGGGAAAGGCAGGGCATATTTATTTTAATAAATAAAAGTATGCTTTTCTGCAGGCAGTTCTGCTAACGTTAGAAAGGAGAGTGACAGCATGCACAGTAGATGTAGATTAATAGAGAAGAACGAAAACAGAAATTCAAGGAGGAATAAGAACTGGGGGTGGGGAGAGGGACAGAGGAAGGAAATGGTTACTTGAGGTTGCACCACCTTCTGCTGAAGGAGCTACTGGTCTGAAGAGTGAAGTGAAAGAATCAGATAAATAGCGTAGTAGATATCGCTCTGAAAATCTTCAGGCATTTGTGAAAGAAGAGATTCAGCCTCTGTTGAACAGCAAGAATGGTTTCATGCTAATAAAACTGCTTCAGTAAGTTTTTGTTCTGTCCTTCAGTATTTATAATACTGTTCTTGCTTAGCAAGAGTTCTCATCCACACAGCTTGGCTTAGACTTCTAGGTATTTAAGCCATTGGAAAATAATTGCCAAATAGCATATGCTATGGATACTAATTACATTTCTTGCCCAAGTGGATCAGGGGTGGCTTTGTGGAAAACTGCCCACAGCAGGCCTTATGGAGCACAGATCTGGTCTCTTGGGAAATCAGGGACCTGCCATTTGACTGAGATGTTTTGCATGGGGCAGTTACGTAGGAAGGCAAGCTTTGATGTCCCAGATCCCCACTTGCTTTGTGAAACATGAAGGATAATTAAATGAGCTTTCTAATTCCATATTTTAGCGGTGTTTAACCTGACTAAAGTCTAAGGACCTGAAGTAACATTTTATAAAGTTCAGCGTCAGTTGTATTCAGCCTTTGAAGTAACGTTTTATAAAGTTCAGTGTCAGTTGTATTCAGCCTGGTGTTATGCTAGCAGTTAGTACATCCTGGGGACGCAAAGGCTTGTGCGTTAGAGCTTATGAATGAATGATATGGATGGAATATAGTTATAAGCTGTAATGATATTCTGCTCAAGTAAATATTTCTCTGGAGTGGAATGCTGCTTAATATTCCAGTGTGGCGTTAGCTAGTTGTTTAATCATTGCCTTACTTCTCTTTTTCCAAATACAGGGTTCTGGTGGTTATGGCTGCTAGTTTCGTATTCTGTCTGATTGCTTTTTGAGCTCTGTGCATGCTGTGTAATCTTTATTTTGATCATCGGTTTGCTGAGAATACTTCTCCTCTACCTGCAATCTAATTTGGGAACAAGGTGCATCTTGTTGGTGCTGAGCCGTGACTGTCTAGTTGCCTTCTGTATCCACCTTAATCCAATAATGTGGCCCTTTCCTTTGCAACTGATCTAAGTCTACTTTTCTGATCTCTGCCCCTGCCCCCGTTGCTGATGCTTTTGGGCGGCCAGATCCAAAGGACCGTGAATAGTTGTGCATAAGAAAGAATTTCAACAGATCCCCCTTCTCATGTGCTGCAGGAGTGAGACAAACTGTAGCGAATGAAACTGTCCCTTCTGTACAAGCAGTGCAGTTGCGGAAGCCCAGTTCTCTATTCTGTTGGATAATTTTGGCTCCTTCTGCTGTCAGTCATCATGCATGGGAGTGGAGCATATCTATGTGTAGCAAAGACCTGTGGGAGTGAGTGTGAAATGGCTATTTTTTTTAAAATTTGTAAAACATGTAGATGGCATATGTCCTGTTGAAAGTGGGGTATAATTTGCTGAACTGGCCGGGATGGAACCTTGTTATATACCAAGACCCAAGTTAGGGTTGCCAACCTCCAGGTAGTACAGAAAAAAGCCTACTAATACAGTTGAAAACAATATATTGGTGTGAACAGCAGCTACAAGCAAATAATTATACAGTACAGCAACAATCACTCCAAGGTGGAATTCTTCAGAAAGCTGAATAAACCGGGAGACGATCGTTTCAACGTCTTGAATTCTTCCTCAGTCCTGTTTAGTCATTTCTGTCAGTGGTTTTCAGTGTTAGCTTAAATAGCTTCAGTGTTTCTCATTTTCATATATAATTCCTTCATGGAAAATAAAGCAACCGTACACTCAATAAATTAATGATTCCTCATGGGATATCCAATTCTTATGGTTGCTAAAGACAGGTTCACAATTTCAACGTTCCTGCACGGGATACTGCAACCCTAACCCAAGTGTAGGGCTACTAGGCCTCCCGTTCCGGCAGGAGGTTTCCTGCAGGCAGCTCTTGTCGCTTGCCAATGCTCCAAGCGGTGGGGTGGAAGAAAAAGTCTGTGTCGTGTGCACCGCTACATCACTTCCAGGAAAACCTGGGAGTAACTAGGGGCAGCTAGGGGAATTTGCTGCCTAGAGCTACTCCGAATCCCTTCCCAGGTTTTCCCAGAAAAGAGGTGTGGTGCATTCGATATTGCAGCCTCCTGAGTCCCCACCCCCCGAAGCTCCCGTAGGTTGCCGCCATGCACCCCTACGAAAGTGTGCCTTTGAGATGCCTCTTACGTTGTGTCCTCATAAATCTTAAACTGCTTAAGGTGTCTCCCCTAGAAGCAAGGCCTGGCGTGGTTTGACTTGTTTCACAAGGCCATGATAGGCCTTGATTTAAAAGGGCAGTGTGTCCTGATATTTTACGTAAATCTGTAGCTTCCAAGGTAATACTGGCTGTTTAGACTTGGTGGATAATAGATGTGTGTGTTTTTTTCTTTTAATTGGAATCTGAAGGAACACTTGTGCACTAGCTGTTAACAAACAATGGAGCATTTTTGTAGCCAGTTGATATTGTGCCTCTCCTTATGTGGGTATTATGTGGGCTTATAAGTGCCTCTCCTTATGTGGGTATTGGCAAAAGCTAATAAAGTTCCTGTTGGGTGTATGGTCTGTGAAGCTGCGTATTTGTATCTTGCCAGTCTCTTTATTTAGGAGTTAATTGTGCCGTACCTGTATTGCTATTCAGTTTGTTCATGACATTCCCAGGCTTGTGCTTGGCTTTGCGCTCAAACAAAATGCTTTTAAAGTGTTTTGATATCATACGGAAATGTAATATTAGATGCACGTGTAATTTATTTACTAACTCTTGGGATCCAAGATGCAGCTATGGAGTAGTTTTTGATGAACAGAAGTCCTACTTATGAGAGGCTTCTGCAGGTCTACGCGATAATACTTAGTGGGAGTTGTGCTTAAACTTGGCAGCCGCCTTGGTGACTAATTTGTTTTTTATTTGTGGGTAGGAAATAGCAACTGTACACAGGAACCCTCACCAGAGGCACTCTTTAACCCTGCCATACCCTTGCTCCAAGCGTTACCTTTTGATCTTTGCAAAATACTTGGACTTTCGTCATGTTCAAGCTGCTGGGTGCTTGGGTGGTGAAATACACATTCTGGCAAGGGACAAGGCCTTTGCATTTAATTTTGCTCCAGTCTAGCAGCACAAAATAAGTAAATAGATTCCTCACAGAAAAAACCTACACCTCTGTTCCCCCCCCCTCTTTTGGTATCTGCTTTCTGTGGCTGTGTGATTGCTGTGCATACATGCAAATCTTTATACCATTATAAATAATAAATTTTATTTGTGGCTAGTATGCCAGATAAAACAGGTAAAACAGAAACTGACCATATAGAGTAGATATTTACAGCCAAGGCCAACAGAATTAGGAATCACCCAATTTTACATTTCCACAGATTAAGGCTGTACAGGTGATGTAGCTTCATTGCTACTGCACAGTATTTTGCAACCTGGGTGGTGATTCGTGAGCTGTCTCCCAATAGAAACCTTTTGGCCCATTCACCTTCATCACCAGAGCCCATTTCCCTAATCAAAGGGTCAATAATATTGAACTGGGCTGACTTGTAAAGGGGACATCTAAAAAATACATGGTCAATGGTTTCCAGCTCCCCTGTGTTACACGGGCAAGGTCTCTCCACTCTGGGGATCTTCTTAAATCTCCCTTCTAATATGGCAGATGGTAGGGCTGCACGTCTGGCCAGTGTATAGGCCCTCCTATGTGTGTTCCCTTTCCAGGGAGTATAAATATGCAGCTGGTGCTTTTATATCAATATTTGTTTATTTCATTTATACCCCACTTTTCTCCCCATGGAGATCCAAAGTGCCTTACAACATTGTCCCCATTCTCCATTTCATCTTCACAACGACCCTGTAAGGTGGCTTGGGCTGAGTGAGTGGCTGGCTGAAGGTCACTCAGCATATAGGGTTGCCAGGCCACAGCTGGCAACCCCTGGGAGCAATAAGGGGGTGAGGCCTAGCACACCACTGCACTGCCGCTGTCACTTCCAGTAAAAACTGGATGCGATGTCATGGACACTCTAGGATTTACAAAAACCATAGCATTTTACTAGAGAGTTTTTGCAAATCCTCCATCATCCATGATGTCACTTCTAGGTTTTGCTGGAAGTGATGTCAGTATGCTGGCATGCAACCCAATTCCTTCCCCATTTCCTCCTGCCCGCCTTTCAGATGCTGGCGGGCAAAGGTAAGGAGATATAGCAAGCCTACTCAGTAAGCTTCCATCACGGAGTAAGGATTGGAGCCTGGGTTTCCCAGATTCTATTGTGGCACTCTACTAGACACTACAGTATGCTTATTTGGGGTGTGTTTTTTTCCTTCCCAATATGAGGGTCACATAGAAATTAATATTTTTTTTCTGGAAATCCAGGAGTATGCTTGGTATGCAGGAACCACCATCCAGTTTTTGCTTGGCCCTGCTGTGTTGCATTGGTTATCTGCATGGGGGAGGGGGGTTGGCAGGACTCTGCTGTTAGAGGGTGTAGGGTTGCCAGGTCCCTCTTTGCAACTGGTGGGAAGTTTTTGGGGCAGAGCCTGAGGAAGGCAGGGTTTGGGGAGGGGAGGGACTTCAATGCCATAGAGTCCAATTGCCCAAGTGGCCATTTTCTCCAGGTGAACTGATCTCTATCGGCTGGAGATCAGTTGTAACAGCAGGAGATCTCCAGCTAGTACCTGGAGGTTGGCAACCCTAAGAGGGTGTGATTTTAAGGTGCAGGACTCTAAAGTTCTTCCCCAGATTTTAGCAATTAGCCTGGATCTCTCCACAGGCTGGGTTTGTACAAGTGGTGTTATGATAGGCTCTGTATTAGACTTGTTTGCGCCAGCGATCTTTCTGGGTAGAGGAAGTATACAGCACAATGTGATCTTTGCTCTTGCGCCATAACTCTCAAAATGTAGTGTGTCTGTAGCTGAGTGGAACTGTAAGATGCCGTGAACAGAAGTTAGCTGTCCCACATTTTAATTATCTGTGTACATCATGCGCCTCACTGGACAACTGGGCAGCTATCTCAGATAATTTGGATATAACGATATGCAATTATCATGATTGACACGATAAATATTGTGGTTTGTAAAACATTTTGGACTAGTTCAGCGTCTTACCCTGCCCCATCTATCATGAAGCCGTTATTTACCAACAATGCCACTGTAAAGGGTTCCCTGTGCTAGAAACGGTATTGTGTTCACTGTTTTCTACCGTGTTCTTTAGAGCTCATTGCCGGGTCACAGAAATGTTATCAGGAGCAATAAATGAATATTTCCTACCAGGATTCTCAACCTGTGTAATGATTAGACAGGCGTTTGAGAAAATGAGATGGGCAAACCAGAATGGTTGAACGTTTAGCTATCTTTATTTCATCCCCCCCAAATGATCTTTTGTTGCATCTCTGGGCAAATCTGCAACGGGAACTAATGCGTTGACATTTTTGTGTCCAAGCTGTGGCAGAGCTTTGGTCTCTTTAAATATGGATCACCAGTGTCTATGGCCCATGTCATATCAATGTAGTAGTTTCATCCTGACAAGTGTTGGCTGTGTGCTTGCTGTTCAGGTACTGGGCCTTTTGGTGAAGACTCCTCATTACTTAGTACAGCTGAGGTTCTTATGGCTGTCCTATAGATGATGAAAGCAACACACCAATGCAAGTTACCTCGAATCTTCTCTTCCTCTGGGCTGCTTTCTGACCTTGCCCTCTGGGTTGTTCTGTTCCCAACTTGGGGAGGGAGAAGAAACCTTAAGCTATTGCTTGCTATCACACAGTTGAGTTTGAGAAAATGATAAGGTTGCTTTATGAGTTTATCCACGGTTCTGGTTGGCTACGTCACCATTAACTTAAGGAAGTCTCGCAGCTTGTTTCTGATTAAGAAAATAAATTATTATGGCACAATTTCTGAGAATGCCTTAGTGGTTTGGGGGGTGGTATGGACTGTGTCAATAGTACAATCTAGAGGATGTTCTTTCAGTGAGGTTGCAGCTGGAAATCGTAGATGCAGAGGCCCTACTGCGTATGTAAGATCTAGGCACGAGGGTTGCCAGGTCCATCTTTGCCACCGGTGGGATGTTTTTGGGGTGGAGCCTGAGGAGGGCAGGGTTTGGGGAGGGGAGGGATTTCAATGCCAGAGAGTCCAATGGCCAAATCGGTCATTTTCTCCAGGTGAACTGATCTCTATTGGCTGGAGATCAGTTATTATAGCCGGAGATCTCCAGCCACCACTTGGAGGTTGGCAACCCTACTAGGCACTGAATTCAGCCGAAAGATAGTGGGTGTATAGGGTGCAGGCGACAATAAACTTTGTGTTAAACACTGGGGTCTTTTTGTATATGAGCCATTTAATTGAGGTCATCGTTTATTTTGTTTGCCAAGATTGCAAAACAAATTACAAAACGAGTGCCTGCAAAAACAGTTGAAATCAGAATGTCTATATTCTTTGACTTCTGCACCCTGCAGTTGGCCTCAGTTGCTACAATTCTCATGATTCAGCATATTCCAGGACAGCAGTGATAGTGTAATTCCTAATCTTATAAACTGGGCCCTCTCCTTCAAACTCCAGCAAGCGTTCCACAGCTTGGGGCAAATATAGCTTGCTTTCTGTTCCTTATTTCTTGTTACATGAGACTTCCAGCTGGTAGTGTCACCACAAACCATGCAATTATCAGTACCCCATCTTATGAGTATTTCAAGGTATTATATAGAAGAAGTTCCACTGGGATTTTAATGTTGTCATGTAGTTTTTGAGCTTTTAGCACACTTTTGCTACTAAACTTTCAAATTTTTGTTAGTTGTCTGGGTTGATGCCTTTGGTTGGCATATAGTTCCCAGGAGCAATATATGGCCTAGCAGTATATGGTCTACTCCTATGCGCTCGCTTGGTTTACTTGCTTCCTATAAAAGGTTACAGAAGCTCACGGCTCATTAATATTTTCTATTGGGAGGTCCAAATTTAATATTGCTAAGAGTCCATGTTATTTCTGGTGATCTTATTTCATCTTTGTCTCCTTTGCAGACTTGTGGACGATCGGTGTGTTGTACAACCAGAAGCAGGGGATCTTCACAGCCCTCCGAAGAAATTCAGAGGTGAGGCCCCTTCCGACTGTTGAACTTTAAGCATTCCTATTGCATTCCGTTCCACTCTGATCAGCCTTGTTCAAAATAACAGCTGCACACGTGAGATGCCGTAGCATCAGCAAACTGCCTGGTTGCGTGCGGTTTGCCTCGGATGGTGCTTTATGTGGCTGGAAAACCAGCCTTAGTGTGTGGATTCAAAAGCCTTGCCTGAAGAAGCACGGCACGTTTGTTTCCGTTTCGTTTTTACTGGAGTAAATGAGCTGAGCAGAAAAGAGAGGCATCCTGAATTGGAGAGGACGCAACGAGGAGTCCCCGTGACGAGCAGGATGTCTGTGTAGTTTCACCTCTCTTCCTCCAGGTGTCTTGACTCGAATGCTGATTGTAAGCTTTAAATAGCTCCTAGCGTTGGATAAACAAATGCCGAAAAAGTTGGGCAGAGCTCTGACTGATCCAGATGTGGCTTCTAGCTTGATCCGAACAGTCTTTAGTATAGCTAAAGTATTTCTTTGGGAAATATATTTTGTAAATTAAGTTTTTTTTTGTTTTTTTGCTCTACCTGCCTTTGCACTGAAATAGAAACAATGCTTGGTCATCTTTTCTGAGGTGAATGTTTTAGGGGTTTTTTAAAAAAGGAATTTGCTTATTCCTTCTGGTGTTTTTATATGTCTGAATACAAACATTCATACATGCCCATACGTGCACACGCACATTTTAAGATGATGTTAATTGAATTAGTGATGCTGCGGAGATGCTGTGTGTACTGTTTCCTGATTTTCACGGATATATCACATTTGCTGTTTATCTAGAACAGGGGTGGGGAACCTTTTTCCTGCCAAGGGCCATTTGCTCATTTATAACATCATTCGGGGGCCATAACCACGTGTAGATCTTCCGGCGTGGGAGGGGGAGGCTAGGGTTTCCAGGTCTCCAGCCACCACCTGGAGGTTGGTAACCACAGGGGAGGCCACGCAGAGAAGGCCTGGAGGGCACCCCGCGCTCCCCCTCCCTCCTTCCTCCCAGGGGGGAGGGCAGCCAGCGGTGGGCCCCGAGCAAACGAGGCGCCGGGGGGGGGCACAGTCTGCAGCCGATCCTCAGGGAAGGAAGGGAGGAAGGAAGGAAAACAGAGAAATGGAGGGGGAGAAAAGGACAGAAGGAGACAGACAAAGAAAGAGATGAGGGAGAGAGGGGGAGAAAGGAGAAAGAGTGACAGAAAAAGAGGAAGAGAGAAAAGCCTTCCCCCCATGCAACCGGGCCCCAGGCTCCCCGCTTCCCCCAAAATACACACACATGGCAGCCCCGCGCGACCGGGCCCCAGCCTTCACGCCCTCCCAACCCCTCACCCCGAGTCCACAAAAGGCCCTCCAAGCCTGATCGGCTCCCGTGCACATGTTCCGCCGCCAGGAGCCATCGGCCTCTCCCCCCCTCGCCGCTTTACAGGTGGCGAGAGGGGCTTATAATGTGCCGTGCTGTGCTGCGCTTCCACAGCTGGGCCCTGGAGCTCCCGAGGGCAACTGAAAATGTCCTCCGGGGCCACATACGGCCCCTGGGCCGGACGTTCCCCATCCCCGATCTAGAAAAACTTCTAGTTAGAGGATGATAACATTAACTCAAGGCAGCATCAGGTAGGGTTGTTGCCTTTCTGTTTGCTTGTGACTTTCCGGAAGCATCTGTCTGGTCACACCTGGGAAAAGAATTGTAGGCTAGATAGATCTGTGGTCACCACAGTAAATTTATGTGCCAATTCAAGTACAACATTTGTTATGGAGTGTGTTTAGTTTTGCATCCTTCTTGGAAGAGATGGCATGCATCTAGTGTTCTGGCAAAACATTACTTGGTCATATTTCAGAAATGCCAGACAGTATTATATAGTTACAAGTGAGGACCCGCAAGAAAGTTATGGGAGCAGTTATCCCATTCTCTCCACCACCTCTTCCTCCCCTCTCCCCCTACATGTCTCAATCTCCCACTTTCTCTCTCCTGCTGGCCCTTCTCTTACTTTCTCTCCTTCTTGCCTGTCACTTTCTCTCTCTTCCTGCCCCCATCGCCCTCCCAACTATACCGCTCCACACACACACAGCGGCAGTGGCTCTCCTAGAATCACAATGGCTTTCTCAACTGCAGAGATCAATTCCCCTTAGGGTTGCCAGCTCCAAGTTGGGAACTTCCCGGAGATTTGGGGGTGGAGCCTTCAGAGGGCGAGGTAGGTGGGAAGGGACCTCAGCAGGTTACAGTGTCATAAACTCCATAGCCATGTTATGTGTGCCTACCCTGAGAAAGCTTATCATGGTTTCTACTTGCCTGTTTACCTTTGCCTGTCCATCGTAGAAGTCTGCCATGCATTTAAACTATGTATCTTTGCCCTGATTCCTCATTAGTAGCCTAAGGTGTTTGTCCTTATCGCCCTTCGAGCAAAACCCATCAGGCAATGGCTCTGAAGCAGGTTAGACTTTATTAGGAGCAGAATTAGATAAAGTAAGAAGCTGGCTGCCTTCTGGGCATACAAGGCTACTAATGAGGAATCAGGGCAAGGATACATAGTTAAAATGCATGGCAGACTTCTACGATGGACAGGCAAAGGTAAACAGGCAAGTAGAAACCATGATAAGCTTTCTCACATCTGAAGAAGTGAGCTGTGACTCACAAAAGCTCATACCGTGCCAGAAAATATTTAAGTCTTTAAGGCGCTACTGGACTCTTGCTCTTTTCTCAGGGTAGGCAGACATAACATAGCTATGCAGCTGTGGTAGTTGAGGTAAACAGGATAGACGTATCGTACTGGACATAGAAAGCAGGATACTGATACTGTACAAAGGCATGAGAACCAGTAGCACGTGACCAGGGCCTTGACTCCGAGCCAAACCCTGGCCTGCTCGGAGCAAGAGCCTGTTAGGAGCGATGTCAGGCTAAGGCCGAGAGGCCGGGCCTGACACCTCCAAAGCAGCAATTTTATCCAGGGGTACTGATCATCTGGAGATCAGTTGTATTCCTGGGTGATATCCAGCCCTCACTGTTACGCTAGGTAGGCAGTCTCTACTTAAGTTGGGGGAATTAGCTGGGGAGACAGAGTGAGAGGGGGTAACTGGGATCGATAACCTATGCATACCAGAACAATCCTGGGTGAAAACTCTCAGTTGATAGGGTGGGTGTATAATTAAAATTGGTATTGTTAGAATCCATTATGCTTGGAGTCCATTATGCCCTCAACAATTTAGCATAAATGGTAGTTTGCTGTTGTAGCTGAACTGGCCAACTATGGTTGTTCTTCGTTTCCAAACTAATAGACTTGTTGGCATATAAGGGAAGGGGAGGAGGAAGTAGAGAACCTGCAAGGTCAACCTCATTCATACATCATTTTTTACATTTGCTTCTGAACTATCCTGCAGAGTTTCCAAATGGCCAGTGGAGAGGCACAACATGTTTGGGTAGCTGTGATATAACAGTTTTCTCACCCTCCTCAATTCAAAATAACTGGTGCATGCAGACAAGTGGTTGAACTGAAGAGGTGGCATAATGTGTTCAAGTTCCATCAGTGTAGCTTTTTATGGTATGTTTAGATATTTAAGGGAGGGATGGGTGGATGGATACTTTCTAGTTCTGTTTAATTGGATGCCATACAAAGGCTACCATCAAATAAACAGATCTACAAGTAGGTGTAATGGCTGCTTCGTGCATGATGCAGCCACTTAACACCATCCATAAAACTAAATTGACTGGTTTCCACATTAACGAACGACTGTGCGAAATAGCCTGAAGACTTTTAAGTGTAGGCTGGTTATGTGTCTAATAATTACTGGATCGAATGAAGGTCTGTGAGAAGTAGTACAGCTCTGCGGAGTTATGACCATAATGCTTCACTGTGTATGCATCCACATCCTGCATGTTACAATTGGGATCCATGGAATTGTTTTTGAGTGCAAATTATTCATAACGAAAATGAGTCATGTTACTGTCCTACCAACCTCTGTGGTTGCTTCTCTAAGGAATTCCATATGACTCCGACTACACCCCAAAATAGTCTAGATTGGAGCCGTGTGTGCTATAATCTGATTTTATATCAGTAGATACAGAAAGTCTTTCAGGTAAACTACTAAGCCATGAGCTTGTAGCTAAAATGCAGTAGTCAATGAAGAAAGCATTTAGTCAGTCAGTAGCCTCAGGAAGTTTCATTTTTGCAGATGTTTTACACTTCAGCATTCTTCTGACCAAAGTGGTAAAAACTGAAGTTTCTATGATACTATACTTAACTTTGAAGGGGAAGCATACAGGAAGAGAGAGAGAGAGACATGGGCTGTCCTCTCTCTTCCCCTGCTCTTAAATAAGAACAAAAATGTTTTGTATCTATAAAGTAAAGTAATATTTTAGTTTCTTACAAGTACTCAAAGCATGTCGTGGAGGACAGTTACCCCTGTTTGCATCGAGTTTGCCAACTTAGATCCCCATTAAATGAAGTTCTGCCAAAAAAACGTTGAGTGGTGTTGTACCAGCTGGGCAGGCATACAAACTGACAGCATCCATGTTGCAGAATGTTCTAGTTTTAAGAACTCTGTTTTCACCAACAACTGAGGATGGTTGTCTATTAGCCTTGTGGAGAAGCACCTCAGCCTTTGACAGTATCTAATTCTTGTAGCACAAATGAATATCTTGCGGTGGTTTGTGTGTTTCAGCTATCCAATGGGTTAATTTACGTATAAGCTTTTACTCCTTAGCAATGCATTTTCATAAAAACAGAAAGCCTTCTCCAGAAATGTACTTGAGGGTTAATTTATAGTGCATTGCAGCATATGTTGCTAAGCAATGCTTTTTTTGAAAGGGGGGGACACTGTCCTTGGAAGAACAGAAGCTGTAAAAATGTGAAAGTATTTTCTGAGGTGAATTTAAGGTAAGTAATTTTAAAATCTGTTTGGTCTTTTGATGCTAATCCCTGTTGTGTTTGCTGGGGTTTCCAAGTATTTGTTTCACAGAGCATTTTTTTTTATCATCTTGAGTAGCTGGGCTATAACTAATGCTGATAATCCAGGTCTTTGAACAAAACTTCGTATTTAGTCCAAGTGACATTATGATAGCTTGTATAAAGAATTTCTGCTTTGTTTTATACTCTGTAGATTTTTGCAATCAAGAAAGATTTGGGGCCATAGTAATTTTAGGGTTGCTTAAAATCCTGAAAAGCTTATAGCAAAACACACAAACACCTTTGTTTCTCTTGAGCTATATAATGTAGTCCACGGTCTAGAGTCCTCTTAGAAGTCCTGTTGACTAATCTCAAGAGTCTTGAACTACAAGCTACTGATTTCTCTGTGTTCTTTTTAATTTTGCTGTACTCAACAAATCAACTCTTTTGTCGACTTGGCACTAGTATCTAAATTACATGAAATCTGCCTGTGATGCTCAACAAGATTGGTTATGAGGCGGAGTGCTTAGGCAACCCCCTGTTTCCTAGCGAGAATAGCAGAGCCATCGCTTCTAATGCACACTTAGGTAGGGAGAGAGGCAAGTATTTTCCTAGCAATCACTCAAAAATTGTCTGTAGCCTTTAGATTGAAATTGAAAACGACTATCTGTTTCCCCCCTTTTTCTCATGTTGTGTTGTCCTGAAGTTGATTGCTATGCCTGAGGGGTGGCTGCATATGACTCAGACTGAAAGTTGGTGTGATAGTGGTATAGTGCCAGTGTGGTGTAGTGGTTAAGAGCGGTGGTTTGGAGGGGTGGAGTCTGAGCTGGAGAACCGGGTTTGTTTCCCCACTCCTCCACATGAGCGGCGGAGGCTAATCTGGTGAACTGGATTTATTTCTCCACTCCTACACATGAAGCCTGCTGGGTGACCTTGGGCTAGTCTCACTCTCTCAGTCCCACCTATCTCACAGGGTGTCTGTTGTGGGGAGGGGAAGGGAAGGTGATTGTAAGCCGGTTTGATTCTTCCATAAGTGGTAGAGAAAGTCGGCATATAAGTCTTCTTCTTCTACTATAAACTTGCATTGGTGAGCTGGCTTATATGCTTCCGAACCTAACTCATTGCCCCAGCTTTCACCCTCTATCTTTACGGCTGCAGCATGTGCCATGGTGTTGATTCCAGTGATCCACAGTACAAGAATGCTTTGTGCAAGCATTTATTGATATTCCCTGCTTTCCACTCTCCTCCGTAGCCATTTCCAGCTCTAGGGAAAGTCTGTTCTCAAGATCGCAGGGCCTGTGTGGAGTAATAATGGTGTGGATGGGTGGACTGAAGTGAGGAGTTGGAAGGTGGTAAAATCACTCCCTCCTCTCTTTTCCATTAGTGGAGATGCCTTTTCCATCAGCAGGGCTCCTCTGACAAGAAGTAGGAAGGGCAGTTTCATTTCTTCTCCTTCCTCATGTCAGCCCAAGGACCTGCATAGCTATTGCTCCATGTGGGTCCTACATCCCCAGGAACCAACTTTCTTGTGTCAGAAGGGACTGCTGTGTGGGGCAGGGATAGGATTGCCAGCTCTGGGTTGGGAAATACCTGAAGATTTAGGGGTGGATCCTGAGGAGGGTGGGGTTTCAGGAGGAGAGGAGCTTCAGTGGGATATAATGCCATAGAGTCCACCTTCCAAAGTGGCCATTTGAACTGATCTTTATCACCTGGAGATCAGATATAATAGCAGGAGATCTCCATCCACCACCTGGAGCTTGGCAACCCTAGGCTGGGGAAAGAAGAGAGGGTCTGTGACCGTTCATATCTTCAACAGATTAATTGCTGGATCCAACTCATAGTTCTTAACTAGGTGTCCTAGTTAAGTCTTGCAAAGGTACCAGCCCAATTGACTAGAAGTCACTGTAAATATCATAGTAACTGTTGTTCTGAAAGTTCTGTTACAAGCCCAATTGTGAATACTTTTGTAGTAAGTCTAGCATGTTCATCTGTCGCTACCTAGCAAATGCCAGCAACTCATATTCATGCATAAAGTCTTATTTAGGTGAGATACTTGGTAAATCTTCTGTAAAGGCTTAAACATAGCTGTTAAAATTGCCTTGACTGATAACATAAGCCTCCAACTTTGGGGAGGGGGGGGGAAGAATTCAAAGGTTTAAATGCTGTAGTATATACATTTTAAAAAAATTAAAGGAAGCTCGAATTCTAAACATTGCTACATAATTCATCCTGCCACATGTTTTGACTCCTTGACCTTTTTTTTTTTGAGAGGAGAAACATGTTTCAGGTGTTTTGAGTCCATTAACTTGGTTTCAGCAAATGCAAGTTTTGAACTCTGTGTGACTTTTTGTGTTAATATTGTTCCGAGAAACTGAATAGATTTTTTTCTTACTACATTACATGAATGAGGTATAAGAAAAGGGTAGTTCCAGAGAATGGCCTAGAAAGTACATGATGCGGTTGTCTTGTCGAAGCTAAGCAGGTCTGTAGCACTATGAACTGTCTGGAGGATGGACCGTTTGGGAACCATCTGTAAACTCCTCTAAGCTCCTTGGAGGAATAGTGAAATAATTCACCATGAAGTGATGGGCCAATATAATGGTATCCAAGAATGAACTAAAATTGAACTTCATCTTCTTGCACATAAAAAAATCTTTCAGTCGAAACCTACCCATGTTAACTTGGAAGTTCAGGCAAGCTTGTTTACAGCGGAAGATTTTATCTTCCCTCTTTTGCCAGAGATGTGGTTGTTTTTTAAACAAGCCAAGCATGCTGCAAATTTTGGGCTGCTGTTTTGCTTCAGATTTTGAATTGTTGGAAGCCCTGGGTTCTCCTTGACAAGACTTCCTTCTCCTTGCCTCTGGCCATGCCCAGGCGAAATACATTTTGATATGGCTCACCTCTTTCCTTCTCACGTATGCACACGCATGCGCTCACAAACACACATATATTAATTCACTCATATTTTCTGGCTTTCTTATAGGAGTAGCTATGCCAATTCATACCGGTGCTCTGTCTATTTCAGCATCCTGTTTCATATAGTGACGACCAAGTGCCCCCAAATGGGAACAGTGAGCACATCCGCCATAACTTTTTTGCTGCCACAGTTTCTGAGTATTCAGTGAACTTCAAACTTACTGTAGAAAGACTAACATGGCAGTGCTCTTACGGTTTCAGTATAGAAATGAGTTGACCAGTAAACACAAGAGTCTCAGCAAGCCAGTGGCCATTCAAACTTGGGTATCTTTGGTCTAACCCCCATACAATCTACTACATTATCCTGGTACAGACTGGATAAAAGTATACTTATTCTGTAGCATCTGAGGAAGAAGAGAGGTGAGTTGCCCAAATCTCAATAGCTTTGAAGCATGCACATAAAGTGCAGGGTAACCAGAGCCAAAAGCGCCTCTCTTTAGTACTGAAAATGTCAGTCTAGACATTAGGAAGAATTTTCTAACTGTTAGAGCAGTTCCTCAGTGGAACAGGCTTCCTCGGGAGGTGATAAGCACTCTTTCACTGGAGGTTTTTAAGCAGAGGCTAGATAGCCATCTGTCAGCAATGCTAATTCTGTGACCTTAGGCAGATGATGAGAGGGAGGGCATCTTGGCCATTTTCGGGGCATGGAGTAGGGGTCACTAGGGATGTGTGGGGGAGGTAGTTGTGAATTTCCTGCCTTGTGCAGGGGGTTGGACTGGATGACCCTGGTGGTCCCTTCCAACTCTATGATTCTGTGAAAAACAAGAAAGACTAGTGGTAACCAGTTTTAACTATGTTTTGTTTTCGCCTGGGAGTTTAGCTTAACGTCTTCTTTACTTCTCCACCCTCATATCCTCTGAAAACAACACACAACACTTTGGACAAGGCTGAAGGCAAGCATGCCAAAAGGTTGAGTTAGCTATTAAGTAGAACGCTACTGCTAATAAATCTAGCCCCAGCATTGTAGACAAAGAAATACTGTGGTGTTGTTGCCATAGTTCCGGCATAAAATCTGACCTTAGCGGCAGTAATGCTCTGCTAGAAAGAACTGGGTAATCAGTTTTCTAAAATTAGTGTGTTCCCTACTTAATAAGCCGGTATGAGCAAGATATTTAATGAAATATTATATTTGGTTGCGAGGCGCCATGGGACTGCAGTATCTTGATGAGACTGTGGGGAATTGAGATCGGGGCCGCCTTGCCTCATTTGTGCCTTCTGAATATTTAGAGCATCAGAATACATCAGGGAGAAATAAAGTACAGCCCTAAAAAAATGAGCATTCATACAATCTAGGTGACTGTCTCCTAAAGGACTCTGACCAGAAGCTCCAGTTCCTGGGGTTTAGTGGATGGGGTATGTTTGGGTAAATGTCAGAACACAATGAGGAGACTTACTGTTGAGTCTTGCTTAATCGTGTAGTGTAGTGGTTAAGAGCGGTGGTTTGGAGTGGTGGACTCTGATCTGGAGAACTAGGTTTGATTCCCCACTCCTCCACATGAGCGGTGGAGGCTAATCTGTTGAACTGGATTTGTTTCCCACTCCTACACACGAAGCCAACTGGGTGATCTTGGGCTAGTCACACTCTCGCAGCCCCACCTACCTCACAGGGTGTCTGTTGTGTGGAAGGGAAGGTGATTGTAAGCTGGTTTGATTCTTCCATAAGTGGTAGAGAAAGTCAGCATATAAAAACCAACTCTTCTCGTGGTTCCACATGAAGTTGGGGAAACAGGTTGCTGTCATCTGTTGGTGGTTCTGCCCCTTGATTTACTTAATGTAGAGACTTCAGTTTTCCGTGTGGGCATGATGAACCATGCAGTCCCAAGCAGAGTTACACCCTTCTCTCAGCCCATTGGCTTCAACTGACCTAGAAGGATATATCTGTGCTTAGGGCTGCGGTGTTAGTCACTGCTTTTGCCATGCTGTGGAATTCATGAAGCAGAAGCGTGAAGAACCTTCCCTTGAGAAAGCAATAGAGAGCCTGTGCTTCCCTGGTTTGTCAGTCTGCTAGTGACTTGTTTATGAAAAAAACCACAGTGTCTGTAGTGCCGCAGCGCAAATTGTTTGAGAGGGTTTGACATGTCACATGTGCAGGCCCTGCTCTTCCCTCCTGACCCATGATGGGTGGGTTCCATTGTCTCATGTTCTTGCTGTGTGATTATTAAAACAAATAAAAGTAGTAGCATTTCTTCAATTAGCACGATTCTGCTCATAGGTCCGTCCCCCCCCCGCCTGTTCTCTTCTGGTTTAAAGTTCAAGCATGCTTCTTTGTAGGCAAACATATAACTGTGACAATTTGTCCGTGTAGTATAGCTGCGCAGTCCTTGACTTCTGCCCTTGAGTTTTCCAGTCTCCGCGTTTTTTGTTATGCAAGCTGTGAAAACCTGCCTGTCCAGTTCCTCTGTGCCAAAGACTTCTGGCCTGTGTTGTGTATGATTATAGAGGATGAGAGGCACTGAGGATGGTGGCTGATAATAAATAAGATTATTCTATTAATGCGTTTTTATCCCACCCTTCTCCCAAGAAACTCAGGGTGACCTTCAGGGTTCTTCCCTCCTCCATTTTGTCCTCATAACAACCCTGTAAGGCTGAGAGAAAATGAATAACTGGTCTGAGGTTGCTTAGCAAGTTTCATAACAAGCCGGGATTTGAACCCAGATATATTTCATTCATAGGGTCGCCATGAATCGGAAGCGACTTGACGGCACTTAACACACACACACAGAGAGAATGCCCCATGAGTAGGGTTGCCAGGTCCCTCTTTGCCACCCGTGGGAGGTTTTTTGGGCGAAGCCTGAGGAGGGTGGGTTTTGGGGAGGGGAGGGACTTCAATGTCATAGAATCCAATGGCCAAAGTGAACTGATTTTCTCCAGGTGAACTGATCTCTATCTGCTGGAGATCAGTTGTAATAGCAGGAGATCTCCAGCCACCACCTGGAGGCTGGCAACCCTACCCATGAGTAGAATTGTGCTAATTGCACAAATGTTACTACTTTTATTTATTTTAATAATCACACAGCAAGAACATGGGACAGTGCTACCCATCAGGGTCCGATGGGTGAGAGCCATCTTTCTAACCACTAGGCTAGACTCATTATTCAAAGGCAAGGCATGCTTCCAACTACTGAACATTATCATGCATAGTTTGACTTGCTGTAGAATTGGGTCATCAGTTTTCTAGTTGAAAGCGTTTAAAACTTCAAATCTGCTTATTTTACGTGGTTATCTATGATTGTGGAGGGGTATAAACTTTCATTAGATTGCCCACCAAGGAATTTATTTGTCACTACTGCTATTTGCCTGTCCAGGTAGTGTCTACCCTTTCCTCTGGTCAAAGCTACCTGAGAAATGATGCATCTAAGGCAGGGGTGTCAATCATAAGGCCCATGGGCCGGATCCGGCCCCTTGAGAGCTCTTATCCGGCCTGTGAGGCAGCCCCCCCCCCGCTCTCACTCTCGATCTGGGCTGGCGAGGCGTGGCCCGACCAAGTGACGTTTTGTCATATCTGGCCCTCGAAACAATTGAGTTTGACACCCCTGATCTAAGGCTTCCAAAACTTCAAATGAAGCATGTCTGCCAGTATAACCCAGTGGAAACAGCTTGTTGTTACTGCTTGTTCTCAGTCCTGTTGTGGGATTTTCTGTCATTGGTAAGGCAAAGCTGTTCATTTGACAAACAGGTTGTGGTTCTGGGGGATATTTTTCTTTGGCAGAAGTCCCCAAGCCTGAAAACCAAAGAGTTCACAAATAAACCTACTGTTAGGATGGCTACCTTCGGGTTGGAAAATCCCTGGAGATTTGGGGGTGGAGCCTAGGAAGAGTCATCGGAGGGACCTCGACAAGCTATAATGCCATATTGTCCAGCCTCCAAAGCAGCCATTTTCTCCAGGGGAACTGAGTGCTGTCTCTGGAGGTTAGTTGTAATGCCAAGAGATTTCCAGGTCCCACCTGGAGGTTGGCAACACTATGCTGCGCACAAATCTCTAGAACCGTCTTCTTGATGGTTTCCCCAAGCCTTGTGGCATTTTTTAAGGAACTCAAGCAGAGCTGATTCAAGATACTTTGTAACTATAAGAAAGATATAATTTTGCAGTTCCTCTCTCCCACCACCATAAACTCATGACACGGGGTCATAAAAAGAGCCTACCTTTTTATTTTGAATTTCCTTAACTTTAAATCATAACTACAAAGTAGAATACATTTGAATGGGTGTTAACAGTTGTTCTTTCCCTATCAAGAAATAGGAGTTTTGTGGAACCTCTGGTAGTTACAGCTGTATTACAGCATACTTATTTGTTGAATTAGAATTAACAATAGGTTTACCTGTATTAACTAGGGGTTAAACTGATACCATTATGGCTGTTGTGAATAGTCGCTGTGCTTATCGTCGTTTTGCATAGAAATGTCACAAACTGTACCTTGTATATTTATGGCCTCTTAACCCTACTGTTCTCTGTGTTTCTCTCCTAATCCATCTGTTGTTTGAGAATTCACTTTGTGCACAGGCTCCAGGCATAACTCTTATGCAACCGTAAATCTGTTTAATCTTTAAGGGAGCAAAAGATTCCTTTTTGGCTCTGCTGAAATAGACTAACGTGGTTACCCCTCTGGAATTAGTTCATTTGTGCCTTGATAGGGTTTCCAGCTCTGGGTTGGGAAATTCCTGGAGATTTGGGAGTGGAATCTGGGGAGGGTGGGGCTTGGGTAGGGACCGAAGTGGGGTGTAATGCCATAGAGTGCCCCCCCCCCAAGCAACCATGTTCTCCAGACAAACTGAGGGAAGCCTGTGAAGGACTTGCCGAAGATGGTTTTTCCCTATACTAATCAAAACCCATCCCCACAGTGCATCAACTAAAACTGTCAGTATATGGAATAATCCCGTTTTCTTCTACTTTTGTCCTTTTATTGGACCTGAGTGTTTTCCTTAGCATCCGATGCATAAAATTATCTGCTGAATATATATTTATGTTTTCAATTGGATGGCTTTAATTTTTTTGTGCCTTCTTGCCAGAATGCCAGGGGTGCAATCTGATACTAGCCATGCCTGAATCCATTAGAGATGGTTGTGCATTCACCCCAAGATGCAGACAGAGGGGCCAGTGTGGTATAGTGGTTAAGAGTGGAGGGCTCTAATCTGGAGAATCGGGTTTGATTCCCCACTCCTCCACATGAGCGGTGGACTCTAATCTGGTGAACTGGGTTTGTTTCCCCCCTCCTACACATGAAGCTAGCTGGGTGACCTTGGGCTAGTCAGAGTTCTCTCCGACCTCTCTCAACCTCACCTACCTCACAAGGTGTCTGCTGTGGGGAGAGGAAGGGAAGGCGATTGTAAGGCAGTTTGAAACCCCTTGAAGGTAGAGAAAATCAGGGTATAAAAACCAACTTGTTCTTAAGATCATGGCCTGGGAAATCACTCTCCCATTTTTTTAAATCATCCAGCCCAATGAAGAATTCTGGAAAGTTCAGTTTACTTCCGGTGCTGAGCTGGGCTGAGTGCTGCGTCTTCCCAGGGGCTCCTGGGGAGTATCCAAGTTTGCGTGTGATTTGGGGTATTTTATTGCACCCCAACCCAGCCCTTGCAAGTGGGCTGAGAGGCAGGAATTCCCTGCAGCCATATATGCGGTTTGACCTCCTGAATACTCTGAGGTAGCTTTAATAAGCCCCCCGGAGTTTCAGACGTTTGGTCCCGTGGGCACGAAGGGATTGAAATCGCCAGCGCGCAACTTCGGCTTTAGACTCTACCCTCCAGCACCCTATAAACATCATAAGGACTACATTAAGATTAAAGCCTCGCCTCCGGGCGCCCAAGTGAGTAGATAAGAATCCTTCGTCTTTCACTGGCGTCATCGAATAACAGGGGGTTGAAGAAAATATTCCTGGTAACCGTTTTTCTCCCTTAATTGAACTGGATGATTTTGTTGTATGAGATCCATCAGATAAAGCAGCAGGAGCCTTATCAAACTGATCAACTTAAATTAAAACAACGAGCTTGAATGATTGATGTAAGATCTGCCAATCCGACGCGTTCTTAAAGGAAGGGGAGGGAGGAACTTTTGAGAAGTTACATGAGGGAAAAAAAGGTCCTCCAGCCACGTGTACAACAAAGAGGATCCTTTGACCGGAAGACTCTGTGCTTTACCTCTCCACTGCTCTACAAATCAACAGGAAGAAGGTCGTAAGACCGGAAATTCGTCTTACTCGTGTTACACCAAAACCACTCCTGAAGGTAATAACCATAGAGAAGAGACGATAGAAGGTCTACGATTAGGTAATCCCTGGAATACTTCCTGGCTCAGCCGATCTAGAGCGTCTGGTAAAACTCGTTGGTATTTTTAACTTTAAAAAGTTTTTTAAAGTTTAAATACTTATTTTTTCAACCCGAAAAAGATATTAAGTTGGACAATAAAGTATTTTCTATTAACTACATGCTGGACTCCTGCTAGATGACCATCAAATTTTTAATAAAGTTACATACTCTGGAGCCTCTCCCTGATCTGGCTAACATAGCCCTGCTCTTATGAAATCAAAGGGAATTCTACTGAATTCAATCATGGAAAAAAAAGTACAGGACATGTTTGCTAAATATTCTGAGGCGACAATTAAACAATTAAAACAGATTTCTACACAGATGGCTCAATTGATTTCAGTGATGATGACTCTTGACCAATCATCACTGGTATGTAATCAGAAGTTGAATCTGGTTACAGAAGACATAAAAGTCTTGAAAATTCAAATGATGACTACAAATATGGACTTACAAGCAATGGATTCTTCTGCCCAAAAAGTCACGGAAGAATATCAGGATATAAAGAAGAAGACAGAAGTTCAAGAAAGTAACCAGCCGGCGACAAAGAGACCAGACATACAAGAAATGGACTTTTCATTTAAAAAAGACATGGAAGGACGTGTGGATACAAGGAAGAAGAGAGCAGATCAAGGAACACAGATTGAAGCCACGATGGGGATTAAGCCCAGAAAGAATTATTTTTGGATATGCACCTTGCCTGAGGAAATGAGAGAAAACAAAGAAATCTTGTTCCCATACCTGATTGACTTATTTCAGTTACAGAAGGAAGTATTAGACCATGGTTAAAGGATTGACTTAAATATGATTGCTGGATTGGAAGGCTTTGACAGTGTGGACGGGTGGCATGGCTATTTTAAATTTATGTTAAATGGAAAGGGACAAAGGTTTCAGAATAAAGGGATTAAATCATTTTAACGCTAGAACTGGTGGAGTTGGAGAAACTGGGGAAAAGGGGAGTATTGAAGGAATCATTGTGATAATGTACAAGATCTGGGAATAATGGAAGGCTACTTTTTATTTTGATCCAGAATGTAAAACTTTATAAAACATGAAACTTTAGAATGAAATTAATGTTAGGATCAGTATATGTTAACGAAGGCTAATAATACTTTATTAAGAGGTAGATGGAGGTGATGGGGAAGTTGTCATATTTTTTATGTTTAATGGTAATTAAGACAACAATCAATATAATTGCGATTGGGATATTATTTTTACGCTGTTGTCAAAATTATGGAGAATTTATAGCTTTAAAAAATCAATAAAAATTTATTAAAAAAAAAAAAGAATTCTGGAAAGTTCAGAGCTGGTTAGCTGCATTGTGGCCTTAGTAAAGGGAATTGCATGGCTTTTATTTTTGAATTTGGCTATGGACCAGTGAGGCTAACCCCGTGTTGGCGAACCTATGGCACGCGTGCCAAGTCCGGCACGTCGAGCCCTCTCTGTGGGCACACGCAGGGGCGGCAGCGGCTTTGAAGGGAGCGCGGAGACGTTCAAAGCCCCCCCTTCCCTGGACTCCCCGCCGCCCGGCTTTGAAGGGCTCCGCGCTGCTTGCTCTTCAAAGCCGCCCCCCCTTCCCTGGACTTCCCACCACCCAGATAGGAAGGCAGTGAAGCAGGAGCAATGGCGGGAAGAACAACTCTGCCTGCTGAATGATTGCCCCCGTTTCTATAGCTCCCCCAAGTGGCCGTTTGTCTGGCTTGTGCACAGAACTGGCCCTCAACTTGTAGAAGAAAAGTTAGTTCTTTGATTTGGGCTGAGCTCCTACAAAAGGCACTGAAGAGCAGTTTCAACCTTCTGTTATAGATTCGTTGTGGAGGGCAAGGACTCATTCTTTTCCAGAGAATTTGAGGGGGAAAGACATGTCTTCTCAATGTTCTTTTGCACAAGGCAGATTAACCCTTTCATTTTGCCCCTAGACACCCCCCCTTCCCTGCAGTTCATAAAAAGCTCTGGAGAGGGGTTCTTTAAGCTGAGCTGAGTGGGACAGGAGCAGTTGCCAATAGGGTTGCCAACTCTGGGTTGGGAAATTCCTGGAGATTTTGGGGTGGGAGTTTGGGGCAGGGAGGGACCTCAGCAGGATATAATGCCATAGAGTCCACTGTCTAAAGAAGCCATTTTTTCCAGGGGAACTGATCTCTGTAGTCTGGAAATCAGTTGTAATTCTAGGAGATCTCCAGGTCCCAGCTAGAGGCTGGAAACCCTAATTGTCAAAGTATGGGAATTATGTCTCTGGTGAGTGGGTCTGGGGAAGTATGTTTGAAACTTCTGTCACATATGCTGTGTTTGTAATTACAACCTTTATTCAGAAATGAGGTCTAGAAACCTGTTTCCAAATAAAAATTAAAGCTGTTGTGGATTTTTGTGGTGTAGTTAGGCTCAAGCAAAAATTGTTTTGCGGGTAGCTAATAATTCATATTATGCCTCCAGAATCCTCATAGAAGACCGAGAAGTGTTATTTATAAATGTAGGCTGCAAGAGTACGCCTATTTATATAAGAAGCAGAACTTTGTCGGGATTTATTTATTTAATTATTTGACCAAACTTTTTTTCACTTTGAAAATGTGGCAGCTTTTCACTCCTTGCCTTTCAATGTGATGTGAGAATGATTTTGTCTGCCAGAACCTGCCCACGTGCATAAAATTTTCTCTAGCAGGTGATGTATCTATCACTAGCATCAGAAGCAGGTGCTCTTGTACTGCTAAGTAGGACAGAATTCCTATGTTAAACAGTACCACCTACATGTGAGTTTTTTTCCTTGAAATCCATTAACCTCAATCAATTGAGAGGTGGTGTGGTGGTTAGAGGGTCGGAGTAGGATCTGGGAGATCCAGGTTTGAATCCTCGTTCTACCATAGAAGCGTGCTCAGTGACCTTTGGTTCATCACACACACAGCCTAATCTGCCTCACAGATGTGAAGGTGTAATTAAACTTATTTATTGAGGAGATTTGTATGTCGCCTTTGCCAGAGAAGGATAAGAGAATTTGTAAGTGACTCTGGATCCCCGTTGGAGAGAAATGGGGCATGTAAATGAAATAAATAACAAGTTTAGCGGTTGGATCTTAGTAGCATTCCCTAGTATATAGAGTACTTGCCGGTGGGGTGTGTGGAGTTGGTCTTTATCTCACAACCAGATATTGTCAAAAATACAGTGAAATTATTGAGTGGAGAACTGAATCTGTATAAACTTGGCAATTTTCTTCATGGATAACACGGCCAGCTGTACCTTCAATAACCTTGCCTTGGGCAGTATGTTTGGTGCACTAGCAGGTGGAAGGGATTTGTTGTTCTCTGTATTGCTTTGTGGCGCAATTTTCTGTTCACTGTGGATTAACTGAGGAAGGGGGGGCTTAATGCTACCGAGAAGCAAAAATGAGTTAGTTTAATAAGCAACTGATTCTTGGAATGAATTATTTTTTGATGAGCAGTAGCAGTCTATATTGGGACTAGAGTTTAGGGTTCTCTCTTTTAAATGCGCTCCATAGGTCTAAAGCAGGGGTGGGGAACATTTTTTCTGCCAAGGGCCATTTGGATACTTATAACATCATTTGCGGGCCATACAAATTTATCAACTTAAAAATTAGCCAACCAATACGTTTCTCCATGGCCCGGGTGGGAAAGGGTTAACACAGTTTCTTGGGCGGTCCTAGCAGCTCCATAGCTACCGACTCTTCTGCAAGGGGGAAAAAGACTCATTTTCTCTGCAAAACAAACTCACATCTGCCTTGAACAGAGGCTATTCCTGTCCGCGGGAGGGGGCTGATCGCCAGTCTTAGATCCTTCTGATCTAGAGATCTGCCAGGACCTATGAAGGGCCAGACCAAATGACTTCGCTGGCCTCAACGGCCCCCGGGCCTGACGTTCCCCACCCCTGGTCTAAAGGAATGACAAATAAATTTGTACAATGAATTTGTTGACTGTTGCCCTGGTAGGTTGTGCTAATGTTAGCCTGTGTGTATGCGTTCAGTGCTGTCAGGTTGCTTCCAACTCATGATGGCCCTATGAATTGATGTCCTCCAAAAACGTCCTATCCTTAACAGCCTTGCTCAGGACTTGCAAATTTGAGGGCCATGGCTTCCTTTATAGAGTCAATCCATTTCATGTTGGTTTTCCTCTTTTCCTGTTACCTTAAACTTTTCCTAGCGTTATTGTCTTTTCCAGTGACTCTTGTCTTCTCATAATGTGACCAAAGTATGATAGCCTCAGTTTAGTCATTTTAACTTCTAGGGAGTTGGCTTTATCTAGAGCTTGGCTTTATCTAGAGCCCACTTATTTGTCCTTTTGGCAGTCCACCGTAAAACTCCCCTTCAACACCACATTTCAAAGGAATCTACTTTCTTTCTGTCAGTTTTTTTCATTGTCCAGCTTTCCACACTCTTACATAGTAATAGGGAATACTATGGCATGAGTTAACTTGATCTTGGTTGCCAGTGAAACAATCTCTTTCTGAATATTGTCGAAGGCTTTCACGGTCAGAGTTCATTGGTTCTTGTAGGTTATCCGGGCTGTGTGACCGTGGTCTTGGAATTTTCTTTCCTGATGTTTCGCCAGCAACTGTGGCAGGCATCTTCAGAGTAGTAACACTGTAGTTACTACTCTAGTAGTTACACACTTGACACTGAGAGACACTGTCTTTCAGTGTTACTACTCTGAAGATGCCTGCCACAGTTGCTGGCGAAACGTCAGGAAAGAAAATTCCAAGACCACGGTTACACAGCCCGGATAACCTACAAGAACCAATCTCTTTCTGATTTCTTGCCTGCAGTCTCCCTTTTGGTTGATGATGGAGCCAAGGAATAGAAAGTCTTGAACAATTTCAATTTCCTCACTGTCAACCTTAAAGTTGAGTCATTCCCAGTAGTCATTACTTTTGTCTTCTTGACATTCAACCATAGTCCTACTTTGGCACTTTCTGCTTTAACTTTCCCCAGTAGTTGTTTCAAGTCTTCGCTATTTTCTGCCAATAATGTGATGTCATCTGCCTATCTCAAATTGTTAATGTTCCTCCCCCCCAATTTCACCCCACCTTCATCTAAATCTAATCCAATTTTCCTTATGATATGTTCTGCATATAGATTAAAGATATAGGGAGATAAAATACAACCTGACACTGTCTGACACCTTTGCCAAAAATTGTGGCCAATTGAGAGAAATAATAGTGAGCATGTAGTTTACAACAGGTCATGGATTTTTTTTAATGCAAACAATAGTGTACTTGTTATACCTCTAACCTTGTATTCAGAAGGACCCACCTCGTGTATTAGTACTTGCTATATTCTTTTAGTTTGCTGCAGTCTGTGCTGTACCATTTCCAGTGTGCTGTTGAAGGGTTCATATTAACAGAAAGAGGCTGAAACTAGGCAGGTCTGAGTTGAACAGTGCCTGAATCGGAAGCCTTCTGAGAAAACACCCTCTTGAGTGATGTGACGGAAAAAAGGAGGGCTATAAAGAGAGTAAATAATGATCTCAAAGAAATGAGGATGCTTTTTCTCTTGGTTAACGATAGGCTGGCTCTGATCAGGATGGCCCAGGCTAGCCTGCTCTTGTCAGATCTCTAAGCAGAAGGTAAGCAAGGTTGGCCCTTGTCAGTATTTGGATGGGAGACCACCAAGGAAGTCCAGGGTCGCTATGTAGAGGCAGCTAATGGCAAACCACCTCTGAACATCTCTTGCCTTGAATACCCTACAGGGTTGCCATAAGTCAGCTGTGAACTTGATGGCGCTTTTAACCACCAATAGGCTGGAGTAATATAATTGCCCTGAAACATCAGTAATTCAAAATAAGCCTACTTATTGGCTGTGCACAGTGCCGAGTCTTAGTGTTCTGTGTTGACCAGATGTATGTGCCCTTGAGTAAGACACATTAGCTCCCCTCTCTGAAGTTTAATTTGTAGAGTAGGAGGAGGTGAAATGTGAAGAATGATAACTGAGGACCTTGACACCAACAAAACTTTGACCATCTCCAAAAAGGCAAAACAGGCTTTTGCCACAGGTGGTACTGTCTCTAGTAGAGAAGGGTTTCTGGAGTGGATATGTGCATATTTTTCCTTTCCTCTGTATGGATTAGGCCAGCAGACTGCTGTATAATTTATGTGGTCATCTGGAAAGTATCGTAATATAATTTGCATGCCACCGATGCAGTTTATTTAGCAGAGTTCAGACATATAAGCTATTTCAACGTGGAGTAACAAACAGACCAGACCGGTGTGTGTTTTTTTTGTTTTTTTTTTTTTTTGCATTACGGTTCAGGATCTGCAGGTTTTTTTTCATTTGCATGTATAGGAATGGTCTTGTGTGTATGTCATGTTCATGTTAGAAAGGTTACTCAAGCTTAGATTCTGCTGAAGACACTGTTAAGACAGTTGAAAGTGGTTTGGTAATGGCACTGCTTCCCATGGTGTTCCATGCGCCTTTTTTTGGTCACATTGTCTCCTCAGTCCAAACATATTGTGTAGATTTTTGAAACAACACAAAAGCCCTGTAAATATTAAATGCTGGTGTGTAGGGATAGTGGGATAAAGCAAGTATTCTAAAAGCAGTGAACCCTCTTTTTAATTGCCTTCAACACCCTGAGGGGGGGAGGGATCTTCTGTGTAAGTTGTAGGCTGTCTTCACTGCCCCCACCCCCAGTGAGCTGACCCTTTTCTATCATCTACCTTTTCCCCCACCCATTTATAATCTTTTTCTCTGGGTGATCTGTTTAGACCGTGTCCAGTTATGTAAAATGTTAACAGAGAGTAAAATGAACACATGAAGCTGTCTTATACTGAATCAGACCCTTGGTCCGTCAAAGTCAGTATTGTCGACTCAGACTCTCCAGGGCAGCAGGGCAGCAGCTCTCCAGGGCCTCAGGTAGAGGTCTTTCACATCACCTACTTGCCTAGTCCCTTTAACTGGAGATGCCGGGGATTGAACCTGGGACCTTCTGCATGCCAAGCAGATGCTCTACCACTGAGCCACAGCCCTTCCCCAGAATGTTGGTTTTCTAACTATATTCATATATTTGTTATCTGGGCAGAAGAGGGAAGCTGCTCCATCTATACTTGCTAGCTTCTGTGCTTTGGGGGTGTCTGAAGGAGGTAGTTTTAGAGGTGGCCCTTTCAGTTCTGTTTATAGTAAACAGAACCTTTGAGAGGTTGGCAGTATGTTAAATCTTTTGTGCATTGTTTAAACTGGGGATTAAGAAAATAGCCCCGCAATTGTTGCAAGCAGTGTTAGGCTAAAGAATAACGGTTAAGTATGGTGAGCGGAGTAAATCGAGGGAAATTATTTTTACCACCCAGGAAGCTTTCTAGATGCACTGCCATGTATTTCCTTGCTAAAATGTAGTGACGTTTTAGTTTTTGTTCACCAACTGCGTCCACATGTTAAAGAAATAACGTCTTCGTGGGTAGATGAGATGCTGTGTTTCTTTCTTTCTGATCAAACACAATGTTCTAAGAAAGAGGGTCTACTCGCACCTCTTGTTCAAGTAGTGTTGCCAACCTCCAGGAGTTGGCTGGAGATCTCCCGCTATTACAACTGATCTCCCGCTGATAGAGATCAGTTCCCCTGGAGAAAATGGCCACTTTGGCAATTGGACTCTATGGCATTGAAGTCCCTCCCCTCTCCAAACCCTGCCCTCCTTTGACTCCACTCCCATAATCTCCAGGTATTTCCCAACCCGGAGCTGGCAACCCTATGTTCAAGCAGTGAGGAATCCTGGGATGGCCTATTTTTACAGGGTCTGTTTTCTTGTAATGAGAATGAGCACTGGAGATCTATGATGTCTTTGTAATAGTGTTTCACTTACAGTTATAGTTTCCAACTCTGAGTTGAAAAATTCCAGGAGATTTGTGGGTGGAGCCTGGGAAAGGTGCTGTTTACTGATGGGAATGACCTTAGAGGGTATAATGCTATAATGTCCACCCTCCAAAAAAGCTATTTTCTCCAGGGAACTCATCTCTGTTGTCTGGAGAGCAGTTGTAATTCCAGGAGATCTCCAGTCTTCATCTGGAGTTTGGCATATTAAAGCAGAGTTAATGAGAGCAGGTAAGTTCTTAAAGCAGGTAGCATCCTAACTCATGTATCGGAAAAAGAAGACAAGTTGGCTTTTATATGCTGACTTTCCCCACCTTTTAAGGAGAATCAAACTGGCTTAAAATCTCCTTCTATTCCTCTCCCCACAACAGACACCTTGTGAGGTAGGTGGGGCTGAGAGAGTTCAGAGTGTACTGTAACTAGCCCAAGTTCACCCAGCTGTCTTCATGTGTAGGAGTGGGGAAACCAAGCCGGTTCACCAGATTAGAGTCCGCCTTTCATGTGGAGGAGTGGGGAAACAAACCTGATTCTCCAGATAAGAGTCCACCCCTCTTTCCACTACACCACACTGGCAGATCTCCTAATAGCAATTGCTAGAGTCCCTGGATGGAAATGGATGCACCTCAATTTTTTTTTTTTTTTTTTTTTTAGCAAATTCTAGCTAAAAACTCGCTGGTCTGTGTCTCTGCCTGAGGCTATAAGGTAAAGGTAAAGGTCCCCTGTGCAAGCACCAGGTCATTCCTGACCCATGGGGTGACATCATATCCTGACGTTTCCTAGGGAGACTTTGTTTACGGGGTGGTTTGCTATTGCCTTCCCCACTCATCTTCCTTTTACCCCAAGAAAGCTGGATACTCATTTGACCGACCTCGGAAGGATGGAAGGCTGAGTCAACCTTGAGCCGGCTACCTGAAACCAACTTCCGTTGGGATCGAACTCAGGTCGTGAGCAAAGCTTTGGACTGCAATACTGCAGTTTACCACTCTGCGCCCTGGGGCTCCTAGCCTGAGCCTATAGCTGAAGGTTAAAAAATTCCAAAATGCTCATAAGCAAGTCCCAGCTATTAAGGAACATTAAGGTGCCTTTACACCTTTTAGCGGTCATGGTATAGTCCTAGTCACAATAATTAACAGCCAGAATTTAAAGCAATATTAAAAGTTCTATAACATGTTTTTGTTTTCAAAGTGGATTCCAGTAATTTTCATTTTGCTTTTGAACTACTAATTTTTTTGGTATTCCCACAGTGTGCTGTGATCTCAAATCTACCCAGACAGTTTATGGTTAGGCTGGGCTTTGAGCATGGGGCTGCAGTCCAGTATTCACTAGAATGCAGTAACTCCACTGCAGACTTTTATTTTTCCTTTTAACCCCCCTTTTATCTTTTGGACCACCAGGTGCTTCAAATCAGGCAGATTTTGGAGAGTGTGAGATTTAAAAATCTTAGATAAATGAACAAAGTGTTCTAAAAATAAGGCATTAAAATCATTATCAGTACTGCAAATTAACAATAATGGAAGGGAAAGGCAGTGATCTTCAGCCAACAAGTTCCAAAACCTTATTAGAGTGCAAAAGGTGTTTAACTCTCAATTTACCGGCAATATTGCATTTTTGTCAGGTGAGCCTCAAAGAAAGACAGTTCCACAACAAAGAAGGCCGTGTTCTTTGCTACCTGTTAAGAACTTCAGAAAGAAGGGTATCAGGAGCAAGTCTTACTAAATGTCCTAAATGGATTTATAAGAAAGGAAATACTGGCATACCTGGCATTAAGCCAGGGTTTGTTTTTTTTGCTTTAAAGATAGTAAGAACAGCACCTGGCACTGAGCCCAGACACTTGGCTACTAAACAGTGAAGTTCCTTTAATTATAAGTGTTTGTCCATAGCCGCTGACCCCAGCCATCAGCTTTGGATCAACTTGAAATGTCCAATCCTGTATTAAAGAAAGTACATTTTGATGACTATCTTCTGGAAGTTGCCAGTGCACATGTAATAGTGGCTGTTAGTGCAATTCTAAGCAAAGTTCCACCCTTCTGACTCAATCGAGGTCAACATCTGCAACTCTGCTTTGGATTGCACTGGGCATCTCTTTCTTCTAGAGAAGGGCTTGGTTGGTATGTTAGTCGAAGCTTATAGGCAGACCTAAAAATCCATGAAAAATGATGGGATCAAGCAGAGCTGATCCTTAATTAAATGTGTGCTTCTGATGGTGGTACACTTGTTAGATGCTGGGAACAATTGCCCTTTATCTTACTGCTTCATAAGGATGACAAATATGTTTGTTACTGATCGTTTTTATGACCTTATTTATGAGGGCCTAAAATGTAGCATCTTAAGTGCTGCGTAGGGAACCACTTGCTAAACAAAGAAATTATCAGGACACATATTACCCTTAAGTTTCCACTTAAGTTTGTAGGAATTAGCTGGAGACAGAGTGAGAGGAGGTAACTGGGATCAATAATCGATGTATGCCAGGATCATCCCTGGTGAGAACTCTTAAATGAGCAGGTGGTTATGTAATTGGATGGGTTTTTATTAAAGAATAAAAATAGTAAAACTATATATATATATATATATATATATATATATATATATATATATATATATATATATATATTTTTTTTTTAAGCAAAGAGTGTACGTACACAAAACGTATAAGAGCTGACTAAGAGAAAAGGGAGGAAGTTGGATAGGGTTTCAGGGATGGGTGATAGTTACCAGACTTGAAAGGTCATCCAGGGAAAGCAGCACTGAAGAGGAAAATGACCAGTGTTGCCAGGAGCAAAAGGAAGAGCCCACATGCACGCACAGATCCAGAACACTCATACATTATGAATGGCCAATATTTATACCCCCAGATGGGTCCTGAAGTGGTATGAGGTAGGCTGGAAGGAAAGCCAAAGACAAAGAATGGATTACTTTTTCAAAGCTTGAACAAAAAAATTAGGAGAGGGTTGGTGAGTCATCAGGATCCAAAAGAATCCCTGGGCTATTCTCTTGAATACTGATTGATTGCTGGGATGGGTGCAGATAGGGTAATTAATGGTTTGCTTGGAGCACTGTTTAAATCACCTTAGGGTGACACAACGGAGATTAACTAGCTCCATTGTCCAGCCAGGCACACCTTAGGGCCAGGGGAAAAGTCCAGCCCAAGCTTGTCACACAATATGGATCCCAAAACTCTCTGCGGAGCATCCATTTTGGGAAGAGCAGTGCCTTGCTCTGATGCCAGTCTTTGGGCCCTGCGCCTTCATAGCACCCCTTAAGGGGAGGAGGAGTCCCACTGCTTACACATAAGTAAAAGCAGAAGAAAAATCGCCAAGGTGGATTGTTCCCTAGTGAATGAATTGACTGTAGTGGTAGTTCCAAAACTAGGTCAGACTATAGCAGAGGAAGATGAGTGTAATTCCCAGTTGCTTTCCTTTCAACTCTGACAAGTTGCTGCAGCGTTGATACCATACAGCCTCTATTAAACCAGTGTTGAAAGTTGCTGTGAATCAAAATTATCCCTTGTGTGAGCTTCATGTAAAGATAATGCGAATTCATCCAAAAATCTGGAATATACATCTTTAGTATCTCATATGTTTTTTGCATTGACTGTTTAAATGCCATAGTGCAGAGCTGTTTCCTATGTTTATCTTCTCATCTGTTCAAGAATACCCTACACTTAGTAACAGTGTTGTATTGTAAAAAACCCCCCCCCCAATACTCACCTGCAGTTCCTGACATGGGATGCCCTAGTTTATTAAATGAGAGCAGCATGAGGGATGTTGTTCTTGTTCATGTCCTCTAACAGAGCAGATTTGGGGTCTGCAAAAAAAAAAGGACAGCATTGGGCACCCCCTTGAGCACAAGCAACTTGGTTGAGAAGCTGCATACGGTACGTTGGAGCGTTTAGATGCTTTGATTTTGTTGTGAGCTGCTTCAAATGACAGGAAACTCAAGCTGCAGTTGTGAAATAATTCCAAACCCAAGATTCCCATGTCGAAATGTAGTAATTGGATCAAAGATCATCCATTAACTTTAATGGTGTCAAAAAGGAGATTTTGTAGCAGTACAGACATGGGTATTGTGTGTCAGAACCGTTACTTTCGTCTTCGAAAAACAGGTAGCTTAATATTGTGATTTAAAAAAAAATAAAAAATAAAAATCACATCAGTTCAAGAAAATATCTTTGTGTCCAAGCTTACATTGAGATGCAAAGAATGGGGAGATGCCTTACATGGTTGGAGGATGCTATGTGGGTGGGTAGGAGGAGACAACGCTGAGGACTGCCTTTTACAAGATTTGTGGGGTACGGTACCCCCTCAAGGTTTTTGTTTGTTTTTATGGTATCATCTGAAAGTAGGACCAGCCATTTCATTTGTGCCAGGTCTCAGGAATAGCGAATGTTTTCAGGTTCCCGGGCTTGTCTCAGGGATATACGAACAGATGGAAATGTCACCGAGGAGACTTAATGCCAAATCATAAAACGAGTAAGCTAACTGTAATTAATTAATCAACCAAACCCATGCTGCTATATTAACTATGGTTTGTTAGGGTACTTTAAGCAAGGCTGTGAAACTGTTTTATTAACCACAGGTAAGCATTGCCATGGTTTCATGTTATGTACGATTGCGGTTGTCTTGGCTTGTTTCCCACTGCCACTCGGCACCTGGGCCGCCTCCACAGTTGCCAGGCAAAAGTGGCTCAAAACAAACTTCTCTTTCCTTCAGCTGGCCCTTAGTAGCAGTGCAGCTTCCTCGCCCTCTCCTTCCTGCCAACCTGCGGCGAGTGGGTTTTTGATGTGGTGAAACTTTGCCCTCAGTTTGGTGCTGCAAAGCAGCCTGAGATACAAGCTGGGTCACTTCAGGGGCGCAGGGAGCCATAGCGCTCAAACCAGGAATTGGCAACACAAGCAGGAATTGCCGGGTACTTGTGGACCGGTTCCTGGTTTCACAAACTGTGTGTACTTAAATTAAGCTGTGGATTGGCATTACATTTGTGCCAACCTTTAGACTAGCTTTTCCTCATTGTTGAATCATCACAGAGAGTGTTCAGGTACTGGGCATTATGGGAAGGGTTTTCCAATACAATGGGTGGCATTTCCAGGTCTTAAGCTTTGGCATCCCTCCCCCCCCCCCCCCAGGAACAATAATTGGTTATTGCACCATTCTCCTATTGTCTCATTTCACCAATGTGCAACAACAGTACAATGTACAACAATATTATCTCATTTCACCATAGTACAATAATAGAAATTGGTTTCTTTTTGTGCGTTGAGGAAACTTGGGGTGAGGAAAGATAAGATTTTATGTAGAATTATTTTCCCATACTACCAAATGATTCATTGAGGTACATGAACAGCTGTCTGAACAAATGTAGAATGAAGAAAGGGCTATTGAGTGCCAGCTGAGTTTTCGCTATTAAACTCCTACCTGGATCGTTGGGGAAGGATTAAAAAAGACGGAAAGAGCTGTGCCATCATCTTTTTAGGGAAAGAATTACTGTTTCAGATGTAGGCTTGGATTCTTTTGGGAAATCTCCGGTGACAGAAAGATTTCAGTCATTGGGGTGCACCTTCTTCCCTTCCCCTTCTGCTGCAACATATAAATGCCCCCTGAAATGCTGCTTCTTGGGGACAAGGGACTACTACTAGGAGCATGAAAGGCAAGTTGGAAGTCTGCGGCAGGAGCTCTTAATTAGTGACCCCATAGTGGTTAAGAGCTGTGGACTCTCATTTGGACAATCAAGTTTGATTCCCCACTTCTCCACATGAAGCCTGCTGGGTGACCTTGGGCCAGTCTCAGTTCTCTCAGAACTCTCTCAGCCCCACCTACCTCACAAGGTGCCTGTTGTAGGGTGGGGGAGAAAGAAAAGGTGATCAGAAGCCGCTTTGAGACTCCTTCAGGTAGAGAAAAGCAGGGTATAAAAACCTACTCTTCTTCTTCTTCTTCTTCACAAATACGCATGGACAGATATGATCAGTGGGATCTTGTAGTCTCTGTGTAGGTGTACCCGTAGGTCCATGTGTTTTGCTACTGAGAAAGCAGTGGATGTAATGAGACAATGTGTTGTGGAGTAGTATAAGCAAGAACGCATTTTGTTTCTAGTGATCAAAAAAGATCAGCAGTGGCCGTTTTGGTCTTTGTTTTGTTTGACCTATCCAACCCTTCTTCCTCTTTGTACACCAAAAAAACAAAATAAGAATGGGAAGGGAGAATCTGGGATGGTGCAGCTTGTCCCACAATTGCAGTAACATGCCGGGGGGAAAACTGAGTGTACCAATGTTCCTTTCTCTCTGACTGCAGGAGAAGGGGAACATTGGCCAGTATTAAATATGACAGGATAGTTTAGAGGCAAGTCTCATTGAAACAATCTTGGAATGTGCCCGGGGTGACTTAACTGTTTATCTTAACTTCATGAAAGGTTCTCTCAACTAGTGTCATGTATTTTTAAATCACTTGAATTGGCTTCTGACGGCACGTTACGATTCCAGCTATCCTACCTTACATGGTTACTGATGATACGGAATTAATCTGAGACTTGTCTGTGGATTGGGAGTGCAGCAGGCGCAAAACCTCCCTTGTATATGTGTATAAGACTGTTTTATCCTTTTCAAACTCCTGGCAATAATCTGGTAGGATGAGACTTTGCTATCTTTGTTGGGTTCTTATGTCTGCACATTCGAAGCCAATAAAATGCTGACTAATGTAAAAATCAGTGGTCTCAAAAAAATTGTTAGTGTACTCATTTTTTTAAAAAAAAAATATGTATATACTTTTAATTGTTATAATCAGAAGCCTTGCTGGGGAAAAGCCCCACCTGACCATGTCCACTTTCTAAAAACACTTGGGCGGCACCAGGAAAGGTGTTGTTGGGTGGTGTGATGCCCACAAGTCCCACTTTGGGAGGCCCTGGTATACAGAAATACAATGACTCAGTCAGCCCTTGGCATTCGCCAACCCTCAATGAACAGTTTTTAGAAATTGCATGGATCAACTAGTGAATAATATACACGCCAGAGTGAAAATTGGATTTAATGAAAGGATTTTGCCATCCTGAAAGCATCCAAAGCCAAAAGTGTATGCTGAAGCACCAGGGCTGATTTCTTTTTTTGCTAATTGCTACGGAATTAGTGAAATTCTGGCTCTACTTTTGGAGATTTTCCTTTGGAAGGAAGCTGGGAAGACATTGTTTTAAACCTTCTCCGTGGGAGGCATAACATCAGATGGTGGCATTTTAATGTTCTGTTAATGTCGGAAGCCAGTCTTGTGCTGTGGCAGAGAACAGACATTGGCACGGTAGCATGTGCAATGATGTCTCAAATGTCAGTGTTGATATAGGCCCGGTGGACTACTTCTGGAGCAGGAGGACCTTGATAGTTTGCTGAAACACTGGCAGCAAAAAACAACAACAACCAAGCAGTGGGACATACAGTGCAACAGTTTTGTTTCCTGCCTTCCTCCTGCTCCTTCCAGTTTCGTGATTATTTGGCTGTTTATGCTAATGGCATAGGATTTGCTTACTTCAACTGTGCCCTGGGGATTTGAACTTGGGTCTCACAGGTCTCAGGCTAACACCCTGGAGCCACTATACAGTGTTGACTCTCAGAAGTTAATCCTTGGTATGCTTCTGTCATACTTTGTGAAAGGTGGGTGTAGACGATCTTCTTCAAAGACTATATCCTTCACTCTTTCTTCCAATAATTTGGGGAATTCAAATGTTGGTTTCTTTCCTCTGTGTGATGGCTTGCTTTCAATCTAGGTCAGGATTCCTGTTATGACTGACAGGCCGTTGTCTTTTTGAGGTATACGAAACTGGTTTTTGTGTAAATGCTCATTGGTCCCTTTAGCTCACAAAATTGTCTACTTTGTCAGGAGTGTCAGGCAGTTGAAGGTCTTTCCCAAATCCTGTTATTTATGATCCTTTAACTGGAGGTGCCAGGAACCTTCTGAACTAGGAATCATCTGCATGCCAACAATGTACTTTACCATAGAGCACTGTCTCCTAAAAGACAGTATGTGCTTTTTTGGCATTCAAACTGAAGTGCCCTGCGACCCCAAAACCAAAACCATGCCACTAGCTGTATTTTCTGCTTCAAAACTTTTAAGTAGTTGTCTCCTTGACCTATTATAGCAGTAGGTGACATGAGTTGTTCTAATATCTTTGCTCTCGTCTGGCTGTCTACAGGATGACAATTTTTAATCTGCAGTACAGCAGTTTTCTTCTTAATGAGAGTTCTGTGTACATGAGGAAGAACATTCTTTATATGCTGAAAATACAAACAAAAATAGATATATATTGGTTGGAAAAGGGACTCCTTATACATTGTCCAACTATGCTGTAATCTTGATATCAATAAATTAAGCAAATCCATTTGCACCTTTATATGTTGTCAGTCTCATTGACATCTACTCCCAACTTTCTACATTGCCAATTTAGTCTTGAAGTAATACACACATTGCAACAGAAGGGAGGCCCATGCTACAAATAGTATGTACTACTTCCCTGGGTTTCCAGCAGGCCTAGATGAAGTTGTACCTTTAATAGAAGCTTACAGTGGACCAGCTGAAGCTTTTCATAGCATGGAAGTAAGTAACATCACCTCGAAAATAATATTGTATTAAGCCTCTTTTAAAGGGACAGGACTTTTTCTCCAGACCACTTGGAAACCCTATAATGGTCTTTCAGTCCTGTACTGTGTGAGAGCTGCTTCCAATCTTTTATGTATTGGATGCTTTGCTGTCCTGCAGATTGGCTCAGCTGCCCAGTTCATGTTTCTGGTTCACAGTTGGCTACGGAGGGTGTTGTGGTAACTCCAGATGTGGGGAGAGATGTCTGCGCCTCTGCTTTGGTCATTTAAACAGGAAGTGCAAGCTTACTCACACTTGGTTGCCGAACATCCAAAACTGCTCTGTGTAGTAACGAACATACTGATTGTGCTGGAGAGATGGCATGGCATTACACTTTAATCAAGGCTCCTCTTTCACTTTATTGTCACAGTTTAACCAGCCACCGGGGTCTCTTTGTGAAATAATTATGAATGGTTCTGTTTGTTAAATGTAATTTTTTAACCCAAAACAAATGAGCGTACATTCTCAATTTGTTTTAAAAAAATACAAAGATGAGAAAGATGAAGGCTTCATGGGCCAAGTTACGTTTTTATGTAACCACAATGGCCACAATAAAGGACTCATTTTTAAAAAACAAGAGTAAGAACTTTACTACAATTCAAGCTATAGATTACAAAAATGGGGGGAAAATAGGGAGCAAAAATGTCTAACTACTTCTGAAGAAATGAAAGCAGTCTTTTCCCCACAGATCTAAAGTCTGATTGAAATTGAGAGAGAAATAATCTGATAGTTAATACATTTTGTTTTGATTTTGTCCTGGCTGCATGCAGACCGTTAAATGAGGCTGTCTCTTTTTCAGTTAGGTCTCAGTGGCCTCTTTTTTTCCTTCCCCAAACTGGTGAAAGTCCCCTCCCAACAAATTTAATAAGAGCTATCTGTTTCTTCCTCCCCCTCAGAAATCTCCTGGAATTTTCTATCAAAATAATTCTTTTATTCTTTTTGTGCATAGTCTGGTCCCACCCCCTTCCTGATAGAAAGTTCTTGTTCTCTTTAGAAGATTTGAAGGAATTAATTTGATTTTTTGCATGTGTTCAAGGAAAGCTGTATTCATTTCTAGACTCCCCTCCTATTAGCTTATCTCTGAGCAATGGAGACTGAACTAATGCTAGACAGGTTGCTTCTCAGTAGATGTTTTGCTCTGGTTTAGCATCTAAACTGTAATAGGTAAGAACATAAAAAAAGCCATGCTGGATCAGACCAAGGCCCATCAAGTCCATCAGTCTGTTCACACAGTGGCCAACCAGGTGCCTCTAGGAAGCCCACAAACAAGACGACTGCAGCAGCACCATCCTACCTGTGTTCCACCGCACCCAATATAATAGGCATGCTCCTCTGATGCTGGAGAGAATAGGCATGCATCATGATTATTATTCATTTTGACTAGTAGCCATGAATACCCCTCTCCTCCATGAAGTTTGTGTTGTGAGGGGACAGGAAAGAATCCACATGACATTTTCCTTGTTATGCTTTCTGGGCTTTCTCCTGCTCTGGTCTATTCTTTCCCAAACCTGGTTTGATACTATCTGTATGGAAAGATCACAACATGTGATTGGAAAGTGCACTTTTGAATTTCAGCTAGGATTGCCAACCTCCAGGTGGGTGTCTGTCGTCTGAAGAGTCCCAGAACTGCAACTGATCTCCAGATGCTAGAGATCAGTTTCCCTGCTTTGGGAGCCAGACTCTATCGCATCATATCACATCCCTGCTGAGCTCCCTCCCCAGGCTCCACCCCCAAAGGCTCCAGGAATTTCCCAACCTGGAGTTGTGTGTGTGTGTGTGTATTAAGCGTCGTCAAGTCGCTTCCGAATCATGGCAATCTGGAGTTGGTAACCTTAATATCAGCACTACTTTCTTCAGCTAACCACAATCACCATTCTTGTTGTTATACTGTAACAGTACAGTGGTCATTTTCCAATTGTTTTTAAAACTCTCCAAATGTCTTCTGGTGTCATGGTGTGTATGTGTGTGTGTGGGGGGGGGAAGATACAGGGAAAGTAGTGGCTTATAGAGGAAAATGCACGCAAAACTCTCATGTGAATGCTCCAGTACAATGCCTCTACGTTTTACGGCACTGAAAGAAATGGAGAATCTTCACCAGGTGGATATCACCTTGTTCATTATAGCCTTTATCCAGCTGAGAAGACTATGTTAAACTATGCTCTGAACAGGAGCTTAGAGCAAGTTAAGTCTTTCCCCTCTCAGATTTATAGATTTACAACTCCCAGGGATAATGCAGGTCTTCCTTACAGGTCTATTGAAAGCAAGGATTAGAATGAATGTAACCACCATTATACAGTTAAGTATTCATTGAACTGATAAGTATACTCCATAGATGTGCCTGTTTAGGGATTTATTTATTTTTTTAAATGACATGCCACTTATCTATTTTGTCTGATGGGTGTGGGAGGCTTTTTAAAATTATACTGCCTTTCTTCCCCAAGAAACCAACATATCTATCTAGTACAATCTGGCTGAAGCATCTATTCTTTGTGTGTGCTAGGAGGTAATCTTCAATTTTTTTATTCTGGTTTGTTTCTCTTGCTGTCGCAGCCACCACCACCAATTATTTAAAGCAGTCCTTTAGTGATACCCAACATGGTGCCATGGCGCCAACCCCTGTGTTTCCTGGTGTCCACTTCTGCAGACCAAAGAGACAATCCTGGCCTTCTTCAGTCTCACTGGAATGAGAGGGGGCTTCAGAAGACCCTAGGATGAAACACCTTTATGTCTGCAGGGAGCACCCATTCAGAAACAGCTACTCCATCAGCATTTGGCTTGAAACTTCCCAACATTTTGTGACTAGCCCCATGGCAGCCTTTTTTGGGGTCATTTGTGCCCCACGTGTAGCAAGTATTCTGTGGTGGTGCGTATTGGCTGTTTTCAAAATCCAAAAATGCCTGCAGGCTCAGCAGATTTGGAAATCCCTGCAAGAGGTATGCAGCAGAGCATGGCTGCTTAAATGTGCATAAATATCATCCGTCATAGGCTCTCCAGTCAGCTCACGGGAATCTGATATGTTAAAGTCACCTGGTTATATTGATCCTGAAAGAACTGTTAATGTTTTTTAATCTGGCAAAAGTATTTTGTTTTCTTCTACTGTAATTAAAAGAAAACTGTTTCCTGATTAGAGTTAAGCAACTGATTTCATTGATTAAATTTTCCAAAGCTTGTTAGTGAACTCTGCTTCACTCATTGACTGAGAAGGTAGAAGAGTTGCTGGAAGATCTGTGACTGGGTTTTCCTTTAAAAAAACAATAACCTTATAGCATAGCAGAATGGGCCTGGGAGAAAGGCTTATGCCCACTTCCCCCATTGCTATGGTCACAGTCAGAACTGGGACTTCCAGCATGTAGTTCTTCCTTCTCAAGAAGAGCCACTGTTTACATGATTACAGGTCTCCTTGCATTTTCTCTTGTTTGGTCTGCTGCTTTGAATCCCCCCTTTTCCTCCTTCTGATTATCCACATTCAATAACTTAGTTCTCTTTTAAGGATGCCATGACAAACGTATGAACAAGCATTGGCTGTTTGAAGACCCTTATTCTTACTCTCTTTTTTCTAATAAAAAACTCAATTATCCATAAGAATATAATTATCCATAAGGAAGATGTAAAGATACTTTACAAATCCACTAAAGGAACAGCTGCATGCAAATCTTACTTTCTCATATGGGATTTGTAAGAGCTCTAGAACCACAGTATGAGCTCCCATGTTTCAGAGTAACCTCTGCTGCTGCTTTTGGCTTTTCCTGACCACGATGCTCTCTTGGACGCAAAGCTTGCTAAGTTGAAGCAAAATCTGCAAAGATATATTTGAGAATATCGCAACATTTTGATGCTTCTCTCAAAGTGTTGGGAGAAGGCTCTTCTTCTCAATTTGGGAGAGAATGACACTAAATAGACTTTAAGAGAAAAACACAATTCATACACTACAAAATATGCAACTGACATAGCAACGGTATCAGGGCTGTGTGCATTTCATCACTGAACCATGTAAACACAGGAATTGGAAGTGGGTAATGAAATCTCAACTTCCATTTCTAGGAAAGCAAGTTCTCACCTAACAAAAGGGGTCAGCAACCCCCGACATGCATGATGAATAGTAGCACGCCAGACCATTTTGCTTGACAAGCAGGACTGTTTCGGCACCCGAGCAACGATTTTCATGAGCTGTAGTTCTCGTGGGCCCATTATGGCAGTCATGGAAAACCGTGATAGTGATCATGTTTATTGTCTGTGGCTGAAGGCCATCACAATCTATCATACAAAAAGAAAACAGTGTAAGAGCGAGAGAGAAAAAGCACACTTGCCAATCTTCATAAAAGTTGCGTTGAGTGGATTGTGCTGGAATTTCAGACTGCAAATTTAAATCTCTTTAGAAGCTCTAGTGAGAGTACCTTCTCAGCGATCTAGAACATATCCCATGTATCTGTCAAAGTAGATGAAACTCTGTCTTCTATAGTGTGCAAGTTAGCACTTACTCATTAGTATTGGTCCCGGGGAGGAGACTTCTGACCAGTCACACCAAAGGTCTTCCACTAAGGACTCAACAACCTCCCTTTGGTCACTGCCTTACAAACCCAGGTCGGCAGCACAACCAAACCCCTTATGAAACCGCTTGTGGGCCGAGCTTGGCTTGCTGACTCACAAGTTGCATAAACTTAGTCTGGAGCCCTGCCTATAAAACTTCCAATGCATGATTCAAACCCAACATTTATTAGCTGACTTTTTAAATGCATCCCTCCCACTCCACCCCCTTAAGCTCTATGAGAGAAAGCAAAAAAAACGATCGTCATGCAGTGCTGAGATTGCCAGGCAGGAATGCTCGTCTGCCTTGAGTGTTTTCTCTTCAGCCGTCATGCAGATGTTAAATGCCCAGGAGAGCCATGCGAGAGGACCAGAGGCAAAACACATCTAACATACAGTGTGTCATCCTGGGGTGTGCTGTGCATCTTAAGATGGGAGCTGTTTCACCATCTCACTGGCAGCAGCACCAGGCAAATATTAAGTTTTAATACACAGTTTGAAAAGACTAGGGATTGCTCAATGACATTCTTTTCAACATTTCTTCTGTGTCTAAAAATATGAGGCAATTTTCTGAAGCCTGGGTTAAATGCCTGTTAGGTTCCCCGTTTGGCAGCCCTTGCTTCCGTTCATGGTTTCTGAACATTTGTTCTTCCCATTTGTGAACGCTTGTAATAATACTGGTATAGCCGCACGTTCTATTATCCAGCTGTCTGATCTTTTAACACACGCACACACAAAAACCGCAAGATGGCCTGCTTCTTTCTGGCATTTAGCTTTCATTTGCCTTATTTGGTAACACTGTGCTGCTCGCTTCTTCTGGAAGGAGCTGTTCTGCTAGTTTAAGGATTCTTTTCTCCCCCCTCCCCCCCTCTTTTTTATGCCTCTGAAGTTAAAGGCGATTGTTTTCTGTAGTTAAGGAATTCTTCGGAATTATCAACTTGGAAGATTTTGGATCAGAAATGGGCTTGTCGGAAGGTCATTCATACTATGTGTTGGATGAAAGATTTGGATGAAAGACAGAATCCCATCCAGTCTTAAGGCCCTTCCACAGGTCACAAACATCCACCCACTAACCCCTCTGGTGTTTTGAGATGTACTGAAACAGGAAGTGTTGAGTTGAGCTTTTTGCTTTTTTGTGCTTCATGAAAAAGAGAGTGTTTTGAGATAAGCCGGGCTGTAGGTGGTGTAACGGCATCAAGAGAAAGCTTTCACTTGCTAGGACACATATCAGGCATGACTCAGAGAGTCTGGTCAGAATTAGACAGAAGAACTGGCACTTGGGTTGCCAACTTCAAGTTGAAACATTCCTGGAGATTTGGGGGTGGAGCCTGGGGAGGGAGCTCAGTAAGAATGTGATGCCATAGATTCCACCTTCCAAAGCAGCCATTTTATCCAGGGGGAACTGATCTTTGGAGATCAGTTTTAATTCCAGGAGATCATCCAGGCCCTACCTGACAGTTGGCAGCCCTAGTTGGGATGCAGGTTGTGAGGGACAAAGTGATTAAAGAGGGCTAGTTTGCAAGAAGCTGTCTCTTGTTTCCTTTTATAGTATCTGCAGGGAGGATGGAACCAAGCAGCACTAAGAAAAGAAGCCCAACTTGCCTCAGGGGAGAGTGTGTGTGTGCGAGGCTGATTGCAACTGAGGGGGAAGGCATGATAGTGGAAATTTTAAAACAATGATGAGGAGAACGAGGATGAGGGGAACTTTTTTCTCCCACAACACTAGAACGTAGAGGCATCCAATGAAGTCAATAGGCCCAAGATTCAGGACAGACAATATACTTCATCACACAGCTCATAAAGAACTTGTGGAACATGCTGCTATGGGTTGTAATTTTGGAAAATCTAACCAACTTTAGAAAGGATTTGGTTAGATTCATAGAGGGCAAGTTGGAACCTCCAAGTTCAGAGGTGGCATACCTATGACTGTCAGGGGGTTGGAGGCGGTGTCAGGAGGAGACATTGGCTTTTGTACCCTGTGTTGTGGGCCTTCCAGTGCATTTGGCTTGCTGCTGTGGGAAAACAGAGTGGTCGATTAGATGGTCCTTTGGACTGGTCCAGCAGGAATGCTCTTCTGTGCCATAAAAACAAAAGAGCATTCCTGCTGGACCAGACCAAAGTATCACACTTACCAGAGGGAATATGTGTGTGTTGAATTCAGAGGAACAGGATGCCTGCCCCAGGATGAGATTAGTGTCCAGCCTGATTTATTATTTATTTACCGATAAAGCATTCTGGAGAACTCAGAAGCTTGCACACTTATTTGGGTCACTTCTGTTGGTCTTAATGAAATTCTTGAATCTGGAGAAAGTAAGTGATCGCTTCACCTAGCATTGCTCTGTGCATTGCTGTAATAACCCTTCTTTTTACCTTAGTAACAGCCGATAAAATGACCATGTGGCTGGAGCATTTTTAGCTTTGCTTTACAATTTGGCCATGGGGCAGCCTGATTTTCCATGCATTTAAATTAATTTAACATAAGCCATTATGCAAAGGATTGATTCTGTCTTTAAATCGCAACCTTACAGCAGTACTCAGATTCAGTCATTAAGCCTGAGTGCATACCTTTTTAAACAAACTTCCTTTTGGGTTTGGTACATTTTAAAAGCAGCATTTTTTTTTTGAGCTCCGAAACCACATTAAGATTGCCAGGTGTCAGCACGTTTCTCGCTTGTCTTGGGTTCTCTCTCCAAGAACTGGGGGAGTGTTGCGAAGACATGCCTATAAAAGAGGTCTTGGTAGAGCAGCTCTATACGACTCTACGATCATTTTTGATCCTGTGCCGAGAGATTGTAGTTGTTTAAAGCAGACTGTCTTGGGCCTCTACAAAGGATTTGAAGGGCTCAGCTGGGCGGGGGAAAGGGAAGAATGAGTGAATTCCTCCAGGCTTGAGCAACTGGGTCTTTCCCTAAAAAGATCTGAATTAAGCCGAGGCGATGCAAGACCCTTGAAGCAGCTTGAGTTTTGATGTTGTCCAGACCAGAAGTATAAAAAGGAGACGATTGAGCAAATACAGGGAAAGTAACATTGGCCAGAGGCAGCGCTTGATTCAAAAATTGTAATTTAAAACTGGCCAGGATTTTTCTTTCTATTCTTTTCTCCTTTTTGCTGGTTAAATTAAATCTTCGTTAGGCAATACGCTCTGCATACATCAACTGTAAAATATAAACGAGCAATGCCTTTCCTTCTCCCAACTTGTATTGTGGAATGGGAATGGGAAGAAGTGTCATATTTCAGACGTATCTCTTCTCCCTTTGAGTTCTTCTTGGTTCATGTCTGATAGCTGTGGATTAGGGTTGCCAACCTCCAGGTAATAGCTGGAGATCTCCTGCTATTATAAGTGATCTCCAGCCGATACAGATCAGTTCCCCTGAAGAAAATGGCCATGTTGGCAATTGGACTCTATGGCATTGAAGTCCCTCCCCTCCCCAAACCTTGCCCTCCTCAGACTCTGCCCCAAAAATCTCCCACCAGTTGTAAAGAGGGACCTGGCAACCCTACTGTGGATCTACCAATGGGGTTATGGGTATAGCAGAAATAGTATGAAAGTGCTGGTTGTATGAACAGCCACCATAGGGCTGTACAAGTGGCCCTTCTGCAACCATGAATGCTCCATAAAAGGACAGAGTTTCTCACTTTTTTGAGCTCTAAGTCATCTCTTAGACTAGTTTCACTTTCCCTATTACGAAACCTAATACTAGAAATCTGTTTTAATGAATGTGAAAGAGCATCCAGCACAGTTTTGCACAGCTCTATCACTGAAATCTGCCTGCCTGCGTGTGTGTGTGTGTGTGTGTGTTGGGCAGCACCCTGTGCTTAGCTAGGGGTGTGCAAAAACAAACAAACCCTGACTTTTAAAGATTTGGGTATATTGGACCCTTAATAAATTTATTGGACCCTAAAAATATCAGTATTCCTGAATCCCAATACTGATATGGTATTTGGATTCAGGGTTTTTTTGGGGAATCTGAATTTTTTGGGTCCATTATTCCCTATGGAGAAACCTTCTGGGTGGCTGGGGATGTTGTTTTTGAAGATATAGGCACCAAAATTGCAGTGGAGATGCTGGTGCCTGTCCTTTAAATAACCCCCAAAGTTCAAGTAGATTGGACCAAGGGGTCCAATTCTGTGGGCCCCTAAACAGGATGGCCCCCAGCCATCCTCCATTATTTCTTATGGAGGGGGGAAAAACTCTCCAAGCTGCTTCCAGGGCAAAAGCCATGCCTACAAGCAACAATCATTAGTTAAAGCATGCCTCTCATGGAAGAACCAAGACAACAAGCCCAACAGAACCATTGTCAAACCAGAGAATCTTGCAGTGGAAACTGAAAGCGGAGGGAACTTTTGTAAGCCCAGCAGAACAAATGACCAACCGGAAGGTGGGAGGGCACTTTTGCAAGCCCAGCAGAACCAATTGCAATGTGCACAAGCCCACAAGAACGCAGTGCCGTGCTGGCAGTGCAAGCTCAACAGGACTAGTGTCAAACCAGATAATCTCTGGAGTGGAACTGAAGGGGCTGTGATTTTGCAAGCTCAGCAGAATATGAACACATGAAGCTACCTTATACTGAATCAGACCTTTGGTCCATCAAAGTCAGTATTGTCTACTCAGATCGGCAGCAGCTCTCCAAGGTCTCAGGCAGAGGCCTTTCACATCACCTACTTGCCTAGTCCCTTGAACTGGAGATGCCGGGGATTGAACCTGGGACCTTCTGCATGCCAAGCAGATGCTCTACCACTGAGCTATGGCCCTTCCCCTTGATGAATGGCAATGCACAGAATGCCCAGCAGAATTCTGTGCCACCCTGGCAATTGAAGCTCAACAGGACTAATGTTGAACCAGAGAATCTGTGGAATGGAAACTGAAGGGGATGCAGTTTTGCAATCCCAGTGGAATGAATGTCAATGTACTGAATGCCTAGCAGAACCCAGTGCCACTGTAGCAGTGCAAGAGCAACAGGACTAATGTGCATCCAGAGAATCACAGATACCAGAACAGATCCAAGCAAGGGGGTGGATTTTGCAAGCCCAACAGAACAGATGGCAGTGTACACAATGCCCAGCAGAGCCTGGGGCACACTGGCAACGCAAGCTCAATGGGACTAATGTCAAACCAGAGAAGAATAAATCCAAGCACTGAACATTGAGCAACACTGTAAAAACTGTGAAGGGAACGCAAAGCAACTCTTTTAATGGGAAAAAACCCTCTTGAAACTGACAAAGACCATTGTAACTGACAGAAGCATCCTGGCAAGCCCATATAACTCCCCTAAGATACAAAAGCAAAAGGAAGAAAAGAGAAAAAAGAAGAAAAGAACATTCCTCAGGAGCCTGCAAATGTTGGCTCCCGATCGTCTGGTAAATCCTAAATATTTCCGGGATTTTTCGGGACCATTTTTTTAGTTTCCCGAAAAATGCCAGATATATTTGGGAGACCCTGCATTTACCCAAAAAATATTCGTAAGGTGTTTTTTTTTTGTTATATTTTTGACTCAGGTGTATCTGAACGCACACCCCTGTGCTTAGCCCCCAATAGAGAAAGAAGGGTTTGGGAAGAAAGATTTGGAAGGAAGATTTGGCATGTTTCAAATATGTCTTTTCCATTTGAACACAGAAGTAGGGTCCCTGTTCTTTCCCCCTTATTAAATGGAAAGCCATATTTGAAATGGGTACACCCTTCATAACACACATTATCTGTGTATTTTATACTGTAGTGCAAAATACCTTGTGAAAATCCTCCCTCTAAAAATACATCTTTCACATCCTTAAATGTTCAATACAAAATTTTATACTATTGTTCAAAGGGGAAATGTGGATATTGTGAAATGTAGCAACTCTTATTCGTGTTGATTCTGTCATGGAATGAGAAAACAGTCATGCTGGTATCGACTCCTCAAATATAGTTTACTAGCTTGTAAACTGAATGTCTGAGAGCGAGAGAATGAAATAATCTTTTGACATTCTGGTTTACAAAAGGTTTCTCCCTGTGTGACTTTGAAAATATTTAGAGTTGGGAGGCACCCTGCGGGCAATCTAATCATATTGGATACCTTAACCACAATTTATACTAAAGCCTGTTGTTTCTTGTAACAGGCTTAGGTACACTTACCTTTGCTTGATGGTAGCCTATATGGTCAAAGCGTCCTCGAGCTATGCTTGCCTAGCCTTGTACTTCTGAAAACAAATGGAGAGAGCCACTACTCTGGCAGTATGATCATATACAGACTTACTCCAGTTGAAGTCCGAACTGTGACTTGCCCAAGGTTACCTAGCAGGTTTCATGTGGAGGAGTGGAGAAACAAACCAGGTTCACCAGATTAGTCCACCGATCTTAACCTCAGTACCTCTCTGGCTCTCAAGCGCTTTGAGAGTAAGCCGCTTTGAGACTATTTACGGTAGAGAAAAGTGGGGTATAAAAGCCTACTCTTCTTCTACTACTTCATTTGTTTAAGTGTCACAGTAGCTGAGAAAATAGTTCTTAATGTTGTACTTTCTTACAACTTAAGCATATTGCTTTGTATGCTTTGAGCACTGTTTTGTTTTGTAACCGGTTAACAAAGCATGAGGATAGACGAGTAAAAGTCGGATGGTTCACAGATTGTGCTGAGGTCGGCCAGTTGTATGGGTTAGTCTCCAGGGGAGAAGCCATGACTGAATGCCAGCACACATACGTTTTGCATTCACAGTGTCTGCCCAGGTTCAAGGATTTCATGAAGCAAGGGTAGGAAAGATCTGCATCTGAGATATTGAACAGCTACCTAGTAGTGGGCAAGAGGCACCTGTGGTCTGAATCTGTGTAATGCAGCTTCATATATTTATATTCACCATATAGGATAATAAAAGATGTAGTAGTTCTGATAGTAAAAAAGTTTAGGAATAAGTCTGCAAAGTGCAGTCTTGTAAAACTGTTTGGATAGTGCTTGGCCTTATGAATCATAGGCTGTCCTTAACAGGAAGTTGTATGTGTTTGATGACAATTTTATGTACATGACAGAACTTTATTCAGTTTAGGAGACGTTAAGTTGCCTATAGAGCCAGAGTTTGAGGCAGTGGGGGAGGCTCAGTTTTGTCGTTCCTAGATAAGGAATGTGTGGGGAAATGTGAGAAACTGGATGCAAGCCATTGCCAAAGAGACAACCTTAGCAAGCCTTCCTACCTCACAAAAGTGATTGTTAGAAACTTGCCTTGCCTGCCTGCAACAGAAACACATTTTTAAGAGGCACCTGATAAATGAAAACTCTTGGTGAGTCAGTTTATAGATTTGTAAAAGAGGCATAATTGCTTGCCTTTCAGAATTGTTGAGGCTTTAAATCAATGTTTGACAAGTTCTTTGTGGTCCCTATTATGTTGTATTACCACCAATTGCATAATGTATTGAGTTACATTGAACACCGCCAGTCAGTGATGCAGGTTTTTGTTTTCTCCTCAGATGTTAACTGAGGCCAGTCTATATATAGGCTCACAAGATTCAGAACCTGGCCGGATGTTATGGGTGCCTGTGTCTCACCCTGGTAATGACTAGCAAAGAAACATCTCACCCCAGTTCCAGGAGGGCAGGGCAACATAAAGCACAATTATGCTGGCTCCTGTTTATTTACTAGATATTATCAAGGACCACAAGCTCTTGTGGCGGTATAGCTGGATTCGAATCTGGGAGAACCCAGTTCAGATCCCCTCTGCTTTTTGATCTTTGATTCTGACCTTTGGTCTGACATGGATTTCTCTACTCAGTCAAAACCATCTAGAGTTGTAATATTTCTGGAAATTATTTTATTTATTTATTTTTATTTATGTTTATTCTTATATCCTGCCCTCCCCAGGAAAACCTGGGCTCAGAGCAGCTCACATCATAATCAACATATAAGTACAAATAAAATACAGTAAAGAGCAATTAAAACACTAAAATGATTCCAATCAGTTAAAAGTTATGAGAATTGTTTTCTGGCTTTCCCCCAAATTTCCCATTGGTTTAATGGAAAAATTGAAAAAGGCCTCAGATTTTTTCATACTGTACATATTGAATGAGCCTTGACTCCAGAAGCATTTCCCTCATTCTGAGAGAAAACAAGTGACCCCCCCCCCAGGTCCCCTCAAAGTTCCCATTTGTTCTGTTGGAAAAATGGGGAGGGACTTGTGGGGGGAGGTGTTTTCCCCAAATCTTTCCACCTCACCCCCCCAGCCATCACATTTCTAGAACCATCTCATAGCTTAGCATCTGCAGCTAACTATTGAGACTATCCAGAAAAAGCACTCACTGTCTTGCATTATTTTTTTATTACAATACATTTTTGCTAGAGTCAGTGGTTCCAAAAAAATAAATAACAATAAAAAGGAGACTTTGGGGAAGGAGCAAAGCAAGTATGCATTTTTAAAAAGTGCTCCCTTTTCATGGAAAGTAATTGTTATAGGAGGCTCCTTTAATCTCTTGAATCAGTTGAAGATATTTTTGAACAATTTAATACATATGGTTTTCTTGTGTATGTGGCTTACGTGGGGTGTGTGTGTGGATGTGCCAAAGGACTGCTGCCAGGATGGCTGCTCTTGCCAAGCAGCTAGTGTCAAGCAGCTTGAAGACTGCGAGGCCCTCAAACCCTGGCTCAAGCCAAATTGGACTGGAGATTACATCACCCTGATCCTTTGTCCCTCATCAGGCTGCTCTCCTGGCCCTGTCTCTGTCTTTAGAGGAGAGGAGCAGTCCTGGCCTCATCCTCCTTGGACTTAGGCTGCAGGGACTTAAATACCTCAGGCTACTCCACCTTGGGTCCCACCCCTTGGTTCCCTTCTCATGGGGCTTTCAGACCTTATAAGCCTGTGCTCTTCTCTTGGGCCTCTTCTGTGGGGCTGTCTCCTGCCACCTGGTGGTCTCCTGGCTCACTGCCTATATAAGGCAGGGGCTAGCAGTTGGAAGATGGGAGGGGCATGGCCCCACCCATCAGCTGATCGGCAGCACTGATCTCGCCATGTCAGTGCGCGTCTTTGGCACTTGAGTTGGCCTTAGCTGTATGGGAAGATGGGCAGGGTGGGGAGTCATCTGGGAAGGCACCGAAGTGGGCTTTGACCCCAGGAGGGTGAGTCGTGAGGGGAGGTCAGAGCCAGGGGAGGTCCCAGCCTCTGGACACAATGGCTCTTGGACACATCTATGTGAAATTTTTAACTTTGCTTTTATACCACGACGACTATGCATTGGAAAACCAGCAGTTTAAGTACAATTCTCACAAGTGCTCCTGTAAATTTCCTGAGTATTTTTCACCTTCCTCTCAGCTCCGCTGTATTAATTTATACATCAGGTATTGTCTTCTACCATTTGGGTCTGTCAAAATGTTCCAGATTCTCTCCAAATCCAAACGTGTCAGTTGAGTGATTAATAGAAAAGACATATTCTTTGAGACAGCTTGCGTGCTTTAATCAGAATGCACTTGTTTTCAATTCCTATGGGCTTCGCTCATGCTGGTTTTATTATCCTTTGGGGCAGAACAGGTTATAACCAAGGAACCAAACAGACTATCACAGTGCTTCCTTGAACTCTGCCCCTAACATGATATCAGAGTGCCTCCTAACAGTCCAGACTAGCTGAACAAAATTTAGGCTAGTCTGTAAAAAGTAATATAAAAGTGATTAAAGTCTGAACCCTGTAAATACTGAAATATGTGCCATATGTTTGGGTAATGCTTTTGCACTCTGATTCTCCAAATTTCTTCATTAAATTCCTGGAAGTGTCAGCTAATTGCTGGCAGAGAGTACCCTGTGTTATTTTTTTTCTCAAGCAGAGGTGCAGCTTCTTTATGGTTTGCATATTGATTCCAATTTGTAGTCCAAAATACCAGCCTCAAGTGTACCTTAAATCTTAGTCACAGCTGGCAATCTTTGTGAATAGTATTTATGTAATTTAAAAACATCAGTGCCTGGAAGGGAACACACCTTGATAACTTAGCCCTTGTTGCATTCACTAATTCAGTCACACTGTAGCATTTCTGTGGAGTTATAGTACTATAAAAGTCTTGAGACAGTGAAATGGCTAATGTATAGCAATATGTACCTGTATTCCATCTCCTGGCAGTTGACATTTTTATATCTAACCTCATCAACCCAAATAGTACTTTATCATTAGGTGTAGGTGGGAGTGGGAAGGCATGAATTGGGAATCTGCTTTGCAAATACGACCGAATTAACATTGAAATGACAACATTAAAAAATTAAGAATGTCAGGAACAGTTACAAACAAGACAACAGAACAATTTTTTTTATTTTCACATGCATGGGTAAACAGGAAAGGTTTGGCTGGGCACCTCAAAGATGATGCCAGACAACATCTCTGGTGGAGGGGCTTTGGAGAGCCGCTGCCATCTGAGTAGACAATACTGACTTTAATGGACCAAGGGTCTGATTCAGTATAAGGCAGCTCCGTGTTCATGGCTCACCAGAGTCTCAGGCAGAGGTCTTTCACATCACCTATTTGCCTAGTCACTTTAACTGGAGATGCCGGGGATTGAACCTGGGACCTTCTGCATGCCAAGCAGATGCTCTACCACTGAAGCACAGCCCCTAAATTATATGTCTGAGTAGACAATACTGACTTTGATGGACCAAGGGTCTGATTCAGTATAAGGCAGCTACATGTGTTCAAAGATTAGAGAGTACTCTGTTTCTCCTTGATGCACTTCTGAAGGTGAAGGTATCTAGAGAAGGAGTTAATGATATGAGAGAAGGCAGTCTTTCAGATACCTTGAGGCCACATAATTTAGGCTTTGAAAGTCAGCACTAGCCCTTTGGATCGTGTCCTGGAACAAACTGAAAGCATCCGAGAAATGTGTTCATTGTGCCAGGTCTCTGCGAGCAGTCTAGCCACTGCACTTTGGACAAACTGAAGTTTGTGACATTTTTTCAAAGGCAGGGCCCACACATCATCTGTTAAAATAATCTACTTTGGACATAACTAAATTACGATTAACCAAGGGAATATCATTGCCCCCCCTTTTTTTGGAGGAAGGACTATAGCTTAATGTGCCAAAGTTGCTCTACGTTCCTTGTGCATCCATGAGCAATATGTGATCTAACAGTACCCCCCTCCATGTGAAACTGATTTTCAAGGCAGAGCCCATCCCTATCCGGCATCACTGGAATGCTGTCAGCACGGCCTGAAAATCTGCACACTGTCTCCAACTAGAGGGCTTGTGTGGTGTCATAGTTGGACAAGGATTGGGGAAACCCAGGTTCACTCCTTAGCCATGAAGTTCACTGAGCAACCTAGGTCTACCTTTTGGAAATTTCACAGTGAAAGCCATATGCCATATGGACAGAAAGGTGCACATCCTCCCTTGCCAGTGTGGTGTAGTGGTTAAGAGCGGTGGACTCTGATCTGGAGAACCGGGTTTGATTCCCCCACTCCTCCCCATGAGCGGTGGAGGCTAATCTGGTGAACTGGATTGGTTTCCCCACTCCTCCACACGAAGCCAGCTGGGTGACCTTGGGCAAGTCGCTCTCAGAGCTCTCTCAGCCTGTGAGCTCTTGACCCATCGAACCAGAAATCACCACAGAGACAATCAGATTCCAAGCAGATGGCTTTACTGGTCAAATAGGCAATACAGTGCATTGAAGGCAAGATGACAGCTATGGTTTGTCTTGCCCATTATTTGGAAATATAAGGCAGAGAAACGGCGGGAGATTACAAAGCATAAACAGAGCATTATTTCCCAGGAGTGGCGTTCCCAGGCTTTGGTATGTGTAGTCGTCCTTGAAGTCTGGACGGTTCAGCAGAGAAACGAAAGGAAACATCTATACCGAGATAACAGCCTGACATCCTGCTCCCCTTAAGGCCCCCTCCCATCCGGCAAGGGGGCTGGTCTGTCTGGGTAGGTATTGTGAAAAGCATTGACGAGTTTGGGGGCGGAGACATCCCGTGCGCGAACCCATTCGTCATAGGCAGGGGGGAAGTGTTTCCAGCGGATCAGGTATTGCAAGGCCCCGTGGTGTATGCGGGAATCGAGGATTTTGGAGACTTCGAAATGTTCCTCCCCCCCCCCACCATTATGGGCTGTTCAGGAGGCGGTTCCGGGTGCCATTGTGGGGAAGCAACATGGGGCTTTAGAAGGCTGATATGGAAAACGGGGTGTACACGTCTCAGAGTTTTGGGGAGAGACAGTTCCACTGTGACAGGATTTATGAGGCGGATGATGGGAAATGGGCCAATGTATTTAGCATTGAGCTTATGGCACGGACGGGTGGAGCGCAGGTTCTTGGTGGAAAGGTATACCAAGTTACCCACTTGCAGGTCCCTACCGGGGGAACGATGCTTGTCGGCCTGCGCCTTGTATTTGCGCTTGGCTCGGTCTAGGTTGCTAACCAGCCAGGGCCATGTTGTACGGAGGGTGTGTGCCCAAGAGGCAATGTCGGCATCCCCCTCCCCCTCTAATCCGTCTATTGGGGTGATAGGACCGAAGTCCTGTCCAGACACCGCATAAAACGGGCTGAAACCTGTGGACTGATGTACAGCATTATTGTAGGCATATTCTGCAAAAGGCAACAGTTCCACCCAGTCATCTTGGTGGTAATTGACATAACAGCGCAAATAGCATTCAAGTACAGCATTGACACATTCGGTTTGACCATCCGTTTGGGGATAGTATGCACTAGACAACCCCTGCTCCACCCCCACGAATTTGAGAAAAGCTTTCCAAAACTTAGCAACGAAACTACTTCCGCGGTCGCAGATTATCTTGCGCGGAAACGAATGTAGTCTAAAGACATGTGACACGAAGAGGCGGGCCAACTTCTGAGCGGAGGGGATCCCCGCACATGGAATCAAATGTATTTGCTTAGAAAATAAGTCAGTGATAACCCATAACACAGTTTTCCCCCCGCTGAGAGGGAGATCCGTCATAAAATCCGTAGCAATCACTTCCCAGGGTTTGCTGGGTATTTCAAGTGGTTGCAGTAGTCCTGGGGGCTTGCCTTGAGATCGTTTGACTGTGGCGCAAACAGGACAGCTGCGAATAAAAGAGTCAATGTCAGAACGCATTCCCCTCCACCAAAATTGTCTGCGCAACAGGTGAAGGGTCTTTAGGAACCCAAAGTGTCCAGCTGTTTTTACTCCATGAGCCAAGTGTAAGATGTCTTTTCGGAGCGCTTTGGGCACATACAATTTCGAGTCTTTGTACCAAGAGCCTCCTTGTTCGATTACACCAGGAGGCAAGATTTGAGCAGAGCGTTCCATAAGGCATTGTTCCCGAAGGGAATTTAAGAAAGATTCGGAGACGGGAACCCCCCCCTTGTTTACGGTGGTAGTAGGAGCAGTTATGGGGGTTGACGAGGGGGAAGCGCTTACGTGCGGTGGTGTGCAGACTGCAGGCTGCTGGGCGGCCGGTTGGGTTGGAGGAGCTGGAGCGCCGGCTATCGTGTGTTTCCGTTGTGGGGGCAGCTGGGCGGCAGGTAGGGCTGGAGGAGCTTGCGCGCCGGTTATCGTGTGCTTCCACTGGGGCAGCGTCTGGGATCGAGTTTGTACAGCCAGTACGGGCAGGGCTTCTCTTTGCGCGGGCGTAAATAAAGAGTCTGTTGGCCGATCGAGTTTCGCCGGGTATTGAGGCAACCGGGAGAGAGCATCTGCGAGAACGTTTTGTTTTCCAGGGACATGCTTCAGGACAAAACGAAACTGAGCAAAGAATTCCGCCCAACGCTGTTGTTTCGCGGATAACTTATGGGTTCCTGTGAGGGCGGCTAGATTCTTGTGATCGGTCCAAACTTCGAAGGTGACTTTAGACCCTTCCAGGAATTGTCGCCATAGAGTAAGTGCATGGTGAACGGCTGAGGCTTCTTTCTCCCAAATGGGCCAGTTCAATTGGGAGTGCGCAAATTTCTTTGAGAAGTAAGCGCAGGGGTGAAGGAGACCATCTGGTCCTCTTTGGAGCAGGGCCCCTCCCATAGCTACGTCGGAGGCATCGACTTGTACAATGAACATTCGATTTGGGTCTGGGTGCCGTAGCACAGGTTCCGACGTGAAAAGGCGTTTGAGGGCTACAAAGGCGGTCTGGCATTGATCAGTCCACAGTATCTTAGCGGAGGGTAATGTAGCAGAGCTTCCTTTACCCTTGGTTTTCAGAAGGTCGGTGATGGGCAGCGCTATTTGGGCGAAGTTAGGGATAAATCCGCGGTAGAAATTAGCAAAGCCCAGAAACTGTTGTACTTACTTGCGGTTGGAGGGAGGAGTCCAATCGAGGACGGATTGGACCTTGGCCGGGTCCATGCTAAGGCCATGGTGGGAGATTATATATCCCAAGAAAGTTATTTTGCTCTGGTGAAATTCGCATTTAGCCAACTTTGCAAAGAGTTGGTGATTGCGCAGGCGGTGCAGAACTTCTTGGACCAAAGTGACGTGCTCATCCATGGTTTTTGAATAAATAAGAATGTCATCCAAATAAACTACCACCCCGCGGTACAGTAAATCATGGAGGATTTCGTTGATGAGTTGCATGAAGACCCCCGGGGCACCTTTTAACCCGAAGGGCATCACAAGGAATTCAAACATTCCAAAACAGCTAGAGAAGGCAGTGAGGGGTTCGTCCCCCTTGCGGATACGGACGCGGTAGTAGGCTTCTACTAGGTCCAATTTGGAAAATATACGTCCCTCTTGTAGTTGCCCCAAAATATCTGAAATTAGCGGTATAGGATAGGCGTTGGCTTGAGTAACTGCATTGAGTTTTCGGAAGTCAATGCAGAGGCGTAGGTTGCCCTCCTTCTTTCGGACGAAAAACGCGGGGGCTGAGTTGGGAGCATTTGATGGGTGAATGAACCCTCTGGCAAGGTTTTTGTCCAAAAAGTCCCGTAGTACAGTGCGCTCGGAAGCGCTCATAGGGTAAATCTTACTCTTGGTTAATGTGCAGTCCTTCACCACCTCAATTGCACAGTCAGTGGCCCGGTGGGGGGGTAAGGCATCACATTCTTTAATGTTAAAGACATCCGCAAAGTCCTGGTATACATCAGGTAGGGATGGCGGTGATGGGACATCGGAGATTAATGCCAGAGCGGGTGGAGACAGCACCGCAACTTGCTGTCGGTGCTGGTCGCATTTGGGGTTGGCAAAGGAGATAGTGTTCGTCTCCCAGTCTATACTGGGACTATGACCTTTAATCCAGTTAATTCCCAGGACCACTTCAAATCGGATAGGGGCTATGGTAAAGTCTATTTGCTCCCAGTGGGAGCCAATACCCATCGCCACCCCTATAGTGCGATGATCAACTGGGCCCCCCTTGAAATGGCTCCCATCCATTTGGGCAAATTGGACGGGGGCTGGTAAAGCCTTGGACTTGACTTTGAGTGCTGCAAATGTGGCCTCATTGATGAGAGTGCCACCGCAACCGGAGTCAATGAGTGCCTTAACGGGTGGTTGGGGACCACCTTCATAGTGTTGTAAAACTGCGTCCACATAAACGGTGGTTTCTACTTCCTTTACTTTAGTGGGAGCTTTCGGTTTAGCAGGAGATTCTGCAGAGGTCTGTGGAGACGCTCCACTCACCACAGACCGGAGCCGTTTTTTGACAAATCAAGGGGGGATTCCAGGTTTAAAGCTGGAGGATTCCATGGGTTCTCTTCGTCAGAAGAAGGAAAGTTGTCCCCCAATGGGGCATTTGTAATCCGGGACCCGGCGGGGTCATTCGATGTAGGAAGGATAGATGAGTCCTCAACGTGAAGTGCAGAGGGTGTGGGTCTTCCCGGCGCTGCGCTGCGGGTGGCCGCGGTGCCTCTGCGTTGAGGTCGTCCTCTAGCTCGGGCTGTCATGCTGGGACGAAAGGGTTCAGGGCGATGTGGGCAGACTGCCGCAAAGTGGCCCAGTTCCCCACAAGTGAGGCAAGCACCTCTTTGAAATCGGGTTTCGCGATCCTGGGGTGGGCGCGCGGGTTTCCGTGGATTGGGGGGCGGTGCCTTGGGCTGGGGCTTTTGGACGCTTTTCTCCTTGTTTCTTTGGCGGACAAGGGAAATAAAGCGCCGGCGGCTTTCCACCTCTTCGGCTAATAGAATCCAATCCTTGAGGGTGTCGGGATCACCCCGCATATACGACCAGTTCAGAATGTCAGGGTGTAAGGCTTCCCTGAAATGGTGAATTAGGGTGGCTTTGGGCCAGCCCACAATTTTGCTTGCTAGTCTTTGAAATTCATCGGCAAACTCTCGAACTGGAGTAGAGCCCTGTCTTAGTTGTAGAAGCTCCGCTTTGGCTCGTTCCCCCAGAAAGGGGTCCTCAAACCTCCTCCGTGAGGCAGTCATGAAATTGTTGAGGGAACGGATAGAGCGGGATCGGGTGTCGAACTGGAGGACCATCCAGTCGGCTGCTTTACCTGTCAAAAGGGAAGCCACATAGCGAACCCGGCTGTCCTCTGTAGGGAAGAACTGTCCTTGTTCTCGCATATAGCTGTCCACCTGATGCAAGAAACAGGGCAGGGTTTCGAGAGATCCATCGTAAGTAGTTTTCAACTTGAGTTGTTTCCAAGGACCGGGCATGGGTTGGCCCGGTTGCACCGGTGCCCTGGGTGCAGGTAAAACGGGACCTCCGGGAACCGGAGGTTGAACAGGCACATTAGCGGGTGGCTGGGCTGGCACTCCCTGAACCGGTACTGCGGCCCCCTGTGGAACGGGTTGTGCCGGGGTTGTCAGGGCCTGCTGTAACTGCCTGTTGTCTTGAAGCAAGCGTTCCATTAGCTCCTGGAGTTGATCTACATGGCCAGATAGCTCTCGATTCTGAGCTCGTTACAGGTGAACGTCCTCACCCGGGCCACCTGTACGATGAGGTTTGCTTGTCCTAAAACTTGTGGCCCATTGAGAACTGTCCCCATACAAGTCCTTTTCCTCAGACTCCTCGGAGTCTTGGCGTCGTTCCGCGAGGCGGCGTGCGCGTTGGGTCGTGCGCGACGGGGCAAATACCGGGGAAAAAGACAGACCCAATGGAGGACCGCTCCTTCCGGAGTCTTTGGGGCGGCCGCCTGTCCGCGCCCGATCCGCAGCCAACTGCAGTTCTTTATCCCTTGCGGCTTGAGCCTCGGCTTCCCCCTTAGCCGCTTCAGCAGCTTCCCTATCCGTGAGAGCTTTTGCGCTTTCAAGTCTCAGAGCGGCAGCTGCGGTAATGTGCGGTAAAAGTTCCGTTTCCAGGAGCGTGAGTAGGGGGTCGGGATCCCCACCTAGCAATGGTTGCACTCGGACCGCGACCGCGGGTGCATCGGCCCCAAACGTCGAGGTCAAACGTTGAGCCAAGGTGGCTATCGTGGTATCCTTTGTACAATCCGCAAAGAGGAGGGCCGTCTGGATAGCGACCCTCTTGGCTTCAGCTTGACAGTCAGCTGCATTGGGTACCAAAGAAAAACCTGCCGGTGCGGCTCCCGCCATGGTACCTTCCCCCAAGGCGACAGGACGCGTTAGAGCCGTGGATGAGAGAGTCTCACGGGCAATAAGCTTATCCAATAAATCGGTTAGTATTTGTAAGTCCTCAGTTGCCAGCCGGGCATCATCCAGCAACTGATCAGAATCCTGGAGGTCTAAACGAGCATTAGTATCCTCCGACGTTAACATCCAGAGAACCCTCACTAGAGATTGCCACTGTGTCTGGACCAGTCCACTCAAGCGGCAAACCTCTGAATTAGTCCTAAAGAGTTCAGCTACTATGTCCCGTAGAAGGGTATGATCCTCAGATGAGGACTCCAGGGTCCCAAGAAGCAGTAGTCACGGTTCACTCGGAGAGCGCCCTCCTAGCTCCCATCCGAGTGGCAGGCGAACCCTCCGGGGCTCCAGCCTGACTAAAGAATCGATGAAGAAGAGTAGTGATAGCTGTCATAATGTGAGCTCTTGACCCATCGAACCAGAAATCACCACAGAGACAATCAGATTCCAAGCAGATGGCTTTACTGGTCAAATAGGCAATACAGTGCATTGAAGGCAAGATGACAGCTATGGTTTGTCTTGCCCGTTATTTGGAAATATAAGGCAGAGAAACGGCGGGAGATTACAAAGCATAAACAGAGCATTATTTCCCAGGAGTGGCGTTCCCAGGCTTTGGTATGTGTAGTCGTCCTTGAAGTCTGGACGGTTCAGCAGAGAAACGAAAGGAAACATCTATACCGAGATAACAGCCTGACACAGCCCCACCTTCCTCACATGGTGTCTGTTGTGGGGAGGGGAAGGGAAGGTGATTGTAAGCCGGTTTGAGTCTCCCTTAAGTGGTAGAGAAACTCAGCATATAAAAACCAACTCTTCTTCTTGGCATCAATTTCCATGTTTCATCCCCTCTACAGCCACTGGAGGGCTTATTTGGGGGGGGGAGGGGGTTAATTGGCAATTCACTATACTGATATAAAGTCTAAAAAATAAACTTCTAGTCCTTTCTGTTGTGCAGAAATGTTTTCCCCCTATAGCACCACAATGAAAGGTGAAAAAGACTGACTTTTACTTTTTCTCACCTTACCCTTCAGGCATAATATCTCTTCTCTTGCTACCTTAACTACAGCTTTCCAACATGAGTGCACGGACTGATTTGAAATTACCCAGTTTTTGAGTTTAAAAATGAACCTGAAAAGTTAATCTCCTGCAAACTGCAGCAGTTCCTAATTATTCTTTTGACACTTGAGGGATGGGAAAACGGGGAATAATTCTTCTGAAGAATTTAATGGTGCTCTTGCATAGTGAAAATAGTTATCTCCAATTGTCAAATTACAGAGTCAGTGTGAATGAACAGAGAAGTCAATTCAGGTATGATATTTTCTGTATAGGTGTATAGGTGAGGGCCAAGTAACTCAGAACTTTTCAGATGTTGAATGATGAAGATGACGCATTTGGCGAAGGTTTAATTTGAACCAGATTCAGCACTTGGTTGCCAGAGATGATACCCTATATTTCTTTTATATTTCTTTTTTATAACTTTAAGGTATCGGGCAATTGCCTGCACCATTAAATAACTCCATTGTTCATAGGGTTTTGGGATAAAGATTTCCAGATGAGAGGGTGCTACTTCCACTTGGGAGTGATTGAGTCTCTGCACCAGCAGTCAGTGCAGAATCCCAGCTCAAGCTGGACTTCTGGAATCGAATAGCAAGACTTTGCTGTGTACCAAGATCTGAGCGGAATGCACAATACTAGTTTGTGCAGATTGTCTTCCCTTTACAGTATAGGTACAGAGATGATGATGCTGTAATAGAAAAGTTAACAAGACATGCAGTGGGCAAGAGTTTAGGGTTGGAACTCTAGCTCAGTGGGGTATGTGCATAAGTAATATTGGTCCTTTTATTTGTATGATAGGGGTCTGGTGATCAGTTCCTCAGAGTCCAGCGAGGTTTTATCCTTGGCCTTTTGGTTACCAACCTATTTTTTCTGTTGAAGCAGTCATAACTGGACGGGTGCAAAATAACACAATGGACTAGATTGGCCCATTTGTTCTTCCTGGCAAGCCTGGTGTTAAGAGAAACCTTGAAGTAGTTTTTCCCCCTTAGTGGAATGTCAGACTGCTCCTCTCTTGTATACTAAAAGAATGGTAGACCTGAAATACATTATCCAACTGTATGTAAAACTGCATTATCTGTTGCATTTCATAACAACAACCTAAAGTTTTATTTCTGCATAATTACGAAGAGGCACTTGGAACAGCTGTTCTATTTTTTGCATTTCTGGCAGCTAGAAGTTCTAATGGTTACTTGCAGCATTCAGTTTGAAAGAGCTGGATTTAATTTTTTGCATTATCAGTTGCTTAGCAACTGATGAGGGGGAAATTAGGTGCACTTAGTTCTGATTATTAAGTCTCTTTTCTCACCCCTCCCCAAAGCGGTTGTATCCAGTTGTGATTTCACACATTGTTAGTGTAAATAGCATCTCAAGTTTGGTAAAACAGTTTTATTGACAACCAGGCTCTGCAGGAAGTTACCATATATGAATATCTTTGCTTTCTGTCACAACGGTAATGCTGGTGATCAGCAATCGGCAGCCTATAGTACACAAGCAGATCATGGAAGGTCAATGTTTTGCTGACACTTATTTGTATTCTCTCCATTTTGGCTGACCATATAAATGGGTAAATTCCCCATATAAATGGGTAAATAGAAAAGGCAGTGATGTCACTTCCAGGTTTGCCTCGAAAGTGTCATCACACCTCTCTAGGAATTGTTGAAAACTCCATAATAAAACCTTCGAGCTTTTGGCAATTCCTTGAATGGAATGTTATCACTTAAGAGTTTCCCCGGAGATGACATCATGCCATCACCAACATCTTTTTAAAACATTTTTCTCCTGCAGGCTGCAGGAGAGGTGGTGGGAAACAGGAGCTGGGAGGTGGGATTCCCTGCCCCCAGTGGGCAACTGGGAACCCTATCTAGGAACAAGGAAGTAAAAGGCAAAACGGGAAAATATACATGTCTTTTCACAGGTCATGCAATAGTGGTAGTTTCCTCTCTTCCACTCTGAAAAGTGCAGAGTGGTAAGCTACAGTACTTCAGTCCAAGCTCTGCTCACGACTTGAGTTTGATCCCAACGGACATTGGTTTCAGGTAGCCGGCTCAAGGTTGACTCAGCCTTCCATCCTTCCGAGGTCGGTAGAAGGAGTACCTAGCTTGTTGGGGGTAAAGGGAAGATGACTGGGGAAGGCACTGGCAAACCACCCCGTAAACAAAGTCTGCCTAGTAAACGTCGGGATGTAACGTCACCCCATGGGTCAGGAATGACCGGTGCTTGCACAGGGGACCTTTACCTTAAAGTGGCTGCTGTAATTCTCATTGCTGAGGACCAAACTATCACTCATGATGTTGTTACTGTGAAGTTAGGTAGAGAGAAGAATACTCTGAAAAAATGACACACTCTGTTTATGGTAGTGCAGAAACTAGCCTATAGCCCCAACCCAATGGAATGCAGAGCTTTCTTGGCCATAACTGATGGTTGGGCTATCTAACTCTCATGTTGTTGATTCACAGAAATATAGTGAGGCACTGCCTTCTTTTTTTAACTACCTCCAAGGTGGCTTGCAGCCTCCACTATGGCTGTTCTTGGGGGTTGAGTGATCCTCAGGTATGGCATGGAATGGGACATAGATGCCTGTAGTGGAAAGACGGAATCAGTGGGAAATATTCTCTCACTCCCCCTTTTTAAGCCAGAAGTACCTTTGTTTTTGCAGAAGTGGGAGTTTGGATCCAAGTCCTTGTTTTCATTGGCTGAGAAAAATTATTTCTGTGTGGGTTGATAAATGTGTGTGATCTTTAAATCTGTTTAAAAATGACTGTATATGCTATATTTTCTGAGGTAACAGCATACCTTCCAGCTAAGATTGCAGAGTGTTTGAGTAAAAAAACAACAACCCAGAAGTGTTAGTCCTTTCCTTGGCTACTTCTGTTAAAAAGATTTCTACACAATGATGGGAATTTTATCGCTGATTGTTGTACCAGAATGCTTTGTTAACTCCTGGCAATAAAGATATTTTTTGGTGCTAAAGTGTCTGAAGCATTGTTTCAACTCCAGTTTAGCAGCCAGCAATTGCATACCTTGAAAATAATCCATTAAAAAGCCATCCAGCTGAAACACATGAGTAACTATTGTTTAGGCTGGGAAGAATGGCACTCAGACATAGGTTAACAAATGTATAAACTCTCCCTCCTTTAGTGACTACTCTGGCTAGCATCTGCACCACACCAGTTAATAGCTAAGGCATACCACACTTGCACGACTTCTACAACAGCTATATAATACACTCCAGTAGAGTGTTTCCTCTCTCTAGGCATCTCCTTGCCCCAAAAATGCAGAAAATCCTCCAAAGAGAATCCTTTTTTTTGGGGGGGGGGGAGGTGTCAAAATGCTTTGCAAAGTTCTGTGAGATTCTGTCCCTCCGAACTTCCTCCTTCTTCCATTAATCAAATCCTTCATGTAACTGTCTGTGAGGTCCTCTGCTGATATGTTGTAATGAAGTTGCTGGTGTTTTATAACCAACGTTGTAATTAAGATGCTGGCATTTTATAACCAATCACAATAGCTGGGGAGAGGGAAAGATTTTACATTCGACATGGGACATAAACACTCAGGTTTTAAATTTGCTAGCATGTATTTCTGCTGAATCTGCTCTGGCTGACCAGCCACAGAATTTTATGGAGAGTCCCTCAAAAATGCACCAGTTTCATTAAGCACTTCCACCTTCCAATAAAAGCCTACTGTTATTGACCTGTTAAGACCACACATTTCTACAGGAGGGGGAACCCGAGTCCGTCTTAAACCAGAAAAAACTTCATGTTGTCTACTTAATTGAAATTCAGAGAAGAATGTAAATAGGCAGGGAGGTGTAAGAATGAAGTATAAGGTTTTCCCCCAGTGTTTTTCAGGTTTGGGTTTATTAAACCCGAATTTATTTGGCGAATCTGGGTTTTCCGGATTTTTTTGAAAATTTCCAGGTTTGAGAAACCCGAACCTGAAAAATACCGAAAAAATTGCTGCAAACCCCTAGTAGCTACTGTTGCACTACAAATCTGTGAAATGGATATATCCTTACAGCATCTTCCATACCTAGTAATCCATGCTAAGTAAAAGAAGAGCATAGTCTGTAATGAGAGGTCTCATGCTCTGAAAGCACCATCCAAGGTACTGAACTGCAATGGCCAAGCATTTCCCTAAACCTCTGGTTGCATTTCTCTAAAAACTGTAATGTTATCTATCACAGTTTATAGCAAGGATTATTTTTAACATATTCAAAATATGTCATTCTTTGGAATCAACTTCTACTGGCCTGTTACATTTTATGTATTTTTGAGGTTTTTATTTAGAAATGCCAGCTGAAGGGTGTACATTTCATTATTTATCCATTTCTTCCACACATCAAGTCCTCTTGCTGCATCTTCCTTTTGACATAATTGTTTCCGTTTGTGGATGGCCATTCTCACTTTGAAGGAGTTGAGGGTTGGGTTCTGTTATTAGTTCTTATTCTTAACTGCTTTGCACTGTTGTTTACTTTCTATTCTGTTTATCCTCCTGCCCTCTCTTGCAATATTGCTCTTTCTGAAAGATGCGGTCTATAGTTACTGCCTAGTTCATGTGTTAATGGAGGTCCCTAAGATTAAAAAGCGCCTTTTCTCATACTGTTCCTGGGTCACTCCATATTCGATTCCCAGCAGGCCCCCAGGTGTCTGTTCAGTATTGCAAAACCTGCTGTTCCCCAGGCTGCAGAATGGAAATCAATATACCATGTGTGTTTTGTAAATAATTCCAGTAAAAACAGACCCCCCCATTAGAACGTGGCAGAGGACCATCATCTTTCCATAACTTCAAATTGATATTTTCTGCCCATCTGGCACTGGCAAAAACAACAACAACAACAAAAAATTAAATTCACTCACAGAACACAATTTGACATCACATTTACACTATGGCTCCAAGCACCTTCCTAAATTTTGAAATTAGAATTCAGTATGAAAAGTAACATTGCAGATAATAATAACCTCCCTGGAGGTTTTTAAGCAGAGGCTAGATCTTAGGCAGAGCTATGATTCTATGATCTTAGGCAGATGATGAGAGGGAGGGCATCTTGGCTATCTTCTGGACATGGAGTGGGGGTCACTGGAGGTGTAGTGAGAAGGTAGTTGTGAATTTCCTGCATTGTGCAGGGGGTTGGACTAGATAACCCTGGTGGTCCCTTCCAACTCTATGATTCTATTCTATGAATGGCTAAAGCAGTCTCTATTTTGCTCATGTCCCATTGTAGATTGCCTCTTCAAGTTATGCCCCATGAACCGCTACTCTGCACAGAAGCAGTTCTGGAAAGCTGCAAAGCCAGGAGCAAACAGCACAACCGATTCCGTGCTGCTCAACAAACTGCATGTGAGTATAAAGGTGGTTTTTTAAGCTGTGATTTGTTCACTGTGGACTGGGTGCAGGGAACCCATAGGTTAAATGAGGCAACTTTACATTGTATGGCATTTCAAACACGGTGGATAGAGATGTGAGATTTGATATGTGGGCTGGGTTTTATGCCATGGATTCATTGGGAGCTTGGATGCCTACTATATTAGGTGCTGTGGATCGCAGGCAGGATGCCACTGCAGCAGTCGTCTTGTTTGTGGGCTTCCTAGAGGCACCTGGTTGGCCACTGTGTGAACAGGCTGCTGGACTTGATGGGCCTTGGTCTGATCCAGCAGGGCCTTTCTTATGTTCTTGGGTTCTTATGGATGGTATCCCTCAGCCTTAATTTCTCATTTGGAAAAAAAATGGAAAGAATAGTGGCCTACTTCAGTGTTAAGTGTTAAACAAAAACATAGGGAAGGTTGCTAGTATGTTACACAGAGGTCTGCTTTTGTACCTTATGCAGTGAGAGATGAAGTAGCTGCTTCTGCCCGTTCTTCCATGGATCCTGTTGTCTGTTCTCTTCTTTGCATGCTGTGCGACTCATCTGGCATCTTCTTTATTACAGCATGTATGGAAGGGTAACAGGATTTTGGCATTCTTTGTTTGAGGTGACGAAACAAATATCTACATTATTAAAAAAAAGAAGACTTAACAACATTTAAATTACTATACAGTTGTGGTTTAGAGTTGACTTAAATATATAATAAACTTTCACATTAAGCCCAGAAAGTGAAGAAAAGTCTTCTTCAGCTTTGAGCGATTTTTTTGAGCTCAAACAACAGTACATTTTACTTTTAGGATCTTGTTAGTACTTTGTCCTGAATCTGTTATTTTGGAAGACATTTGTTTCCATGATTGTGACTTAAAGTTAAAATAGAAATGGACTTTTCATATAATGATGCCAGTTTGGCATCTTTAAAGTACTTCTGGGATAGAAACCACGTGTTTGTGCAATATAGTCTCAGATTTCAGTGTAGATACAACACCAAGGCTATCAGTTTAGCTAGAGCAGATTAAATGTTCACTGTTAAGTCTTCCTGGGAAAGGATTGAACCATCATTAATCCATAGGATCAGCCATGTGCGTAATTGGCAAGTGTATTAATTTTATTCTTCATTTATACTGGGGAAACTATCATTAGTGACCTCTCTTTATTTTGAATCAGCTACAAAATATTAAAGATTACCTTCAGTTAACACTTGTGAATCTTCACTGCTGTCATATTTAACAGCAAGGCGTTCTGTGGAGCTGTGTTGAGATATTTAGTTGTAGAACATACATTTAAAAATGGCCAGTGTGGGGTACAGTAGAAGTAGAATTGCTTTATGTTGTTTTCAATCAACAAGAATAAACACCAAAATAAAGGCACAGTCATGAAACCCAATGCATTTACTTCAATGGCAGATGTATGTAGAATGCATTACAGTAGTGAAGTAGAATAATAGTATCTGATGAAGGGAGAATTGACTCTCGAAATCTTATACCCCCCAAATCTTGTTGATCTTGTTGACCCCCCCCCCCCAAATCTTGCCAATTAGAAGCCCTGCTGGGCAAGAACCCACCTGGCCCCACTCACATTTGGAAAACACTTGGTGGGCACCAAGGAAAGGTGTCCGTGGGGACCATGGTGTCCACAGGTACCACGATGGTGACCCCTGAGTCATGGGACAGCTGTAACTATATAAAAAAAACGGTGCTGTTTTCAAGCAACAGAACTGTCATAAGAATATGAGAAAGGCCATGCTGGATCAGACCAAGGCCCATCAAGTCCAGCAGTCTGTTCGCACAGTGGCCAACCAGGTGCCTCTAGGAAGCCCCCAAACAAGATGTCTGCAGCAGCACTATCCTGCTTGTGTTCCACAGCACCTAAGATAATAGGCATGCTCGTCTTGATATTGAAGAGAATAGGTATTCATCATGACTAATATTCATTTTGACTCGTCCTTTTGTTCTATTTGCATGGGTGTCCAAGAGCACCTCCCCCATCTCCTAACTGAATCTTCCTAGTGTTACAGGCATAACGTCCAAAGCATGCAGTGAAATGAATGGGAAACGTCATGACAGATTTCTGCCACACTCAAAGCTTTTTTGGGAATTGGCACCTGAGCATACCACATGCCATTAGAATTTATGTATTTTTCTTCTTGGCATCTACCCTCATGGACCTCCCCCCCGCCCAAAAAAAAAACGCCTACCAACTATGAAAAACAGGGTAATGGTTTCATCCAAGATTTGTTTAAGGGAAACTGAGTAAGAATTACATGCATGTATGACTTAAGCAGTTTATGTTGATTTCTTTTGTTAAATCCCTGAAATTATACCATAAATGTTGTTGTTGTTTTTTTTAAAAAAAATACTTTGAAGAGCTGGTTGGAAAAGGTGCTGGCAGGCAAAACTGGGCCACTGATTTGCAAACCATGCAATTGCAGAGAATAGCTGTAATATTCCCTGAGAACTGGAAGATGCCACAAGTTACCATGCTAAGTTTTTTTTTTTTCCTGGACCAGTCTCTGCTCAAGTAAGCCTGCTGGGTTAATTTGAACTCTCTTGAAAATTCCTGGCGAAGCCTTTCCCTTCTAAGTTTTCTTGTATGAAGTGGTTTGGGGTAATCTTTAAGGAAATGTTTGCATCCAGTATTAAATCACTGGCATTTTTAGCATGTGTATTCACTGATGGAATTCAGGATCTACTGCTTTAGATCAGCCCATGCTAAGGGTCAGGTTATTTTAAGCTAATGCCATTTAAGGGATTTAGGAATCTGGGACGCTTGACTTTTTTTTTTTTGACTAGCATCAAAAATCAATTTTGTTTAGGAAAGCTGACACCTAGTGGTCATTACATAGAATACTAGGCTCATTGCTCTTTTATTAGAGAGATGAAGAGGCATGCATTCATATTTTTAGTGTTGGCTTGCCTTTTATTTTGAATGCCCATGTCTTGCTAGCTTGGTAGAGAGTTCAAAAATGTGGTAAATGTTTAGATGGATCTAGGTATCAGCAAATGCAGGGAATCATTCCTTATTTCACTTGTTCCATTCAATAAAATTGAAAGAGCGGAAGCAATCAGATCTACACAACAGCCATATATTTTTAATTGTTTTAGACCGTGTTGATGCATACTACATTTTTAAGTCAAGCACATATAATAGAAACGTGTACTCTTCTTTCTAATGTTTTTTTCCAGCTACTTGCAATGACTTATAGTAGAACAATATCTAAATTTTGTGATACAGAGTATGAAGGGAGCCTGTACTTTGGAAGAGATTTAAAAATTATATTCATAAAGTGTTTTTTAATAAAACACTAGATTATAATATGTTCTTTTAAAAACTAGTCTTTTCACAGCATACTTTGAAGAGCCTTTTTTAAAAAGGTGGATGAAGGTATACGCTGCCTTGTATTTTATGCTTTTCCCTCCTTTTCTCCACTTGTAGGGCTCTTTTTAGACAGTCATGCTAGGAAAAGTTGAGGGCAGCAGAAAAAGAGGAAGACCCAACAAGAGATGGATTGACTCAATAAAGGAAGCCACAGCCCTCAATTTGCAAGATCTGAGCAAGGCTGTCAAAGATAGAACATTTTGGAGGACTTTGATTCATAGGGTCGCCATGAGTCGGAAGCGACTTGATGGCACAACACACACAGGGCTCCTTTTAAAATATCCTACACTATATGGTTTCTACTATATGTGCCATATAGGGGCCTTTTCAGTATATTCTCCTAGAATACCCGCTGCCAGCAGGGACTGAATGACTGAAGATGCATTCCTTGAAATAAAAGCAGTTTATTTCTTCCAAAGTCCCGGGCTCCATACACCATAGGCCATTGCTGTACACATCATTTGGACTCTTGTTTAGGTAGAACATTCAGCCCTTGTCTCATATGCCTGGGAATGATTCCTAAAATGGTTGAGAAAACTTGGTACTAACCATCTTCTGTCCATAGCACTTTATTCATAATGTCTGCTTTCAGATATTTGAGTGGCTGCTGGATTCAATAACAGCTCCGTTCTGAAAGAACTGTGCCCTGAGTTCAGTTTTGTTTATATTTGAACAAAAGTGCTCTAGTGTATAAAATAAAGTTGGTGTTTTTAGGTATACAGTAAAAACAGTAGCCTTTTACCTTTTCAGATCTGTGGTCCAACTTTAACCCTAATCTTCAGATGGAATCCACCTTAGGTCAGGGTACAGCCCACTTTGGTCCTCTCAGGTTACAGGCAAACAAAAAAAAAGATATGGATGAAACAGGACAGATTTGTAGATGAATGCCACATAACACATCTTTGTGTGAGACATTCTGCATGCCAGGAACATGATGCATTTTTATAACAATAATTTTCTGTTACCTGAGATCCAAAATATGTGGATGAAGAATGATGACTGAAAATTCGGTTGTGCTAGAATTATACTGACCCATAGATTTGCTAGACCGCTGCTATGAGGGGGGTGTTCCATCAGCAAGCTGCACTGCCCTCCATGGCTTGGAGCAGCAAGAGGAGAAAAATAAAATTTAAAAAACAGCAGCGTCACCGATGTCTCTACATCACGTTCGGGTAAAATCCGGAAGTGACAAAGGGGAGCTCTAAGAATATATAACGCTACATTGGAACACTTTCAGCCCATTCCTGAGGCATGCTGGTGGGCGCACCCAAAGCCCTTAGGAGGCTGACAAAGGCCTCTGCCGGTGCAGGGCCCCACAACTCCGGTGCCCCAAAGGCGCACGCCGGCGTGAGTGGCCCCAGTGCCGGCGTGCAGGCCTGGCCGTCGTGGCGGCAGCGCTGGGCCCAGATGCCTTCGCAGCCTCCCGACAGCCTCCGGCCGCCACCACAGGCTGCGGTGGCGAGCTGGGAGGTGTTCCCGGGGTGTTCTGGCACTGGCTGGGGGGCGGGGAACACCCCCTTTTGGGGGGGGTGAGATATGCCAGCTTTTTGCTGCCGTATCTCCCTTGCAACCCTATGAGGGTTGCAAGGTTCTTTTGCGCCGGGTAGAGGTTTCGGCGGTGCTGAAACCTCCTTAAGAGGCAATGCCACTGGGTTGCCTCCTAAACCCGGCGCAGGCATTCCTCTCAGGCATGCGCTGTTAGAGTCAAACTCTACACACCTACCAGCATATTTCTGTCTTTAAATATGGATGTACCCCATTTGTGTGTTAAGTGCTGGGGGTGATTTAAAATGCCAAAGAGGGCAGAGGGACTGCTGAATCTACATTCTGCTCAATGCTTTCCTCCTTGCTCTGTAGCTTTTCTCCTAGTTAGGGTCACTTCAGGTACATAACTATGGCTGAAACTTCCTCAAGACATGAACCAGGTGGGGGAGAGGGGGACTGGCAAGCCAGTCCACCATCCACACTTCATTTTCTCCTCTTGCTTTTTAAATTGCATGCCACGCCACCATTGAACACATGATTGGGGCAGCATGGATGTGTTGCAGCTGCATACAGTGAAGAAGAAGAAGAAGAAGAGTTGGTTTTTATATGCCTACTTTCTCTGCCACTTAAGGGAGAATCAAACTCGCTTACAATCACCTTCCCTCCCCCTTCCCACAACAGACACCCTGTGAGGTAGGTGGGGCTGAGAGAGTGTGACTTGCCCAAGGTCACCAGATTAGCCTCAGCCACTTGTTGGGAGGTGTGGGGAATCAAACCCGGTTCTCCAGATCAGACTCCACCGCTCCAAACCACTGCTCTTAACCACTACAAGATGCTGGTTTAGTCCCAAGGTCGATGATGAAAGTAGTTACATGGTCTTTTTTCCCTTTGCCAAACTCTTTTCCTTCCCCACTTCCATTCCTGCCATGCTTCTTTCTTCTGTAAGGGACTCATGTTTTTCTTAGTTGATTTCACCTCAACACATCTTTTTTGATTCTAGCATGCAGCTGATTTGGAGAAGAAGCAGAATGAAACAGAAAATAAAAAGCTGCTGGGTACGGTTATCCAATATGGCAATGTTATTCAGGTACGTTGTGGCTTATGTCGGGACATCTCCATAATACTAGCACCCTTATTCGATAGGTAGGTGCCACACAAACTGACTTGCACTGACACATTGAAAACTCCATTCCTCTGTCGGTACGTAGAACAGGTTCATTGCTGTTTATCATGCAGTGAGTCTGCCAAGTCTTAGGAGTGCAGGGTTGTGTGAACAGGTTGATATAACTGCAAATGATTGCTGTAGCACAGAATCCAGCAATGTGTGGATGCTAGCTATGACCTCCGTTTGCACATGTATCCTTCCTAAAACTGCAAGTAGCATGCCAAGCCCAGTCTGCTTGGGGAGCGTTCTTAAATTAGCCATTTTTAATCTTCAACATCTACCTTCATTATATATATGACCCACCTACAGCCTAAATTCTCCCATATTGGGGGCTCAAGCGAAGTCTTCCATAGTTGTCCCACTACCACAAATGAAAGGTGTTTGTTGTGTGCTCCCTACATGCTAAGAGCGCATTTTCAAATGAGCATCATGAGATATGTGGTCGTCCAATTTCACCCTAAATATGATGAATAGAGAAGGGGGGAAAAGAAAGCATTAAGGAATTAAATACACTTGCCACTGTTAATGGGGTCTTGTTCCAATACATTGTAACTATTTTGCTCCAGGGGAGAGAAATATCTGCATATTTATCTTTTTTCCCCCCTTGTAGCTTTTGCACTTAAAGAGCAACAAATACTTAACAGTAAATAAAAGGCTTCCAGCTCTGCTAGAGAAGAATGCTATGAGGGTGACGCTGGACGAAGCTGGCAACGAGGGTTCCTGGTTTTACATCCAGCCATTCTACAAGTTGCGTTCCATAGGAGACAGCGTAAGTTTACAGGGATATCATCGGAAATGATGTGTGATGTGAAATACTGAAAAGTTTTTAATCAGTAGCTTACTTTCTTAAGGTTAATTAAATGCACCATAGTCTATATAGACTACTGTGCAGTTTCCTTGGACTGAAAGTAGTGGGAGGTGAATTACCATGGATACGAATGTTTTGGAAACAGGGAACATTTTTGTAGGTCTGGAACAGTAGCTGTTTAAATCCTCGCTGACTTTCAGATAGTTATGAAAATCCCTTCATTCACTTGAGAACAAATCAATATAGTAAACGGCTGTGGTTTTATGCCATTGTGCAGACCAGCACTTTGCCTTCTGATTATGAAAAGATTGGGAACGTGGATGTAAATTTGAAATAACCGTTGTGATAAAATGCCTTCTACCCCATGATTCGTGCCAAAGATTGCAGACTCAAAAGATAATTCTTGGGTTTATACTCTCTGCAGGCACAGAAATTATAAGGGACTTTTTTTGTTGGTTTAACGGTAAAGGTCCCCTGTGCAAGCACCGGGTCATTCCAGACCCATGGGGTGACGTCACATCCTGACGTTTTCTAGGCAGACTTTGTTTATGGGGTGGTTTGCCAGTGCCTTCCCCAGACGTCATCCCTTTACCCCCAGCAAGCTGGGTACTCATTTGACCGACCTCGGAAGGATGGAAGGCTGAGTCAACCTTGAGCCGGCTACCTGAAACCAACTTCCTTTGGGATCGAACTCAGGTCATGTTGGTTAGTAGGGAAAAATTGAGAGGCAAGGGTGAGGTTTTTCTCTTCTCTAGTGCAGAGGCTTTCAGTCCATAGAAATGCAGATGACCCTGCTCACAGGAGGACAATGAACAGCTTGAGTTAGGAGCAGTGGACTCTGATCTGGAGAACAGGGTTTGATTCCCCACTCCTCCACATGAGCAGCAGACTCTAACCTGGTGAACTGGGTCGATTTCCCCACTCTTACACATGAAGCCAGCTGGGTGACCTTGGGCTAGTCATAAATCTCTCAGAACTCCCTCAGCCACACCGACCTCGCAAGGTGTCTATTGTGGGGAGGGGAGGTTTGATTCTTCATTAAGTGGTAGAGAAAAACGGGATATAAAAACCAACTTCTCCTAGCTCATTCCCAAGGTGCAGCAGTGGGCACTTGCAAGGCCCGTTTCGCTACAGAGGTTGTGGTGTTGCTCTTGGGAGGGTGTCTAGAACTGGGTTCTCAAATTGTGGGTCACAGCTGTCTCACGGGTGGACCTCAAGGCCACAAGGAGGAAGGAGGAAGGGGAGAGCTGAGAGAAAAGATTCTGGGAGGCTCAGTGACAGATGCAAAATTGCCATAAGAACATGAGAAAAGCCATGCTGGATCAGACCAAGGTCCATCAAGTCCAGCAGTCTGCTCACACAGTGGCCAACCAGGTGCCTCTGGGAAGCCCACAAACAAGACGACTGCAGCAACACCATCCTGCCTGTGTTCCACAGCACCTAATATAACAGGCGTGCTCCTCTGATCCTAGAGAGAATAGGTATGCATCATGACTGGTATCCATTTTGACTAGCAGCCATGAATACCCCTCTCCTCCATGAACATGTCCGCTCCCCTCTTAAAGCCTTCCCAGTTGGCAGCCATCACCACGTCCTGGGGCAGGGAGTTCCCAATTTAACTTAGCCATGAAATAACAGTTCATTGTTCAATGATGTTGTACATTTGATACATTCTAATCATGAAAATGTAGAAGTGAGTCCTGCTTCAGAATGTCGAGCCATTGCTGTATGTGATTTTGATCATTATTATTTTGCAGAGATTATATCTCCAGATCGCTGTCAGATGCTGGTGTGGGACATAAGGGAATGCCCAAAGACATTCACCAGTTTTAGTACCTCATTTCATTTTAGAATTGCATCAGTAATTATGAGCATCATTGCAGAATGCTCAGTGGGAGACGGACCCTTATTTTTCCAGAGATTTCTAAATTAGCTTGTAATACCAGAGAGTGAGAGAGTGCTTCTGCACATGTACAAGACATGCTTTACATTTAAATTTTAAATCTATTTTTAGTCCCAGGCTTGAGCATGAAGCATAGCTCAGACAGAGCTATGCAGACTCCTTCAGAAGGTAATTTGTAATTATCTGGTTCGGAATGCAGTTTGTACTGCAGCTGAGCACTGGGAATTAAGCACATTGGAGCATTGTTTCCCTGAGATGATGGGCCTCTGTACCTTAAAATATAAAATGAAATTCGGCATCTTTGCAGAATGTACTGTCAGCTTACATCTATTTTAAGCCCAAATCCTGGATACAAGACATAGCTCACGCCCAGCTAACTGCTAAGCAGACACACTCACAATGGGTGAGTTTAGGGCTCTGGGGAGCAGCAGCCAAATCCAGGAAAACTGCGGAGCCTCGGGGAATGAAGGAGGTGTGGGAAGCTTTATTATTTTAAGCTATACGATAATCTCTGTTCTGCACTCCTTGTTTTTTTTTATTATTTTATCGCTCTTTCTTGCGTATGGCGAGGAGGCAATAAAAACGAGTCCCAGAAGCCTCCGTGTCAAATGCGTTTGCCTAAAAACCAAAGTGAGAAAATAATAAAGCAGTGCGGTCTGCTTTTGGGCTCGGGAAGTTCTGTGGATTTAAACTTTAAATATGCTCTGCACATGTGCATGATCTCACTTTACATTCCAAAATGTGAAAGAGTTCCTCGAGGGGAAAGAATGTTGGAGTCGTAACGTCTCTGAACATTCTGCGTGATGCCAATTCATATCCCAAACTAGTCAATTATGAATTTTAGTGGCACGGCTAGTTTAAAAAAATATATATTATAATAATACATGATAGATTCAGCGTGAAGAAGGCAGCCACCTTAGTACAATCCCCAGATGGTTTTTCTTCCAAAATGGGAATTAAAGAATTAAGAATTAAAGTTAAGAATTAAAACATATTAAACATTTTGTTACAGTGATGCTCCAGTCTCTGTGAACATAGCATATAGTAGCCAAGTCAGCAAGGAAGGTCAAAAGAACATGACTTGAGCAGTATCCATATTCAGTATTTTACATTTGTCATTGATGAGACATGATTCGGGTTGCCAGGTCCCTCTTCGCCACCAATGGGAGATTTTGGGGGGCGGGGCCTAACCATCTAAACAGAAATCAATTGAAAAAATGAGCCAGAAAATAGGGTTCTGGTACCGTAAAGAACAACCAGCATCCACACTGGTTCTGAGAACAAAATAGAGCATACGTGCAAACCATGAAAGACTGGACGCAGCCGGTATGTACAAAGCTATAGAAGCCAAACTTTTAGGTATAAGTCCAAGTATAAAGGTGAATCAAACAAGAAAAACGGGGTGGACGCAACAAGGGATGCAAGGTTGATCCAGTTGCGTTTCAGAAGAGCCTTCTTCAGCTTGTGGTGCAATATAATATAATATAATATTCGATTCACATTCATATTAGATAAATGTCCATGTCCATTTCTAGTTCACATTTGATTCTCTAGGGATTCCCGCCCTGATTCATAGACGTAAATGTTGGTCAGGATTCCAGCTTGCCCTAAGCTTGCCACCAAAGCGCTGCAAGTCTCTCTTGGGAGAGGCCGTGGCTCAGTGGTAGAGCCTCTGCTTGGCACGCAGAAGGTCCCAAGTTTAATCCCCGGCATCTCCAGTTAAAGGGACCAGGCAAGCAGGTGATGTGAAAGACCTCTGCCTGAGACCCTGGAGAGACCCTGCCGATCTGAGTAGACGATATTGACCTTGATGGACCAAGGGTCTGATTCAGTAGAAGGCAGCTTCATGTGAGTCATTCTGGTATAGTTGTTGAAGCACTGGTCTTGGACTGGGGATCGTGTCCTGGGTTCATGTCCTCCCCTCGCAGGCCAGGCAGGACCTCAGCTTCTCATTCTGTCTCAGCCTAACTGGTTTTGAAGAGTTAATGTGAGAATAAAAAGGGATTACCCATCCATTTGTCCCACCCTGGGCTGTGGCTCAGTGGCAGAGCCCCTGCTTTTGCATGCAGAAGGTCCCAGGTTTCATCGCCAGTCTCCTCCAGTTAAAAGGACCAGGCAGGATCTGAAAGACCTCTGCCTTGAATCCCTGGAGAGCCACTGCCAGTCTGAGTAGACAGTGCTGGCTTTGATGGATCAATGGCTTGATGCAGCACGAGGCAGCTTCATGTGTTCCTTGGAGGAAGGGAAGGAATATCCATGTGACTTTAAATAAATACAAATGATAATGAACTGAAAAAACAAAACTCATTTTTCTGACTTCTTGTTGATCCCCAAACCATCCAAAGATACCTCTTGTGTCAGTTCCATGCCTTGAAGATCAAGCAGCGCATCTTGAACTTTGTGTTTCAGGTGGTCATAGGTGACAAGGTAGTGTTGAATCCTGTGAATGCTGGACAGCCGCTGCACGCCAGTACTCATCAACTAGTGGACAATCCTGGCTGCAATGAAGTAAGTTGTTGTTCCTTTTATTGGCTCTTTTTTTTTTAAAGGAAGTACATCAGTGGAACAAACAGGTTTTACATTCGCCTGAAAGGGATTCTCGAAAGAGTAGAAATGGAGTGTTTAAAGCACTTTCTCCCCTGGATTGTGCAGTTAAGTCATCACTTAATGCAGAGTATTTTTTTTCATCTGTAGATCAGCAAGCGTGGCAAAATACGTTATAACTTTAATCCTGTTTTATGGGTAGAGAACAGAGCCTTAGAATGTGGCCTGGTGAAGATCACTCAATAAGATGGTGGTATCAGATTTTGTGGCATGATTTTATATATCTGCCTGCTGAATTTTCCAGCCTCTGTTCATCAGGCTGGTGCAGAGAAGGGTCCTCCATCTCCCAGCCATGGCCAATCGTTGGCTTGGGTCTATTGTCAGGGAAAAGTGGAGTATAAATGCCGTAAATTAGGAAATAAATGAGCTGTGAATTGCTTCACCATAACTTTTCTGCTCTTGGCTATGAACCTCTCACAGTGACCTTAGATATGATTTGGAAACCCTTGTGTACTATAGTGGTTAGAATGCTTGATTAGTGCTAGAAAGGGCCTGATTCAAATCCCCTCTTTAACACAAAGCTTACTGGATTGCCTTGAGCCCGTCATTCTCAGCCTGTTGTCCCCTCACAGAGGTGTTATAAGGAAAAAATGGAGGCAGGAGAAACACATATGCCATTCTGAGATAGAAACCCACATATTTCTCTGAACTCCTTGAAGAAAGGGCAAGATAGAAATGTAATGGATAACAGGTACAATGTGAGTGTTAACTGTGGTTTGGGCAGGTGCTGATGTTAGTCCTGATCCCTTTTTTATTGCAGCCGGCCGTTAACTTTTGAAGCTTATTTCAGACACAACACGTAGATCTCTCTTTCAGAGCAGAACAGGAGAACTTTTTTGATGATTTTGTGTGTGTGTCTGCATGTTTTTGTTCTAATGGATCATGCTCATGTTGTAGGTGAACTCTGTGAATTGTACTACAAGCTGGAAAATTGTCCTCTTCATGAAATGGAGCGATAATAAAGATGATATCCTAAAAGGGGTAAGTTTGACCATGCATCTCATTCTTTAACTGTTAAATTCACATTTGTTTATTGAGCCCCTGTTAACGGTCCTCTTTTTTGTCTTTGCAGGGGGATGTAGTGCGGTTGTTCCATGCGGAGCAGGAAAAGTTTCTGACTTGTGACGAACACAGAAAAAAACAGCATGTCTTTCTAAGGACCACTGGCAGACAATCAGCTACTTCGGCAACTAGCTCAAAAGCCCTGTGGGAAGTTGAGGTAAAGATGGCGATGGCGATTTGTTCAAACGGGCTTTTAATGAGTGTTGCCTTTGTTTAAAACCATTTTTTTCCTTTATAAAGGCCTTTTCTCCCCAAAGCACTGGATTTTCCAATACTGCACAAATGGCGTTTCCCCCCTCAAACTGAGAGCACTGATGTGATTATTAAAGAGTGCAGGAAGCCCTCGAGCACACTTCATTAAAAGATTAGATTTAAACAAATCTATCTCATCAGCCACTGATATTTTCACCCTAGAAATAGTTTTCTACCAGCTGTCTTTGACATTGAGAACTTGTTGGAGTACGTTTTAGGTTGGAGTCCCTCTCCCCCCACCACCCCAAATTTCCATTGCAGAGCAGATACTTCAGTTTTAATTGGATATAATGGTCATAAAGCATGTATAGTGTTGTATCCCCATGCAGCAAATAGAAAAGGTTCATGTAAACACAAGTGTGTTGGTCTGGATAACTTCATTATGATGAAGGAAAAAATGATATTTTGCTTTGGGGCAGTCATCAGATTGCTACCTTCCAATTCTCTTTGCCTTAGAAAAAGCAAGATGCATTAGTGCAGAACTACTTTGTTTGAGAAATATCTTTTCTGCTTTTTTTCACTGAACTTTATATGGAAATCGTAATTTCACGAGTGGTCTTGATTTAAAGTAGAGGAAAGAGCTAGAATGCTTTGGCCACTGCTTTTCATGCCAACGTCGGTGGTTTTATAATAAATCACTATTATTTATAATATGTGCGCTGATTGAAAAAATAAAACACCTACATAGATTTCTTTTTCTTTTTTAATTTGCTGTCTCATAAATTAGGCAGAATGTTGGTTTGGATTGTTAGCTGAAGTTGCTGCTCTGGGAAAGGAGGGCAAACAATGTCAGCGTAAACATTTCCAAAGCTGCCTTGTTCAATGATACAGTAAATGTTTAGTGGCCATTCTTTCATTAAGTTTAATAGGAAGCTCTCAACTATCTCCCCTTCCTGAGATCATTAAAGCTATAATTTCAGGACCCCTGCCAAGCCTAATACACTGCTTTCTTGGGCAGCTTAATACTACTTTTCCTCTTCCCCTAAAAACAAGTGTATGGGATTGAATGGAACATAGCTAACCTATTCAGATGCATTCCGGAAGGGGTATTTTGGTTTGTTTAACTGCACTCTACAAAAGCTTGTGCTACAGTAAATCTTTTGGTTTTTTAAGCACAGACTTGTTTAAGCCAGCTGAATGCTACATTCTCTTCTAAAATGGCCTAGGCGCCTAGGGGTTGGCCCCATGATTGCCATCGCATCTGAGATTATTTCCCAAAGGCAGATTCTTCGGCCTCTTGAATTGCTAGAACTCTGTTGTTGTTACTTTGCAGGTAGTACAACATGATCCTTGTCGAGGTGGTGCGGGATACTGGAATAGCCTTTTTCGATTCAAACATCTTGCTACTGGACATTACTTGGCAGCTGAGGTATGTATCACAGGACGGGTACTCGTGGACTTTTCCCAGTGTTGCTGCTTTCCCTCTTCCTAAAGTATGCATAACAAAATTAAGCCATAGGAAACCAAGACTCGGAGAACATTGTGTTTATTTGAAGATCACTGTGAAGTATTATTCCTTCAAAAGAAGCTTGAAGCAATCCGGAACTTTGCAGAAATCGCTTCCCAGCTGCAATGTTTAAAGAATCCAAGTAAATAGTCTGAAAATTTTGCCAAATTTTTATAAATGGAACTGATTGATACATTTGCACCTGTAAAGTTTTCTAATATTAAGCAACTCTTCAAGGTAGAGCTAGGTTTGTTCACAAATCTTCATCTTTGTGCTTGAGAGCTGAGAATGCTATAATATGATTGTGAGTGACAGCATTTTAAAGGCTACCTTAAAACCTATGCGCCACAGAATAAAAATTCACTGTACGCTGTGTTACAGACTTTGGGGTGGGAGGGGGAAGCTAGATTTGTTTGACCTGCTTGTGATTCTCTTCCATCAGGTAAATCCTGACTATGTGGAAGATTACCAGGAGTGTCAGTCATCAGTAAGTATAGGCAAGAGTACCCTCTTGCCTTTAACCAAGGGGTGTTGATATAGGCCCTGGTTCCACTTTGACTGGCAAGCACGTAGACCAATCAAGGCGTTGTCATTGCCAAATGCCATCTTAGACTTAATATGGTGTTTTCCAACGATGGCTTTAGAGACTCTAAATACTAATAACTGGGTAGCAGTAATTTTAGATTAACTAAACTAATGCATTATTCTTCCAGCTGTCATAATCAAACCTTTTGTTCTTCCAACATGTTGTGAAACCCTTGAATTACTCTGACCTTTTCTTAGAAAAGAGCAAGAGTCCAGTAGCACCTTCAAGACTTGCTCTTTTCTAGTGCTAGTGACAGACTAACACGGCTACCCATCGTGATCTATCTGACCTTTTATGTCCTTCTCAGAACAATTAGAGGCAACCCCCCTTTTCCCCTTGCAACTCCAATGTGGCATAATATTATGCATTTATTTTGTTTGTTTGTGGCACTGCCACAATACGTGGCACTTCACAGAATGCAAGAAAAACAGGCCTCTCCTCCAAGGAGCTTATAATTGTAAAAGTTGTCTGAGGTGGAGGTAGGGAAGGATTTGCATTCATTCCAGTTACACACGGCTAGACTTGGGTTTTGTAGGGAAAGGAGGACTAAAGGAACTTGTGAAAAAGGTGGCTTTTGAGAAGGGCTTGGTAGAAACTGAGAGACGCAGCATCACAACCGATCGTCTAAGAGGCATTTCCAGGCATGAGGGGCAGCAGGGAATGCAGCCATTTAAGGGAGCAGGAGAATACTGTCTCCTAGCATCCCTCGTCCCCTTTGCTGACCAAGTCACATACAGAGCTGTGCTTTCTGGACCATAGTGGTGCTTTGGTGTTCCTCCTGCCCTGTTGGTTCTGGTGGTGCTGCATTGAGGAAGCATAAGAGAAGAGCTAGCGTGGAGTAGTGGTTAAGAGCGGTGGAGTCTAATCTGGTGAACCAGGTTGGTTTCCCCACTCCTTCGCATGAAGCCAGCTGGGTGACCTTGGGCTAGTCATCATACTCTCCGAACTCTCTCAGCCCCACCTACCTCACAAGGTGTCTGTTGTGGGGAGGGGAAGGGAAGGCAACTGTAAGCCAGTTTCATTTTCCTTAAAAGGTAGAGAAAATCTAGCGTATGAAAACCAACTCTTCTTCATCATCCTCACCATCTTCTTCTTCATCATCATCATCATCATTCATTGCTGGGGGGTGAGGGTAGGAATCAGTGCTGCATGGGGCAAGAGTGGAGGCTTCTAACAAAGTACCTTAAATTTTCAAAGTCCACTTCAAACCCTTTTGCAGCCCACTAATGGGCAGTTTGGGAATTGCGGAGTAAGAATCACCACCACTTCTAGGTGAAAGAAATAGTGTTCTTTTAAATTATGTCTGAAGCTAGGTACTTTCTTAATCTGGACCTGAGTCAGCAGTGAATTTCACTTGCTTGGTGTTATGGTTAAAAAAACACCCTGAAATGTTCACATCAAATACTTGTTATGCTTATTTTTTCTTTACATTGTCACAGCTCATAAGTTGAAGCCTGTGAATAGGAATTGTTCTCTACTTGTGAGAAATTGCAGTGTCGTAAAGATAGCAGCTTAAACTCTCAGGCTGTTCCCCCCCTTCCTCATTAACTGGTCTTATATAATTTTGTCAAACTGCTGTTCAACTGAGGTCGTAGGATAATTCTCAGAACAGACAAATTCATGCACCTACCCCTTGCTCTCATGTTTATGTGCTCTCATCCACACTCTAATCCTCACTCCTACGCATGAAGCCTGCTGGGTGACCTTGGGCTAGTCACACTTCTCTCTGAACTCTCTCAGCCTCACCTATCTCATAAGGTGTCTTGTGGGGAGAGGAAGGGAAGGCAATTGTAAGCTGGTTTGAGTCTCCTTCAAGGTAGAAAAAAAATCGGGATATAAAAGCCAGCTCCTCCTCTTCTTCTAATAACAATTGTATTACACAATTATTTTTTTGTGAATTAGACATTTGGGTGTGCACTGAATGTTCCAGGCTATAAGAGGTAGAAGTTGATCGTGTCCAGGTGTTTTAGAAGGGCATGGGTCAGGTGTTTAGGCACCAAGTTATTGTTGTCAAAAGTGGTGTGCTAAGCCAAAAAGCAGACATTCTAAACAATGGGTAGATATGGGTTGAGCAAACCAATCTTTGTCCCTGGGTTAAGTGGATGAGGGTTGCATAGCATACAAGCACTTGAAGTTCAAAATGGATGGTTTGGTGTTGCCTGTTGCCTGAGCGGTCCTCATGCTCGTGCACTCTATCCTGTCTCTCCCCATTTGCTCTCTCCATTCCCTTCCTTTTCAGCAAACCATAGCTTTGCATCTGGCAAACTATGGTTTCTTTCAAAGGGGAGGGGCTATGGCACAGTGGTAGAGCACCTACTTGGCACGCAAAAGGTTCCAGGTTCAATCCCCGGCATCTCCAGTTAAAGGGACTAGGCAGATAGGTGATGTGAAAGACCCCTTCCTGAGACCCTGGAGAGCCGCTGTCGGTCTGAGTAGATGATACTGACTTGGATGGACCAAGGATCTGATTCAGTATAAGGCAGCTTCATGTGTTCATGTATGTGTATGAGATCCCTGAATGGGTTTCCCTATAGTTTCCAATTTTTGCTTTCAGGGTAAGTGCAAACGGTCACATATAGGTTTGGCTATAAAGAAAAACTATGGCAATGCCATACAACAGGAAAGGAGAAAGGGAATGGCAGCATGCAAGGAGGGAAGGCAGGAAAGAGGGAGCGCGCGTGAGCCCATTTTTTATTTGTATAATGGCAAAACATCATTCAGTATTATATCTGAGTTGGCCCATTGTTTTCTTGTGGTTATATGGCATGCAGACGATTGAGTTTGTGCAGGATATTATCTCCTGACTGTTGTGTGATGTTGCAAGGGTGGTGTCAGTAAGTGTAAGAATATGATTTTAGTACTCAGTCAAGGAGCATATTTTTGATCATTTAGAAGCTATTCATGGTCCCAACCGATCTCTCCAAACTCTAAGATAGTATTTTGGGAAGAATTTCCACACAGTCTCATGTGGCATTTCTTCTTGGAGAATGAGGTAATGTTCTTTTTTCTGACCTTTTTCATTAGAAACAAGACCTGCTCATAGACCACAATGTTGATGGTTTCTGTTTTCTTAGAAGTTTAGCCTCTGGTAGATGTTCACCATTGCGATGGGGGATATTAAATTCTCTGCCAGAGTACTTTTCCTGTCTTACTGTTCCTCATCTTCGGAGAACTTATATGCTAGCCCGTTTTAATGTTCTCCCTTCTGCTATTTTGTATGGGAGATATAAGAAAATTCCATACTCCACTAGGGTGTGTAACTGTGTTATGGGGGAGATAGAAAGTATTGATCATATTCTTTTGTATTGTCCATTTTATTGTGAAATTCGTGCTGCCCTTTTAGATCCCTTTCTCTCAAATTATGCTGATCAAGCTGATGATAGTAAGATTAACCTGTTATCCTCCCGAAGTTCTGAGATTATTGAATCTGTGGCTAAATTTCTTGGTGGTGTAATTAAGAGGCAAGGTAAAATGATGTATAGTGGCTAGGTTATACTCTGTTTGATTGCTCGACAGTATGCCAATAAAGGTATTGAAAACTGAAATTGATTTCTGTTTTCAATGCTTTGTTCTCCACCAACCCCGCACAATTGGCCAGGGTGGAGGCTTGGCTATTATCCTCCATGAATCCTTCAACTTCTACAGACTTCCAATGCAAACTATCACTGGCGTTGACTATATGCCCCTGACATTGGGGACTAGGGATAGATTAGCCGTTCTTCTTGTCTACTGGTTCTCCAGTGGGCATCCTCTGTGAGTTGTCACAAGTATTGTCAGACGTGGTGCTGGAGGCTCCTAGAGTGATTGTTCTGGGGGACTTCAACATTCAAGCTCAGGATACCAAGATTTTATAGCTTCTTTGACCACCTTGGGTCTCTCCCAAATTGTGACTGGCCCAGCATGTTAAAGGGGTCACAGCCTGGACTTAATCTTTTGCTGCAGCTAGCCTTTGAGGGAAAGTTTGGTTTCAGGGCTGGAGATTAATTCTGAACCCCATGGTCTGACCACTTCCTACTTAAAACCAAGGCGAATGTGGCCCCGACACCCCATGTGAGAGGAGGCCCAGATAAAGTGATCTTCCCACAGAGGCTCATGAATCCCACTGGATTCCAAAATACTCTGGGGGATTTTGGGATTCCAGGTGTGTTCTGTTGACGCTGCAATGGAAATGTGGAATGTTGAAGCTCCTTGATGCTATCAACAAGGTTGCCCCTTGCCAATCTCTCCCACCCATGGGATGAAACACAGCCCCTGGTTTACCACGGAGCTGGATGATCTGAAAAGGGCTGGGAGATGTCTAGAACAGTGCTGGCGGAGAACTCTTACTGAATCTGACAGATCTTGCTATAAAGCTCATTGTGAGACCTATGAAGTGGCTGTGACAGCAGCAAAGAAAGGTTACTTCTCCAATATTACAGCATCAGCTAATTCGCATTTGTCCCAGTTGTTAGCTCAGAAATTGCTGATGCCTAAATCTGAGCCTCTAATATCCCAGGAACAGACAATTAGCTGTGATACTTTCACCAAGTTTCCGTAATGGATGTAGACAAGATCTGTGAAAGCCACTACTTGTGCCTGGGATCTTTGCCCATTCTGGCAGATAAAATCATGTGAGGACCACATCAACAAACCCTTACTATCTATTATAAATCAGTCACTAACTCAGGGCACCTTGCCTCGGCCGCTCAAAGAGACGGTTATCCATCTGCTGCTTAAAAAACCATCCCTATAGAAAAACAATGTGACCAATTATCACCTGGTCTCTAATCTACCTGTTGTGGGCAAAGTGACTGAGAGCATTGGTTCGAGACTTGTGGCCAGTACATGCACCGTCTGGCCTCCACTACTCACCCAGTTGTAGTGAATCAACTCCAAGTCTTCTTGGATAATTCATATGCCCTGGATCCTTTCCTGTCTGACTTCAGGTCAGGCCACGGGACAGGGACAGCTCTGTTACCTTTAGTTGATGACCTCTGTCTGAGTGTAGACCAAGGTCAAGCCTCTCTGTTGGTTCTTATTGGATTTATCTGCAGCCTGCACTATAGTAGCGAATGTCACCTTGCACTGGTTCAGTAGTGGAGGCTGGGAGATTCATGGGCTGCCGCACGTATTGGGGGGGGGGCGCTGACTCGTTGTTGTAAATGTGAAGCAGCTGGATGAGTGGAAGAGCTGCTGCCAAGGCAGTGAACTGATAGGACAGGCTACTGGGCAGTGAGTAGATTGGTGAGGGAGGGGTGATGGTGGGGGGGGGGTTAGGAAGGGAAATAAGGTTGCCAGGTCCCTCTTCGCCATCAGCGGGAGGTTTTTGGGGCAGAGCCTGAGGAGGGTTTGGGGAGGGGAGAGACTTCAATGCCATAGAGTCCAAGTGCCAAAGCAGCCATTTACTCCAGGTGAACCGATCTCCATTGGCTGGAGATCAGTTGTAATAGCAGGAGATCTCCAGCTAGTGCCTGGAGGTTGGCAACCCTAGAGGGAGAGCAGTTAGGGTTGGGTGAGTGGAGTGCCATGGATAAGGGGAGTAGGTAGGCAGAGCTGTGAGTGTGGAGGGTGAGTGGAGCCCCAAGGGGGGGTAGGTAAGCAGAGCAGTGAGGGTGGGGTGAGAGTGGAGTGCCAAAGGTGTGTGTGGAAGGTAGGTAGGCAGAGCAGTAAGGCAGCCATGAGATGAGTGGGTACAGAAAAATGGCTGGGGGTGTCAGAAGTCTGGGGACTAAGCTGTGACCAGTGGGAGAATTTTCCTGTGAGTTTCTCACAGGTCTCCACTTATCATATATACTCTCCCTTGACCACCAGGTGGCATAATTAGACCATGAACAGGCTAAATATTAGGCAACGTTAGTACCTCAGGTGCAAGTATTTATTTCATATTTTTCTAATTGGATGGTTCGGTTATATAAACTTACAATTTAATAAGGAAGCAATGTGATGCTAACATGGGGCTTGAAGGAGCCATCTAGTCTACTCATTAAAGAGCAATCACAGATGGGTGGTTTCCCCCCACATTCCACTTTAAAGATTAAGTCTTCTCTTGTGTGTTCTGATGTGGTTATCTTCCACCTTTCTGCCATTCCACCATACTTTGCCTTGTATTCTGCAGGTAGGGTTGCCAATCTCCAGGTGGTGGCTGGAGATCTCCTGCTAGTCTAACTGATCTCCAGGTAGGGTTGCCAACTGCCAGGTAGTAGCAGGAGATGTCCTGCTAATTCAACTGATCTCCAGGTGACAGAGATCAGTTCCCCTGGAGAAAATGGCCGCTTTGGCAATTGGACTCTATGGCATTGAAGTCCCTCCACTCATAAGAACATAAGTCAGGCCATGCTGGACCAGACCAAGGATCCATTAAGTCCAGCAGTCTGTTCACACAGTGGCCAACCAGGTGCCTCTAGGAAGCCCACAAACAAGACAATTAGGGCTATGTAAAAAAAATAAAAAATCCGTAAATTTTGGGTTTGGGTTCATTGGGACCAATTTTTTTCAGTAAACCTGGAATAAGCTGAATACCCTTACTGGTAAAAGGATATTTCGGCTTTATTTCCAGGTTTACCGAAAAAAATCGGGTCCATGATAGTCTATGGGGATTTTTTCCCAAAGCTCCTGGAGCTCTTTGGAGGTAGAGCTCCCAAACTCCCAGGGCAGCCCCAAGGGACTCTCCCTGCATGAACCCCAAAGCTTGGAGAAGATTGGGACAGGGGCCCGACACCATGGGGTCCGGAAGGGGTTGCCCCCTCCTTCATAAAGAAGCATGGCAAAGTTCACAATGCTTCTCTATGGAGGAGGGGGGTGACCCCCTCCAGACCCCACAAAACTGGACACCCTGACCCAGTCTTCACCAAACTTTGGGGTCAACCAAGGAGAGCCCCGCAAAGCCATACTGTGGACCCAGCAACTCCACCCTCTCCAAACCTCACCTTCCTCAGGCTCCACCCACCCAAATCTCCAGGTATTTCCCAACCCGGAGCTGGCAACGCTATCTGCAGGACCAGCTGGCAAGTATCTGTGCAGCTCATATGCTCGCTGTCTTGGTATTTTACTACTCCATTTGTACTTCAGATAGGGCGATAGTGCTTCAGCTAGGCCAAGCAACCTCAGCTGCTTCAGATGCTGACTTTTTGCAAAAATTTGCTCCTCCCAGTTTCATTCAGACTGTTGCACACCGTTTCTTTATTGTGGTTTCTTAAAGCAATTTTATTGGTCTCTGTGGTGGACAGAGCAGGATAGATTTGTCACATTGTCCATAGATGGTTCTTTCAGATGAAGGAGTTTCAGGGAATTCAGGATTACCTTTGTGAAGGTATGTGCAGGGCCCATGGGAGATGCTTATTCTCATACGTATGCATGCATAGGAATTGCTCCAGGGTTCGTTGTATAGTTGAAAAGGTTTTTTTTATTTTATTTGTAATATTACTTGGTGTAATCTAGGTTTCTATCATTATTTACCACCTCAGTTGCCTTCAGTATTTATTTGTTTTATCTATTCAAAAGCATCTTGCTATATCTCCACAGATTAAAGATGGCTATCTAGTGATGTTTGAAGAGACTACATACAGTGAGGGAAAAAAGTATTTGATCCCCTGCTAAATTTGCCCGTTTGCCCTCTGACGAAGAAATGACCAGTCCATAATTTTAATGGTAGGTGTATTGTAGCTGTGAGAGACAGAATAACAACAGGAAAACCCCCAGAAACCCAGAAGACAAAAGTCAGAGATTGATGTGCATTATAATGAGTGAAATAAGTATTTGATCTCCTATCAACCAGCCAGATTAGGGTTAGGGTTAGGGTTCTGCTGTCGACAGAAGCAATCAATCCATCAGATTCCAAACTAGCCACCATGACCAAGACCAAAGAGCTGTCCAAGGATGCCAGGGACAAGATTGTAGACCTGCACAAGGCTGGACTGGGCTACAAGACTATTGCCAAGCAGCTTGGTGAGAAGGTGACAACCCTAACCCTAACCGTCAACCTCCCTCAGTCTGGGGCTCCATGCAAGATCTCATCTCGTGGAGTTGCAATGATCATGAGAATGGTGATGAAGCAGCCCAGAACTACATGGGGGGAACTTGGCAATGATCTCAGGGCAGCTGGGACCATAGTCACCATGAAAACAGTTGGTAACACACTATGCCGTGAAGGACTGAGATCTTGCAGAGCCCGCAAGGTCCCCTTGGTCAAGACAGCACATGTACAGGCCCGTCTGCAGTTTGCCAATGCACATCTGAATGACCCAGATTGACATATTATGCTTTGGGGGTGTTTTTCTGCTAAGGGGACAGGACACCTTCACCGCATCAAAGGGACGATGGACGGGACCACGTATCGTCAAATCTTGGGTGAACACCTCCTTCCCTCAGCCAGGGCATTGAAAATGGGTCGAGGATGGGTCTTCCAGCATGACAATGACCCAAAACACACTGCCAAGGCAACAAAGGAGTGGCTCAAGAAGCAGCACATTAAGGTCCTGGAGTGGCCTAGCCAGTCTCCAGACCTTAATCCCATCGAACATCTGTGGAGGGAGCTGAAGGTTCGAGTAGCTACACATCAGCCTCGAAATCTTACTGACTTGGAGAGGATCTGCAAAGAAGAGTGGGACAAAATACCTCCTGAGATGTGTACAAACCTGGTGGCCATCTACAAGAAACATCTGACCTCTGTAATTGCAAACAAGGGTTTTGCCACCAAGTACTAAGTCATATTTTGCAAAGGGATCAAATACTTATTTCACTCATTATAATGCACATCAATCTTTGACTTTTGTCTTCTGGGTTTCTGGGGGTTTTCCTGTTGTTATTCTGTCTCTCACAGCTACAATAAACCTACCATTCAGAGGGCAAACAGGCAAATTCAGCAGGGGATCAAATACTTTTTTCCCTCACTGTATCTGTTTTCATTTGCCTCCTCCTTATTCCCTCCAAGTGTCCCCAGTTTCCTGATTGGCTTGTTTTTTTCCCCCTTCATAGTCTGCTGACATCACAGTCACCTTGTATATACTTCCATCTCTAAAAATTCTCCCTCTGTGTTTTAATTATTCAAAAGCCAAATACTTTTCAGATAAGGATATTTAACATGAACCACATGAAGTCACCTGCCCATCTTTCACCATCTTGCAGATGTAATACTTGCCATATCAAATGGTCTGTGGGGAGTGTCACTGCCCTGAGTGGGAAATAAACTTTGGCTTCTTAAAAAGTATTTTGTCAAAGTTCTTTCCTCAGAACTGGGGAGCTCGAATTTAAATTGTGTAGCTCTATGTGAAAATTTAATGAATCTTCTAACCATATCTGTTTAACCCTTGTAGATCCTGATGTATTATGTTGTGCCTAAATTTGTAATTTGGCCATGAGTGACACGGCTGGATGTCTTTATAACCCTTTGCCATTCAGTCCAGGCAAGCCACTCTTCTGACCTTTAAAATTTGATTTGATATGTTGTTCACAGATGGATCCTGACCAAGAGGCAGCGAGAAGGGGATTGCATAACACCCCAGAGAAGATGGCGTACTCTCTGGTTTCTGTACCGGAAGGAAATGATATATCATCCATCTTTGAACTTGATCCCACTACTTTGCGAGGGGGAGACAGCCTAGTTCCAAGGTAAGATGCTACAAATGGTTTGTGAATTGGCAATGCCTGTAGTCATTAGGAGCCCGAATAATGCCAACCCCAATTGCTAGGCAGTGTTAGGGTAGGCATTCAGAGGCCGTCATTTTTGGCAGAAGCAAATGGAGGAAACTTCTTTTCAGTGTTGCCTTAATGCATCCGTGGTTAAGTAACTGTGGGAGCGGATTAAAAATAAGAGAAGTGGTATGATGAAAACTGTAACACAGAAGGCCTTAAGATTGAATTTTGATTGTATGCAGCTATCAATCAGTACTCAGGAAGAACTATTGAAAAAAATGGCTTAACTTGCTGGCAGAAACTATACAGTGTAGCCTGCCACAGAAAGAACCCTAAGTTCATAGAATCAGAGTTGGAAGGTGCCATACAGGCCATCATAGTCCAACCCCCTACTTAATGCAGGATCAGCCTAGAGCATCCCTGACAAGTGTTTGTCTAGCCTCTGCTTAAATATTGCCAGCAAGGGGAAGCTTGTCACCTCTCTAGGGCAGCCAGTGTGGTAGTTGGCAAATGAGGTTTAATGTAAGTGCAGTAATGCACAATTGGTATGAAAAATCCTAACTTTAAATACATGCTCATGGTAGTATGACCTGGTAAAGACTGAAGGGGAAAGAGGTCTTGCTGAGGATTATTAGGAAAGGAATTGAAAACAAAATGGCCACTGCTATAATGCCCTCGTGTGCCAGTTTTAAATTGGGAGTCAGTGTTAGTGTTAGAGTCAGTGGTTTTACCCTGAAAACCAGAATACAATACAGTTTGGGAATATAAATTGTGGTTCAGTTTCTAGCTGGTTTCGCAAATTTGTTTAAAAACTCTTAAATTGTTGTGTTTTAAAGAGCCGATTGCCACTTTAAAAGATACATTTGCAGGTAGCAGGTTTCAGGGGACTAGAACTTTCCAAGCATTTCTTGGATTGCTAAGGTAATTATTCCTTGGGAACTACCTTACTATGAATATATTTAATTCTTTCAGGAACTCCTATGTCAGACTTAGACATCTTTGTACAAATACCTGGGTTCATAGCACCAATATCCCCATTGATAAAGAGGAAGAAAAACCTGTGATGCTTAAAGTAAGTCCAGCGATGAAGCTAATGCACATGTATCTCCTCCTAATACCAGAGAAACTGTTTTGAGGGAAGTGGGGAAAGAAAGGCCTCTTAGGTTCTAGTTTTGATTTGGGGCCTCTTTGCTTGGGCACAATCCAAGTTATTCAAATGGACTGGTGTGGAAACATGACTTGAGAGATTGCATCTTTTATTTTAAAAAATAAAGAAAACCAATAATCTGTTCAGGAAAGAAACTAAAAATAACAGCACTTCTGACAAAGTTTTTTGTGAATGTTGGGTATGTTGACCTCTGCCAGCCAGGCTGTCATTGATCCCATGTGCACTTTAATAGACTGTTCAGCTGCTGGTAAGATCAGTACAAGTGGAATAGCCCTCCGTCAACATGTACTGAGCTAAATTTCTGTGGTGGCTATCTTTTTTTCTTGTTTGGTGCTACAGTATGGCAACTGGGTCATGACTGTCAACCTCACCAGCAGTGTTCACATCAGTGAATCAATAATTGACGTATCTAAGGCACTTGGTTTTGGCCTTTGCTTTGAGAATTAACAAATGCTGAAGGGGGCTGCTTCCACACTGTTAAAAAAACATTCCCCATCAAAATTTCCCATTCCTGTTTCTCAAATCTGAACATGGTTTCCACGTCTTGATTGCACAGTGGCCTTATTGCTTTTTCAGTTTTTACTAGAGTACGACTAAAATTGCCTTGGCTTTTAGATTGGCACCTCTCCAGTAAAAGAGGATAAAGAAGCTTTTGCTATAGTACCAGTTTCTCCTGCTGAAGTTCGGGACTTGGATTTTGCAAACGATGCAAGCAAAGTGTTGGGTTCCATTGCTGGCAAGCTGGAAAAAGGAACAATAACCCAGAATGAAAGGAGGTGAGCGGATTGCAATGAAAGCTTTTTTTTTTTTTTTTAGAGAATAAGATGCCTCCAAATGGCAAGGAAAATCAGCTGAACAGGAGAAGAAAGGAAGCAAATTGCTGTCAATGTAACAGACACACCCCTTTTCAAAAATCTCTACCAAACTTAAAATTAGAATTTGGACTTCTTATAGTATACCGAATTCAGTGCTTTTAGGGTTGGTTTTAAATATGTATATTAATTTCTCCGGTAAGCAGTTCAACATATTATTAGAGAATTCATTGGTATTAATTTTTTGCTACAAATGTTACATTTTGGTTTAACGCTTAGTGTTTATTAAATCTTTCTAGATCTGTTACCAAGTTGCTAGAAGATCTGGTATATTTTGTTACCGGTGGAACCAATTCTGGACAAGATGTGCTTGAGGTGATGTTTGCAAAGCCAAATCGAGAGCGGCAAAAGCTAATGAGGGAGCAAAATATCCTGAAACAGGTACATTGAATAAGAGAGCTACTAGTGAAGTAGAGATTGACAAAGAATGGTAGATGTTTGCATGGGGTTCTCGCCATGTAAAGACAGCAGCCATAGTTTAGGTAATCTTCTCATATTTGCCATTTTCTGCTGATGGTACCAAAGGTGGGCTATGAATAACAAATGAATATATAGGAGAGGGTGAAAGGTCCAAGTCAGGTACGGGGGCGGGCATTTGTTTTCCTGTTGATGGTACTAATTTACACTTTATATAATCTGCCTTGAGTCTCAGTGAGAAAGGTGGTCTATAAATGTGTGTGGGTGTTAAGTGCCGTCAAGTCGCTTCCGACTCATGGCGACCCTATGAATGAAAGTCCTCCAAAATGTCCTATCTTTGACAGCCTTGCTCAGATCTTGCAAATTGAAGGCTGTGGCTTCCTTTATTGAGTCAATCCATCTCTTGTTGGGTCTTTCTCTTTTCCTGCTGCCCTCAACTTTTCCGAGCATGACTGTCTTTTCCAGTGACTCCTGTCGTCTTATAACGTGACCAAAATACGACAGCCTCAGTTTAGTCATTTTAGCTTACAAATGAATATATAGGATAGGGTGAAAGGTCCAAATCAGGTATGGGGGCCCATATCAAGTGAGACAATGCACCACACCTGACAACATGTAGCTGTAAATGTTTAAATACAAGTTCCTTAATCTTTTTTTTTAATCAAATAATTCCTCAGATCTTCAAGTTATTACAAGCACCATTTACTGACTGTGGAGATGGACCAATGTTGAGACTGGAAGAACTTGGAGATCAACGTCATGCTCCTTTCCGACACATATGCCGACTTTGTTACAGAGTCCTGAGACACTCCCAGCAGGACTACCGGAAGAATCAGGTTAGTGAAGTGAAACGGGGGAAGAATATAGTTGGTTTTGTCCAGGTTTTCATACTAAAGACTACTGATCTGTGTAACCTACAAGAGCATGAATTGCTTTTGACTCCATTCATTTAAATTGTGCCCTTTGTTTTCAACACATGACTCTTCAAAAGCTGAGCTTCATCTCAGACAGCTCTTGTATAAGTAGCTTCTCTTAGACAAAGGACTGCTGGAAAGGAACCATGGTGAATCACGTATTTCAGACTCAAGGACAATTGGCAAATGAACAACAGTGGGCTGTATATAGTAAAGCTTTTGTTGGCTAATATAATGGCATTGCTGAGGAAAGGGAAAGCCTCAGGACCATTGGGTTGCCAAACGCAAGTGAACTGTGCTGCTCTTCAACACAGCCTTTTTCTCAAGAACAACAAATAAGCTCAACAGCTTTCCATTCTCTACCATTCTTAGATTTTTTTAAGTGAAGTTATTCTATCCCTTTTTTTTAAACTCCTAAGGAATATATAGCCAAGCAGTTCGGCTTTATGCAGAAACAAATTGGCTACGATGTCTTGGCAGAAGACACCATCACAGCATTGCTCCATAACAACCGCAAGTTGCTGGAGAAGCATATCACTGCTGCTGAGATCGATACCTTTGTTAGTCTTGTAAGGAAAAACAGAGAGCCCAGGTGAGAGTTGCCAATGGGGGTTTGGGGGAGTCGGAGTGGGGATTTCTTTGTTCAAGCATATAGAATGTCAAAATTTGGAACACGCCATACTTGTTTCTTTATTTTTGTGACATCAAATATCTATGGAGAATGGTGTGTCTCAGATACCCACGGAGTTTCTTGATAACTTCTGTGCATGTTGTGGGGTGCACCTCCCGAGGATAAATTGGACAATTGGTCTCTTCCTTTCCTGTCAGTCTGTTGGATTCTGTGAATCTGTTCTGCTACTGGTGAAGCCTTCCTGTCGCAGAACGCCCATCTTCTACCAGAGGAGGCCTCCTTGTAGTTTCTCACTAGCTCTATAACTGGGCCTGCTACACTTAAAGCTTGCCTCATTATGACCTTTTCATGAGGTCCATAAGTATTTGTATTGCACAAGGCCTTTGAACTTCAGCAAATGTCAGCGAGGGTGCATTTTCTGTTCTCACACCCAGTGTAATAATTAGTGCACTCACTTCCCATCAGACTACCTTTTTATGTGTTGCGGCATCCGTAGCATGAATTGCAGTGACATGGTACAGTTTAATGGAGTGAAGTCTGCTGTTGATTTGCAGGTGTAAATGAGCCTCAGTTCCATAGCAGATGTGATTTTCACTTTTATAGCATCAAAGGCCATTTTGAAAATGGGATGTTGGGCTATGAGAAATGGCTCAAGGGGTTACATGTTGCATGTGAGCTGTGTTGCTAACCCCAGCTTTAAATGTGGGAGAGGGAAGTGGGGAAATCAGCTTGCCGTTTTTGTCCTCTTGCTAGTATTGTACAAAATATTAACGGGAGCTGCCTTTTTCTTTCAATAGGTTCTTGGATTACCTCTCAGATCTTTGCGTTTCCATGAACAAATCTATTCCAGTGACCCAGGAGCTGATTTGTAAAGCTGTGCTGAACCCTGCAAATGCAGATATTCTAATTGAAACAAAGTAAGTCTAGATGTTTAGAGAGAAGAGATTGTGGTGGATAGACTTTTTGCAAAGATGAGACAGACAGAGAAGTAGCCTCTGGTGTGGGCAACTGCAGACTATTCTTAGTAACAGAACAGTGGATGCTTTTTGATTTCCCCAGCCTACAATCGATGAGTCTCAAATGTGTAAAAGGAAATTGCTATTTAAATTTTTCTATAATAAACTTAGCACACTTAAAGGTAGGGTTGCCAACCTCCAGGTGGTGGCTGGAGATCTCCTGCTATTACAACTGATCTCTAGCCAATAGAGATCAGTTCCTCTGGAGAAAATGTCCGCTTTGGCAATTGAACTCTATGGCATTGAAGTCCCTCCTCTCCCCAAACTCTGCCCTCCTCAGGCTGTGCCCTAAAAACCTCCCACCGGTAGCAAAGAGGGCCCCGGCAACCCTACTTAGAGGTAAGTTCTGGTGGATAGCTGTTTTGGCCTGAAGTAGAAGAGCAAGATTCCAGTCCAGTATTGCCGTAAAAACCAACCCTGAGTAGTGCCTTAAAGACCAACTATGAAGGGAGCTTTGACTGTCAAAAGCTTATAGCCTGGAAATCTTTCACAGTGGGTAGCCGTGTTAGTCTGTTTGCAGTAGTCAAAAAGGGCAAGAGTCCAGTAGCACCTTAAAGACTAACAAAAATATTTTCTGGTAGGGTATGAGCTTTCGTGAGCCACAGCTCACTTCTTCAAATCTGAAGAAGTGAGCTGTGGCTCACGAAAGCTTCAGATCTGAAGAAGTGAGCTGTGGCTCACGAAAGCTCATACCCTACCAGAAAATATTTTTGTTAGTCTTTAAGGTGCTACTGGACTCTTGCCCTTTTTGACTCCTGGAAATTTTGTTAGTCTTTAAGGTGCTACTGGCTGAGTCTTGCTCTTGTCTTAAAGAGTATCTGATGAAGCAGATTTTAAATTAACAAAGGTTTTCCCCCTTCCCCACTCCATGGTGCATAATGTGTTCATCTAGTTGCCGGATAATGCAATGATGGCTGGTAGAAATCAGATTTCTGAAAAAGAAGAGCTGTCCAGATCTACAGAACAGAAATATTTTCCTCCTTTTAATTTTCTTCCTTGCACATTTCTTTAGGCTGGTCCTGTCTCGGTTTGAATTTGAAGAATTATCATCTGGAGAAAACTCATTGGAGGTTGGTGAGGATGAGGAAGAAGTCTGGTTATTCTGGAAAGACAGCAACAAAGAGGTCCGCAGTAAAAGTATCAGAGAGCTGGCTCAGGATGCTAAAGAAGGGCAGAAGGAAGACCGGGATGTACTCAGCTACTACAGGTTAACACCGCAAGCAATACTTGGCTATGGCAGTGTAACCTGAAGTGTTTCGTAAACTAACTCTCCCAAGCTACTTGTAATGAGATTAATTCACTTCCAGGGGTTGACTTGAGGTTTAATTGATACCATCTGTTTACAAGATGGCTATCAAGAGAGGTACATACTCTGTGTTAGGAAAGGACTGACCACGATATAGTCAATCTATGACAGCTGTTTTGTACAACCAAGCTATTTTTTGCAGTTATTTCATGGTGAGCATGTCTTCTCAAGTCTTTATTGATATTTGTAAGTTCTGAAGAATGGTTTGGGAGCTTGGGAATTATTGCTGAAGGGGCTTCTTGAACAAAATTGTGAAATACATACATTTCACCTCTTCTAAAGCTAATTAGAAGATACAGAGTTGACATTGGATTACAGAATTTTGTTATAAGATGCCATGCCCAAATTTCATCTTAAAAATACATTCTCCCATGTTGTGTTTCCTGACACTCATGTGCTTTCCTGTCACTCATTTCACTAAAGGTACCAGCTGAATCTTTTTGCCAGGATGTGTCTTGATCGGCAGTACTTGGCTATAAATGAAATATCCGGCCAACTCGACGTAGACCTCATCCTCCGATGCATGTCTGATGAAAATCTACCATATGATTTGAGGGCTTCCTTTTGCCGGCTGATGCTGCACATGCACGTTGACCGTGATCCCCAAGAACAAGTGACGCCCGTAAAATATGCCCGGTTATGGTCAGAAATACCTTCTGAAATTGCTATTGATGAGTAAGTATTTCATGATCTAAAGGCTGCCAGGCTTGAAGGTCTTCTTAGGTGTTTCCTGCATGGCTCGAGCCACTCCTATCTCACATCATACATGTAGTGTTGTGACAACATGATGTTCAGTTTCCTCCCAGTGGTGGCCAGTGATGTGGAGCAAGGACAGGGCACTGCAGGTGATATGGATGAAGAATGGCAGCTGCATATTTTGTGGCTGAAGCATCTCTTAGGAACCAAACTAGACGTTTCAGCCACAAAATGTGCCGATGCATACCTTGCTGCAGGACTTTTTTAATGGTTGTGTGCCGTGCATAATGAAAAAGTCAGGAAAACTCACTAGACTTAGCCTCATGGTATGTCTTGGATGTGCTCAGATGTTTGTGTTCAGAGACAACGGGGAGAAAAGAAGTTGGTGTGATTGGGGGGTCTGTTTCTGTGCAGTTCAAGCCTTTCTTGTCTTTCCTCCAGCTATGACAGCAGCGGAACTTCCAAAGATGAAATTAAAGAGCGGTTTGCCCAGACCATGGACTTTGTGGAAGAATATTTAAGAGACGTTGTCTGCCAGAGATTCCCTTTCTCAGATAAAGAAAAAAACAAACTCACTTTTGAGGTAAATGCCTTTTTGTGTGAGAGACTGCGTTGGAAGAAAACCCTCACTGGAATTAATTACATAAGTCACACATGTGATTGCGCCTTAAAAATGTAAACCATCTTACTCAGTAGACTAAAAGTCCCTCTAGCTCAGTATTATCTACAACTGGCGGCATTTCTTCCCAGCTTCAGACAGAAGCCTTTCCCAACTCTTTTTTAAGTGTTAACATGACACATTAAATGATGCAAAGTTACATAATAGGATCCAACCCACAACAAACTATGCACACTAGTACAGACCACAGTCCCCAATAATTTATCCAAGTAACTTTGTGAAGCCTTTTGTAACAGTGCCTACACTATTGCCTGTATAGAAAAGCCCTCTTGAATAACTAGGTTTTGCATAATTTGCCGAAGGCCAGGAGAGGCCTTCCTGACCTCCTCAGACAGGCTAGTCATAAGAACATATGGAAAGCCATGCTGGATCAGACCAGGTCCAGCAGTCTGTTCACACAGTGGCCAACAGGTGCCTCTAGGAAGCCCACCGACAAGACGACTGCAGTATCACCATCCTGCCTGTGTTCCACAGCACCTAATATAATAGGCATGCTCCTCTGATCCTGGAGATAATAAGTATGCATCCACAAAGTGGGGGCCACAATGCAGAAGGCACATGTATGGGCAGTTGTTAATTTTGCCCATTTGCAGGTTGGCACCTGCAGAAGGCCCTGCTCAGACAAGCAAAGCTGTCATGGCACAGCATAGGAGGAGAGATGGTCTCGCAGATACGAGGGTCCAAGGCCATGAAGGGCTTTGTATGTGATAGCCAGAACCTTAAATTGAGCCCTGTAACTGGTTCCTTACCTGAATCCATGCCATGGTGAGATTGAAGGTAGATTACTGTAATGCATTGTACATTGGTCTCCCCTCAAAATCAATTCGGAAACTCCAATTGGTGCAGAATGCCGCAGCTCGACTATTATTGGGGACTAGATGGAACAGGCATATTGCTCCCATTCTACAGTCGCTCCACTGGCTCTGCATCATTTCCTTATGGTAAGGAGCCATTTTTCATGGTAAGGAACCATTTTTCAAGCCAGGCTGAGTTGGAAGATATCCTTTTTTGCAACTGCATTAACTTGCTTCTCCAGCAGTAATGTTGGGTCTGGTGCAAACCTGAGGCTCTTAACTGAGTTGGCAAGGGTCAGCTTAACCCCATCTAATGTGGAGATCATAACGTCCTTCAAGAAATCTACAAGGTCCTAATATAACAATAAAGGTATAAACAAGCCTAAACAACACATTACATCATATATGGTTGAAAAATTATCCTCACATATAATCATTTGCCTCCAGTTGTTCCTTTCAATCGGAGGTGCCAGGGATTTAAATTTATTAGAAGGTGTGACCACGGACCTTGTCAATGTCATGTGTAGTAAGGAAGTTCCACAAGCAATTTGATTTATAGTTTTGTGGTCCTTCCAGCATATGCTTCGTCTTGCCACATTTAATCCACATGATGCATAATGTCATAACATTCCTTGTTGTGCTGGCCAAGTATTGCAGGGTTTTTTTTTTCTTCATTAGATTTATATACGGCATAATTCCAAGAAGTCAAGGCAGTTTCTACATATGAGAATGCAGTATAATACGTAAAGGCCATTATGATGCCCTTCTAGATGTATTATTCATTTGTGTATTTATTTTAAAAATTATACCCTGCTTTTTTGCCCTTATTGGGGCTACTAAGGTGACTAACAGATTAAAGATAGTTTCCGAGTTTGGTCTGCAGCCAGATTTGAGTCTGGTAGCACCTTAGAGCCCAACAAGATTTCTGAGGTAATCTTGGTAATTCATTTTGGGCCAACTGAAGCTTCTTAATTCTTCTTAAATGTGGGGCTATCAGATTTTAAACCTCTTAAACATGAGACAGCGTCATGTAGTGGATAGTAGTGGTGTACTCTAATCTTGTGAACCGGGTTGGTTTCCCCGCTCCTCCACGTGAAGCCTGCTGGGTGACCTTGGGCTTGTCACAGTTCTCTCAGAACTCTCTCAGCCCCACCTGCCTCACAAGGTGTCTGTTGTGGAGAAGGGAAGGTGATTGTAAGCTGCTTTGAGACTCATTAAAGGTTGTTCCTCTTCTTCTTCCTCTTCTTCTTTTTCTTCTTCGTTACATTAGGTAAGAGAGTGAGTGACTGGCCTTCCCTGTTAACTTCATGGCTAAATGGGGATTAGTAGCTGCGTTCCAACAAAGTACCCACTGTTTCTATTCTATGTGCTTTGTTACATGAAGATCTACATTACTATCCAGAAGTAGTTTAAAAACCTAAATAATATGTTAATGGAAGATTAATATTAAACTTGCTTTAGTGGATTGTTGTGAATTCCGTGGGGAAAAGGAAGTTTCAGGAACCATTTTTCTACACATTCATTGTTCTTCTTTTGATTTAAAACACAGGTGGTAAACTTGGCCAGAAACCTAATTTATTTTGGCTTCTACAATTTTTGTGACCTCCTAAGACTAACAAAAATCCTCCTGGCTATTTTGGACTGCGTGCATGTTGCTACTATCTTTCCTATAGCCAAAGTGGCCAAAGGAGAAGAAAGTAAAGGTAAGAGTGGCAAAGGAAAAGAAAGAAACTCAGCAGTGCAGATAAAAATACTTTTGGGGATGATTGTCCTTAATGCCATTCATTTCTTCACCTGTAGTCACAGAGTGGGGGCTATCAAATAAATGGAAGGGCATGAGAAGACTATGCAGGACTGGGAGAGAAACCTGTGTGAGGAAGAGCAAAGTCCCTCTGGATCCAGTCTTTGCTTGACTCTAGTTTCTTGATCCTATTAAGACCTTTGCATAATTAGACTAACCCTCAGCATGAAAACCTCTGTGTATGCTTTCAAATGTAGAATCATAGAGTTGGAAGGAGCCATACAGGCCATCTAGTCTGACCCCCTGCTCAATGCAGGATCAGCCTAGAGCAACCCCGACAAGTGTTTGTCCAGCTGCTGCTTGGAGACTGCCAGTAAGGGGGAGCTCACCACCTCCCTAGGCAGCCAATTCCACTGTTGAACTATTCTCGCTGTAAAAATAAAATCCCTAATATCCAGCTAGTACCTTTCCACCCGTAATTTAAACCCATTATTGTGAGTCCTAGCCTCTGCTGCCAACAGAAATAACTCCCTGCTCTCCCTGCCCTTCAAATACTTAAAGAGAGCAATCATGTTCCCCCCTCAATCTCCTCTTCTCCAGACTAAACATTCCCAAGTCCCTCAGCCTTTCCTCGTAGGGCTTGGTCTCCAATCCAGTTCCAGTCCAGAGTGCAGGGCCAAAAACGGAAGATCTAAATGCTTCCAGGTCTAGTTCTTGGGTGAACAGCTTAGTTTGTGTGCATCAGTGAATATTCAGTGATTAACTCCCTAATCATGATGGCCAGAAATCAAGACTTTTTTTTAAATATAAATTTAAATGTTCTAGTAAACAGTTCCTTGACAGACCTTGCCAGCAGCATGTGAGAAACATGTCGCAACATTGGATGCCCTGTTGTAGAGAACTGTTGTCATGTTTGCTCTGGATGATAATGAAAAAGTAGATATTTTGTAAGATTGGATTCTGTTGGCCTCACAGTGGGCTTGTTCCTCCAGCTTCTGGTGGAGAGTAAAAACATACTTATCAGGAGAAAAGAGCAAGAATCCAGTAGTACCTTAAACACTAACAAAATTTCTGGCAGGGTCTGAGCTTTCATGAGCCACAGCTCACTTCTTCAGATATAGCTAGAATGTGATCCTGTCTATCCTTAAGTAGAGAGGAGTGAATTAGACACACAATGGCAATGTAAATGTCAAAAGCAAGTAAATGACATTAGCAGGCGTGATTGGATTAGGTGTGGTATGCAGAGGGGTATTAGGCGTGGAGAAATTAGCATTGGTAATGAGACAGGAATCTCAGATCTCTATTAAGTCCAGGAGAATGCATTGTCTTGAGCTTCATTATTAGTTGTAATTCATCAGTCTCTCTTGCTAATCTCCCTTTTGAAATCCCTTTGTAAGAGAATTTATCAGGAGTTTCTCTTCCAAATGACTTTTACCTCAGTTTTGTGCCAGATGCTACCTGTGCAACATGAACATACATATATACCATGCTCATGATCTTGTATGTGAATGACTGAATGAACACAGAACATGTGCACTGTTTTCCCAAAATCTGTACCATCCCATGTGTATGCCTTTTGAAGAGGCTGATGACGACAAAGTTCTGTTAAGCACTGAAAATGCTGTGAACAGATAGTGAAGAATAATATGTGTGGTCTGCATTATATTAAGGGTTGTCAGCCTCATCTTCTGGGAATGGAGTAGGGGGTCACTGGGGATGTGTGGGGGGGAGGTAGTTGTGAATTTCCTGCATTGGGCAGGGGTTGGACTAGATGACCCTGGTAGTCCCTTCCAACTCTATGATTCTAAGCTGATTTGAGGTCATTTATTTATTTGTTTTATACCCTGCAGTCCCCAGCCAAAGGCCAGGCTCAGAGAGGCTAATGCAATGAGCATAGAGTTGAGTTCCCCTTAACACGTATCCACTTAGTCCTTGCAATATGTTGAGGCAGTTACACTTGTCTCTTTTTTTCACAGTTTGCAAACTATCAAAATACTAAGGACCCAACCTTTCAGTGATTCTGTAGTTTAGACATGGTGAAAATATGACACGGAACTATTTACCATTAAATCGGCTTCTACCACAGTGAGCAAAATGCCCCATCCGTCAGAGGCTGAGGCCAGGTTTCTCTGAATCGAAATGCTGCAGGACTCTTAATCTTACCTGTATCTCATCTGTCTGTTTTGTTCTCTCCTGGAAGGGAGCAACGTGATGCGATCAATCCATGGAGTGGGAGAGCTGATGACCCAAGTTGTACTCAGGGGCGGTGGGTTCTTGCCCATAACACCACTTGCTGCTGCCCCGGAGGGTAACGTGAAACAGGCTGAACCTGAGAAAGAGGACATCTTGGTAATGGACACCAAGCTGAAAATCATTGAAATACTTCAGGTATGCTTCCCGAATTGCTGTTGTGGCTCCTGTATTATGTTCACTGATTATCATTATTTTTTACCTCTTAGAAAGTTGGTGAGAAGAAACTCTCATTTTGATTGAATTGGAAGTGAATATGTTTTTAATTGAAAGCAGGATTGTTATCCAATGGCTCACACGCCTATAGAACATTGTATGATTAGGATTAAATTAAACTGTTTAAAAGATCTGAAGGTGCTGATAACTATGTGCATGCCCATGAATATAGTTCCTTGGCTTAATTTTGAGCTATTTTGAAAGCTAGGATTTAGCACGGATTGCCAGTGAGCATGTGCAGAGGGCATTTCAGTCACTGGTAATCCAAGATACTCTTACACATCTGAGGTTAGAAGCAAGGCTTCTAGGTTAGAGGGTGTAGTTCTGGTACTTCTCTTTGTACAAACCGTTGCATATATCAAAGAAATGAGAAGGAAGCTGAAACTCTTCATTCGGTATTATCACCCACCATAGATAAATTAGGTATGGTTATATAGGCTGAGTGATAATTACCTGAAATTATAGGCATAAATTGACAATTTTGAAGTTTGAATTTATTAATATTGAAGCAAGTGTACTGCAGTACTTGGAGTCACTGCTAAACTGAATTATGGTAGGAAATAATCCGAGATTCAGGCTCGTTACCTAACACAACCCAAATTTTTCTTTACCCAGCCATTATTATTTTTACAACAGAATAAGCTTCTGTGTTCTGTTATATATTTGAGAGAATGTGCGGGGGATGCACACTCACTTGTGCGTGTGTGCGCAGAGAAAGAGAAATAAAATTTAAATTGGTTGACTTTTTTCGCTTTCAAACTAGATGCAGAAATACTTCTGGATCCATTTTAAATTCACACTGTAAACTCAATGAATATAAAGCCTGCTGCTTTTTAAAAAAATAAGTGCACCTGTAAATACAAACTTGAGAATATGATACAGTTGTGCTATTAAACTCATTTGTCTGTTTTCATTCCCCCCCTTGCTCAAATGGTGGAATCCTCAGTTTATTTTGAATGTGAGATTGGATTACAGAATCTCCTGCCTTCTGTGTATATTCAAGCGTGAGTTTGATGAAAGCAATGCCCAGTCACCTGACTCCCCTACAGGAAGCAATAACCAAGAACTGCCAAATGTACCAGGTTTGTTATGACATATTCTTCTAGCCAACATGTGGTGTGTGTGTGCATATTATAATATAATAGGTCTGCGATAGGAGACCAACAATCCTGCCATGCTTGGCATGGTAGTGTTAGGGCTGGAGTAGGAACCTTCTAATCTTTTATTTGGCGCTATGGCAAGACACAAAAGGAATGGATCACAACTGTACATTGAGTGTGTGTGCATATTTCATAGAAGAGTTCCATATTTCTGCTGGTGGGACTAGATATGATGTACATTGGCAGTTAGCTGCTTTACACTCAGCAGACTTTTTAAAAATCTCAGGGAAATTTTGTTCTATAGCATCGATGGTCAAAAATATTCTATTGGACGGCTGCCCTTGCTCTGGAGATCATGCAAACTGGATTGAATTTGCTCCACTTGCTGAATTCATATCATGCATTTGGCGTTAAGAAAAGAACTTTCTTTGAATCCTCTTTCTTTCATGGACTTGCTTTGCCTTTCAGCCGAAGATTCACCTAATCCACTTACCAGGAAGAAAACAGTGATAGATTTTGCTGTAGTCGATTTATTATTCATTGTTTGAAACTGTTTTGCAGCCACACCTGGAACACATTTGTGTGTTTTTTCATTTGCAGGAGCTCTTGACTTTGAACATATTGAAGAACAAGCGGAGGGCATATTTGGAGGCAGGAAAGTATTTCTAAAGCCGTAGCAATTTGATTCAGTCTTCCCTGAGCCATGTGTGTAGAACTGCTTCTGGGGAGCTGCAGCCCACACAGCTGTTCAGGGGATCAAACCCTTGTACTGATCATGAAGACATTTGCAAATCAAGACTTGGAAGTGATTAAAAAAATTATGTCTGTTGAAGGCCCTTCCTCCAAGAGCGGGCGGGGTGAGGAGGGGACATAATTTTATTCGTCGTGCAAGCATAGTTCTACCCCAGATGAGGTCCTTGTAGTACACTATCCTGCCTCATGTGCTAAAGTTGGGCCGGGAAAAGTTTTGAGAACTAATATATCTTGCTTTCCACACCTTAAAACATCTTAAGCAGAGTAGATTCGTACATCAGTGATGATAAAAGGTGTCACAAATGGTGGGTGAGAGAGAGAGAGAGCTTTTCTAGTGTTTGTAAAGATTTGTAATACTTTTGATGGCCAGGAATGACCTGAAACAGGAAAAATAAATTGCTATTTTTAAAATAGGCTTTAAAAATGTATATTTTTAAAAAAATGGCAGCCATGTGGGAGTATTATTCCTGTGCTCTCACTCTTCATTAGTGATGAAATAGGTACAGTCCAATAGGTACTGATGACACTTGTGAACCCCAGCAGATAAAGCTGCCCACATGTAATATAAGAAGTAGCTGGAGAAGTGCACTGTGGCTCACAAAAGCTCATACCCTGCCAGAAATTTTGTTAGTTTTTAAGGTGCTACTGGACTCTTGCTCTTTTCTACTGACACATGTAATATAAGTGATAGTTAAAAGTGGACGGAATAGTGATTTCCATACTATCAGTGCTAGCCAGGGAAAGAAAGTAAGAACTCTTTCTTGTGGTAATAATTTTCAAGTTAAAAAATGAGGTGGAATGGTAATGAGGGATTGGTTTTGGTTTTAAGGTAATAATTGAATTTACCATTTGCATTATGTTCAGAGTATTACCGTAAAAAAAGAAGAAGCAGCAGCCATTCTCTCATTCCCCATTTTTGGTTAACATCATAATACTAGGCCATATTTATAACAGTCTCTGGTTTCTCTCCTAACACCAGACAAACAGTTAGGGACGGTTCTTAAGCCTTATGAATATCTGGTTAACTCTCTTGTTCTATTTTTTTTTTTCCTTAGTGAAGAGAATACGCCACTAGATTTGGATGATCATGGTGGCAGAACTTTCCTTAGAGTGCTGCTCCATTTAACAATGCACGATTATCCCCCGCTCGTATCTGGAGCACTTCAGCTACTATTCAGGCATTTTAGTCAGAGACAAGAAGTCCTTCAAGCCTTCAAGCAGGTAAATGACTCTTCCTTACATCCCCCCCATTTTCTCTGTGCTTTCACTTTTAACTACAAGTGTGTTATGCAACTAATGGGTTGCAATTCATGTAAGGTTCAACTACTTGTTACCAGCCAAGATGTTGACAACTACAAGCAGATAAAACAAGATTTGGATCAGCTAAGATCTATTGTGGAAAAATCAGAGCTCTGGGTGTACAAAGGCCAGGGACCTGATGAGACGATGGATGTCGCAGCGGGAGAAAACGAACATAAGAAGAAGGAGGTAAGAAGTGCTTTTTCTCTTGATTTCTGGAGCTGGTATATCGTAGAGGCTGTGAGTGTGAGCTAAGAGCTGGGAGGTCTCCAGTTTAAAAGTTGCCTCACCTAATGACATGATGGCTTTAGGCAAGCCAGGCCTCTCAACATGCTCTCATTGCATGAACACATGATGCTGCCATATACTGAATCAGACCCTTGGTCCATCAAGATGAGTATTGTCTACTCACACCGGCAGTGGCTCTCCAGGGTCTCAGGCAGGGGTCTTTAACATCACCTACCTGCCTAGTCCCTTTAACTGGAGGTGCCAGGGATTGAACCTGACACCTTCTGCATGCCAAGCAGATGCTCTACCACTGAGCCACAGCCCCTGCCCTGCCCCTGTGCAATACAGGAATACTAAATACTGGGTTGGTTTTTAGGGCTCTTGAGATAATTAATATAGTGTGCTTTAACCACCTGGAGAAAAAAAATGTGATCTTGAACACCGCTGGCTGGTGTCCTACTAGTCTGTGTATGAAACATGAAGTTTTGTCAAGGTCCTCTCTGTTCCTACAGCTCTTCCCACACTTGGAAAGATCATTCCCAGGGCTGGAGGAATAGCTGCATGGATTGGGGAGTGGGGCTGGAATAAGGAAGGGTGAAGGGATGAAATCTCTTCCCTGCTTCTTCTGCAGGCTCTGCTCTGCTGGGGAAAGGGATCTACTTCAACCCCTTGTCATTCTTCAGCCCACTGGCCTACACAGCATTTCCTCAGCATGGATCCTGTAATCCCAGATTTTGATCTTTCAAGGGATTGGAAGGGAATGGAGGAATGGAGAAGAATGTGGGGAAAACGTAGCATGCACAGATGGCTGGATACATGCCACTATATAAAAATTCCTTATTAGTATAACGTGAACCATATGTGTTGGAACCTTAGAGCCAGGATAATCCAATGACACTTCCATGAATCTGTGTTTGTATTTCATGCTTTGAGCTTTTGCCATGGCATGTTGCATGTAAAGTCTGTGTGTTTTGTAGAAATCATCCATAGAAAGGTGTGGTGTGCACGTGTCTTATACTCCCCCCCTTCCCAGCCATTCCCATATTAACAAGGTTGGTCGGACACAGAGGGCTCAGCTAGACATAACGCTGCCCTTGGGGATATGCCTACATTTTCTAGTGCTGTGGAAAGTAGCTTAAGAGGGCTAGGCGCCTCCACTGCAGCATGGCATGGCGGAGAAGGGGGGTTTTGCCTCCCTTCCCTGTCATTTTTTCTTTTTGTTTCCTTTTTTAAAAAATCAAGATGGCACCAGGGTATGAAGGGTTGCTCTAGAAATAGGGAATGAGTTTTGAGTACTTCTGATTACGTGTGCGGTTATTAGTCTTCAGTTGTGTGTGTGTCCAGATTATGACGTTGGTGGAATATTTTCCAATATTGCCTAAGTGGCTGGGCAGGGTTTAACATATTCAGAGGAACTGGGAATTGATCTCTCCCATATTGTTTCTTCCCATTTGACAGGGTCCTCCTATCCCTGGTGGTCCATCAACCAAAATTTTCACTAGAGCATGGTGATGATAATCCGTAGCATTCCTTACTTCATTCATTTCCTCCCAATTGTCTCATCTGACTAATTTTCCCCGCTGCCTCTCCTACACCCTCTCTGTTCCTTGTTCATTATTAATTTGTTTAAAACATTTCTATCCTGCCATATCTTCTCAGACTCGAGGCATCTACTCTCTGTAAGGTTGATGAAGTATAGAGGACATTGGTGCTACCCCAAAGTGTCTTACTCAGGTCTGATTCAAACATGCATTGGAAGAGTTATAGATCTTCCATGAGAGATTTGCTGTTTCATTTGAGAGGGTTTACTGAAGATACGCTCAATGGTTTTACAAGCCTCCAGTCACTCTGCTGCAAGGACAGTTTCTGTAAATTCAACGTAGAACACAATGGGGGGAAATGAAGAGGAAATAGCAATATTTAAATCTTAATGGAAAGGCATTTTACAAGCCATCAGACAATCCCAGCTGATATGCCTTTGTTGGGTAAGATTACAGGAAGCTACTCTGGAGAATGTATTGGACATCATACAGATTGGGGGCATTGAATGACACCTGATGGCAGTAGAAAAGAGCAAGAGTCCAGTAGCACCTTAAAGACTAACAAAATTTCCGGCAGGGTATGAGCTTTCGTGAGCTACAGCTCACTTCTTCAGATCAGAGCTGTGGCTCACGAAAGCTCAAACCCTGCGGGAAATGTTGTTAGTCTTTAAGGTGCTACTGGACTCTTGCTGTTTTCTACTGCTATTGACAAACACGGTTACCCATCATGATTGATCTCTGACACCTATTGGATATGTGATAAAGATGTAGGCATCCTTGTTCATCTGCCCTTATTGCATGTTGAACAATTTGTAGATTGGGGCCGACCATTTGTAGATTGTAAACAGGTTGTCCTACATCTTGCTCACCTAACAAAAGGGGTCGGCAGCCCCCGACATGCATGATGAATAGTGGCACGCCCGACCATTTTGCTTGACAAGCAGGACTGTTTTGGCACCCAAGCAATTGAGGTGAACACTGGAGATGCTGGCAGTGCTGATGGGGCCAGTGACGTGGCAGAAGGCAAGTGGCTTGACAAGGCGACCCCCTGAGGCAATGGGGCTGCAGTTGGGCTTGGCTTTCTCCAGTGCATGTGACTGAATTCAACCTTCATCTTTCTCCCTCCCACTTGTTTGCTGGCACATCATGTTTGCACTTGGATGATGCATTGTTTTCAGAACTTGGGCCTAAAAGGTTAACATTCCCACTGTACAACCTTTGCATATATCTTTCACGAATATGGAACAGGTTGGCATTGTTGCCCCTCAGACTTATTTCATTAACTACCGGTCAAATATTGATACAATCTTGTAGGGCATTCCAAAGTACAACAGTTGGATTGAGGAGATCTCTCCTTTGGCCATTCATGAAAATGTCGAACACAGATGCAGAATGAAGACTTAACTTTTCCATCTGGTCTAACTGTGAAGCAATATTTCCATAACCATAATTTTAAAAAAAAGATTTCATTCACAGCCTTTCAAGAAAATAAGTGTTAATACTAAAAGATTTTGCACAGCTTCCTTGGGATGATAATCTTATCTGTTTAGATTCTCCTTCTTCATCCCTTACTTTTTGTTTCTTTCTCTTTATTGGGGTACATAGCCACCTGATAGTTGTTCCATATTTTTAAAGATTCTTCTTTTCTCCCTTCCCAGGAGTATGTGTTCATTTGTTCAATGATTTCAGAAAAAAATAAAACATTTAGAAAAAGTAGGTAGAACTCCTGAAGCCTTTGTATAAGAAGTTTTCTGTTCTTCCCACTCTAAAACCTGATTCTGTCCTCTTTTATTCTACTCATCATGATACTCACCCACTCTGTTTGACTCAACCACCTCCTCCTCAGTTATCCCCACTAGACTTCCGTCTAGAAGAAAAGTCTGGTAATGCAGTAAGAGCAAATATGTGTGTCTGAGTAGCATGACTACCACAGATAAAAAAAAAAGTAAGCAACAGCAATAAATGCGCTCGAACTTTTATTTAAGTAATCTTTTAAAATGCTCTACAGGGCTCTTGTGCGGCACTAACAGTTAGCTAACATGCCAAAAATATTCGATAATGCAATATGTAAATAGTCATAATCTGTGAGGACTCATGGAAATATCAATGTTAATTTACATTTCATAAAACTGAACATTGGTTTTAAAAAATCTAAGTCTTGGTAGAGCTTTTAGAATTCTGGTCCTTGTGAGAAATAGCTATTTGTTTTTTGGTTTTGGTTTTTTTAGTTGTATTAATGACCTCCAAAATTTAGGAAAGAAATGTAATCAATTAATCAATCTTGCTTGCCCCCTAGGAAGGCCACAGCAAATCCCGGAAACCTGAAAGCACTAGTAGCTATAATTACAGGGTTGTAAAAGAGGTAAGATTCATCTCTTTCCCCCTGCCTGATTTCCCGTGCTCTGTCCTTTTTCTTCTACAACCTGAGGAATGTCCTGGGAGATTGTCCTCAGGGACTGTGGAACATTCCCTGTCTGATAGAAGATGACGGTGCGGCCCTTGTGTGCACAGATACACACATGTGTATTGGCTAAATTTGAGTCCAGTAGCACTTTAGTGACCAACAGGATTTTGGGGGCATAAGCTGATGAAAGGAGCTTTAACTCTTGAAAGCTTATAACCCAAAAATCTTGTTGGGCTATAAGGTGCTACTGAGCCCGAATCTAGCCATTGTATAACAGACCAACATGGCTACTCTCTGAAACGTGTGTATCGGAGCCTTTGCAAACTTTGCTGGATGACAGAATCTAACTAGAGGCTGGGGTAGGATCATTAGTTATAGTTCAGGCAGGTTATAATTTAAATGCAATCTAAATGTAATACACAGTAATAAAGGTCATAACTTGATTTAACTAGATTTTTAAACTCTCAGGCAGCAATCAGATAACAAAATCATCAATGCAAAGTTTTTCCTTTAGTTTTTATAAAGATGGGGAAAAATTACTATGTAATATTAACGTATTTTCATGAACAAAAAATATTCACATTAGCCATATTTACAGGTTCATTTCAGGGCTGTGTGTGCTTTGCCTCTTCCCTTCCCACTAGAAAATCCAAATTTTGCACCCAGGAAATTTGAGTTCTGTGATGTATACAAATAAGGCAACTTGGCCAAGCATTGTTCATATGTTTGTCATGGCATCCTTAAAAGAGAACTTGCTTTCCTAGAAATGGAAGTTGAGATTTCATTACCCACTAATAATTTCTGGGTTGAAATGTACACAGCCCTGATACCGTTGCTATGTCAGTTGCATACTTTGTAGTCTATTTAGTGTCATTCTGTCCCCCATTGAGAAGAAGAGCCTTCTCCCAACACTTTGAGAGAAGCATCAAAATGTCGCAATGTTCTCAAATATATCTTTGCAGATTTTGCTTCGACTTAGCAAGCTTTGTGTCCAAGAGAGCATCGTGGTCAGGAAAAGCCGAAAGCAGCAGCAGAGGTTACTCCGAAACATGGGAGCTCACACTGTGGTTCTAGAGCTTTTACAAATCCCATATGAGAAAGTAAGATTTGCATGCAGCTGTTCCTTTAGTAGATTTGTAAAGTATCTTTAGATCTTTCTTCTTACAAGTTGTATTGTACATCAAGGTTCAGTGGCCGACCTCGCCACCCCTACAAATCTGTCATTCTCACCATGGTAGGAGCTGCCCCTGCTGAGGTCTGGGCTAGCCCCACTGAGCCCAGAGCCTCCACTGCTGAGGCAGGTCCCTTGCCTTGCCCCCAGCTTGCCTCTCCGTCAGCAGAAGTTCTGGGAAGGGATCTGAGGAGTGAGCTGGCTCATCTCCACTTCAGGCCTCTCGGCACTCGTCAATCATGTCACAGGCCTCTTGGTACTAGTCGATGATGTCATCTTCTGTCACCGGGACTGCAACAGGGAAGGAAGGGCCCCTGCAGACATTGCCAGGCCACCCAGCAAACACACTGTCTGCAGCCCCTGACCCCCTGGCCATGGCGGTGTGGGAGGAAACAAGAAGGGGCTATGCTGGGTAAGGACTCCAGGGAAAGTGGGCCAGGACTGCCCATCAGGTGTTTGCCCAAGAGAGGGGAGGGAAAGGGCAGGCCAGGGTGGGGTAGGCACTGGGGAAAGGTGGTGCCTCACCCATGAGCCCAAGAATTGGTCCAGCCATGACCAAGGTGTGGGGCCGAGGATACTTATCAGCACATAAATGAGGCTCCACAGCCAGGCCAGGGAGAAGTGTGAATGGGATGCTGAGCCTGAAGCAGAGATACCTACGATCCTGGGAGGGGATAGAGTGCAGCAACCCTTGCCCTCCCATTCCTTACTCTGAAGCCTGGGGAGGCCCATGGTGTCAGAACACAATGGCTGAGGGAAGGAGGGTGACGATGGAGGAGGAGCCTCACAACCACTTAAAGAAAAAGATATTTCTTAGATGCTTGTTGTAGTAACTTACTGCATCAATTGCCAATCAAATCTTTGTGCACAATTTCTAGAACATAGATTCCCCAAATTTCATTACTTTGGAAGTTAACATGGGACTGTTCAAGTAGTACAGACACAAAACTAAATGGTTTATTTGGTAGTCTCTGTTTTCATAGAAGTCATAAGAACTGTCAGGTCAACCTGTTTTAGAATCCCTAGGGAAGCAGTAGGAGAACCAAAATGCCACATCGGATCCCAGAAAGACTCTCACTGGAGGTCACACCAGTTTCTCTGGGATCAGTTTGAGTTGCTATACTGGACCACTTTCTGATGTCCTTTCCACCAGTTCCCAAAATTATTGAATCCAAAGTGGTGGAAAGGGCACCCTTTCAAACAGATGAGGACAACAGAGGCTGTTCCCTGTTCCTTCAGTCAGGATGGTGTTACCAGTCTTTTGAGGCCAAATAACCAAAGTTCATCTGCTATTCACATGGCTCCATTCCATACTTCAACCTTCAGCTGTACACAACTGTCAGTTGGTCTGATTTAAGATGGGAAAGCATGCACAAATAGTGGACCTATTTAGAAAGTTAAACATAAAAGAGTTGGTTTTTATATGCTGACTTTCTCTGCCACTTAAGGGAAAATCAAACCGGCTTACCCTCCCCACAACAGAATCAAACCTTCCCTTCCCCTCCCCACAACAGACACCCTGTGAGGTAGGTGAGGCTGAGAGAGTGTGACTTGCCCAAGGTCACCCAGCTGGCTTCGTGTGGAATCCAGTTCACCAGATTAGCCTCTCTGCTCATGTGTAGGAGTGGGGAATCAAACACGGTTCTCCAGATCAGAGTCCACCGCTCCAAACCACCATTCTTAACCACTACACCACGCTGGCTTGAGAAGGCTCCATACTGGGGCTATTCTCCACAATTGAATTATTACTTTTCCATAATTGGTAGATTGCAGAATTACAGCGAAAGATACTATGCTTTTTAAACTTTTTTGTCTTTTTCTTTTTTCTTTTTTGGATTTTCCCATCCACAAGGAGGTTCTGTTGAGCTATTGGTCATGAATCTGTTCCCTCCTCGGTTTCCTAACCCTGAAAGTGTTTCTTTGTAATTTTTTTTACAGTTTGATCCAATCAGCACTATTACATCATGAGACCCGAAATACCACCTAATGGTAGAAATAGAAATAATGGCAGAATTTTGGTAGCTTCAGTAAAGAATCTGAGAATCTTTGTTAATGAATCTTTGTTAATGAGCATCTGAAACAGATGTAACTCTTCAGGGCCTTTGTTTACCATGGTTTCAGAGGCAAGATGAGGTCATATTATCCTAGTATTTAAAAATATGTACTGGGAGTAGAGCCAACATGGTGTAGTGGTTAAGAGCGGAGGTCTCTAATCTGGAGGACCAGGTTCGATTCCCCACTCCTGCACATAAAGGAGAAGAGTTTGTTTTTATATGCTGGCTTTCTCTACCGCTTAAGAAAGAATCAAACCAGTTTACCATCACCTTCCCTTCCCCTCCCCACAACAGAGGTAGGTGGGGCTGAGAGGGTGTGACTAGCCCAAGGCAACCCAGCTGGCTTCATGTGTAAAAGGGGGGAAACAAACCCAGTTCTCCAGATTAGCCTCCACCGCTCATGCGGAGGAGTGGGGAATCAAACCTGGTTCTCCAGATCAGAGTCCACGGCTCCTAACCACTGCTCTTAACCACTACACCATGCTGGCTCGCATAAAGCCTGCTGGGTGACCTTGGGCCAGCCACAGTTCTCCCAGAACTCTCTCAGCCCATGCGGAGGCAGGCAATGGCAAACCACCTCCAAACGTCTCTTGCCTTGAAAACCCTACGGGGTGACCATAAGTCAACTGTGATTTGACGGCTCTTTGCACCACCTCCGGGAGGAGTGTTTAAGCCATGTATTGTGTGTTGTTTGAACATACGTAAATGTCTAGGAAATAGGTTGCCTTCATCAGAAAAGGTTCAGGAATAAAAAATATGACACACAGTGTAGCTATGGTATATGCTCCAACAATTATAAACTTCCCAGTGCCTTGAAAAATCTTCAAAAGTGGATAGAAATACTGACCTTTAGCCCTTTGTTGGCCTATTTGTGCCATGTGACTACCTGCTGTAAAGCCGTTTGGTTTTTAGTTCAGTCTGGGAATTCTGTATTCTTAACCCTTTGGGAATTTCTGTGTTGTAATTACAGGCTGAGGATACAAGGATGCAGGAGATCATGAAACTTGCTCACGAGTTTCTGCAAAACTTCTGTGCTGGCAACCAACAGAATCAGGCCTTGCTGCACAAACATATAAATCTGTTTCTTAACCCTGGGGTAAGAAATTATTTATTAATCATATCTTGAGAGAGGAGAGAACAGAACTCTCTTCTTTTTTTATTGTTTGCCCCTAGCCCTTTTCTGATAGTAGGCTTTTCTTTTCTTTTTTCTTTCTTCCTGTTGGTAAACCCTTAAAAGTTGGAAGGAATGAGACGGGTTGCAGTGTACATGAGGCCTACAAAACTTGTGATCTGCCACATATAACACAGCCTGCTAGCTATGCATTGTTATCCACATGCTAAATCTCCTGTACACCCTGATTGTCTAAGATGGAAGGAGGAGGGGTATCTATATGCCAGTGGCTTGTGTTTGGTTTCATGAATCTGAAGTTGTGTAGGTCTCTTGTACATCTTTCTAAAGTAAGAAAAAGTCCAAGAAGCTGAAGTATGTGTAGGAAAGCACCCCCAAAGACCATTGTCAGAGTTCTTGAAATTCTCGTATCCTACATCTTGGATTACCAAAACCCGTATCAGCCACTTTGCTGTTAAGGATTTTTGTTGCTTTTAATGTTGTAGTTCTGCAGGTATTTGGATTCTCTGAAGTTCTGGCATTTTCTTACGATGCTGACGCTGTCATGATTTGGATGATGACGACGACGATTTCTGTCCCTTTCAATAGATCTTGGAGGCGGTGACAATGCAGCATATCTTCATGAATAACTTCCAGCTTTGCAGCGAGATTAACGAGCGGGTGGTTCAGCACTTTGTGCACTGCATTGAAACCCATGGAAGGAATGTCCAATACATAAAGTTCCTACAGACGATAGTCAAGGCTGAGGGAAAGTTCATTAAGAAGTGTCAAGATATGGTCATGGCTGAGGTGAGAAGATTGCATATTCCTAGAATGTTATGGGTGTGAGAGAAACTTGAATGTGTGGTAAGTGCCGAGGTGTTGGCATTACATAGCTGTTCAGATTTAACATGATACAAGTAGGCTTGTACCAAAACACTTTGAGTATTTTAAAAATAAAGGGTGAGCAACATGGCAACAGCTTGGTAAAGAGTTCTAAATCACTGGTCTGATGGCTTAAAATACATTCAAACACAAGATTGGCATCACATTGGTGAGCTGCTTCACAAGTATCTCTGAAAATCTGAAATTATCTGAAAATCCAAAATAATCCAAAACTTTTTGAGCAATGTCAAGATGCCACCTGATCTCATGTGACAGGTCACAGGAAGTATGGTGATTCTCCCTTCTTCGTTCCTTTTTCTCTCTGTGAAATTACTTCACTGCGCTTAAAGTAATTCTTCCACAATACTTGGGCCAGGAATACCTCTTTCTTCAGAGACTATTCCTCCCCCCTGTGACTAGAGTAGGGACCTTTTTTCCCTCCCAAACTCTCTCTTTCATCACCCTTGGTTTTTTCCCCAGTCACACTAGGCACAACCCATCACACCAGAACTCAGAGTAAAAAAAAACAAACCCTTTTCCCCCAGCAGCTCAGAGTCTCCCTGTATGTCCCTCTCACATACAATCACTGACAAACATTAGACCGTCACAAGGTCAAGCTTCATTTCTGTGCTTTGGTCATGAAAATCACTGGAGGCCTGGTCAAGAAAATCACTGGATCACCATAACTTCACCTACAATATTTGGTGGTTGAATCATCAGATAGAAATGATGTAGCATGTTGTACACAGAGAGTGTTTTGGAAATTATTGATCACAGTCCATAGAAGGGAGTGATGTCGAAGGCACTTACATTCCGTACATATGCCAAAGTACCCATCTGGTTTTACAAAGCTGCTATTTTGATGGAACCAAAGCACTATTCTCTTGGCAGCTTGTCAATGCAGGAGAAGATGTCCTTGTGTTCTACAACGACAGAGCCTCTTTCCAGACACTTGTGCAGATGATGAGATCTGAGCGGGACAGGATGGATGAGAACAGTTCCCTGATGTATCACATCCATTTAGTGGAACTGTTGGCTGTCTGCACCGAGGGCAAAAATGTCTACACAGAAATCAAGTGCAATTCTCTCCTCCCTTTGGATGATATTGTTAGAGTTGTCACCCATGAAGACTGTATACCTGAGGTAAGAGGCCATACTGGTTAGTGCTGCTTGGGTTTGCGCATACTGCCGGAGGTTGTGCAGCTAGATGAATAAACAAGACTGAAGTTTTTCATTAGCTTTGCTACAGAGCAGGTAGTCATTCCCTCCTGTGTGTGTACGGGCGCCAATGCGAGTGAATGTTTATGACTCTGACTAGCTGATAACCATAATGCTTGGGGTACCAAAGATGAGGTCATTGGAACGTTGCAGGTTCATCAGTTGCATGTGAGAAAGAAGCTGAGTGTAAGTGCCTCTTATTCCATGATAAGGGGCCACTTACGCTGGTGGCAGGGTTACGTCGCCTCCAGAGCACTTTCAGCCCCCACCTCAGGAATGCTCTGAAAGAAGTGAATTTTTTCTGAGACTGGCTCTATAAATAACCATTATTAACAGGATGCCAACATTACCTCTGCATTGACGTGCTCTGAGATTTGTTACCCTGAGAAGATAATTTCAGGACATAAAACCGGTCATCAGTTTGTATAGTCCCACAGTGTAAACCAAAGAGCCCCTTTAGTGGATGTCTTAATTTTAAAATGCTGTGACTCCTGGCCTATGCTTATATACTGTAGCCGGATACTAATCAGTTCTACTACATGCTCATTTCATTTTTTCAGTCTTGCATTGTTCCTCTGAAGGGTGGCATTTTGTTGTGTGTGTATGTGTATGAAGTGCCTACAAATTAATGACCTCTGAAACATCCTATTGTTAACAGCCTTGCTCAGGTCTTGCAAACTTTGTTGTCTACCCATTATTAAATTTTCCTTTATTCCTTTCAAAAAGGTTTGGCTAACCTAAATGATAGCTAAGCATAAATGCTGGTTATTTTTAATATTGTGCTGAATCATAGCAATGTTCCTTAAACTTCTCCCATTTGCACTGTCAATTGGATATATGCTAAATGCAAACATTCATCCAGTTCACTGTGAATTTATTTTTATTTTTTTAAATGTTTTTTATTTTTCAAGTTCACTGTGAATTTATGTCACTGAAAGATAGCAATTCAGTTTATTGAAAGTGAAATGAAATTGCCAGCTTTGTGTAAAATTTGTCTCATCTACTTTAACAAAACTTGGAGGTGTGTGTTTTGGTTTTTCCACCTACAGGTTAAAATTGCCTATATCAACTTCCTAAATCATTGCTACGTAGACACAGAAGTTGAAATGAAAGAGATTTACACAAGCAATCACATGTGGAAGCTCTTCGAAAACTTCCTTGTTGACATTTGCAGGGTAAGTGTGTCCGCTGAACAATATGTGAAGCCTAAAAAACCCAGTGCATGAAAATTAACTGGTATTCAGAGGTCATCTAATTATTAAGACCAGAAAAAGTTCTGCTCGTTACATATGAATGTTTGCCTACATTTGCAATAAATATTGTATGCTGTATGCCATATTTGCCATAAATATTGTTTGATTTAGTGGCAACGTGCGTGGCCAGATCAAACATTATGCAGAGTATGCATTTGTCTGTGTTCTTGACATGGCTACAGAACCACCATTGCTGGCACCGGATGTCTCTCCCTGCACTGAAATCACTACTATGACTAATTTTGCGAGTCTGTAGAATTCAAAAGCTTGTGCACTATTTCGTGTAATTTTGGTTGTCTTTCATTACATTGGTGGGGGGAGTTCCTATGGATCCTAATCTTTCTATACTTATTGTTGCAGGGAGGCAGCTGCAGTGGAAACAATGCATTAAGGACACAGCAGTGTTCTTACACTTCAATTACAGACTGGCGCACCGTTTATGGCTTAATCATAAATACATCCCTAACTTTTTTTTTGGGGGGGGGGGTTAATTTAAGCACAGTGGGACCAAAATTAATGGCTTCGTTGTGTACTTCTGGGTCAACCGGCCAGCCTTTCTGTCTCTGGTTGACATAGTTTATGTATAGTTGTCTGTTAAGTTAGTAACTACATGGGCCAAACTACATTACTTGCTAAGGGTCCAGGTTACATTCGATTTGCTCCTAACTGCTGTTTCCTGACATTGCAGCTGTGTATGGGAGTCATCTTAAATTTAAAGGCTGGGTCTGCTTTCTCCTTTGTTATATTGGGAGGTGGGAGAGATCACAGGATACCTTTGGGAAGTTTTTAACTTCAGGCTGAGCTGGACGTTGTTTAATCTTCCTTGGAATAGGGTTACAGGAGCCTCTCATTTCTCACTGCTCCTTGCTGTGAGTCTCCTTGTAGCTGATAAAGCTCTTGGCAAGCATTAAGGTTAGAAACAATGATTTCCTCTTTGTTTCTTTCTCTGCAAATTTTATGTTTTTTGTACATTTGAATTAAAAAATACCTAGTGGCTTAAGCAAACCAGTGTTTTCGAATCTGGGATGATTCAAACAGACAACTTCTTTAAAAGAGGAAAGTTTATCACATGTTGCTCCCAGGGGTCATTCGTCGAGGTTGTTGAAGTTTCCACCCATTTAGTTTTAACAGATGCTAAGCAGTCTCAGCTGTTCCCATACCATTCGCTGGGCCCACGTTCACTGGGTGAATGCTTTTGTCCTTTTGGCCAGGTTACTGAAGATTCTAATAATTCTCCATTGTGGGACTTGATTGGTTAGTGATTGATTTAGAATCTATCTTGCTTACTGAGTTATAACTTGTCTGCCTTCCAAAGTAGCTATCCACTCTTCATAATTAGGAATCCTTCAGCTGTGCCATGTAATATAATGGTGGCATTATAGTACTATTAAACTTTATATCAGAAATCAGAAGGAGATTGAGACTGGAAAAGGCAGCCATGAAGGAGCTAGAAAATATTTTGAAGTGTAAGGATGTGTCACTGGCCACCAAGACTAGATTAATTCATTCCATCGTATTCCCTATTACTATGTATGGGTGTGAAAGCTGGACAGTGAAGAAAGCTGATAGGAAGAAAATAGATTCCTTGTTACGGATTCCGTGGACTGCCAAAAAAACAAATCAGTGGATTATAGATCAAATCAAGTCTGAACTGACCCTAGAAGCTAAAATGACTAAACTGAGGCTATCGTATTTTGTCATGAGACGACAAGAGTCACTGGAAAAGACAGTTGTGCTAGGAAAAGTTGAGGGCAGCAGGAAAAGAGGAAGACCCAACAAGAGATGGATTGACTCAATAAAGGAAGCCACAGCCCTCAATTTGCAAGATCTGAGCAAGGCTGTCAAAGATAGGACATTTTGGAGGACTTTCATTCATAGGGTCGCCATGAGTCGGAAGCGACTTGACAGCACTTAACACACACATAAACTTTATATCATATTAATATTTGGTATTATAGTATAATTGATCCTGGAATGAGGCAGCCGAATGAGCTGCACCATTTCAGAATGAAAGTGGGAGCCGTATTTTTTAAATGTTTCCTCATGTAAAGACTCTGGGGGGGGGGGGTCACAGTTGGGATTTATTTATTTATTTTTATTTTATTTTTTTAAATAATATCCTGCCCTCAGCATGAAGGTTCTCAGGATGGCTCACAACAAAGAATATAATATTTAAACCCCACTCAAAAACCAGATTTTTCTGCAAACCTGGGGCTTTGCTCAGGTTTTTAGAAAGATCTATCTAGTCAGTCTGTGACCCCAGTCTCTGGATTTAAATATCCACAGATGGGGCAATGTTGAGAATTAGATACAGTGATAATGTAGTTCTAATAATTTGCATTTTTCAGGGAATTATGATTCTTGTGTATTTTTTAAAACTGTTGAATTGTTTTCTAGGCTTGCAACAACACTAGTGACAGGAAGCACGCAGACTTCATATTAGAGAAGTATGTGACTGAAATAGTGATGAGTATAGTTACGACTTTCTTCAGTTCTCCATTCTCAGATCAGAGCACCACTCTGCAGGTAAGGACCTGGGCGGCAGGAAATATCCTTCCACAAATATGTCCCGCTTGAATATTTGCTCCACCTGTGAACCAGAAGTATATCAGAGCCTGGTAAAATTGAGTTTGCGGATGGCAGTACCTTTGTGTAGTGCTTCTCAGTGGCAGCTTCTCTCATTGGTTTTTGGTGGGGCTACAATAAAGCAGCCTTTCTGTGATGCATTGTAGCTCGTTCTTGCGAAATTGATGGAGTTGCTCACAGGTAACAAGAGCCATTGTGTCTGTGTAGAATTTTTCTGCCTTCCCTCTTTGGCACATCAAGGCTAAAACAAGAGGAATCGTCATGTGGCACATCTCCCCCTTGCTCATGCACATTCCATGTGTATGTCCTGTGACTTCCACAGTCCACACATTGCAGAGAAAAAAAGAACCTGCATGAGCTACACAACAACGGAGTGTGTGATGCAGGTGTGAGAGAGAGGAATCTGCACTTGGTGTGCATCTTACCACTCTGTGGATGAGCTCTAAGAAATGCAGCTTAGGAGAGGAAGAAGCCTCCATCTCTCCCCCCCCCCCATTTGTATAATTATGCACATGATTGATTTCCTCTTTTCTTCTTGCAGGGAGCCTTGACAGGCAAACCTCAGTTCCTGTCACAATAACAGCTAATGGCTGGATTCAGTGACGCTGTAATAGTAGAGGAAGTTTTCCAAGCCTGTCTCTCATTAGTGCTCTAAATAGTTTTCCTCATAATGCTCTGCAGGAGGGGGGCATTTTTTCCTGCTTCCCCCTCCTGCCCTCAAAACTTGGATTCTGTACATTAAGCAATGGCTATAGAACTCTAATTCAGTCTAAACAAATGCTTATAGATGGAGATTTTGTCCGCATGTTGACATTCTGTGCAAGGCTAAAAACTGGCAATAAGGCTGCATTTTCATAGAGCAAATGTACAGAGTTGTTTTATGCTGAGGTTCAACTGCCCCATATCTCCTACTGTGAATAACTTGAACGTTGGATGATACACGATGATACAAAGTGCTAGTGCACTTGTTCTGTGGGTATCTGCCCATTTTCTGCTCCAGTGTCTTAAAAACCAAGCACCTTGTTTTCCCTTCCCTTTGAGGTTACAGGTGAGAGCCTCACTTTCTTCACTGTGGCCCTAGATTTCACCCCTTTATTCCTTTCCAGATATTCACATGCTTTATTTGTCACATATCTTTAAATCTATTTTGGTTAGACATGTTTGCTTTGCCCTCAAGTCTAGGAGAGGGGCCGAAATATGAAGTGTGCATATTTACCAGAAAATTGATTTCACTCCTGATGGTTTACATTCTGTTCCAACATGGAAAAATGTTATGTGTGCTATAGACCCTAACTACTTAAGCTCTCTATATCAGCAAAGGTTGAATGACCATCCTTTTTTCTATTCTGGGAAGACTTCCTATTGCAGAAGAATTTGCAAGCATGTCTAAAGTCAGCTAAGCTTCTGACAGTTGTGCCTCCCCCCATCCCCAAAACCACTACCTGCCTGGAATAGTGGCATCCGTAGAGCAGGTCTGCAGAATGAAAAATGGATTGACCTAATTTCATTTGAATTTTAAATTGCTTTTGAGCAGTGTGGATTTTGTAGTCATTTCTGAAATATTGATCAGCATAGTTAGGTCTTGGAGCTGATTCATTATCTCCTCAAGGCCATCAGTTCAGAACTTCCTTGTGGAAAGCGCTCACTGGGAATTGTCCCCCATGTAGCTGTTTCAGAACTGTGTCCATGAATACGCCCAAAAGAAATCTAGGCTTCTGTGCTTAAATACATCTTGGAAATAAAAATTACCTGATTAGTGGTAGAAAATGAAAGCATTCATATTCTCTGTTCAGAGTCTGGAAAGGTAGCAATCTTATTTCAAAACAACTTTTTCTTCTTTTCTACCCCTTTCCCTTGTGTACAGGAATCAATCTTTACAAGTAAAAAAGAGGCGTTTCCAAGTGGCTCCTTAGACTTACTATGGATTTTGTGTTGGTGGCCCCAGTTTATGCTGTAGAGAATAAATATGTTAACATCTTTCACTATTGATAGGTGTCGCAGCCTCGAAAATGTTTTAATACAGCACATATGTATTAGGGAAATACAGCACATAAACAATATTTCTGGTTTTGAAAAAGCATAACAGATCTCTTGTATTCTCATGGTATTAAGCCTATCCATAGTGGAAAACATTGCAGGAAAAAACAGGGTTAAGATAAACTCTGTCATGTTGGTCTGTGTTGGATGCTACAGATGCAAAAATCTAGAGACATTTAATATATATAAGTAGTTTCAGATCTTTGTTGAGTCTGTGTAAATTAAAAATACATAAATAAAAGCAGCTTTCAATTGTGTGATAGAGCTGTAACTTGCCAATTATTTTTGTGTCGTCCCCCCCCCCCTTTACATTTTAGTAACATTAGAGAGCCATCTGCTGGCTGGTGTTTGATTTTTCGGCCTGTCAGCCATTCCTAAAAACGTACGAATGTCATCTGTTTCTCCCCCTGTTTAGTAACTTGTTCTTTAGGACGTTCAAGAGAAATCCAATTGTGTGGTTTCATTTCCATCTCTTTTTGTATGTTTTATGGTACACACATATCCTGGAGCTTAAAGCTGTGATGCTATTAAAAAGTGACTTTAAGCTCTTCAGCCAATAAATTACTGTGTCTGGAACCACCTAGTATAGCGACAGGCCTTTTACTATGGGATGAAGCTTTCTAATGATTTTACTCACTCTCTGGGCCTCTGTTTGTGGGCTTTTTAGACTCGACAACCTGTATTTGTGCAACTCTTGCAAGGGGTGTTCAGAGTATACCACTGCAACTGGTTAATGCCCAGCCAGAAAGCGTCGGTGGAGAGCTGCATCAGAGTACTTTCAGATGTAGGTAAGAAAACCAAGTATATGGATTGTAAACATATGTGCAAGATCTTTCTGCATATTACAAATCATTACAAATTCTAGTTTCAGTTAATTCTTTGATATAACATGCTTGCCCAAGGCGTGTAGGGGAAAATGGGTCTGAATATTCCATCACCAAAATGGTTTGAAATGTTGCAGAACTAGGATCGCCAGGCAACCAGCAGGAGGGTTGGGGAGGCAGGGACATGGAGGTTGTGTGATAACAGCAAGGTCACTCTGTCACTTCCCGGTACAACCTAGGAGTGATGTACTGGCATAGAGACTAGTGGCATTTTTAAAAAAAATGTCTCCTGCCACCACTCTGAACAGCAGCGGCCAATGGTGACAATCGGTGGGAGGCCTCCTGTCATAGGACCTGACAACCCTATGCAAAAGAAGAAGAAGAGTTGGTTTTTATATTCCGACTTTCTCTACCACTTAAGGGAGACTCAAACTGGCTTACAATCACCTTCCCTTCCCCTCCCCACAACAGACACCCTGTGAGGTGGGTGGGGCTAAGAGAACTCTAACCATGCTGTGACTTGCCCAAGGTCAGCTGGCTTCGTGGGTAGGAGTGAGGGAACAAATCCAGTTCAGCAGATTAGCCTCCATCGCTCATGTGGAGGAGTGGGGAATCAAACCCGGTTCTCCAGATCAGAGTCCCCTGCTCCAAACCACCGCTCTTAACCACTATACCACACCATGTTCCATTCATTTGAGAAGTAAATCAAAAAAGTAAGCTTTAAACAAGAGTTGAAATAGTTGCAGGACGTGGATGGAAAATCATGGAACAATCTTGATGAAGCTAAGCAGATCTGGGGCCTGTCAGTCCCTGGCTGGGAAGCCTCTGTTGCCTATTACGTAATGGAAGAAAATCAGGGTATAAATTTAATAAATAAATAGGTATGCTCTGCTTTAGATTATTGCAATCTTGAAATGCCTATGTTTTGCCATTCTAATTTCTCCCTAATGTCATTTTAATGGTGGGCAAACCTTTTCTACTCAGCATTTTTGTCGCTTTGCCTTTCTATGGATGTCTTTGCCTTTCTACATGCTGGACATAGATAGTGTTGCAATGGTTTGATTCTCTATGCAGCTTTCCATTACTGTCATATGTGTTTGTGTTAAAATATCTTTTTTACAAATGCACAAATTCTTGTACAAACACCCAGTTGCTTAAAGTAGTGTGATGTTCTCAAAGTTTGCATTTCCTTGGGATTATGAATGCGCACCATCTGAAATTACAGCCACATTACATCCCCTTTATCTAAAACCACATCCATTTTCAGTATAAATTAAGGTCCTTTGTGTACTGTAAATATATGCAGTAATCTTAAAATTTTGTCTGGTTCTGTACTGTAAATCAGGAGTCCGAAATACAGATCTGGAGACACCCAGAAGGGGAAATTGTGCTTTTCTCTATAAATTAAGCTGTTGGGTTCTATCCCTGAGAATGTGTATTTCTCAGTTGTAATGGGAATGCTATAAGAGATGGCGACTAAACACAAGTTATGAAACCTTTTAAGCATATTCAAAATTAAAGGAGATAAACAAGCAGAAGGGATTTTAGTGGCTAGAAAAATGCAGGGCTGCTGTGGTAATTTGCAAACATTTGTGTGTGTGTGTTTTTAATGACCCCTAATCTTACTTAAATATCATTTTATACAAAAAAAAAAAAAAAACAAGGAGCATACCACATGATGCATTTGTTTTTTGGCACCCTGTATGCATAATGTTGGTCTTCCGAGCTAGACAGTTCAGATATCTGAAAGCAAAAGACTTTTATGCTTTATCTCCCCATTCTTGTTACCAATTTATAAGATACATAAAATTGTGTATTCTGACCTCTTATGGTGAATAGCAGAGGAAAAAAGTGAAAAGAGATGCAATCTCTCGCCAGTGCTGAGTGGGTAACAGTGCAGAGGGGGTTGTGGCTTAGTGGAAGAGGTTCTGCTTACCATGCAGAAGGTTCCAGGTTCTAGCATCCCCAGTTAAAAGAACTAGGCAAGAGGAAGAAGAAAAATAGTTTGTTTTTATACCCCCATTTTCTCTACCAAAAGGAGTCTCAAAGCAGTTTACAATCACCTTCCCCTCCCCACAACAGACACCTTGTGAGGTAGGTGGGGCTGAGAGAGTTTGGAGAGAACTGTAACTAGCCCCCAAGGTCATCCAGCAGGCTTCATGTGGAGGAGCGGTTACCAAGATTAGAGTCCACCGCTCATGAAGAGGAGTGGGGAATCAAACCCTGTTCTCCAGATGAGAGTCCACCGCTCATGTGGAGGATTGGGGAGTCAAACCCGGTTCACCAGATTAGAGTCCGCCGCTCATGTGGAAGAATGGGGAATCAAACCCGATTCTCCAGATTAGAGGCCATCGCTCCTAACCACTGCACCAGGTGATGTGAAAGGCTTCTGCCTAAGGCCCTGGAGAGCTGCCAGTCTGATCAGACAATACTGACCCTGATGGACCAGTGGTCTGATTTACTGTAGGATAGCTTCATGTGTGTTCAACAAGAGTTTACACCTTTCAAGTCCATTGAAGTTGATGACTTTATAAGGCTGTAATTCTGCTTAATATTGCCTTTATTTGTTCATACTACTGAGTAAGTATGACTTGGAAGTAAGGGAGCCAGAGAGCACTGCCTGGTTTGTTCTGACTTATTGATGCTAGATGACCTCTTTGCTGGTGTGGCTGGTTTCTCTGAAGATCCCTCCTTTGTCCACCAATGAAGGTGACACACTCACTGAATGAAGCAGGTCACAGCCACCCATGGTCTTGAATCCTTACAAAAATTACCTGGGCATGAGAGTAGGAAATGGAAGTGCCATCAGTATTTCTGGAATAGCTGTACGTGTGAATGGGAACATGAAAGGGAACATGAAAGGGAGAGATGATATGATCTCTCACTAGCTCTTTTTGCAGTAGTGAGAAACCAAGGCCCCATGACCTAGATTTGTACCTCCTCCCTAAAAACATTCTGAAAACATTGCAAGACATTGGGTAGAGGAAACCTGTGCTTTTATTTCTTTCAGCAAAGAGCAGAGCAATTGCTATCCCTGTCGACTTGGACAGTCAAGTCAACAACCTATTCCTGAAATCTCATAACATAGTCCAAAAAACCGCCATGAACTGGAGAATGACAGCCAGGAACGCTGCTCGGAGAGACTCTGTGATGGCTGCTTCCAGGGATTACCGCAACATTATTGAAAGATTGCAGGTGAGTGTTGGGCACAATTGATATTTTCTGGATGTGTTGATAATGTACGAGGATAAGTGGGTGAAGCCCATTCAGAAGAGTATGCTTTAATTCTGTAATGGCTGTGCCTAATTTGGTACCAGGACTCCCTGTTCAGGCCTCACTTTAATGGCACTTTAGTCTCTGGACATTAGAACTGCCTAAATGCCACTCCATGAAGGGAGGTGCTTGTGAAGTGACACTCCTACCCCGCAGAATGCAAGATGCAGCACCTCAAAATGATGCGCGAAAACGCATGGTCGCTTTATCCTCCTTTAATCCCTGTTTTAGCCAGGATCGAATGCACATTAGGTGAAACGCATGTGTTCGATCCTGGCTGAATCCTGGCTGAAACAGGGATTAAAGGAGGATAAAGCAACCGTGCGTTTTCGCCCCAAGCCTGCATATTTTATATCCCCTTTTTAACTGCTTCTGATAATGATAAGAGAGAGCAAATTCTGAAGTGTTGCTGCGGGCCAATTTCTACAAGTCTACAATAAGGTAAGATGTAACACCCAGTTGCCAGATTGTGCTTTGAGTTGGCTAAGTAATTATTAACTCTTACATTTGTCTTTTTGGAGGGGATGAAGGCTTTATTCTAGACAGTTTCCTCCCCTAAATGTTATTTGTAAAAAAAAACCTGTGTCTGCAATGCAGGATATAGTGTCAGCTTTGGAAGATCGTTTACGTCCTCTTGTCCAGGCTGAGTTATCTGTACTGGTGGATGTCCTTCATCGTCCAGAGCTGCTCTTCCCAGAGAATACAGATGCAAGGAGGAAGTGTGAAAGTGGAGGTTTCATTTGCAAGTGAGTTGTAAATATAGTAGTAGTAAACATTGTGATGTGACATCACCCCATAGGTCAGCAATGACCCGGTGTTTGCACAGGGGACTACCTTCACCTTTTTACAAGGAGCGTGCTTGATTCATTTGGACTCTTCAGGTGATGCTTGACTCATTTTTTCCCTTGACCATTGTTTTAGTACACCGTATGCCACCATGGTCTTTATCATTAGCTATCATTAGCTATCATTAGCTGGGGACAACTAAGAGTGTCCATCCCATCCCCCCCACTTTCCTGGAGGCCATTAAGATTACTGTCTGCTGCCCTAATTGGCAGAACTAGGTATTGTAAGAGACGTGTCTGCTATTGAAAACAGAAGTCCTGTGTCTTCTCGCTCCCATGAAAGATATCATTACATTTTACTTTTTCCTGTCCCATTACATGGGCTGCTGGAGTTTGCAGGAACGTGGAAACTTAAAAAGCGAAAACATCATATAATGTGGTGTTAGTTACTAGATGTTACAAGAGAAAGGGATGCTGTGGTTGATAGCAGTCATTTATCTCTTGTAACAGGTACTTCTGTCCTAAGTGTGGGCTTTTAGACTAGCCATTTATTTTTGGTCATAGCTACATGGTTTTATAAGCTTACTCATTCCTCACTTCAGAACAATTCATGATGATAGAATTTGGTAACTCTGACAACATAAATATTTGTATATCATGAATCAGAATGAAAGTTGGTTGTGATTTCAGAATTGTCTAATTCTCGTGTTTTGTGCAAGATCTGGTATTGTACATGGTATCTCGCAAACAGAGCAATTATATCATTAGGGTTGCCAGCTCTGAGTTGAGAAATACCTGGAGATTTTTGGGGTGGAGCCTGAAAAGGGCGTGGTTTGTGGAGGAGAGGGACTGGACTTCAATGCCATAGGGTCCAATTGCCAAAGCAGCCATTTTCTCCAGAGTAACTGATTTCTATCGCCCGAAGATCAGTTGTAGTAAAGGGAGATCTCCAGCTAGTACCTGGAGGTTGGCAACTCTATATATCATAGCAATTTACAACTTTACCTTTGTAATTTCACATTTATGCACCATTTTTTCCCCTTCAATCCATGTCTCTTGGCATTTGGAAGTGCCTTCTGACCAGGAGTGCAAAGGGCAATTCTGTTACATATAGATGCATATGACATATGCAAGTCTATCAAGCTTTTTCTTTGGTCTGAGCCTTGAAGTAAATAGCTGCAAATGTCTTTCCTAACTAGAAATTCTTGTACTGAAACAAACTATGATGAATTGATTGTTTTCAGGTTAATAAAACACACTAAACAGCTTCTGGAAGAGAATGAGGAGAAACTGTGTATTAAAGTATTGCAGACACTCAGGGAAATGATGACCAAAGATAGAGGCTATGGAGAGAAGGTACTTTAATTTACAGTTAATATTTTATCTTTATTCTGTGCTGTATTTTCTGTTTGTAGTATAGGAATTCTGGAACCTTATATTTGTTATACTGGTACGTTTTTTTAAGGTGTAATGCTTTTTCTAGTATTTTGGTCTTTACATTTAGATTTACCAAATGATTTACAGGTTTTTTTTATTACAGGATTATTAATCATTTAAAAATCATAAAAGATTTTGTCTAAATTTGTCGTATCAGGAGCTTAACTATGCCTTAAACGTGTGGGATCAATTTTTTTGTACTAGAGTCCCTTGATATGAAGATAGATTTTAAAAATATATATATATTTTTACGCCTGAAGCATGAGCACAAGTCCTTTAATGACAAGCCTGTTGATTTCTAGGGCAGTTTCCAAATAGGAACACTTACAGCCCATTTGCCACGGGAAAGAAAAAAGCCTTTTCAAGGCTTTTTTTGTTTTCAACGTGGCTAAAAGCCCCATTGAAAACAGCGAGGCTGCGCCTGCTCAAAAGCAGGCGCAGCAACGCTGTTCCCGCCAGCGGCGGCCAGGGCCAAAACGGGATAGGAAGCTGTCTAACCGGCAGCTCCTCCCCCCAAAGCCACCCCCGGAACGCCCGCCTGCGCCAGCGCGGCCTCTCTACGCCTTGGCCTGTGCCACAAAGAGGCCGACCCGGCAGAGGGGCGAGGCGCGGTCTGGCCGCCGGTAGGACTGGCCTCCCCGCCAGCTGGCGGCTGGGTCACACCGCCTCCTAAGAGGTTCCCCCACCCCTCAGGAATGGGCTGTTACAGTGCATTCCTGTGCTTGTATAAAATGCGTAGCCTTAGGCTTGCAAACATGTTCCTCTGGAAGTAAACGAAGTCTAAAATGAGTGCCTGTGCCAAATTGTGAGGAAATGCTGGAAGAGTTATGAGGGAATAACTTCAGAGTTATGGCTTCGCAGTCTTCCACTGCAGGAGAGAGGTGGAAATTCCTCATTACACATGAACCCAGACCAAAAGCACAAATACTATGCGCAATTAAGTCACTGTTTCTCTTTTGCTGCTCCCTCGTGAGTTTCAAAACCAAAGGGAAGTATTTAGGATTGGAAAATAAGACTGAGCTGATAATTTTAAAAATGACTCCTCTAGTTTGATATGTTGATATCAGTATTATTGCATCTTCTTTCCACTATCCTTTAGTTTGTATTCAGGAAGAGCTCTTCCTTCCTTCTGAAGCTGTCCTTCTATTTCTTTTTACTGGTTCATAGATTAGACCTCCTATACTGTTCCAGACATATGTACTCTGATATAAACAGAGGATGCATTCATATTACTCCCATTTCATACACAACAGGGGGCTGATAATTATTTGGAATATAAAATATAAATGAAAAACCATGAATGAAGTCAGAGGATGGGTTGTCTTTTAAATTATAAATGGATGATTATAAAACTACTGACACATTCCTGTAAAGGAAAAAAAGGTGTTTTGTTTTCTGAGCACAGAATGAAAACATAGAAGGAAGGAAGCAAACGAGAGAATGACAGCAAAGAGAGAAATGTTAGTCTCTCAGAGAAATCTTAATCTTTAAATGTGTCATAGTGAGGTACAGGGATGTATTAAGCTGAGGAGCCTTGTGTTGTAGTTACTGTGCAGGGAATTGGTGCCACCATTTTTACCATTCTGAGGCAGACTTGTAAAAAAATCACTTATTTTAAAAATGTAGACCCTACACGTTCCACAAATTCTTTGCTGAATATATCCTGTGGGAATATTCCAGAACCCTTAGGCACTTCACAAGGGGAAGGGTCAATTGGTTATGCTACATTCAGGCACCGCAGATCAGCTGTATGATATGGGAATCAGTTGATTTTCTATGGATGTTCTTGGAAGCAGCTTTACATGTTGAGGGAGTAGAGAACTAGAAGGAACATTTCCTGGGATCAGATGACCTCTATTTAAAATTTCCTGAAGTGGTTTCTCTGTAGCCTTTCTTTGAAAATCTCCAGGCAAGGGGAGAAACCATATAGTGGGTTAGGAAGGAGTAGTCCCGCTTAGCTTTCCAGGACTTCTTAAGCATTCCTCATCCACTGTGTTCCCCCCACAGGGGTTAGATCCTCATCTAGGCATAGAGCTGCAATAGAAGAAACATGATTTTTCACTTGCTGATTCTATTTTTGTGTGTTATCACTCATATTTGATTCTTGGAAAGTACCTGGCAAGTGTACATTCTCAAAAAAATAGAGCCTTCCAACCCACATAGTCCATGTGAATATGCAACTCCAGGAAACAGCTTTCCTGCGGTTGGATGGGACTGCTGCAGCAAAATGGAGAAAGATCCTCAATCCTTGTATTGATGGCTCATGTTATACATCCCAGTGTCTAGTCTGGGCAATGTGGCATGAAAATGGATGTACCACATGACATCTACTTATCTGTATTTTATAAAACATCAGTTCTAGAGTTCATGACAAGTTACTTTAAGAAACCTAGAATTTTTGTAAAGGCATAATGTGATGAGATTATGGCTGGTTTGTTTCTGTTACAAAGGTTTCAAATGTCTTTTGAACTTGGAATGGTCCTACAAAATCTATAGAGTTATGAACAATGCAAACTTGGCAGAAAAAATAAAACAGGTATTTCAAAACCTAAGACCCACCGTTGAGGAAAAAAATCTTGTGAATGAAACAAAGCAGAGTGACCTAATCATATAACACAAAGGAAAGCAATTCTGTTATCTGGCTGGAAAAACTGCATCCTTCCTCTAAATCCTTTGATAAGCCTACATGCTTTTTGATCTTTCAGATACAATTCCCCATGGTAATATTCATTATGAAACATCTCCAAAAATGATTGTAAGGATAAGGTTGTCATGTTTTTTTGTGCAATGTCTGTGTGGGGATGACTACAAAAAAGTGTGACCCTGGGGAAAAAACACCACAACTGGCACTTCCTTTTTGTTTGTTTTTTAAAGAAATAATCTGGTAACCTCTAACTAATCTTGTATACAGATTTGCCTTGCATAAATTTTGTTAGGAAGAACTCCTGATTCTCCCCCCCCCCAAAAAAAATTTTTTCCAGTAGTTTTCGCCATGTAAATTGGTATGTGTGTAATTCTGTTTATTTCATACTGCTGTTTATCTGCCCTCATGATCTGTGGCTTGGATTCAATACCCTTTCACAGAAAGGAAGTTGCATTGTAATGAAATTCCCCAAGGTCTTGGAAACCCCAATTGCACATTCACAGTATAGATGACATATGTTGGGGCGTGGGGTTGATGCCTTGTATGCATAAGTTCAGGAACTGTCTTGTGCTGAATCAAACCAATGGTTCATCTAACACCATAGTAGATAGTTCTGTACACGATGCCCAGAGCTCCTTGAAGGAAAGGATGGATGCAGGTGTGGTAGAGTTTTAAAACAGTGGCATCTGCATTGACTAGAACACACAGTCCAGGGCCTCAGGAAGATTTTTTTTTTCACCAGCCTTTCTACCTGAAATCATTTAACTGGAGATACCCAGTACTGAACCTGGAATCTTCTCCAGTACTGAACCTGGAATTTTCTGCTAGTATTAAACCTTGGATCCTCTCCATGCAATTTGTGCTTGTAGTGCCGCTGAGCCACTGTCCCTGTATCTGACAAAAGGAGCTTTGACTCTTGAAAGCCTGGAAATCTTGTTGGTCTCTAAGGTGCTACTGGACCGGATCTTGTGCTTGTACTGCAGACCAACATGGCTACCCACAGCAGTTTTAAACCCATTCAGTTCAATGAATGTAATGGCCATACTAGAACAGATGTATTGGAGTCTATTATAAAGAGTCCTCAGAAGTTTGGTGCAACTGGGGGCGTGGGAGCATTACTTTGTATGTGCATTGTTATTTAATGATATGTACAAATATAATTTTATAGAGATCTCACCCCAAATATGTATACGAGACACTTTTTCCCCTCTGGCATAGAAGGATGTGCATAACTGTATGCTGCTCCTGAAATCCCCAAAGCTGACATTTGTGTGTTTGAGATGGTTACAAAACTGAATTTACTGTTGCATTAGTATGAGAGTCCATGGGACAATTTGCAGAGTCAAATATCCTAAGATCAGAGCTAGGGTAAAGATTAGGATTTTGTATATCAGTACTCTTACTTGTTGGGCACGTTGTTGCTTTCTCTTATTAATCTTTGTTTTCAATTTCTCTTTTCTTCCTTCTTTTTTTCTCTTTCCAGCTGATTGCACTTGGTGAATTGGATAATGCTGAGGTTTTTCATTTCTTTATGTATTCAGAACGTTTCCCATGGTGTTACTCTTGTGGTGTTTTTAGCCCCTGTAGTCTGTTCTGTGGTCTTGCCAATGTTAAGCCTTGTGGTTCATGTACGTGTGCTAGTAAAGCAGTAGAGGACGACTTCCAAGGGACCTGTGTTGGAAGTTTTTAATGTTTTTTCTAAATGTCCTCTTTCGATGCATTTTGTGCTCTTGAAGGGTGAGAAGAAGTGACTTGCCTGACCCAACCCCACAGATTAATGTGGAGATGTGATTAGAAACATGCAGTGAAACCCTGGGTATGTAGGAAATCTACTCCTTCGTCCCATTTTGGACATTTTGAGTGCTATATAAGATTGATTTGTTGAAGTGTACTAAGGTCCTTTAGTTGTCTACATGAATGTTCTGAGATCTCTGGTTGCATGTATTTAATTTTTTTTTTAAAAAAATAACCCATAAACCATTGTTATCTTGTGTCTAAATCTCATGATGGTTCTAACTAGGAGGCAGCTGACAGACAGAAATATCTACAGAGCTTCTTCATCACTTATCACTTGAAATGTGTTTATAAAATGAGAAGGCCTAGTATGGTTTTTGACTTACATTGAATTGCAGATCCTCTCCTCCCCCTTCCCATGTGTTCTCCTGACTCAAACTTTTTAAAAATCTGTGAAGTTTCAGAAGTGGTTTTGCGGGGAGGGAGGGCTCTGCTACTTGAATAAAACCAGCAGAAATATCTGTTAAGCATGTTAAATTAGCAGTGCAGTTCATTTGATCATGGTAGTGACTTTCTCTGAAGCAGTGTAGACTAATATGACTGATTGCTTTGCTGCTTCTTTGGATTGTTGCTCCAAGTTTATAGTGTAGTCCTATGCAGTTACTCCAGTCAAAGGCCATAGATGTCAATGAGGTTACACTGCTGAAGTCTTAACAGGTTTGATCCCTCAATGAGTGAATGGAGGATACTAGTCAAAATGAATGCTAGTCATGATGCACACCTATTCTCTCCAGTTTCAGAGGAACATGCCTATTATATTAGGTGCTGTGAAACACAGGCAGGGTGCTGCTGCAGTTGTCTTGTTTGTGGGCTTCCTAGAGGCACATGGTTGGCCACTGTGTGAACAGACTGCTGGACTTGATGGGCCTTGGTCTGATCTGGCTTGGCTTTTCTTATATTCCTTTGTTCTTATGGATAATTGAGTTTTTCTTTATTAGAAAAAGAGAGAATAAGAATAAAGGTTTTCAAACAGCCAATGCTTGAGCACTCTATAGATATCTGTACTTTCACTAACATACTACCTTTCTGTATTAAGCATTGAAGGGACAGTCCAGAGGCCCACGCAGAGGTTATAGCTACTGTTTTAAAGGTCTATGGGGGTACAAATGTGTGACCTCCTCAGCTATAGTATGTGGATTTAAACTCCCCCCTCCCCTGCACACATATACCTTCCCCTTCATAATTTGAATGCTGGGCCTATCCCCTAAAACAACTAGTGGCAACACATCCTAAAGTTTGAAGCGGAGAGTCAAATCTAGATCACTGTTCTGTTTAGTTAGAATATTCATATTCCACGTTTTGTTAGTCACTTTGGCTCTTCAAACTGATTAACAGTTAGAACTTATGCACACTTAGGAATATACTACTAACTTTGAAATGTAGTAGCCGAGCGTAGGATTGGGCTGCACATAAAATGTTGTAAGCTAAGTGTATAAAGTCCTACATGGATAGCTGATAAAATCTCTGTTTGGAAAGAAACAGCGGCGTCTGTTTCTAAGGATGGCTGTCAGCCCACATTGCTGGATGGTAACTGTTTACAATGAAACAAGAAAGAAGGTGGGGACTGCTAAGTCTTCTTCTCTGCCATCAAAAGGAAACTCTTCTTTCCTCTTCATCCCACCCCTGCCAAGTCTCTGACCGTTGTAGACTGCTGTGTTTTGCAGTAAATCAGCCCAAGTGATCTGGCTCAATTTAGAACTTGAGCTCTTAATTACAAAGAAGAACTTCGTTGGCTGCCTTCAGTGGAAGGATTCCATGCTTGGAGCAGGTGTGTTTATAAATATAGGAAATGAGCGCGGCCTGTTTATTAAAAGTGTCTTCTGGCAGAGCCTTGAATTGGCTGGAAGTTCTGTAAAGGTGCCACAGTGGTTCCCTTTACATGACCAACAGTACAAGTGTGTGTGTGTTTTAAGCTCCTTGTTTAGCTCTCATTAAGCTATCTTCTGACTTTAAGCACTCGAAGCTGCCTTATACTGAGTCAATCCATTGGTCCGTCAACATCAGTATTGCCTACTATGGCTGGCAGCAGCACCAGAGCTCTATCAAATCACCTGCTACCTTGAGCCTTTTAAGTAGAAATGTTGGGGGGGGGGTTGAAACCTGGGGTCTTCTGCATGAGAAGCCAATGTTATGCCACTGAGCTATGGTTCCTCCCCTTAGATGTCTGAGAGCTGAAGGGAGTTTCCACCTGTTCCTGCACATTCAAATGTTTTTTTTTAATGCAGTGTGGTCTAATGGTTAAGAACGGTGGTTTGGAATGGTGGACCTGGAGAACCGGGTTTGATTCCCCACTCCTCCACATGAGTGGTGGACGCTAATCTGGTGAACTGGATTTGTTTCCACACTTCTCATGAAACCAGCTGGGTGACCTTGGGCTAGTCACAGCTCTCTCTGTTGGGAGGGGAAGGGAAGGTGATTGTAAGCCAGTTTGAGTCTTCCTTAAATGGTAGAGAAAGTCAGCATATAAAAACCAACTCTTTTTCTTCCTCTTCCTCTTCCTCTTCTTCGCTTTGGGATCCAACATTCCATCTAGGTTAGTATTTCTGTCATGGAAAATGACCAGCACTCGATGCTGTTCTGGAAATGTGTCGTACTCCAGCAAGAATAGCAAGTGATCTTGTTTCCTTTTGCTTTTCTATATTTTCTGTCCAGTTAAGCACACCTAGAACTGGTTCTAATATAACAAAGCAGTGGGGAAAGGAGCAGCATGAGTGATTTTGTATTTCTTTTCTGTGGCAAGATTTGGATAGGAATTCATGACAATCTCCACTGGCTAGTTAGGTATTCTATATACAGATCCCATGTCAGATATTGCCAGAGAAGAAGAGCTGGTTTTTATACCCCACTTTTGTCTATCTTTAAGGAGTCTCAAAGAGGCTTACAATCACCCCTTCTCCTCTTCACAACAAACACCTTGTGAGAAAGGTGGGACTGGGAGAGTTCTGAGAGATCTGTGACTAGCCCAAGGTCACTCAGCAGGCTACACGTGGAGGAGTGGGAAAAGAAATCCCGTTCATCAGGTTAGAGTCTGCTGTTCATATGGAGGAGTGGGGAATCAAACTCGGTTCTCTGGATTAGAGTCTGCCACTCTTAACCACTACAGTGGCCAGTGTGGACTGGAGTGGGTCGCAGGTACAATATCGGTCCAGTCTTGTTCCATCTACAATTGAGCTATACTGGTTTCTGCTTCCTCTCTGTTTTAATGTACTTGACAGGCATGTTTTAAACTTTTTAATTCATGAAATTGCTGTGAGAAGATGAAGAAATAGGCGGATAAAAACTCTCCAACTTAAGCAGTTCGGTTTGGGAAAAATGATCGGAATGGAAGATAATTATCTTAATCAGTCAAGGCTCAGACATGATGCATCGAGTGAATCGTTAAACCATATTGACTATAAGAATTGAGTCAGTGAAGGATTATGAAATAACGTCTTGGTATGGTCTCTTCCGTCCCCCACTGCCTCAGGTTTCAAAACTCATGATTACCCAGGTATTATGTTGAAAAGGACTTCTGTGATGAAAAAGAAGTCCGTCAATAGTTCTAATTTTGCATTTCTCACTATTCCATTAACGAGTTCCTTGCCTTCACAACCCTGCTGGGTCACACCAGTGGTCTATCTAGTCCATCATCCTTTCCCACAGTGACCAAACACATGCCTCCCACAAGAAGGAGCACAGAAGCCAAACCCCAATGCTGCTTTCCCCAGCAGGGACAGTTCACCACCAAGCAGTCACTTGGGCTGCCAAACCAGCAGAGGGTGCCTCCTGGGAGAAGGTGGCAGGGCCTACCTTACGCCTGTCCTCATCGTCCATACCGAATTCCAACACAGGCTGCAGATTCCGTCTGCATTTTTTTAAAGCCCCCTTTTATCCCAGAAAACTGGAGCGCAAGGGCAATAAATCTTGCCTGTTCCTTCCCCGCTGCTGGCACTGCTGCCTGGCTCCAGAAACCTGCCAAGAAGACCCTCTGCAATTCTGTGGAGCCTATGGGGGGATGGAAGGGCCGTAGCTCAGTGGCAGAGCATCTGCTTGGCATGCAGAAGGTCCCAGGTTCAATCCCTGGCATCTCCAGTTAAAGGGACTAGGCAAGTAGCTGACGTGAAAGACCTCTGCCTGAGACCCCGGAGAGCTGCTGCTGATCTGAGTAGACAATACTGACTTTGATGAACGAAGAGTCTGATTCAGTATAAAGCAGCTTCACATGAATATGTATTCCCTTTCAACCACTGCGTGGCTCCAGTGAACGGCAGGAAGCTGGTAGAGAGACACACTCACCCTCAACTTGGGGGGGTGCAGATCTCTTCACACCCTGAGATCTCACAGTGAGATGAATTGCGCTCCCCAACAACTGATATTCAGAGGAACATTTCCTCTAAATATGGTGGTTCTCTTTAGCTGCTGTGACTGATTATAGCCATTGATGGGTCGGTCCTCCATTTCGGTCTTATTCTGTTTTTAAAAGCAGTCCTGAGTCCCATCATTGGCTGGCCCCAAGTTCGAGTATTTTAGCAGAGAGAGGAAAAGTTCTCCCTTTTCCACTTTCTCTACACCATGCTTAATTTCATAAACCTCTGTCTTGTTCCCTCGTAGTTGTTTCTTTGTTCTGAACTGAGAAGTCCCGTACTCTGTAGCCTTCCCTTGTAGAGAGGTTTCTCCAACACCTTGATCATTTTTGGTTTCTCTTTTTCGAACCTTTCCAAGCTCCTCATTTCCATTTTTGAGACCAGGCAATTGTACGCCTATACTTCCAAGCGCAGCCACGTTGCTTCAGCAGGCTTGATCTCCTCAAACACTAGGAAAATGGAAAGGAACAGAAGAAACAGTAGAACGGATAATTCTTAAACTACTAAAGCTTGCCTGAAGGGGGCATCCTGGTGATGTGGAATGGAACTGAGAGATGTCCTACTTATCATCTCTCCCCCCCCCCCCAAACTCCCTCCTACATTGCAGTGAACTGCTCTGTTGGCACCTGCCAACCTTCAAGCAGCAGTTACATAAGAGGAAGCTTTTTTTTTTTCCTGGAATTTGGGCTCTCTGCTGATGTGTGACCTTCGGCAGTAATTGCCAATAAAATGTGGTGGAGCTGTTTACTGTTAGTTCAGTCCAGACTCTGGCTGTCAGTATCCCAGACTGTGCTGGCAGTTACCGCGTCTGTATGGTTGCTAAAGGCTTTTTCTTCTTCTTTTTTTGTAAAATGCTAACACAACTGCCAAGGCAATAGACAGGAAACTTTGCCAGAAGCTGCAGTAATGCTGCCTCTCTCTCTGTGTGTGTTTTTGTAAAATTGTGTATACTATAAGAGTTTTACAGTTAACAGAAAAGAAAGTGGATCTGCATCTCTAAAGGAGATAAGGGAAGGTATTTTGGGTTGGGAGGAGACCCTCAGAAGAAATATGTTTTTTTCCCCCAAGATTCAAATATATGCATGGGTTGTTCTTAATGTGATGTTTGGCTGGGCAGCTAGGGTTTCCTAGCGAGGCTCCTTTGATGGGCGTGTCAAAGCACATACTGAACAAGGGAAGCTTGACCCCATCCCCACATCACCGTGAAAGTTTCAGCCTGTTTGGGAGCTGTTTAAAAGCACAGGAATCCTATCAGAAGACAAGGTGGTAAAACGTGGGACAAGAAGGGGGGGGAGAGAAGCCTAGCACAGATATAGTGGTGGTTGCTGTGAAGCACCACTCATCTCCTTCTAGGGTTGCCAACCTCCAGGTAGAACCTGGTTGCTCTCCCAGAATTACAATTGTTCTCTAGTCTACAGAGATCCATTCCAGTGGATACAATGGTTGCTGGGGGGAGGGTGGACTATATGTTAATATGCTTTGCTGAGGTCCCTCCCCTCCCCAAACCCCGCCCTTGCCAGGATCCACCCCCAAATCGCCAGGAATTTCCCAACCCAGAGTTGGCAACCCTGTCTCCTGCTCTTAGTTTGCTGCTCTTGATGGAGAAGGATCAGTCTTGTGAGGTTGGGTATTTTCTGCGCTCTCTCTTGGGTTTCAGTGGAAGGCAAAGTGAGTGTGTTTGCCTGTCCTCCCACTCTCCTGATCAGCACTGGGCCATGAGAAGTGGTGAAGAAAGGGATTGTCCCCTCTCAAGTACTGATTTAGCCCCTCTAACATCTGCAGAGGCCCCGAACCTGTCTCTAGACCTGTGTTCAGAACAGGATGCGAGAGTGGCAGTTCAAAGAGCTCTTGCCCATCACTCCTACGTCTTGCATTGCATTTGGTTCAGCATCAGGGAGATGACTCAGTAAAGCTCAATACGTAGCCAGAGTTCTGAAGTGCTTAAAGACAGCCTTCTCCCCCTTTACCACGCCGTAGGCATGCAGTCCCTGTGTGAATGATGCCATGTTGAGACAAGGTGTTGGCCCTGGTCTGATGTTTTACTTAGATCATATGTTCTTTGAAGAGAAACACTGGCAAATCAGCTTGCTGGGGCTGGTTTTAAATTCATAAAGGTAAAGGTCCCCTGTGCAAACACCGGGTCATTCCTGACCTATGGGGAGACGTCACATCCTGACGTTTCCAAGGCAGACTTTGTTTGTGGGGTGGTTTGCCAGTGCCTTCCCCAGTCATCTTCCCTTTACCCCCAGCAAGCTGGGTACTCATTTTACCGACCTTGGAAGGATGGAAGGCTGAGTCAACCTTGAGCTGGCTACCTGAAACTGACTTCTGTCGGGATCGAACTCAGGTCGTGAGCAGAGCTTTTGACTGCAGTACGGCAGCTTAACACTCTGCGCCACAGGGCTCCTAGTTTAAATTCATACCGAAGATTTATTTATTGGTTTTTTGTTTTGTTTTTTAGAGCGGGGCAACTAACAAACCAAATAAAAGAGAGTTACAGTGAATCCTAAGCATAGTTACACCCTTCAGAGCCCATTGACTTTGATGGACCTAGAAAGATGCAGCTCTGTTTAGGAGGGCACAATTAGTCTTATAGTGCTGTGCCTGCGTGGTGTGGTGGTTAAGAACGGTGGTGAGGAGCGGTGGACTCTAATCTGGAGAACCGAGTTTAATTCCCCACTCCTCCACATGAAGCCAGCTGGGTGACTTTGGGCTAGTCACACTCTCTCAGCCCCACCTACCTCACAGGGTGTCTGTTGTGGGGAGGGGAAGGGAAGGTGATTGTCAGCCAGTTTGAGTCTCCCTTAAGAGGTAGAGAAAGTCGGCAATATAAAAACCAACTCTTCTTCTTCTCAGACCTCCTTCTTAGACTCTTAATGTCTAAAATCTTTCAGATACAGGAGATTGATGTTCATTTTAACTCCTAATAAGTTGCTTGAAAAAAAAAACAAGGACTGTGATCACCTAGATCAACTCTCTTTTAGGGAAGTAAAGGAACCAAAGCTTTCTGTGTGGGCTTTGAAAATCCTGACTAATTTACACCGGTCACAAGAAGTACATATATACCAAGTTCCATAAATTCTAGTTCCCATGTAGTATTTCGTAACTAGTTTACGCAATCCTGTGTGCTGGAAAATGTGTGTAGCACCAAGACTGAAGGTTTACTAGTTCGGGAATCCTTTCATCTAACCACAGTTAGTTGTGGTGTTCAAATTTGGGTACCTTTGGGTACCTGCATAGCGACACCGGTATTCCTTGTTGGTCTGCCATCCAAGTACTAACTAGGGCCTACCCTGCTTAGCTTCTGAGATCTGACAAGATGAGGCTAGTCTGGGCCATCCAGGTCAAGGTTGTTATTGATTGGGGTGTGTGTGTGTGATTTTTTTCCCCCTGCTTCTTCTTTCTACGTTTCCTTGAGCATCTGTTCAGAAAGACAACTCAGCATTTTATAAATTAATAAAATAATGGACTTAATTTGGAAATTGGAGGGATGACACTTTGGGGACACAGTTCTAATCTTGCTGACTATTAGAACCTCAAGGAAGTTGGCATAAACCACGAATGGCCATGAGAGTAGCTCCAGGTGTGCTAGTCAGATTATGTTACCTTGGGTGTGTACTGTTCTCCTTCTAAAGGTCAACTAAATTGAAGAGTAATGAGGGGGGCTTGTAATTAATTTAAACATGTAGAGCCAACTCACAGCCTTTTTTTTTTTTTTTAAATGCATTGTTAGAACAATATTTTCTACTTTAGGTGAACCTAATAGCTGAAAACAGAAATTTAGTAAGCCTTTTCCCCCCTAAAACTTATTTCTGCATTAAAGCTACCATGGCTGTCTGTTGCTTCAGGAGCTATACGTTTTATGTATGTATACTCTCCGGTAGTTGACATTTGATCCTTTCATGCTGTCTCCAAATCATGTGTGTCCTGTGAGTGTGTGCTATCTAGCTATCATTTTGTGTGTGCAAATCAAATGAGACTGAACTTTGAACACACACAGTGCAGGGCAGTTCTGAGGCTTATTAATTATCCTGCAACAGTTTTTCATTGAGCTAAATAGCATCCAAATGGCTGCTTCGTCCATGCCTTTTTAACGCACCTGCCAACAGGTTGCGTCTTTCAGAACTGTGTGACATGCAGAAATCCCACAGGTGTAGCGTCCCCCTTTCCATAATCTCAAAGGAATCCTGAGTGCTCTTCCACTTTTGATAGAAATAGTCCAAGCCTTCTTGAAATATGCATTATACTCTGTGCTGCTCGCCAAGGGATACCATAGAGCACAATAGACTGCTGTTTTCAATCCCCACCCCCATCCTGTATCATGCGTGCATAGGATGCATGGTACAGGATGCCATGCTGAATATTTATGCCTGTACCACCAAAGGAACTGCTCACAAACGCTCATACCCTGCCAGAAATTGTGTTAGTCTTTAAGGTGCTACTGGACTCTTGCTCTTTTCTACTGCTATTGACAGACTAACACGGCTACCCATCGTGATCTAATTAAACATTGCTCAGGGTAAGTACCAAGTGAAGGATAAGAGAATTGTGTGTTTTCACCTTTTCTTTGTGCCATTGTTCAGCCTAATGCTTTTATTCTCTCCCACCCCCCTTTTTATTCATTTTTTAAAAAAACTTTCTTATATTGTGAATCTCTAAGCTTAATCTCTGTAAATGCTGCTCGCCTGTTCGGCCTTGCTATCTGAAATGCAGTTAACACAGAGGCAGCAGATAAGTTTGCCCTCCCTGGTCCATGATAGCTCAAAATAGCAACAAGGTGATGTATTGCCCTACTACGAGTGGAGCAGGGAGCACAGCAACTAGGCAGAGCCTCTACATGGCAACACAGGCATAGAGTGCTGGGTGTTGCAAACTTGTCCAGTGGGAGACACTCTTTGATTTACTGGTGGCATCAATTACTACCCAGTTTGTTTTTGGTACCCCCCCCCAGGAGTGAGGGAAAGGGGTGGTGTCGCTAAAGCTTTAATGGACTATGGCGCGCCGGCGGCCAGGATGAAAGGCCTCTGGAGGCCAGTGAAGGCCTGCACAAGCGCAAGGGCCCACAGCCCTGGCATTTGTGCAGCGTACGCCGGCATTTGTGGCCCCAACACTGGTGTGAAGGCTGGGATGCTGGCCACTGCCGCAGCAGTGCTAACTCGGGACGCCAGCAAAAACTCCGTTTAGGTTTATACTGTTAAAAACAGTGAACCTGGTTTGTTTTTTAAAACAATATTCCAGCACATGTTTGTGACCAAAGAGGAGGTTTGAATGAGTGTTACTGATGCAGTACTAGGAGATGATGTTGGGAGATTATCCCAAGGCATTTGCTTTTTCGTGCATTCTGCTGTTTTTAACATTGGACATTTGGAGGTGGTTTACAGTTCCCCATTAATTCCTTTTAACTGTGAAAAGTGAGTGTTATGGTTAGGGTTGCCAGGTCCGACGATGACACTGGTGGGAGCTTTGTTGGGTTGGTGCTGGGGGGCGGGCGTAGATTCATGCACATGATGATGTCACTTTGGGTTTACCCCAGAAGCAACGGCATCACATGGGACATTCTAGTGTATTCCTCCAAAAACTCTATGGAAACCACAGAGCTTTTGCAGGAGAGTGCTGGCCTACTGGCCAGCTGAAGGGCGGCGGCAGCCCAGTGAGTTGGCGGGCAATTGTCTGCCACTACCGGGTTGTTGGGAACCCTAGTTATGGTTACATGTTGGTTCCAAAATGTGGCCAGCGTAGTTCCAGTTGCGTTAGGTTTCAGCAGAATATCCAGAAGCAAAAAATCCTAACCGCAGCCCAGTTCCACATGCTGTCTGCTCTAGGTCTAGTCCCTTAATTTTCCTGGCTTTTCCCTGTGGTTGAAAAAGAAACGGAATTAGCAGGTGACTGTCAGGCACTCATCCAATCTTGTGAATGCTGTTGGTTGCTCAGTAGCTTCCGCATGGTTGGAAGAACATCTAAAGGGCAGCACAGTAACATTCTTATAGAGAATTTTGTTGCTTCATAGTAACAGAGGTCTCTTCTGTTTTGTTGTGCATGCTCTGATGCTGTCAAGGCAAACGGGTTAAGCAGATTTATAGCCTGGCTAGACTCTAATAACTAGAGCAATTGCTGGAATTATGTACTTGTTGAGTAATATGTGAGTCGTCTTGATGCTTATGCAAATGAAAATGTAATTAAGCTTTTTCCTGCTACTTCTATTCTTTCGTATTAATCTCCAGTTATTTAAATTGAAATTTTAAGTCCATATTGGTATAATTAACCATTCTTTAAAAAAAGAAGAAGCCGCTTAATTTACCAATACAATTTTACTTCCCAAAAAGGATTTCAAAATCTCTGATAAATCTGGGAAATCCTCTTGATTTAAGAACAAATTAGCAATAGGAAAAATGTTTAGCAGAAGATGGAGAATTCTAGAACTGTCCAGCTACAGTTATTCAGGATACACTTGTTGCTGATTGTGCAGCCCCTCCAGGATCCAGGGAAAGATTCGAAAAGATCTCCCCTATGTTGTTTCTTTCTTTAAAAAAAATCTTTTATTTCATAGGTTTATTTTTTTGTGTTGCCTAGCTGACAACTTCATTTCTAGAGTTTTTCACAGTCCTTTTTCTATAACATGGTAAACTTCCAAGGAGGAAGAAGTAGCTTGGGATATTATTAGGGTTGCCAGGTCCCTCTTCACCACCGGCGGGAGGTTTTTGGGGTGGAGCCTGAGGAGGGGTTTGGGGAGGGGAGGGACTTCAATGTCATAGACTCCAATTGCCAAAGCGGCCATTTTCTCCAGGTGATCTGATCTCTATCGGCTGGAGATCAGTTGTAATAGCAGGAGCTCTCCAGCTAGTACCTGGAGGTTCGCAACCTTAGATATTATTCATTACTCAAAAGTGGTGAAAGAGTTTGTGACCCCTGAAGTATATACTTGATGATGAGAATATTGTGGGGCTGAAGTATGAACAAAGACATATAATTTTGTGTCAGAAAGTATATCACCTCAATGCAGTGCAATGTGTTGTGCATGTGGAACATTTCCCAATATTGGAGGGAATGTGACTACTCATACCCTCACTGGGATCAGAGTGTACTAGAGATCTTTTGGAATGTAGGCCACATATTTTTAAATTGAATAAGTCCTGGACTTTGGAGAACTCTTTGCTTTTCCCCCCACTTTGTTTACATTGACTGCTTATACGGAGACTTTTAAAAAATGACTTTAAAGGATGTCTTGGAAGTCAGAGAAACACCCACAGTTGTTCTGATATCTGAGAATGTAAGTAAACATCATGGAATGAGTAGTTAGGCGAATGGAAGCTAGTTGGGAGCCGAGTAACTGCACTGTCTCAGAAATGGGGTTGTTGCTGGGTAGCAATTCCACGTCCACAGACTGTAATATGAAAAGTATAGTCTCTGCATCTTGATAGAATCCCCAATCCAGTCACCAATATTATATTAAATCTTACAATTTGATTCTTAGTATGTCTGAAACCACTAGTTCCATGTTAACTTTCCTGTTTTTCTAGGTGTTTTGCTATGTATGACTTGGTTTATGTTGATTGTTTTTGTCTATAATTGATTTTGTGTAATCTGTTTGAATCTGTTCTTAAGTTGTGGCCTGGAATTGTATATTCAGTGTTGTGAATACCCTGTCTTGCTGCTAATGGCAAGCGTTGTGGAAATTTGTATATTTATATTGTGAAAGAGGAAAGCATAGTTAGAAAAGTGAATGTAACCTAACATTTCTACACATGTATGTCTTGGAATGTTTTGGGCTGGAAATGTTAATACATCAGTGCAGTTCAATTATTAATAGTAAACTACATGAACTAGGAGTCAGATATTTAACTAATAGGGTTGCCAGCTCTGGTTTGTGAAATACCTGGAGATTTTGGGGGCAGAGTCTGAGGAGGGGGGTGGTTGGGGAGGAGAGGGACTGCAATGCCATAGAGTCCAATTATCAAAGCGGCCATTTTCTCCAGGTGAACTGATCTGTCAGCTGGAGATCAGTTGTACTAGCAAGAGATCTCCACTCACCACCTGGAGGTTGGCTACCCTCTTAACTAACCATCTTTGAAATACCAGTGTACACTGCAAAGTATGCAGATGGTGGTAGCAGAAATGTGCATCTAAATTAAGAATATGTATATTTTAAGCAAGGATTTATTTTTAGAAAATGCTTTTCTTAATATATAGGAAACTATATACAAAGGTCAGGCTAGCACTGTGTTTTTGTTTTGTGCCTTTTTAACATTCCTCAAGATGTTGATCATGATTTAAGAAGGAAGATTCATGACTAATTCATTTTCTTTTTAAATTTTGCTTTAAATAGCTGGCACAGCCACCGGAAACGGATTGCTCTGTGCAGGTGTGTCACTCACCTATATTTGGCAAACAGACAAATATTGATGATTTATGAAGTAGCCGTGGTTGAATATCGGTGTGCGTGCATATGTTTTGGTGGCTGAAAGACTTGGGTCTTTACAGTTTAGTCACAATGTTGTCATGTGTTCCAGTGCTCAGGTAGTGGCTCAAAGGGAGAAAATGTAGCCTGGCTCAGCCAACAAAGGATTTGAAAAATCAGTGTATAAAGTATATATAAAACATAAATGAATTTTGTGTGTAGACTTGGGTCCTATTCCCAAGATATCTCATGTATATGCAAAATATTCCAAAAATACAAGCGACTTCTGGTCCCAAGCAGTTCAGATAAGGGATACTCGACCTGTACCACCCCAGTTAAACTAACAGTATCCTGTACGTTAATCGTTTTCTGGATTGGATGGCCCTTCAGCTATGTGTCTGATTTTTAAAAATTATTTGCTTTTATACCACTTGTGATAAACCCCTTGAAGGGAACACATTTGTCATTGTTATCCTCTTAACATGTATTTAAATTGGGGGGGGGGAGTCCTAAAAAAAACCAGACAAAAACTGTCATCTTCCCCCCCTCCTGAATGTTTCCATTCTTAATTTTTGTGAAGTATCCAACAGTATCCACCAGGCCATCGCTCTGTAGTCTTTTCAGAATATTTCTGAAAATCCTCCAAGTTCAAGAAACCACTTTGGAGGATTGGTGTAGCAGCTATTTAATGAAAATTTCTCACTTATGTATGCACAGTATTTTTCTTAGTTCCCCTGTAAAATGCTTTTGCACTAAATCCCTAAATTGTTTTTAACCTCGGGGTAGCTGCATTTTTTGGGGTGGGGGGAGCTGCTGTCTGGTAACAAGCAACACTTTCATACAGAATTCAGTATTTAAGTTTCAACATTTCCATTCATAGTCCCCTCTGGATTTCAGATGACCTTTCCAGAAATTGGAAGCATGTATTCTTTTACAATGAAAATAAATTTTAATGTGCACCCATCCCCCTCCCTCAAAAAGCTCTTAAAACAATAAAGGGTTACAGTTCAACCACTTAGGGTTTGCCCTTGCTAAGAAGAGCTATGAAAATCTTGATGGCAGGATTTCTGCTTTATCTCAAGGAAAAGTGAGGAGTTTTTGTTTTCCTTCTCAAGCCTTCCCATATTTTGAAAATGAGATTTGGAAGAGTGAATTGTGTCTGCAATAATTGTACATTCAACCATGTGTGCATATAATGTGTGTGTATGTCTAGATGCATGGATGTCACTGATAGCTAGGGTTGCCAGGTCCCCCCTCTCTGCAGGCAGGAGGTTTTTGGGGTGGAGCTGGGGCAGGGGTTTGAGTGGTAAAGCGGCCTGTTGTAAACCGGAAGTGATGTGATTGCGTTAGTGTGGCCGCGTGTGCGCAATCCCTGCTCCTGAGCCAGCCGATGGATTCCAAGTGACCTGGCAACCCTACTGACAGCACTTTCTGTTCCTTGATTATTGTCGGTTAATGTAAAAATAGATGGTGGCTTCTTGTACTCTCTGTGCAAACAAGTACTAATAATGGCAAAGACATGTGCTTTGTATGGCTTGACAGTACTCTTAATTTCGACATTTTTGAACCAAACTGGAAGAATTTTAAGCACAGTTTAAGGAGACGGCTTCTTAGTACAACTGATTTCACCTTCGTTGTTGCTGTCCAGCATAAGGCTCATTGTGACAACTAGCTACTTATTGATTCAGCATCTATTTAGTGTCTCTTTAGTATCAGACTTTAAAACAGAATTTCTGCATACTCACCAGGAACTTGATCAAAGTCAAACACAGAGGCAGCTTGAAGATCGTAAAAGGGTATGTATATTCAGTGGTGGTCTTTAGGTTTAATGTGCTGGGTTCTTTAATTACACTGGTGCTTCCTCTCCTCTTCCTTTTCTTTCTTTTGTGAACAGCTCGCAGAAAATAAACAAGGTAGCTGGTAGAAATGCTAACATTTCCTAACCTTTCAAAGAAAAATACTATGGAATGAAGATGACAAATACATGTTCAGATTACTTGGGAGGCACTTGGATGTGCTTACTGTTAGGATCAGTGTGTGTGGTGTTTAAATAGCTTGGAATCTGTCAGCTGGAAGACCCTAGCTGACTTCATATATGCCACTGTATATTGGTATCCTATGGAACTCTGCTAAGGGGATAAATTATGTTTTCAAAAAGCTACGGAGTGAAGTGTTCAATGGAGCTTTGATTGTATCGTCTTTTTTTGCACCGTAGGCCATGAGAACAGGAGCTTCTTCACAAGACCAGCACTAAAAAAAACCTGCTCCGGATTTATTTTAATATTTTCAAACTGGGAAACTCTTTTGCAGCAAATTCTGAAATGTGTTCAGGGGAATATGTGAAATGATTTGTGCTTTGGCAATCATGTCCAATCTGTTTATCGCAACACTTGGTGTTTAATAATATAATTATTCTAGATTTATAACTGGGAACAAGCCCAGATTCCCAATTATTAACAGGCATACCCTCTTTTTATGTGGGATAACATCAAGGCTGCTGTTCCATTGTTAATTCAACAATTGGTAGCAGTACCAATTGCTGCGGCAACCAATCGCAGATGTTGTAGAAATGAAAATGTACAACTGTAGCTTTTCTTTACTGTCAATGAGTAAAAGTTTCTTTTCTAAAAGATGGAAAGGCAACCTCATTTGAAATACATTTAACCCGTCTGGTAGATATTTAAATTTTAGTCCTATAAGCATCGGGATTGATGTCAGCTGTGGTAGCTGGCAGGTGGTGCTCATTTCCTTCGAAATGACTTGTACCTGGGCAGATCCATGGTGATTTGAACTGGGTATTTGTCCTGCTTGTATTGCCATTATCCCATCTTAGTTTGGTACCTCGTTCATGTTTTGCTATTCTTTTTTCTAGCATCCTTTGCAGCCGGGTGGGAGTTGTCCCCTAAAAGCCCCTTTTGTGATATCACATCTTTAGAGGCACAGTCTTGCTGAAGTCCACTCTAGTTAATAGAACTGCTTGGAAGTCTTCTGTTGCTTATACTGACTGGGTTGGATCCTATGGTGCCATTCCATCAGGGTAACAGTTTACACCAGCAGGAGGAGGAGGAGGAGGGGAGTTTGATTTCTGCCAGTTCCCCCCTCACACTGCAAACCTCCATTTTAGCTCCCACTTGGCTCCTGAGGATCTCTTTACCATCAGGAGCAGAATTACTAAATTTGTCTCTCACACACAGGGCTGTAGATTATCATTCAAGGCCAAGATTATCATTTACGAGTACCATTCAAGATTTTGTGCAGTGACAAAATCATAGCTAAATCATGTTTACATATACAATGTTTTGTATGAGCCACGTGCTGCAGGTTTTAGCTGGTATAGGCCAGCACAATCTTTCCGCTCCAAAAAGATAGTGGGCAGGATCCAGATGCCTTTCCTTTTAATATCAAAAGGATATATGGGATGAACTCCTATGAATTTAGTCAGTAAGAGATTTCTGTGGCAGCTATTTAATGATACCTTGCGAGATGAGAATCACTTTAATTTTACAAATAATTTATGACAGACCATCTGCCCATCCATGCGGATCATCACTGCAGCTTTCTTTTCAGCTCCTTGTTGCTAAATGCAGCTGATCCGGTGTGTGTGTAAAGTGCCGTCAAGTAGTAGCTGACTTATGGTGACCCGGGCAAGGGGCTTTCATGGAAAGTTAGAAACAGAGGTGGTTTGCCATTGCCTGCCTCTGCAGAGTCTTCCTTGGTGGCTTCCCTTCAAAGTACTGACCCTGCTTGGCTTTTGAGATCTGAAGAGTAACTCTCCTTAGGAATGCACTGTTAGCATGGAATGGCTTCTATAAATTGAGTCGTAATATTTCCTAAAGCTTGTAGTGGGAGAGTATTCCTGGCATAAAATATTTTAAGAACACTTCAGTGTTGTGTTGCTTGAACTTCCAATGTTCTTCTGTCCTGGTGAGCTTTTTTCAGCTAAACTGAAAAGAATTCACCTTTCTCTGTGTTTGAAGTTTGCTGGCTCATTATATATGGAATTTAACTGTTTTTAATGTCTTTGAATTAAGGGTGAGGCACTCAGACAGGTGTTGGTCAACCGCTACTATGGCAACGTCCGAACAGCAGGAAGAAGAGAGAGCCTCACTAGTTTTGGCAATGGCCCATTATCTTCTGGAGGCCCTAGTAAAGCGGGAGGAGGAGGTAAGATACACACTGTGCCAGTTAGTCATTTGTACAAATGACTACAGCCTGAATGTTCTGTTGGTATAGAACAAACTGCATATTCAACAGGTTCAGCAGCTTTCTCAGTAGGTATTTTCTGTTCCTCCAACATCTTGGTCACTCACAGAAGAAATTAATTCCTAAAACATTGTGAATATATCTGCTAATTAGCTGCTGTTTCTTCCTGTTTTTTCTCTCACCCTTGATTATCATCCCTCATCCTGGATTACTCTTAACTTCCTTAGATTGGATTTTTATTGCAACAAAAAAACTACTAAGCCTAATTCTACAAAGATGAGCTATTAGGCTGATTGAAACCATCCACACCTTTGGCTATTAATAGCCCTTTTGAAGGAAAAAAGTCTTTCCTTTAAAGGTCTAATAAGAGCGGGGTGGGGGTGGATTTGATGAAAACCATGCCTAATGATGAGTTAAATCCCCATTCCCCTCCCTGATGACCCCTTGGGCTTGCAAATTGCCTTTTACATGAAGAAAACCTGTGATCTTCATTATGTGTTTTCACTTTCAGATGCTAGCCATGAACATCTTCCCCAAGGTCTGTCTCCCTCCATTATGTCTGATCTTTTCCCTCTTCTTGTAGTGAGAGCCAATGTGATGTAGAGGTTAAAGTGTCAGACTAGGATCTGGGAAACCCAGGTTCGAATCCCCACTCTGCTATGGAAGTTGTCTGGGTGACCTTGGGCAAGTCTCACACTCTCAGCTTAACTCACCTGACAGGGTTGTTGTGAGGATTAAATGGAGGAGAGGAGAATGATATAAGCTGTTTTGGGTCTCCATATGGGGAGAAAGGTGGGAAGTAAATAAATTAAATAGTTGTCATCTAGCCCAGTTTCCATGCCACTTCTGCTCAGTTTTTTCATATACCATCACTGTGATGCCCATTATTGGACTCCCCAATGGTTTTTTTGTATCTGTCTTTAGAACCATCCTATACCCTCATCTCATTAAGAAAGTTGAGAGCCAGCATGGTGTAGTGATTAAGAGCGGTGGACTCTAATCTGGAGAACCGGGTTTGATTCCCCACTCTTCCACATGAGCAGTGGACTCTAATCTGGTGAACTGGGTTGGTTTCCTCGCTCCTCCACATGAAGCCAGCTGGGTGACCCTGGGCCAGTCACACTTCTCTCTCCGAACTCTCTCAGCCCCACCCTCCTCACAAGGTGTCTGTTGTGGGGAGAGGAAGGGATTGTAGGCCGGTTTGATTCTCCTTAAAAGGTAGAGAAAGTTGGCATATAAAAACCAACTCTTCTTATTCTTATTCTTTCCCAAAATGTCACCTTCAGATGGCTTCCACTGCTGGGACATTGCAGACTAGTGACTACTCCTGTGGCTTTTCCACAAACCTATGTGACTTGCCAGTGAGCATTGTTATTTGTGCATTCTTGACTACACTGACTATATGGGAAAGTCTGAGGCTTTGCTGCTGTGTAATACTTTTTTATGACATCCCGGGCATGTGGCTGGCACTTTAACAGGGAATAAAACTGTGAATAAATGTTCACAATTAAACTTTGTTCCTTTTAAATGGGAGAGTGAATTACATTTCCTGGTAGAGATAATTAAGTGGGGGCCTTGAGATTCATAATTTTCTCACTCTGTGTGATTTAACATTTTTGCTAGGAGGAGGGTCTGGTTCCAGCGCAGCAAGCCGTGGCGAAATGAGCTTGGCAGAAGTTCAGTGTCATCTGGACAAAGAAGGGGCATCCAACTTGGTCATAGATCTCATCATGAATGCCACCAGTGATAGAGTTTTTCATGAGAGCATTCTTCTAGCCATTGCCCTCCTGGAAGGTGGTAACACTATTATACAGGTAGGAGAAGTATTGGTATACTTCTGTTTATAAACTTGTGTGTGTGTGTGTGTGAAAAGAATTGTTAAGCATGAAGGCCATTGAGTATACTGCATTGTATGAAGATAGGATCCATTATACTCAGTCGCTCACAATAGATGAAAAGGTCTTATTCAGTTTCCAGGGGTAAAGTATTGTTTATTTTTTGGAGAATGGAATACTTTAGATGCATATTAAGGATTTACCACTCTGTGAAATAACCCCATTGTGGTAAGAATTATAATCCACAAATTGCAGTAAAGAAATAAGCCAAATTTAATTTATCCTGGAAGATCTAAGAAGTAATCTTAATCAGATTTTCCTAAACAGCTCTGGGAGATCTAAAGCATCACTAAAGGGACAGTGTGCAACATTATAAAATGACAGTTTTCTACCTCTTTGCCTGATAATCAAAAATTAGCTAGATAATTTTTCCATGCATACAACATGTAGGGTAAAATTTGAAAACATACATTTTTTATTAAATGCTTGTTTAAATTTGTTTTTCCAATCAAGGTCAAATTTTCAAAGCAAGTGGAAGTATGGGACAGGCAAATACGTATATAGTTTCGGAGCGTGACCATGTTGGTTTGTAGTAGAACAGTTAGATTCCAGTCCAGTAGCATCTTAGCAACCAACAAGATTCTCAGGGTTTAAGCTTTTGAGAGTCGAAGCTGACAAGGGGGAAACCTTGTTGTCCTCTAATTTGCTACTGGACTCAAATCTAACAAATATGTATTTATTTTCTTAGACTCTTCTCTCTCGGGATGATTTTGTAGGGGCTTGTGTCATATACATTTACAAGTTTAGAACCCATAAGGATTCACTGGGAGGAGAGAAGATGTTAATAAAATCAACACTTCTGAACCCAAGTCTGCCCCTCGAGGATATTAAACATTCTTGGGGGCTTAAGTGGGTCTGTTTCTCCATCTGCTTGTGCTTTTCCTGCCACTCCTTTAACTATCTCTCAGTTCTCTGTATTCTGAGGACAGGCTCTTTCATAAGCAAATTGTTTTTGTGACGGGAGGAGAGTGCCTTTCTTTAATTTCTCCATCGTGCAGAAGCCCCAACCTTGTCTGCAGGTCGGCACCTTTTGCTACCTTCGTGCCCTCAACCATGCGGTGAGCTAGAGAGATGATTTCATGTTGTCCTTACTACCATCCAGCTGAATAATTTGTTTCTAAAGCATTGACTTGTTGTATGAGACAACTGGATTAACTTGAAAAAAGTATCACATTTTCTTTTACTGTCTGTAAATAACCATTTGTCAGCCTGTGCATGCAATGAAAGTTGATGCACCTGGATCAACTGAAACTTTGTACAAGTAAGAATGATGGTGGACATGTTTTATATATCAGATTATGAGTCTGTATTATAATTTGATCATATCTGACGTGGTCCCATGGTTTCTTTCAGAAATCCTGTTGCATCTTTGAGATATCACCTTGCAGGCTATTCAGAAGGTATACTGTAATAGTCTCCATCAACAGCAGTTATTGAACTAGGGTATTTTTTTCACGTCTCTGTTAGGACATTATATGTAGGTTATTGTATGTAGGCTATTACTGCTGTGTTTGATTGGCTTTTATATTTGATTATACTTTTGAGACTGATTAGATTATTGGAAAGATAGCATGTGGTGTTTTTTTCAGCTGAAAAGTACCTTTCCTCTGCCTTGTCTCTTCATCTCTGCCTTTCACTTGAGAAATTACTACAGTCAACCTTAACCTCAAAAAGGTTTCCACTGACACACCAGGGCCTAACCTAAGCTACTTCTGTTAGATCTCAGAAGGGAAGTTCCATTATTATTTATGTATGTAGATTATTGTTGTTTCTGTTTTTTTTGGCTCTAGTGACAGATGTGGTGAGCAACATGTTAAGGAAAAACTATTTTTGTTCTGCAGAAGTACAGAGGTTTCGCTAGCATTTTATTCAAACCAACCACATTTATTGGTTGGCGTTATGGGCAGTACGCTCTCTCTCTCTAACTCTCTCTCTGCTCTTTTACCATGGCAAAGGCCAATATTTCTAATATATGTTTGGAAGCGAGGTGTGGGTTCTCTCTCTTGCCCTGTCCTCTTTTTGATTGTGTGTGTTCTGTGAGAGTTCAAAGAAGAAAGAGTCCCAAAATTTACTGCAAATTTAAGTGGAAAACATAATTTTTCCTATAATTCAAATGTGTTGTGTCTTGTTTTAGTAAATTAGGACCAGCAGTTTTCCATCGGGGTTAGCTATACCATTAGGCACGTTGAAGCAGCAAGCTTAAAGGTACTCTTAAATGGCATGAAGCATTCTGTGTACATAAGATAGACAGAGAGACCATTTGGCTTTCAGATGCCTGTAGCCATCCCATGGGAGCATAACTTAAAAGCTAGTGCTGTAGAATTGTTGGGCTTGGGAGACCAGGGTTCAGATTTACACTGTGCAATGAACCTAATTTAGGGCTGCCAAGCCCCTGGTCCAGGGCGAGGGATCCCCCACCCCAAATTCCCATTCTCTGCAGCTTCATGGAGTGGTGGTGGGGAGGAAATTAAAAATTATTTTTAAAAAATGAATTAAAAAAACTCACTGGCATCACTGGCCATGTGATGCTGTCACTTCCAGGAAATACTGGAATCACTCAAAACTCTCTCTTAAAACGGGCTTTCACCCTCCCACCAGTTGCCAGGTACAGCCTGTCGACCCTAACCTAACTCAATAGGCTGAAATATAGTGATTTGTTAAGGCCTAACATACCGCTATGGCTCTGACATCTTTTGAAAGAAGGATTGGATACAGATGTGATCGATAAAACACCTTCCTGCCAAGTGCAATGTTCTTCCAAAAGCCATCTAAAGAATAATGTTTGTTGGTTGAAGTCATACCAACATTGTAGTGTTCCCATAACACTATTATGTGTCTGTATGTGGCATCTACTTCTGGTGTTTGTTTATTTCTTTTCAGGGTACATGAAGGTACTTGCCCAATGCAAACTTCACTATTTACAACCCTTCCCCTCATAAATAACATCAAAAAAAATCTCCTCCTCACATAAAATTCAGTACCATAAATTTCTCTCATTTAAAGGAAGCTTGGCAAGTGAGTGACAATGGAGGAAATTGCTCTTCCAACACTTGTCTCTCATCTGTCACATAAAAAGTGTATGCCCCGTGGGATTTCTGGAATACCCCTGGGCTAGCAAGTCACATCCAAGAATACTTCTACAACGGCACCCTCATCCACTGCCATTATCTGTGTATCTTTTCAGAGGCAACAGATTAATACTTCTTGGCCTGTTATTTGCCTCATAACCGGCTTTGGATTTATTGCTGACCTTAACAAGCTGGCAAGAGAACAGAGAAAACCCAAGGAGGCAGTTTGCACTGAACGCAAATGATAGCCATTGTTGTGAAGAGGGAAAGGGATACACCTGGCCTAAATGTAATCTCCCAGGATAATAAAGACATAGGATTGGTGGAGAAGGGGGTAGGCAGCCAAAAAAAAAAAAAAAAGGTCAGGGTCTCTTTAATTTCATTTGTCCTTAGAGATTATGGCTCATAATTATTATGGTTTAGATCCACAAGAGTTTTTTATGAATGGGATTTCCAAAATAACCCCTGAAATGCTGTTTTTTGTGGGAGGGGGGCTGCTCTGAGCCCGACCTTCAGGTTGGGGAGAGTGGGGCAGAAATGTAATAAAAATAAATTATAGACCTAGAATTACCTATTTGTGGAACAAATGCATACACTCTTTCAGATGGGTATTTATATTGTCTTTCAAACTGGACTTACGCAGTCCAGACGTCTCCATCAAAAGACAAACAGCTGCAGTCTAGCGCCCACAGATAAAGTACAAGATAAATCCCTTTCTGAAAGCTGGAGACAAAATGGCACTGATGGGCAGGGGCAGATACAGAATATGGGGCATGGAAGTGAAAATCAGGAAAGGTGTTTATCAATGTCTTTCAACTAATCCAGAAAGTCTACGGCAACAGTAAGTGTGTGGTAGAGCATGGTTAAATATTCTTCAGCTTCAGATTAGCCTCATGAGTATACTTTGCCAGTACAAAATATCCCTGAGTAAATGCATCAATGTTCTTATCCACGGCCAGAATGTTATGCTGGTCAGACAACATCAATATTGTCTCTTGGCCGGGATACCAAGAAACTTATCACTTCTCTCTAGCCTACTGGAGTAGGTTTTGAACGAGAGAACCAGGGTAGCGCAGTGGTTAGTATCAGACTAGGACTAGAATGATGTGGGGTAACTGTTGGCATGAATTCCGTGGAGGATTTCTGCAGATGGAAAAGCGGGTGATTTACACTGAATCCCCATTCCCATTGCAGACATCCAACTCCCCTTTCATGCATTCCCTTGGGTTCCCCTTGGGTTGCCAACGTCTAGGTGGAGGCTGGAGACCTCCCAGAATTACAACTGATCTCTAGACTACATAAATCACTTATTTATTTTTTGTTTATTTAAAACATTTATTCCACTTCTCCTGGAAAAAATGGCTGCTTTGGAAGGTGGACTGCATGGCATTATACCCTACCAATGGTGGAAGTTGCTGATTTTGTTCCTGATACTATTTTCTCAGAAGAGGCACTTATTTGGCACAAACCTAAGGCATTTGGCATAAACCTCTTCTAGAAAATTACATCGACAGAATAAACTGGATAGATTGAAAAATATATTGAAAGAAGCTTCTGAAAATGACATTGTTCCCACCGTTGAATGGTACAACTACTTAATGCAGTAAAGATACTTTATTTAATACGCTCAATCTGCATGTATCTGGGACACTGTAAGCAGGTATAGGATCTCCTTTATAGAGTCAATCCATCTCTTGTTGGGTTTTCCTTGCTGCCTTCAACTTTTCCTAGCATGATTGTCTTTTCCAGTGACTCTTGTCTTCTCATAATGTGACCAAAGTATGATAGTCTCAGTTTAGTCATTTTAGCTTCTAGGGTGAGTTCAGGCCAGATTTGATCTATAACCAACTGATTTGTTTTTTTGCCAGTCCACGGTATCGGTAACACTCTCCTCCAACACCACATTTCAAAGGAATCTACTTTCTTCCTATCAGCTTTCTTCATTGTCCAGCTTTCACACCCACTCATAGTAATAGGGAATATGATGGCATGAATTAACTTGATCTTGGTTGCCAGTAACACATCCTTACACTTAAGAATCTTTTCTGCCCTTCCCAGTCCTAATCTCCTTCTGATTTCTTGGCTAAACATATTTTCCTGAAACTTCAAATCTCAAGGCAAAACGTCTAGTATACATAAAGCAGCTTTTCCGATAGTGTTGAATGATAGGACCTCTTACAAGCACAAGCGCCTTTTTCCTACTATTACTGATTCTTAGATGCATGGGGCTGCATCACCCTTCAGCCATCTCTTTCTAAAGAAAAACATTATGATGCATGTCGTACATCGTTGCCCTTAAATGGTATCTCCACGTCAGAGACTAATCTAGCCACAACAGTACACTTGAGATAGGATATATCAACGGTTTAATGTTGCCTCCATGGTAAACGTCTGAGAGATAGAGACTGCAGTATCCTGCTTCCTTTGTAGATGGGATGGTTCTAAACATGAACATATAAAAGGGATACTATTTTGCACAAACACGAGGCCCACAGATTCCTATTTTATCTAAGAAATATATATGCTACTTATTTAGACTTTTCAGACGATCCCTTATGGGATTAAAGTCCTTGACAAGCAGACAGAGGCAATTCAAAACAAGGTCATGCTACATTTTTTTTTTTTTTTGGTAAGCAAAGGAATCAACAAAGATGTTATATAACATCTATTTATATCCTACTTGCTCACTAGCTGCAGGCATACAAGAGAAGCTGAGGAGGGAATTTAATGAGCTCTCAAGGCTTGCTCACCTTCCGAAGCTGGTAGAGACAGCTTGAATTTCTCTCTCTCTCTCTCTCTTTTTTTTAAGTGCGTCAGCAAATGAAGCTGGTGGCTGGTGGGTGGTGTGGGTAGACGGGCTGACTTGTTGCTATGGTTTTCTCTAATTCCCCTTTTTTCTAAAAAAAAAGAAAAGAAAAGGAAAAAACCTCTTTGAGGATTCCTTGCTTCCAGGGTCCTGTAAGACATCCTCGTTCCTCACACCCACTTACAACTCCTTCATTCAGGAGGGAATAGGATCTTACCTGTACTGATAGCTTGTGCCATAATGAAAGGGTCATGCACATGTGCATGTATATATATGTGTGTCTGGGCTCATATGTTACATTATGAAGGACTTAAATTAGCATGTTGAAACTGTATGTAGTCCCAAACCTTCAAAATCACCTGTTGTGAAGGGTTTAGTCCTCACTGCAAAAACAGGATCGTGATCTTTGTGTGCGTGCAATTTGCAGACATTACACCCCATTTGTTGCTTTGCATTCTGGGGGCACCCTGATCCTTTTTTTTTTTTTAATCTCTTGACTCTTCTCCTGCATGATCGGATGCCTGCTTTAAATTGGAGTCCATCAGGACTTCTGATGGGGCAATTGAACAAACCCACCTGATGACAAGACCTTTTCAGGAACCTACGGTCTCAGGTGGCCCATTTGACATCCCTTTATTGCTTGCGAAGAAAGAAAACCCAGGACTGCAGCCCTCTCCGTAAGCAGCGCTGCCTCTTTGAAGAAGCCTGCTTAATCAGGTTTCTTGTTAAAATGCCATGCATCCAGTTCTGAGGATTGGCCTTTTGGGTAACATCAGTAATACAACTGAGCTGTGTGTTAAAATCATATTAGGGCTGCAGCCTCAAACTACGTGATGTCTCCATGGCTCTTTCTGATTACTGAAAAGCCAAATTATAAGGTTAAGTTAAGTCTTATGGGCTCACAGCACATGCTTCCTCTAATGAGATTCCTTTAAGCCTGAAGGATACCCAACAGCGAGCCATTTTTTATCTTTCCTGGAAGAGTTACAGATGAGCAGCAGAGTTTAGCCATCATAAACTACATCTTCAGAAAGCGGTGCCCAATGAATGGGCAAAAGAAGTGCATTTCTAAAGTACATCCAAAGTACTAAAGTACATCCAAAGGCTTTTTGCCTTTTTGTAAAAAAAATTTTGTGGGGGGGGGGTGTCAGATTGCACTTTCCAGGCAGATTATTGGAAGTAATCTTAGAAGCAGGATCCTGCATTCATGTATTTTGAGGGAAATGTACCATGGTATCCGGCTAGGGGGAGGGAAAGCGGCAAAGTATAGCCCGATCTCATCCGATCTGGGAAGCTAAGTTGGGTTGGAGCTTGGAAGGGAGACCTCCAAGGAAGACTCTGCAGAGGAAGGCAATGGCTAACCACCAGGCACGGAGCTGGGGGAAGGAGCACCTGGGGCAGAGGTGTGTGCTGCGTGTGCTGGAACCAGGTGCTGGGGCAGAGACAAATTCGCCAGGTGGGCACATTTCCCCACAGGAAGAGAAAAAGAGGGAGAGCAGCGGCCAGGTGGGCAGTGCGCGCACCAGCCGGCCCACGGGCAGGCCGCTGTGCCCATGCCATGGCACGACGGCTCTCCTGCCCGTGCTTGCGCTCCCCATGCATACACTGGCACCCTCCTCTCCTTGTGCCGGGGGCAAGTGCCCCTGCCAGACCCCCCCCCCCTCAAGATCCGGCCCGGAAACCACCTCTGGTTAATCAGTTTCCTTAAAAGCCCCTTGCTGGGGTTGCCATAAGTCAGATGCGACTTGATGGCACTTTACACACACACATCTGGCTAGGAATACAATCCTGTTCTCATGATTTAGATGCAGACTGCATGTTCCTAGTGATTCATTCCACTGATGCCCTGAAATATGTAGGACATAAAATGATCTCTTTAATTAGAATAGCCAGTATTGGTGGAGAGAGTGCAGGCTTTGCACTGCACAGAGCTTTTCGAGCAGCTCTGTCTGCCATGAAAGCTTGCACAGTTCCATACTAATAGAAATAGATCTAATCAGAGATATTGGTTTTGCCAGTGTGTGTTTCATAATCTTGGAACAAAGACCAGAAACTGTTGCTCAAACAGTTGCCTGGAACCTGGAAATGCTAGGCTTTAAAAGATTCCTAATGAGTAAAATTGGGTAAAAAGGTAAAGGTCCCCTGTGCAAGCACCGGGTCATTCCTGACCCATGGGGTGACATCACATCCCGAAGTTTACTAGGCAGACTTTGTTTGCGGGGTGGTTTACCAGTGCCTTCCCCAGTCATCTTCCCTTGACCCCCAGCAAGCTGGGTACTCATTTTACCAACCTCGGAAGGATGGAAGGCTGAGTCAATCTTGAGCCGGCTACCTGAAACCAACTTCTGTTGGGATCGAACTCAGTTCGTGAGCAGAGCTTGGACTGCAGTACTGCAGCTTACTACTCTGCGCTACGGGGCTCTTTTTTATTAGATTACTATTCCTTTTATCAAAGCATATGAATAAAGGCTGCCATACAATTCTTTACTATACTCTTACAATGCAGGTTTGTAGTATCAGAGCCCAGGCAGTGAAGAAGGCACTAATTTGTCAACGGTGTCCCAAAGCCAAACCACCTGATGTAAATGTTCCTGGTTCCTTTCTCCTTCCTTGGCTAGCAGTATAAATAGCTGTGACTACAGGGCAGACCTAGTTAACAGCTAACTGAGATTAATTAGTTTCCAATATGAGTGACAAACATGTTCACGCAAAGATGTGAAGAAAGCTTTCTGTACTGCAGATAGGCAAGAGGCAGTACAAACAACAGTCTTGTATTCTTTGGCACCTGTGGCATTTTTACTTGGCAATTAGAAAAGCTTTTTTAAATCTTGTCGAAGGCTTTCACGGTCAGAGTTCATTTTAAATCATTCTGTACAAGTTCATTTTTTCAGTTTGGCAAATTTACCATATAAAAGTGACCACAGTGCTTATTTTTTATTATATAAGCAGCAGTTCTCTAGAGTTCTCTGCTGTGAAGCTATCAGTCAGACATAGGGTCAGCTGCTCCCATCTGGGAAATACCTAGAAATTGAGGGTGGAGGGTGGAGCCAAAGAAGGGCAGGGTTTGGGGAGGGGAGGGGATTCAATGGGGTATAATAGAAGAAAAGCTGGTTTTTATACCCCACTTTTCTCTACCTTTAAGGAGTCTCAAAGTGGCTTACAATCGCCTTCCCTTCCCACAACAGACACCTTGTGAGGTAGGTGGGGCTGAGAGTTATGAGAGAACTGTGACCAGCCCAAGGTCACCGAGCAGTCTTCATGTAGAGGAGTGGGGAAATAAACCTGGTTCTCCAGATTAAAGTCCACCTCTCCTTAACCACTACACCATGCTGGCTGTCATAATACCATGGAGTCCACCTTCCAAAGCAGCCATTTTCTTCAGGTGAACTCTGTTGCCTGGAGATGAGTTGTAATCCCAGGAGATTTCCTGCCACCACCTGGAGGTTGGCAGCTCTAGTCAGACAAGATTTGTGCCTAACCTTCTATATCAACTCCTTCCTTTCCCCCTTACATTGAGAATATACACTTGAAAGACACATGGTGTAATTCACACCAAGCCTTGCCCCTCCCCCATCAGCCTCCTCGTAAGATTTCCCAGTACGGTTTTCCCTTCACATATCTATCTGAAGAAGTGGGCTGTGACTCACAAAAGCTCATAGTGAAATAAATGTTAAGTCTTTAAGGTATCATTGGACTTTGATTTTATTTCACTATAATAGACTAACATGGCTTTTGCAGCCGGTCAGCACAGCCTATGATCTGATGCCCCCATGGGTTTGGAAGGGGCAGATGTCTTGCTTCTGCTGTGCCTGATGCTAGTAGGGAGCTTTTCATAAACATGAAACTTGTGACATCTCATTGTACCCCACTGCTCTGAATTATTTAGCAGCAACAAAGTGTGACCATTGTATTAAAAGCAGAAGTAGAAGAGTTCTGCCACATTGAGTTATGTGATGTTTATATAAACTCCATTCATATACTGTAATTTGTGATTTTAAGGTTTAGGTTATATGTTGTATTTTTCTAGCTTGTCATTAACTGTATTAATAAAATTTGATTTGATTTTCCATATTGATCTTGCAAGATAAATAGTAAACTGTGGTGATGGGAGGGAATGAAGAGGAAGAGTTGGGTTTTATTTGCTGACTTTCTCTGCCACTTAAGGCAGACTCAAACTGGTTTACAATCACCTTCCTTTCCCCTCCCCACAACAGACACCCTGTGAGGTGGGTGGGGCTTAGAGAGTGTGACTAGCCCAAGGTCACCCAGCTGGCTTCATGCGTAGGAGTGGGGAATCAAATCTGGTTCTCCAGATCAGAGTCCACCACTCCGAACCACCACTCTTAACCACTACACCACGCTGGCTGAAAGGGAGTATATGAAAATTGCTACATGCAGATAGTGCAAGGCTGGCGAATCTGTAGTGATCCAAGAAAGAACTTGAAGGCGGAGTGGGAGGTGGCTTGTTGGTTACTTGGGGAATTCAAGGCAGAAATACCAACTGTGTACCTTTTTGATGACTGGCATTGGAAAAAACCAGTCAAGCGAGTAGGTAGCAAAGCAAAGGAAGAGGACAGGGGAATAAAGAAAGATGAGCAAAGAGACTCAAGAGCAGAGTGTCTAAACTTTAAACTCTAAAGCCACACATGCAAGGACAATACCTAAGCAGTGGTCGGAAGCTGTGTGCCAAGCACAAATGTCCTTTCCAAAATGCTGGCTGCAGCTCTAACACATTCAGCACATATCTGAACTGAATATGTCTCCAGTATATTGGGGAAAGTCAGAGGTTATTAAAAAGGCATTTGTTAATCCTCACCCCCTACTGAGCTGAAGCCTGAGTATGTGTAACTCAACTAAAATTCTGTTTTCCCCACTGTTTACTCTTTGTTTCCTGTGATGGTTCACCTCTTCATTGTAAGACTGTAAGTTCCTTGGGGCAGGAACCCATCATCATCTCGGCATATAAAGAACCAGGCATATTGATCTATAAAGGAGGAGGAGGAGCTGGAAGAGAGCTGCTCAGAAGGTCAATTCAAGAAGGTTTCAGACTTAAAACGTATAACAAATTAGGAAAGGCAGGCATCCACACGGATGCAAGTTTGATTAAATAGAAGTGCAGAGCATAGAAGGTGAGCGCGTTGGTGGTTACTCTTTTTAATCAAATAAGTGACTGTCTGAGGCCTGATCTGAAACTCTGTGGCTACAGCAATTAATCATAGGCATTATCTCATATGCTATAACATCACCGAAAATTTTCAGTTTGTAGGCTAGCGAGGGGGAGGGGGGGATGCGGTACTTTGGGAACGTGAGCGCACTTCGAATGCCCTGCTTACTGGTGCCTGGCGTTTGTGACATTTGCTTCATGACCCCTGTGAGCCATCATGTGATGCTTTTTGTTTTATGGCAGTTGGCTTCAGTTGTGAAACCAAAAGCTGTCAGAAGATCCCTCCAAAATCAGGCTACTGATCCAAGGGCAGTTGGCTTGGCCATATGTGTGACCTTAACTCCTTTTGTAAAGTGCTGCCTCTTTCTCAAAAGGCATATGGAGCTGTACAATTTTTTTTTTAAAAAACTTGCTTTTTCCTCTTTATTCAAGGCAGGAAACCTCCGGAGGGGGGGGGGGCGTTGTCAGAAAGAGGTGGAAAGTTCAGAGTGATGTGGCACTACAGGCAGATGACAAGAGGAAGTAAATGTGGGGCAAATGAATGGCTTAGTTAGTAGAAAGGGGGGGAATAAGATGGAAGGGAGGTTGTCCTTACGGTTAAGTCCTGTCAGGACCTTGTTAATAAGGGAATAGAGAGGATGGCTGAGAAGAGTGCCGGTCTGATTATGAGGTGACAGAGGAGAGCAGGTGGGGCTGACCTCAGTCCAAAGTTTAGAAAACGGTTTCAGGATGTTGAAACTTAAGATGGGTGGTGAATGGTTTGCTGCTCCTGCTGAAGCTGCAGGAAAATTGTCATAGGGCGAAAACGCATGGTCGCTTTAGCCTCCTTTATTCCCTGTTTCAGCCAGGACCGAACGCACGTTCGGTGAAACGCATGCGTTCGATTCTGGGTGAATCCTGGCTGAAACAGGGAATAAAGGAAGCTAAAGCGACCATGCGTTTTCGCCCATAGTGTTCATAGACAGAGTCTGGCTTCTCAAAAACACAAATTAATTGGAAGGTCCAGGTAGCCTTATTGGTCTAAAGAAAAATCCAAAAACAAAAGCCAGGTAATAACCTTTGCTAGGATCAACTAAAATGGCACCAAACAGGGCAAGCCTTCCAGATTTTTAGAGCTATTCATCAGACTAGATGTTGAAAAGGGGAGGAAACTCACAAAGATGGATCATGGCTGAAAACATCTCTCCTCCCTCCTTTCTGTTCTTGTCTTTAACATCCAACCTGATTAAGACATCTGGAGAAATTGAAAGCTTGCGCGCTATTCTGTGACATATTAATTAGTGGCCAAAAGTAATAGTCTGCTTAGCGGCCTCAAATACAATACCAAAAAATGTCCAAAGTCTTTTGGCTGACTACTAGAAAATATATTTCTATTGTGAGCCCAGAGGTCCTTGTTATCCATGGGAAATGTTCATAGTCCTCTCATAATTCATATTGTAGCAGAGTATTTTCCGCTGTCAAGACTTGGAGGGCTGGAATGCAATCCAAGGTCGCTAAACTTAATAACTTTTCATCTGCCACAGCTAAAAAAAAGTACTTTATTTAGCTCAGACTGTCCTATCCTTATCCAGCATCCGTGACCTGTGCCAGATGCATTGGAGGAAATGGGCAAGTATGCTGATCCCTTTGTTTGGCATTTAGACAGTTTCAGGCTTAGAGATTCATGTGTCCTTACCCCCTTGGATATATTTTTTTGAAAAATCCAGCAGTTATTTTACTTTTATATATTTAACCTTAGTTATTTGTAACTCCAAGTTATGATGGTCACCCAATTTATTCCTGAAATTTACAAAAAACGTTTGCATGGGCATTTCTTTTTTGTAAGTAGTAGTCTGGATACAATGATCTACTCACTCAAGGATCACAAATCTCCACTTCTCCCTCAGCTCAACGGTGCTTCTGGCACCAGCAAAGTTGATTCCCAGGTTTGTGGAATCCACGTGGAATAATAGCCCATGGATTGTTGGGCTGAAGGGAAAGTGGATGGAATTGTTCTCTCCTTCATTTTCTGTCAGGGCCGCTTGGATGATAGAAGAGATAGGAAGAACAATATTGCCTCCTTCCCCCTCCTGGGGGATTATTACTCCCCACAGGTCCTGTGACCCAGGAATTAACTTTCCTAGGGTTGGTAGGGACTGCTGGGGGGATGGAAAATAGGGGAAGAGCGGTGCCAATGGTACCTACTGGTGGCAAACTCATTAGATAAACCCAGTCTTTCCTCTTCCCCCCCCCCTTTCAATTTCGTTAGCTACCCATATGAAAGGCTTCTGTGGTCTTTTATCCATGGCTATTTCACTCGCAGTCACCCCTCCGACAACTTTGGGTCTTTGTTTTGATGATGCGTGCTGTTTCCAACCGTCAGAGGTTGCCTTGCTCCCCCCCCCTGCGTTTCCCCGCCTTTTGCCCGGGTTTTGAGGGACCTGTATTATCTCGAATTTCAAAACGCGGGGAAACGCAAGGGGAGAGTGAGGCGACCTCTGACAGTCGGAAACAGCATGCATACTAACAATTTGATTAAATTAAAAATTAAGAGAGATCCCGCCTTTTGTTTATTGGGTATTCCAAAAAAAAAAAAAAGATTTAGATAAAGGTGATAGAGTCATATGCCAATACAGTTTTGCAGCAGCAAGAATTATAATTGCTAAAAAATGGAAGCAAACAAATAAACCTTCAATTAAAGAGTGGAGAGAAAAATGCCATATGAATTGTAAAGCATAAGAAGGTAGAAGTGCAGTAGTAAATCAACCTTCCCGCGTGGTTGTCAGTCAATTCCGAAGCCTGACTGAAGTGCGGTTAAAACTTCCTTTCTGTTTTTGTACACATACACATTGTCGGGTAGAGCAGCTTTAAATGCTATATGTGAATCCTGTCATACAGTGGATACACACAACTGCATTTTTGTATGATGGATCAATTTGAAAATATATAGTGCACGTGACATATAATTTTAAAAATGCTGTCTCATATGCTCTTACTCATTTTCTGAGGTGAAGAATCCTTATCTCCTTCACATATGGAACATGTTTCAAATGTGTCATAATTGCTGATGCCTTTAAAAAAAAAAGTGAAACGCTGACTTTTAAAATACAGAGTTAAGGAGTTACCAGTGGTGAGAGTAACTGCTTTGGGGCAAAGTTCACACAAATGCCCTCCCTGTCGGCATATCCATTTTTGTTGTTTTGAAATGCTTTGCAAGAAGATCACTTCAGTCTCTAGAAAAGATCGTTCTAAATTGGTGTGCAGCAAAAACTTGTTTATGTACAGATAACGGTATATGAATGGAAGAGCAGCTTTCACTAACAAAAAAAAGTCTTGAAATAAGGATTTTTTTGACTAATAGCATCTGATATGAAATGCCAGAATGACTCGGTGATCTTGCCGTATGTAAGTTATTAGTTTCCAGAACTGATGCATTGTGGTTTAAAACATACTTAATGCTTTAAATTATCATTTACATCTTTTACTCACATTACATGGCCTAAATTCATAATAAGGTCAATAATTACACAAATCCCAACAGAAATAGATTATTGGGTTACATGCCAGTATGAACTACTTCTTTATGGCACAGTTCTGTTTCCAGGTAGATGTTATCAACCAGTTGCTCAGGATAGATCATCTAAAAATAGAATAGCTGAGTAAATCATCCAGGTAGATTACAGTTAGACTTGTGGTTTGTACATTTTAAAAATGGGCTAAATTTTTATTTTCCTCCTCCTATGGAACTTGCCAAGAGCCAGCGTAGTGTAGTGGTTAAGAATGACGGATTCTAATCTGAAGAACCGGGTTCAATTTCCCATTCCTCCAAGGGCTGCCAACCTCCAGGGGGTGGCTGGAGATCTCCCGCTATTACAACTGATCTCCAGGTGACAGAGATCAGTTCCCTTGGAGAAAATCGTCGCTTTGGCAATTGTACTCTATGGCATTGATGTCCCTCCCCTCTCCAAACCCCACCCTCCTCAGGATCCAGCCAAAATCTCCAGGTATTTCCCAACCTAGAGCTGACAACCCTAACTCCTCCTCATGAAACCTGCTGGGTGACCTTGGGCCAGTCACAGTTCTCTCAGAACTCTCATCCTATGCAGAGGCAGGCAATGGCAAACCACCTCTGAACGTTCTCTTGCCCTGAAAACCCTACAGGGTCACCAAAAGTCTGCTGCATCTTGACGGCACTCACATACGCACAACTTCCTGTAACTAATGCTGAACTCCTGAGGGTGCTTTTAAAAACTTTTAAAAACTTCTTCCATGAGAATGGCCTGTTGTGTCACAGGAGGCAACTAGCCCTGTCCTTGTTGAGGGGGAAAGTCATGAAACACCTCTGCATGTCAGGTATCCTAAGGTCCAACTTTGTTGTTTAATGCTGAAATGAGGGAGGAATGCTTGCTTTCCCCAGTAACAGTGCAGTTGAGAGAATCCAGTGCCAGTATTGCCCCTTTCTGTGACATGTGATCACTACTCACATAGTGGATAACCAGTCCACAGCATGGAAGATTATTCTGCCCCTTGTCTGAAATTCACCCAAAACATCAGCTCCAGATCCTTAGTTTTAATAAAAGCATTGGCAACTTGACTGAATTGTTCTTGCCTTTGCCACTTGGATTATGCCCCTTTCACAAAGATTTGTAGGATATCAGGCTTACCTCAGGGCAAAAGTTACAAGATCGCAGGCATGGTTGTAGAACAAGTGTCCCTTATTAATGCCCCTTTTACTTCATTACTATACTGATCCATATATGTACGACCGCTCATTCGTATTCTCACCCTTCCCTGAGGAGTGCCCACAGGGTGCCCACTTAGAGCCAGTTCCATTATTAGAAGCAAATTGACTCATGAAGACGATTTGTAATGTATTTTCTTACTTCATTTATACCCTACTTTTCTCTCCAATGGCGACCCAAAGTGACCCATAGCATTCACTCCTGCCCCATTTTGTCCTCACAACAATGCTGTAAGGTCGGTTAGGTTGAGAGCGTATGAGTGCAAATAGTGGGTGGGGGGGACCCAATATAACCAACATAACAGTTTCTTCGCTTTTTAAATCGTGTGACCAGTCTATGGCTCAGATGACATGTTTTTTCTTGATTTTGCGAAATACAAAATCACTGCTTCCCCCGCGCCAGTCTCCCACTGATATACACACCTGCCTCTCCAGAAAACAAACGTTGGTGTTCTATAAAAAGTTCACCCAGATTCAGTGTGGGATTAAGGATGTTATTAAACATTCTAAGTGGCCTATTTTTTCCCCTGAAGATACTGTTACCACCAGTATACTAACACGCTCTGCTGCAGCTTCAAATGCCAGTATGGGACAAGCTTTGTAGAGTAAATGAACACAATTTACCCAGCATTTGGAGAACTCGTATGTAACCCGGTGGTTCACCCACGAAGTAATGAAAGTAAGCATCAAATGCCTCCCAAGCCACAAGTTAAAATAAAATAAAAGAACAACATTCCAGACAAGGCAACTTTATTTATATAGGCACATTTATGATATATGTAGCAGAGGGAGCAGCAGGTTCTTTAAAAAGTACTCATATTTATTTGAGCCAAGTTAGCACTTTTTTGAGAACATGTTTCTCTCTTCCCTTTTTTAAAATTCTCTCTCTCTCTTCTTTCTAAAAGCTTATACTTGTATTTAGTTTCATGGATGGAGGAGTATTATTTGTATCAGGGCTTTTGCTTCAAAGGAGAGGGGACATTTCTATTTGTCTTATGTCATTTGGAGGCTTGGGGTAGAAATTTAGGATCAGGAATTGTGTCCTAAGGACAAGGTGAACTGTATAAACAGCGTGGTGTAGTGGTTAAGAGTGGTGGATTCTAATCTAGTAAACCAGGTTGGTTTCCCCACTCCTACACATGAAGCCTACTGGGTGACCTTGGGCGAGTCACAGTTCTCACCGAACTCTCTCAACCCCACCTGCCTCACAATGTGTCTGTTGTGGGGAGGAGAAGGGAAGGTGATTGTAAGCCAATTTGATTCTCCTTAAAAGGGAGAGAAAGTCGGCATATCAAAACCAACTCTTCTTCTTCTCTTCTCTGCTGGCTGTCTAAAGCAATTATAAATTGGAAAAGGAGGCTGCTTAAATCCTGCCTGCCCTGTTTTTCCCCTTCCCAAAGCTCTGAATGCTGTCCAAAATTTGTAGATCACCCAGGGGGAGCATATGGCCCTGGGTAAGAGTGGTGTAACCAATTTGTAGTAGGGCAGGGGGCACTTGGTCTGTGGTATGAGATTAAAGAAGTTAAAAGTACATCAGTCACTATTTTCGTCTGTTAAAGTTTAGGAAGAATTCTACTCATTCACCCACAGTCTTTTTTGAACTCAGTTTACAGGAAGGAAATGCTTACCAAATAAGGAAAAAGAGGAACAATCTTTTCTAAGGAAAATAAGGCCGTATTGTGGTTTAGTTTGGGTTATCTACGCTAGGTATCTGCTCCAGAAATAAGATGTCGTATTTAAGGAAGTTTCTTTTAAAAGAAATATTTAGAAAGTTTGGTTTTTTAAAGAAAATGTTCATTGTGCTTGGTTGTGTACCCTGTTTTTTTTCCAAGGTAGCTACTTTTTTTCAGAGATGTGGCAATATACCTGTTCTTGGTGTTTGTATATGAGTTGTGCATAATAAAAAAGAGACTGCCAGTTTTTAAATGTATTCCTGTCAGATAATTCTTTGTTATGATACAGTTTTGGATAGAATATCACCTCTCTGATTAGAACCGGAGACTGTAAAACGCAGCTCTTTTATTTTCTTCCTTTGCTTTTATTGCTGAAGGCTTGCAGATGGTCAGAACTTAGTCTGAATTAGGACTTAGCCAGGGAATATGTGGGAAAAGTACCTCTAAGCATGTGCAGTGTGCCTTCATACCAAGTAACAAGAGCCATCTGGAATTGTGACGGTGTGGCTTCCAGATTGGCCTGAGTATTTCACCTCGTTTTAGAAAGGTTATGCCAGCAGTAGGAGAGATCTTCTTGCGGTTTGGGGGGAAAGTACTCTCATGAATACAAATACTGACTGTGGATCTCAGAAGTAGGGCTGTTGAATTAAAAAAAAATCGGTATAGTTCGGATTCGGCTGAATTCGGCCCGTTTAGATTCGGGATATGCCGAAGTCCGAACTCCCCCACTTCGGGTCCGTGCAATTTGGTGGGAATTCAAAGTTCGGGGGAAAAATTCGGACGAATAAAGCCTTTAAAAACACAACCGTGCCTTTCTGCGGCTCTGGGGGAGCATTTTGGGGGGTAGAGGTCCCAAACTTTCAGCGGAGCTTCAAAGGACGTTTCTTGAAAGACCCCCCAAGTTTTGTAAAGATTGGGTCAGGGGGGGCTGAGATATGGACCCTGAAAGGGGTCCCCCCCTTAATGAGCATGTCTGAGCAGAGCTTGCCGCCCACGCACAAAGCTCCCAGCCCCAACAAACAGCTGAGAAGTTTGCAAAGCATTGCAACAGGACTGCAAAACAACATGACTGCACAGCAACACAACCTTTTAAGCAACACCTTTGCAACTGTGCAAAGCAACACCTGACACCTGGGAGTTTGCAAACCATGGAAAAGGACAGAGGCAGCTAGCTATGCGTAATGAGCAGGAGGGGTGGAATTTCCCCTTTTGCATCGGACCCGGGACTAGGAAAATGCATTCTTTAAGTCACCATTTGAAAACCAGTTTTGAGCAAGCATCCAAATAGACCTAACCGCTCTTATGAATGAGGGAAAACCTGAAGACACACAACTGAAGCCCCCCCTCAAACCAGGGAGAGAGAGACTAGAGGGGGAACACACACCCCCAGGCAGAACCGGCAAAAGCCCCCTTTGGCTTCCCCCCCCCCACAGAAACTGCTCCCTCCCCCCACACACACACAGACTCTGCTTTCCCCCCCCCACACACACACACACAGGAGAAAAAGTATAGATTAAAGCCCCCAAAGGGGTCTTACTGTGGCTGTCTTCTGTTCCATCTGGAGGGGCTGGGGAGGACTAATCCAAGACGATTCCAATTAGGCACGGACGTTTTGCTCTGGAGAAGCAGACAGGATCAGCTGATCCATTCATCCCAATAGGGGAAAGGGGAAAGCCCATATCTCGGGACCCCCTGACCCAATGTTTACAAAACTTGGGTGGTCTCTTAAGAAGGCTTGTCTGAAGCTCCGCTCAAAGTTTGGGATCTGCACCCCCAAAAATGCGCCCCCTGCAGCCACGGAAAGAGAAAAGGGGGGAGCCGATATTTCTGCCCCCACTGAACCCATCTTTACAAAACTTGGGTGGTATCTTAAGAATGATTGTCTGAAGCTATGCTGAAAGTTTGGGGGCTGTATCCCCAAAAAAGCGCCCCCTGCAGCCACGTAAATGGAAAAAGGGGGGAGGGAAAAGGGGTGGAGCCCATATCTCGAGACCCCCTGACCCAATGTTTACAAAACTTGGGGGGTATCTTAAGAAGGTTCATCTGAAGCTCCACTGAAAGTTTGGGGTCTGTACCCCCAAAAATACACCCCCTGCAGCCATGGAAAGAAAAAAGGGGGGAGCCCATATCTCGGGACCCCCTGACCCAATGTTTACAAAACCTGCGTGGTCTCTTAAGAAGGCTTGTCTGAATCTCTGCTGAACGTTTTGTGTCTCTATCCCAAAAAATACGCCCCCTGCAGCCACAGAAAGGAGCGAATGTGCACAAGCACCCCCACACACACACACGAGGATTTCCCTCTCTCTCTCTCTCTCCCCGGCTGGGCCGCACATCAGCTGATTCCTCCAGTACTCAATCCTGACTGATTGGCCAGAAGAAGACCCAGCTTGGCCACCGATTGGCCGAGGGAGGAGAATGCTGCTTACTGACGGTTATGCTGCTTACTGACAGCCCCGAACTGGCCGGATTTATTCGTGAACTCCCGAACTCGCTGAATTCGGCCCCCCCTTTTCCTGCCATTTTTGAGTTCGGTTCGTCCCGAACTAAAAACCACCGAATCGGGAAATTCGGCTGTTTTTCAGTTCGGGCCGAACCGAATCAACAGCCCTACTCAGAAGTCCACCTAGTCCAACACTCTGCCAATTGCTGTAGCTCAGTAGTAGAGCATCTGCTTGGCATGCAGAAGGTCTCAGGTTCAATCCCTGGCATCTCCAGTTAAAGGGACTAGGCAGGTCCCATATGTGACCTTATGCTTAGAAACAGGCCAGAATTTAGTCGAAACCAGAGCTTGGATCTCAACCTTTAAATACTGGCTTAAAATTCACTTTAGGGCAAATCAAGGAACTCTTATCTTCCATTTGATAAAAGACACCTACAAAGCTAGTTGTTTCTCCACTATTCTAGCTAAACTTGGCCAGACCGGCATTTCCTTGGACGATCTGTCAATATTAGATGAAAAACTAGCATTCAGTACTATCAAACAAAGAATTTTAGACCAAGAACAACAAATGATATGTCCATCTATTCCTCCAACATGCTCCCCTCTTAAATTAGGTCTACAGGTTAAATACGGGAAACTACAACAGTACTTTGATACACTTGAGGATCCCCTCCAACAGAGGGCTTTTATGCTCGCCAGACTTAATGCCCTCCCCTTGGAGGTATTAAAGGACAGGTTTAAAAATATCCCCTTTGAAAAAAGAATATGTTTATGCGGTTTGAGTCAACATGATACACTTCAGTATATAATTATAAATTGTCTTCTGCATGTTGGCCCTCGTAAGAAAACAATTTTACCCTTGATGGATAAAATGAAATCTAGCCACGAAACTGCCATATGCCGGTTTTTAATGAACGACTCTATCCCTGAAGTCACTTTAAAGGTGGCGGAATTTTTGACGGAAGTTGTCAAGTCTAGGATTAAAGCTTAAATCATATCTATATGGGAAATGTATGGAATGAGAATTCTTGTGTACCGTCTATGCTATATTTCTGAGAATAAGCCAATAAAGGTCATTTGATTTGATTTGATTTGACTAGGCAGGTTGGTGATGTGAAAGACCTCTGCCTGAGACCCTGGAGAGCTGCTGCCAGTCTGAGTAGACAATACTGACTTTGATGGACCAAGGGTCTGATTCAGTATAACGCAGCTTCATGTGTTCATGTGAGATCTCTAGGCCCCACCTGGAGGTTGGCAAACTATACAAATACAGTAAAAGGCAGTTAGCTAAAATATGAAATTATGGAGACATCCTTCTTTGTTTGCCTCCATTGCCTGGCAACCAAGCTATATTGCCCTTGAACACATAGTTGTCTTTGGTTAATAGAAATAGGTAAACAAATTATTCTCCACTAATCCTTTTAATGCCCTGACCTGGGTGGCTCAGACTAGCCCAATTTTGTCAAATCTTGGAAGCCAAGCAGAGTTGGCCCTGGTAAATATTTGGATAGGAATCCTCCAAGGAATTCCAGGGTTGCTATGCAGAGGAAGACAATAGCCTCTGTAAGTCTCTTGCCTTGAAAATGCTACTGGGTCACAAAAAGTTGGCTGTGACTTGACAACACTTAACACACACACAGAACCCTTTTCATACCCACACTAGTGGTCATCATTATATAATAATGAGACTAAAATCCTAAGCCTGGTTTCTGCTTGTGCAGCACCCTTTTCCTTTGCAGAGGTGGTCCTCTGCGGTGAAGCGCATTTCTTCAGCATTAGGTGCTTCCGTTCACGCAAGACCAATGTCTTTCAAAGTGCCAAAAAATGCTTAGTGCAGAGAAACACGGTCTGCAGCAGCAGTTCACTCCTGGCCAACCATTGGCCAGTTAATCCCACATTGTACCAGAAGACAACTTTGGTGCACTGCAGAGATGTTCTGAAAGAACAAATTTTTTTGGATGTCCCAGAGCAAACAAGCCAAACATCATATTCCAGAGGAGGAGGGGGGAAGGCAAAAAATCCTGTTTTGCTTTCAGTATCAAAACCTTTTTCACAAGATTTCATGTAGTATCCCTATCAGCTACTTTATAACATGCTTATTAAGTTTGCAGATGATACTAAATTGGGAGGGGTCTCTGCTCTGGTTAGACCTCACCTAGAGTATTGCATTCAGTTTTGGGCACCACAATTTAAGAAGGATGTAGACAAGCTGGAATGTATCCAGAGGAGGGCAACGAAGATGGTGTGTGCGGGGTGGGGGTGGGCGTGTTTTGGGAGACCAAGTCCTATGAGAAAAGGTTGAAGGAGCTCAGTATGTTTAACCTGGAGAGGAGATGACTGAGAGGTGATACGATAACCATCCTCAAGTACTTGAAGGGCTGTCATATAGAGGATGGTGCTGAGTTGTTTTCTGTTGCCCCAGCAGGTCGGACCAGAACCAACAGGTTGAAATTAAAGCAAAACATTAGGAAGAACTCCCTGACAGTTAAAGCAGTTCCTCAATGGAACAGACTTCTTCGGGAGGTGGTAGGCTCTCCTTCTTTGGAGGTTTTTAAGCAGATGCTAGAGAGCCATCTGTCAGCAATGCTGATTCTGTGAACCTAGGCCGATCATGAGAGGGAGGACAGGGAGAGTTGCATCAGTGCTTGGCTCTTGTGGCCCTTTCTGAGCATCTCAGAGTAATGCTGATCGCAGCTTAGGGGTCAGGATGTAATTTTCCTCCAGGCCAGATTGACCAGGGATCCTGGAGTGGTTTTTGCTATTTCTGGGCATGGAGCAGGGGGTCACTGGGGGTGGGGTGGGGAGGTAGTTCTGAATTTCCTGCATTTTTCAAGGGCTGGACTTGATGGCCCTGGAGGTACCTTTCATCTATATGATTCAATATGGAAAAGTGATGGTATCACTCATATTTCAATGTCACTTTGCTACCAAAATTGCGGTGGTCAAAGGCCACCATCCTGGGGACAACCTTGTTCTGTCTGTGCCTGTGAGGATGTACCCCCCCCTTCGTTTTTTCAATTTGCTTTTTCAATAAATCAGACTTTGTGTCTAACCCGTAGGAGAAGCTGTTGCAACATGAACCACTGCAGAATGCTAACTAATTTCATAATACTCTGCATAAGGTGACCCACTTGCAAGTTTATCCTGCAGTCATGCTTTAAGCTCCATTTCTGATTTATGTAACAGCATATTGGTTTCATCTGATAACTATTGGAACTATTCCCCAGCTATTTGTTGCCTTTCTGCAAGTCATCTCTCTGGTTTGTGCTGTGCTCTATTTGAAGAAGATAGGTTTTAGTTTGCTAGTCTATATTCGAATAATAAACATTAAATAGGAAAGGAAATACTATTTATACATGGAGAGGAAGAAGCAGGTAAATGTGTTTAGTATGTTTCACCTTTATTTTGTTGTTGTAGGGCTAGTCATGTAGTGCTGGCCACAGTTGTTTTCTAGCCTTCAGTTCTTCATTTCTTCCAGAGACAGTTTCCGGTTGTCCTTGTCCCATGCTTGTAACTCAAAACAATCCTATGGACACGTTCTGTGCACACTAGACAGGTTCTGCCACGGAGTGCGCTTCCTTGTCCGCTAGCACTTCTTTTTGCACAAGATCAGTGCCTTTCAATGAGTCCAGGTGTAAACAGAAGCGTTAACAGAAGAGGAAGTGCTCTCAACAGTGGAGGTTGTGTAGCACGCATGGAACTCCTCCGGGGGATCCAATCCTTTATTGACACAACTACAATATACATCTGATGACTTTAGTGACTCTTCTGCACACTCTTCCGTATATCAATAGCATTCACAATCCCAAGCTAAAAGGTATTCATAATGTGATTTGTGAAAGAACCTCTAACAAAGAAGCCTCTGATCTCCATGCAAGATGGGTAAAAGTTATATGGTAAACCCCATAGCTTGGCATTGTGAATCCTTGAAGCATCACTATTGCAAAAAGAATGAGATTCTGTAGATGGGAAGCTGCTGCCTTTTGTATCCTCTGCAACTGTGATCAGGGCCTTTGGCTTATTTGCCAACTGCATCCACCACCATACTGGCATTCACATTTTGGTGATTTCTGGGTTAGAATATTATACAGTAATGGTTGTATGTGCTACTGCTCGTGAAGGTTGTTCAAAAACTACAGGTAGTCCCCAATACTGCTGCCCATCTTTTGTTGGGATAAGCATATAACATAGGTATTCCAACAGCTGGGTTGGCTCTGTGTTTACAGATACAATTCATATTGTGAATTTTGTCCTGAAGTCTGAATGGTTTGGGCCTAGTCTCTCCAGAAATGTCTACTCCTGTACGAGCCCTGTTCAAAATACTATCCCAAATGTAAGCAGAGAGCTAGGTATTTTTAGTTATCACCCCTGAGTTGTGGAATCTGCTTTCTATGGAGGCTTCTCTTGTCTTGACATTTTCATCTTTTTGGAGACTAGTAAACACTCTTTAACTCTGCTGGGTGTTTGAGACTGGATTTATTTTTATAGAACTGATCGTTTTATCCTGGTGCTGATATATGAGGTGTTCTGTGGGTCTAAATGTTGCTTGGGGTTTTATTTTATTTTTCTTATTTTAGTCTGTAAACTGGTTTGGGATCCATTTGACTTTTTAAAAAAGGTATACAAATGCATAAACAAGTAAATCCTAGCATTGAAAATAATTGTGAACCCTGCCTGAATGACATTTTAGCAGCAGAAAATCCAAGCAGTCATCAAGGAAGCAGATTGCAGAAGTAATTTGGGGCTGGTTTAGTTAGTAGCGCTGAGGTGCTTTAACCACACAAGTTCTAATAGGTATGGATGAACTTGAAATAATGCTGGACTTTTGATTACCTATTTTGTGTTGAATGTTCCCTGTAACCTTGGTTATGTAAGTTAAATGCATTAAAAAGTCCCTTGACAGTCTGAGCCATCTGCTCTCCTGTTGTACTCGTAGATCATTGGTTCTGAGCCACTGGCTAATCATTTTTTTTTTAATTCAATTTCATATCCATAGAAATACAAAACAGAAATAAAATGCATAGCAATATAACATAGACAACACATTACAATACAAATGCAATACAATACAAACACAACGCCAACATAAAACCTAAAATATGAAATACAAGCAATTTCTGGATGAGCATATAGAATTTTCTTTCCGCCCTCCTCAGGCTTTGCCACAAAAACCTCCTGCCGGTGGTGAAGAGGGATTTGGCAACCCCCATAAGCGGCCCTGTGGCAGCGTAGGTGTCCCTTTAGATAACAGGATGACCATACATACCGTTTTGAACAGGACAGTCCCGTTTTTGTCATATTTCCTGGCCGTCCCGTCTTTCTAGTTAAAATCGTTCCTTCTCTATAATATTAGTACTTTGCAATTACATAATAAAACTGTTCTTACTAAATTCTCATCTAATTTTAACATTAGTGTTGCTGGCTAATAATTTCTTCTTCCCCACAATTATCTCCATTTGCAGCAACGTACCCCTCTCGTCCCTATGCTCTGTTAAATTTTGCCCTATCATCCCTCTACTATTTTGGCGACCTGCCAACGGTGCCATTTTCTGGTCTCCTTTTTCTTGGTGGCAATGTAGTTCATCTTATCTCAAGGCATATTTGAGGGTTTTCTATATACATGCTGACACGTCACATCCTTCACAGAAGTTAACTCAGTTTTTACGATATTTTGTTATGAAACTTGTTTCCCCACCCTTTGCTCTAGCTGTTCATGTTACAGGATGGCCATTCTGAGGAAAAGCTGGTGGGCCAGCCTGTTTCCTCATTCCCCAGAGTTTGCTGCCATCAAATTCCATTTCCACACACCCATCTCATACCTCTGCTGCCTCTGGATTGTGAGGTGGGGTTATAGTATTCTTCACATGGCTAAATTTACCCCTGGGAATTCCAGTTATTGTTTTTTCTCCTAAGATATCACAGCTCAACTAGGGACTGTGAGACTCTTAGATAAACGACACAGGCATTTTCAAAGACACATATTATATACCTGGCATTAGTAACCAGTACTTTCATTTTATTTGCCAACCAGTTCTGACATTCTTCTCTTACAGCACTCATTTTTTTGCCGGCTAACTGAAGATAAAAAATCAGAAAAATTCTTCAAAGTGTTTTATGATCGCATGAAAGTAGCCCAGCAAGAAATCAAGGCTACAGTCACCGTTAACACTAGTGATTTGGGAAATAAAAAGAAAGACAATGACTCAGACAGGGATGTACCTGCCCGGAGAAAAGGTAACTCTTCAGCACTGCCGTTTATTAAGTCACAGAGAAGTAAAGGGATGATGAAGTGATTGTTTTTCCATTGATATTCTGGTCCACATCATGAAAGTTCAAACCCGTCGGGACACCATTTCCATTCTATCCATTTGAGACATTGCCTGCTGCTGAAATGACGACAGGTGTTCTTAAGATGAGACTACCAGTCAGACATGCTGCTCAGTCCGACATGCTGCTTCAGTGCTCCTGCTCTACAAATAGTAGGATTCTGCTCTTACTTAGTCTTGAAAACAGAAGCTCCCATGTTCTGAATGTGGAGTTAGAGATTAGTTAAAATGTGCACTTTTAACCGCAAGCTGCTTCTCTTCCTTCTACCCTGCTTTTGACACACTGATGTATATATCTGATGCACCAGTACATATTTGTGGTTTCCAATAACATGGCATTAGACAACAGTGAAGAGGGTTGCTTCCCAGGGGCATGTTATCAGTAATCGGCAGTGTATATGAATCATGTATGCATACTGGAAAATACAGCTTGGGCATAGTAACAAATAGTTGAGTCCATTCTAAGTTGTGCGAGTTTGATAAAATGTTTTTTAAAAAATGGTTACATTTGCCTTATCCCAAAATTCTTATCTTTAAAAAATATATTGACAGGACTAATTTATACAAATCCCTAATATGTTGGGTAAACAGGTGTCTTAAAATATCAGTTTGGAGTTATAGGGAGAGAATGAGCAATGGGTCATGAGAGAACTTTTCTTCTTAACGACTTGGATCATTGCCCAGAATCTGTAGTTTCTAATCCATCGGTGAAAACAGTTTGCATGTGTGAGACCTTTTTTTTTTTCTAATGCTACCACATGCGAATATTTGACAAATAACTGGTAGTGTGTGCCACGTACTAGTTCTTTTTCTGTGAGGCTTTCTAGAAATTTGCCAGCGCTGTGTGTTTTGTAACTGTACGCAGTCATCTAGTGAAACATCCAACAACGGATGCTTATTATTTAATCCATAACGGATTAATCTTTAAAATGAAAAAAAGCTTTTGTTGTGCCTTGTTGAGGAGAAGTATGAAAAGGAAAGTCTTACAAAATTTCCGCTTCTCATACCCAGTCTAAATATAGTATTTATTTAGGAGATTTCTATGCCGCCTCTTCAGAGTCCTACCCAAGGCAGCTTACAGTTATTTACATTAAAAGGCAGCCTGCTTGGTAAACCCTGTACAGGTTGAGTATCCCCGATCTGGTACAGGTACAGGTTGAGTATCCCTTATCCAGATATCCGGACTGATTCGAAAACCAGACCTGTTGAGCCGGCATGCAGGCATTACTCACAGGCCCTCAGCAGTGCCATTGATAGTTCAGTGTACACAAAAATATTAAATGTTAAAAAATATTGTTTAAAATTACATTCAGGTGATGTGTATAAATTTTGTATAAAAATAAATGAATTTTGTGTTTAGACTTCGGTCCCATCCCCAAGATATCTCATTATATACAGTATATGCAAAAATTCCAAAATATTCCAAAATACAAAAAGATCCAAAATACGGACAACTTCTGGTCCCAAGCAGTCCCGATAAGCGATACTCAACCTGTAGATGGATTTGTTCGGTGATTTGGTTGTTACTTGCTAATGGAATTTGTTGTTGTAGTGTTGAGGGAACCCATGACCCAGATTACGGAGGATGCTCGAGATCAGTTGGTCGAAGCCTCTGCTGTTACAAGGAAGGCCTATAACACTTACAGGAGGGAAGCGGATCCCGATGACCATTACTCGGCTGGGGAAGGTGCACAGTCTGCAGCAGAGAAGAACAAAGATGAGTTGGAGATGAGTCCTGTGATCACGATAATGCAACCCATTCTACGGTTCTTGCAGCTGCTGTGCGAAAACCACAATCGGGACCTGCAGGTATGCAAGACAAAAACTGCATGCTTGCCTTTGTCCTTGGCAGAAAAGTCAGTCTGTCTCTTTCAGTTTAGCACATTTTCTCAGTGAATAGTATGTTGTGGTCAGTCACACAGTGAAAATATGGAAATGGCGGTTCATGAAGAGGCAGAATGCTCCAGGGATGGCCTTTTTGTAGCCTGAAATTGAAGTAAGGCAACATCAGGTCTCTGTTCAGTTTCTTCTTCCCAGAGTGGCAAATTGCTTGAAGAACTGACGTACAGATAAACCAATGCATGACCTTTGCTTCCTCTCAAAGGTTGTTCCTGGTTATACTTGGACGATTTGGATACAGGCAATTTTGGACCCTATAGAAAATTTTTACCGAGTGTCGGGCTAGGATCTAGAAGACCCAGCTTCGAATCCCCACTCTACTATTGCAGCTTGCTGGATGATTTTGGGCCAGTTGCACAGCCCCAGCTTAGCCTACCTGTTGTGAGGATAAATGGAGAACAATCTAAGACATTTTGGGTCCTGATTGGGGAGTATACATGAAGCAAATAATAAATAAAGTGTAATCATAGGAAAGCTACTTATTCTGGACTTGGGCTTGTCAGCAGTTCCTGGTCTTGCCTTGTTACCAAAATTTAATCTACTCAGTAAGGGTTTTTCACACTCCCAGAATCTGTGTTTTTGTTTCCCTTGAAATCTGCAATGATCAGATGATCCAAGTTGTGTTTACAGCGTCATCTGTTGCAAGGAAATCTTGTTGGCTGCTAAATAAATATGCAAAGAATCATCTGGGCCCTTGGAAGTCTTAAGCCTAGTTTTTTATGCTCTACAGCAGAAGGGCTAAGCCTGCGTTTGATGGTTCTAGTAGTTGTCTCCCACTTTAAGTACCTCACCTGGATTCAGTTAGATTTCATGTCTTTTCTATGGAACTATGCCACCCTATGGAACTGGCTCCCTGAGGAGGTATGGGGGCAACATCAGTAGATTTTTTTAGGCTGCACCGCAAGAGCTAGAGCTTGAGGTATGAACTACAGGAGATTTTTTGTAGAACGGTGTTAATTGGGCTTTTATGGCACTTTGTTTTTAAATTTTGGAACTGTAAACCTCGTTTAGCAATACGGAAATTGCAGGGTATAAATATTTTCATAAAGGTCTCCCTAGAGTTACCTGCATGTGGGGTTGCGCTGACAGTTCATGGAGAACCGGTGTTCTTGGAAAATTAGGTGTGTGAATGGAGTGTGTGCTTTTTGGGCACAGTTCTAACATGATGGTCAGTTCGAGTGTTGGACTATGCCAGGAAAATCCAACTTCAAACACCTGCTTGCCATGAATCTCACTGGGTGGTCCTGAGACAGTCATTTTATCTCAGCCTGGTCGACTTCCTTAGGTTGTTGTGAAAATAAAATGGAGGCCATGAGAACCATGTTGACTACCTTCCTTGGAGGAGGATCAGGATAATAATTCAATAAACTAATTGCTGTTGTTTAAAAATTGATTTGAGCCTTTTCTCATTCCCCCCCATTCCCTTCTATAGAACTTTCTGCGTTGTCAAAACAACAAAACTAATTACAACTTAGTGTGTGAGACTCTGCAGTTTCTGGACTGCATTTGTGGAAGCACAACCGGAGGGCTTGGACTTCTTGGTCTATACATCAATGAGAAGAATGTAGCACTGATCAACCAGACACTGGAAAGTTTGACAGAGTACTGCCAGGGACCATGCCATGAAAACCAGGTAATGCAATAGGTATAGTGGAAAACATGGAACCGAGGCAACTTGGGGCCTCTGGTGCGCAGTACAGAAGTAAGAGAACTTCAGTTCTTGTGCTGGCTTATAGTGAGAATTGGGCTTATTTTATTGAAAGTTCAGAAATGGCTAGGAGACGACAGGGATGTTTAAAGAGTTGCACTACGTATGAGTGGGAAAATTACAAAGTGATATCTGATTTCTTTGCCTGAGAGATCATTCTTGTAGGTGGACATTTCACTTCTGTGTGTGGCAAGACTAAAGCTAGAAGGCAGTGGAACATATTAGAACCATCTTCTGGCAAATGGAAAAGCGGTCAGATAAAGGAACCACAGCTTAATTGAGATGTAATGGCACATTTCATGGCTGAAAATAGACATTCTCACGCTCATCTGTAGCATGAATCTCCCCAAACCCTGCCCTCCTCAGGCTCCACCCCCAAAATCTCCAGACATTTCTCAACCTGGAACTGGCAACCCTACTAACGCTATTCCTCTAATCAAGGCTAGTTTCAGCTTTGAATAGAGCTGAGAAAAGAGCAGGGATGAGAGGGCATTTTTTTCCTCTGCATCTCCTGCATTCTTTGTTCTGTTTTTGTAAAAATATGACACAGGTGGTTATGAAATAGTAATAGATTGGCCAGCAATTATCTTACATGTCCATTTGAATGAATAAATTATCGCCTCTTCTGTGTAGGTAGAGGTAATTGTAAATGAAATCAAACAAAGCTTCAGCATCCAATGTACCTGAATTTTACCTTTAAAAACAAAAACAAGAAGGACGAGAGCATTTTAAAAACTGTGCTGATTCATTTATAACAATAAAATGCAAATTAATATAATGACTTTGACAAAGAAAAATAGAGGGCAACGGTGAGTGTGTACTTTGGATTGTTTTATTACTATGTACAATTGTCTGTGTGTGCGCGCGAACCCGTACACACAAAACGAAAAGCCATTTAGCTGTTTAAAAAGAAATTAACTTAAAAAGAACAAAGAAGGAAAACATTCAGCAAACCTTCCATAAAACAATGCAGTCCTTGAGAACAAAATTGACTTGAACATTGTACTTAGACACATTAAATACTGTTTTAAAGTGCCCTCTGGTGTTTCCCAGCCCACTAGGGTTGCCAGATCCAGGTTGGGAAACACCTGGAGATTTGGGGATGGGGTTTGGGGAGGACAGGGTCCTCAGTGGGGTACAGTGCCATACAGTCCACCCTCCAAAGCAGCCGTTTTCTCCAGGGGAACTGATCTCTGTAGTATGAAGATGAGCTGTAATTCTGGGAGATCCCCAGGTCCCACCTGGAGGCTGGCATCCCTACAGCCTACTTTATAATCTGAGGTCATTCAGCAGTGGCTTCATGTCTGATGTCAATGCAAGGCGCGCTCCCAAATAGCAAACCTGGATATTTCTGTTTTCCCTGCTTGAAGTGCTCCTGTTGAGCAGGTTCACACATCCCATGTGGCCTTTAGCTACATTGGTTAGGTCCATTGTGATTAGGAAGCATGTCTTCCTCCCTGCTTCTGCAGAGGATCAAGGATGTCCGACAAGTGTAAAAAGAAACTGCTGAGTTGAATAGATGTGTGCTCCTATTTTTTCTTTTAGTGGAGTCTCTAGGCTTGTTTTGTTGGTAGCCATGTGGTCAGAGTGACTGTTATATTTCGGATCAGGATGGAATTTCCCTCGCCATGATCAGGTTGTTTGGTGATATCATCCCTTTACAGTCATTATAGTCTCATTTACATGCCAGAACCATGTGCTGCACTTGATAACTTGGGTTCTGGTTCACGGGTACCAAGGCTGAAAATGTGTGTTGCTTCTTTCAGATCATCATGTATAGCAGATTCTCTCCATGCGCATGGTAAAATGTAATGACTGAAAAGTGCTGTTGACCACAGGTTATTTCAGGGGTGGGAATAGTGATTTGTCTTAGAGACTGAGTAAAAAGTTTATGTATGCAGCAGAAAATTTAACCCCCAGCATACGACAGGAAAGGAAATTATACTTTCTTAGGGGTATGAGAGAGGCCATTTTGGATACCAAAGTGTATCACCTTAGAATTTTACCTTCAACTGAGGCTTGGCATGATTTTTTCTGTTTATTTACGCAGAACTGCATTGCTACTCATGAGTCCAATGGTATTGATATAATCACAGCATTAATTCTCAATGACATCAATCCTCTGGGAAAGAAAAGGATGGACCTTGTATTAGAATTGAAGGTAAGGGGCTACTTAGTGACAAAAATGGGCACAGCCATGGTGGCAGCACAACAGCTTCAGTCCAGAGACTCAATGGTGATGGGAGAGAATCAGCTGGGCTTGAAAGATTTGGATAATAGCAGCAGGACCCCTGGGTGTTGAATCACTAGTGCTCAGGGGGGTTATTTTTTTTTAATTCTAGGAAGTGTTAAAATAATTTTGTATACTTTCTCCTGTTCTTATTTTGTGAGGTAGAATTTGAAACTTCACCTGACAGAAATAAAACACATTATTTTGACGAAGTTAATGACATATGGATCTATTATTGTTATAACGGTAACAATAAGGCAGGACTGTGGCACAATACAGGTCTAGGTATCACATCTGCACAACCGAGACCAAATTGTCAGGTTGCCAGAACAGTATGAGTCATCAGTTGTGCACCGTGAGGAAGCATCACGGCCAAAGGGTAAAATGTACTGGTCCAGCACACACAGCTGTATGGTGCATTGGTTGGACTGTCAGACTAACACTGAGGAGACCTGGGTTCAGATTACCTTTTAGTCATAAAAGGACACTAATAGAGCACATTCCTGAGGGGGAGCAAAGCTCCATAGGAGCCGGCGTGACCCCGGGCCAGCATAAATTCCTGTTTAATGGGCACTTACGCTGTCCTGGATGGCACACATGCTGGTGCCTGGGTACCCCGGAGCAGTGGGGGCCACCGCCATGCCAGAACCTCAATCCAGGAAGTGGCAGACTGTGCCGGCATGTGGGGGGGGGGTCATTCAGAGGGGCGGAGCTGACAGTCAGCCTCCTAACCCCTTCTGCCCCGGAAACGCTCCCTTGAGCTGCAGTATGACTGCACTACCATTTTCGGTGGCGCAGCCTTGCTGTTTGCAATGGGGCATTTTCTTTTTTCTTCTTTTTAAAAAATGCAATCCTGAGGTCCTTAGAGGACAGGTTAAAAAGTGATAGGAAAGGGAACTATTAAGAAAACGAGCCTAGAGGCTTCTCAGCTACGCATCAGGAAACTCAAAATAGTATTTTGCATTTGTATCACTTTGAGCTTTCCGAGAACTTTACATAAGGTATCTTGTTGAAATCCTTATCACAGGCCTGTAAGGGAGGCCAGTATTATCATTTCTGTTTTGAAAATATTGTTACGAGGCTGCAAGAGAGCTGATACAGTGAGTTCGTAGCAGAGGCAACATTTGAACTAGAGACCATTATTTAGTCTGTTACTTTTTAATTTATAGTCTGCTTTTTTCACAGAGACTCGAGGCAGATTATATCTAAAAACAATGCACTAAGAACAGTACAATACATATAACCAACAAGTACCCCACAGTAGTAATTCTCACTTTTATAGGAATGTTTCATCCTGCTTTGTAATGCATGGAACTGTTCATGAAATATCTTTCCTTTGCTTCCATCAGAATAATGCGTCTAAGTTACTTTTGGCAATAATGGAAAGCAGACATGACAGTGAGAATGCAGAAAGAATCCTCTATAACATGAGACCCAAAGAATTGGTAAGTTTCCATGCATATATTTCAAATTCAGTAGAGTAAGAATTAACTTGGCAACATAGAACTGTCCTGCTGATAATTGTGTGACTAAGATCGTACTGTTGAAAATCTTGTAAAGCAGAAGATGGGTTGCGTTCTGTTGCAGTTAGTGTTTTGGAAGAATAACTGGTTCTGTTAGCGTATAGTATCGAAAGCAGCAAAATGTCCTGTGGCATTCTTAAAGACTGGCAAATGCAAGAGCGTATTTTGTACACACACATGCACAGCAGGGAAGGGAAAATGTGGTTTATAATTAAAAGATGAAGGAGCATCTTGAAAGCAGCGCTACTGTGTATTAAGTTTCAGTGCTTATGAGAGATTGAGAAAGATGGGAAGCCCATAGGCTGAGCAATGGGCTCATTCTCCCTCTTTTGACAAGCTCACACATGAACCTGCCTTATACTGAATCAGACCCGTGGTCCATCAAAGTCAGTATTGTCTACTCAGACTGGCAGCGGTTCTCCAGGGTCTCAGGTGGGGTCTTTCACATCACCTGCTTGCCTAGTCCCTTTAACTGGAGATGCCAGGGACCTTCTGCATGCCAAGCAGATGTTCTAACACTGAGCTACAGCCCCTCCCCCATTAACTCCTGTTAATGTCCTGTTCCCTCCTTAGAGGTCTGGGAGAGAGTAAGATCCCAGTGGCTCCAGAAGGCCTGACCAGAGTCTGCGAAACTGTGGTTGGCCAGCCTAGCCATCCCCTCTGCCTGCTTCTGCGAAAGGATAGCCGAGGGGAAGGGGAACTTCTGTTACACCATGAAAGTTCTCCCTGGTCCCTTCTTTGGCTTCATACAGGACCATTCAAAGAAAATTTTCCTGGGTCCCATTGAGTAGACCAGCTGAGGATTGTGCTGAAAATATATTAACAAGAGGAGAAGGTGGATTATTTCAAGTCATTTAATGCTATGTACCAATTGACCAAGCATTAAGATATAATCAGATCCATTTAAAATGGGGGCCAAGTGTGGTATACTAGGTAGGGTGTCAGATTAGGCCCAGGAACACCTGATATAAAATACATTATCTGCCGTGGAGTTCACAGGGTAACTTCAACTGAGTTACTATCTCAGCCTGATCTTTGGGATGTGACCACAGTTCATTTGGTAGGACATCTGTGTTGCATGGAGAAGGTCCCAGGCTCAATCCCTGCACCTCCAATTAAAAGGATCCAGTAGAGAGTAATGTGAAAGACCTCTCCCTGGCCCCCTGGAAAGCCGCTGCCAATCAGCAGGCAATGCCGACCTTGATGGACCAATGGTCTGATTTGGTATGAGGGAGCTCCATGGATTCGTATTGATTTTTTGCCATTGGTGTGAGGATTAAATGTCTGTGGAGGAGGGTGGAGGCACACCCTTGGGGAAGGGTCATGCCTCAGTGGTAGAGCATCTGCTTGTCATGCAGAAGGTCCCAGGTTCAATCCCTGCTATTTCCAGTTAAAGGGGCTTGGCAAGTAGGTGATGTGAAAGACTGCTGCCTGAGACCCTGGAGAGCAGCTGCCAGTCTGAGTAGACAATACTGACTTTGATGGACCTAGGGTCTGATTCCGTATAAGGCAGCTTTGTGTATTCACCCTGATCTCCTTAGAGGAAGCATAGTATAAAAATCAAAGAAATATATTTAATAGTCTCCAAGAGCTCTTTTGCAGTCAGTTCTAATGGATGACAAAACAGAAGCCTGAAATTCCAAAGTGCAGGCTAAAAGTCTATAAACACACTGTGCCTGTTTATGGCAGCTATCCGAGACAAGAGTATGATGCAATGTATACCCAGCAACAATGGGGTAAGCTGAGGACAAAGTTTTGTTTTGGCTTTTATTCCACCGAATCAAGTGATTTCTAATGTTGGCCGAGTTTGGCAGCAAATTGCAGCTGCTATTAAAAAAAAATCAAGCTTGAATCTGTGACCATTGTTTCAGAGAGAAGTGGGAATCAGTGTGAAATTCCTCTAGACGAGTTTCCATTCCCAGAAGGTCTGTGGTGGTACAGAAATACCAAGCAGTCTTTGGATGACTGAATGTCTTTGTTTTGACTTCACGTCTCAGTTCTGGTATTTTCCAGTTTTGATCTGTGTCTGTCTTTCCTCCCAGGTGGAAGTGATAAAGAAGGCTTATCTGCAAGGAGAGGTTGAGTTTGAGGATGGAGAGAATGGGGAAGATCTTGCAGCATCCCCCAGAAATGTGGGCCATAATATTTACATATTAGCCCATCAGGTATGATTACATTGATAAAAGAGCTAGGATGCAGGTGAGCAATTGGTCTGGAACTCATAGGCTGGTTATTTCAGAGCAGTAGGATTGCTTAGCCCAAGGACTTCAGTGCAGGCCTGACGACTTGGGTTTTTTGTTGGGGCTTAAGTGCACCTTCAGCAAATCTGATCCATTTTGCACATGCAATATGTTAATTCTGCACACTGATTCTGCTGGCCCAGACAGTTGATTGTGAGAATGGTGAAGCTCTCCACAGTCCCATTCAGAACTCTTTGTTGTGTCTCTCCAAGATTTAAGAAACAACTGAGTAACAGGGAAAACACTGGTGGGCATCATGGTGTCCCTGAGGGCCACATTGGTGTAGATAAAAGGAAGTATTTCTTCCCACAACGCATAGTTAAATTGTGGAACTCCCTGCCCCAGGATGTGGTGATGGCTGCCAACTTGGAAGGCTTTAAGAGGAGAGTGACATGTTCATGGAGGAGAGGGCTATCCATGGCTACTAGTCAAAATGAATACTAGTCATGATGCATACCTATTCTCTCCAGGATCAGATGAAAATACCGTATATACCCGTGTATAAGCCGACCCTCGTATAAGCCGAGGTGCCTAATTTCTCCCCAAAAATGGGGAAAAATTAGGCACCCGCGTATAAGCCGAGGGTCGGCTTATAACTCCTCCCCCCCCCCTGCAGGCTTACCTGACCAGCTCCTGGCGGCGAAAAGCGGCGTGGGCCCGGTGGGGGCGGCTTTCCTGCAGCCGCAGGAGGCCACCCCCAGGCCACTCCGGGCGGCGGAAAGCGGCACGGGCCCGGCAGCCTCCCAGGCAGGCCCTGCTGGCTGCTCCCCGGCCGCGGGAAGGAGCGCGGGCCGGCAGTGGGGGTGGGTGGCGGGGGGCCTGCTCTCAGGCAAGCCCCGCTGGCCGCTCCCAGGCCGCGGGAAGGCGAGCGGGCCGGTGGCAAAGGATGGTGGCAGTGGTAAGTTTTCCCTCCTCCCTCCTCCCCCCTCCCCTCCCCTACCGTATTGACCCGCGTATAAGCCGAGTTGGCTTTTTTCAACCCTTTTTTTGGGCTGAAAAACTCGGCTTATACGCGAGTATATACGGAATATATTGTGGTTTGGAACACAGGCAGGATGGTGCTGCAGTCGCCTTGTTTGTGGGCTTCCTAGAGGCACCTGGTTGGCCACTGTGTGAATAGACTGATGGACCTTGGTCTGATCCAGCATGGGCTGTCTTATGTTCTTATGTTTGTAGAGTGTATCTTCAAAACAAGCTCTTAATTGTGCAAATGTTTTCAATAGGACCTTTATTGTACTCTGTCTGCACCATTTCTTGCTGATAAATACTCTAGGAGCTTTCAGTCATGCTATTCTTAAGCAAATTGCTTGTGTGTTAAAAATTTAGGGATGGGTGTCAGAACTAATGTTGTTCACGTAACAAACCTCAATTCGTTCCAATTTTTTTAAAATATATTTTTTATTGCATTGGAGGTCATTTTACATCTCCATACCTTTATAATTACACTTTACACTTTCCTTCTTCCAATACAAATTTCCCTCTTCCCCCCCCCTTTCCCTCCCCCCACGGACCAATCCATAATATCATATTTTCATATTTTCAGCCATGAGCATAGCCTTTTTAGTTTTACTAAAGTCTCTTCGTTGGCTTCTCCTCTTTTCACCCAATTAATGTATGGGTTCCACTTAGTCTTCAGTTCCATTTCTTCTGTTTCTCCCATCGTCTGTTGTTCCAAATAATCCCAAATCAGGGATCTGTCCTTGTCAGAGCCTGGGATTCATGGTCTCTCCTTATCCTTGGTCATAAAACTATAAAGGTTTTGTTGTTGATGTTGTTTTTTATTTGGTGGCTAGTGTGGTTTGCTGTTCTGAAAGTTTTGTTTTGAATTTTTGTTTACGTGCTACGCACTGTGGACTTTCCAAAGTTCATGAGGAAGCTTCATACTCTGAGTATTAATGGGGACAGTCAGTTTTCTACAACTTTTCAGTACTCACAAGAAATTCAGTACGTAGTTCCTCTTTTGTTAGTCCTGTGCACTTCTTGAATGTCAGTGTCCAAATAGGAAGGGGGATGTGGAAGGAAGTTAGCATACAGCAATGGTTTTTAGCAAATCGTACCTTTACTTAATTCACATCTAGGAATCATGTTTGCACGGTATTGTGGTATAGGGAAAGAAATATGGTCTGATCTCTTCAAACTGGGCAATCAAAGAGCCTTGCATAAAGGAATATACAACTTGAACAGATTTGTAATGAGGCATATATGAGGGGGGAAAATGGGTAAAAACCTTTTTTAAAGGCATAGACTCCCATTCTTGCCTCTCCGTCCCACCTTTATCCTGACTGAATGGTCTGTTCTGAAATAAATCATGCCTGCTCTTTTTAAGCTCTGTCTGTAGATTATTGTTTTGGTTTTTTAAAAAAAGGAGCCACATGATTGTTTCTTCCCTCTACACTGCCCATTTATTTCAGCTGGCTCGTCATAACAAAGAATTGCAGAACATGTTGAAGCCTGGAGGTCAAGTAGAAGGAGATGAAGCTTTGGAGTTCTATGCCAAGCACACAGCTCAGATCGAGGTAAAAGCTGTGGTGAAACGTGTTTATCTGACACAGTTAGAATTAAACCGGTTCTTTCTGAAGTTTAAGATATTCTAATAAGATAACCCAAATTCTGTGATATTGCATGTCCAGTTTCTAAACAAACTACGGAACACATGGCTGTAGGTCAAAAACTAATCACATCATCTTAATAATTGATTTGAACGAGTTAGCACCAACCTGCAAGTGGGTAAATAACTAAAGATGTATATATTACTAGTCTCACAGAAGTCCAATGTTCTCCTCCCTTCTGTTATCTTTCTTTGAGATGAACATTGCTTTCATAGATAAGCTCTTGGCAAAAAGTCAAAAGTCCTTATGTAATCTTTCTCAAAGATAAAGCCTTGGCAGTGGCCACTTGAATCTGTCATCCTTCCTCAGAGTAAACAGATAAAGGAAGGGCTGCCAGGTCTCTCCCCATTGTCTTCCTCAGACCAATTCTTGCTTAGCCGTAGTAGAATACCTAAGTGCATTATCAACCATTGAATAATTAGCTTTTGCTCTACAGCCACGTACTTTGTTTACACTTTTGGTGTGACTTCGCTACTGTATTTTTGTCATATCCAGTTTCTAAAGATCCCTCAGAAAAATCCAGTAGGTGAACTCTCCTCAGAAGCACTTTGAATCCTGCGCTTACATACTTCTGATTTATACCCCTTACAAATTTTAGTAGGAATCAAATGTTGTCAGTTAAGTGTTGTTTCAGAATCCTTGCATATTAATGCCTACAAGTGGGGGACCTGCAAGGCCTTGAGGGGGGGCATCTCATATTCCCCTCTCTCACTATTTCCTCTTTCCCTTTCCTGAAAACCCCTAGGCCTATATCGTCTTCCCTTTTGGTTCCTTCTCCCCTTCCTACTCAGCAGCCAACCCAACTTTATCTGCTCCCCATCTTCAGCTTTCCCTTCCTTCTGGCTGCCTCTCTTCGAAAAAACTCTGGCAGAGTTGCACAGTGCCAGTTGCTGGGCTGAGCTGGGTCCAGTTGTGTGGTGGGACAACTGCAAGGACTTGCAAGGGGGCACCTCATGTCTCCCTGTACCCAGTTCCCCACATTGTTTCCTCTTCACCTCCTGGCAGCTCTCATATCCTCATCTTTTCCTGCTTCCTTCTCTCCTCCTCACCCACCAACCACCCCATCTTTTATTTGCCATCCACCTTCAGCTTTATTTACCTCATTTGTACACTGCCTTTCTCCATAGCAGGGGTCCGAAGCAGCTTATATCATTCTCCTCCCTTTTATCTTCACAGCGACACTGTAGGTTAGGCTAACAATATGGGACTGTCCCAAAGTCACCCAATGAATTTCAGTGGCAGAGTGGGGATTCAAACCTGGGCCTCCCTAATCTAAAATTGTAACTACTATACCACACTTGCTTTTGTGGGGTGGCTGCTGTTGAACACTAGCAAGTAGCCAGTCCTGGATGAGTCATGCAAGTTTTGTGATAGCCACCAGCTCGGTGGCTGCTGCCTCTATGAGTCCTCCCTCAAAGGCTAAAACTGCCATGGAAAGCGCCCTGTCCCTCCTCCTGCCTTATGCTGACAGAAACCTAGGCTTGGTTGAAGGCTAGCAATCCTGTTGTAGTTGCCTAGCAATGCCCCCCCCCCCAATATTTGGGGGGTAGATTTCAGATTTTTCTGCAAACCTGGGGCCTTTCTGTCCTTGGCCCCAATTGCCAGATTTAAGTATCCACAGATTAGGCCATGTCGAGTATTAGATATATTGATTAATTACTCCTGGACTAGCTCCTAATTTCAGATTCCATAAAAATGCAGCCCTACTTTCCCTTTTATTAGTTAAAAAATTAATGCCCAGGTGGGGAATCAGATTTTTAATATTTTTTATTACCTTTATTAATGTTTTTTTTAAATACATTTTGACTTTCACTTTGAAAATTTCTTATTATAAATGGGCTGTTGTCTTTTGATAGTGTATGCTAGAGTGAGACACTCAAGGGTTTCTTAAGGGGAGGCATCCATCATGCTGTACAAACTCTAGCAAGACTTTTGTTTAGGAGCTGTGAAAGCGCACTTGTCATGACTATGGCTTTGTGGGGGGATACCCTTCTAAAATTCTTTTGTTTGCAATTTTTTACTTTTCTGTGAAACTGGAGATTTCCCCAAGTTTGCAAAACCCTAATTGGTAGCCGTGACTGCCCTTGTTGCGAGTATTCCATTATCCTGCTGGAGTAATTAAGAAGTTCCAAAGACAGTGCTACTTGGTTTATTTATTATGTTAAAATGCTATAAATAGATAAGAAACATGTCCCAACATAGTCCATAAAAACATCCACCAAATGTATAAGATGGTGCACCAATCAGCATGTAGTCCACAGCAGGGCCTGTAAACAGTCAGAACCCCCCGCATAGATTGTAATAATTATCACACCATCCTGGGCAGAGTTATGCCCTTCTAAGCCTGTTGACCTCAATATGCACAGAAGGGTGCAACTCTGTTCAGCATGGCACTGTTCGTTTTCGAGACATTCCTAAAAGGAATGTCTGTTCTATCTTAGAACACTATCTGTTTTAAGAGACAGATACCGCACCCAAGGTGCTTCACCTCTACCCACGCAGTTTGCTTTTAATCCCTCTCTCTTTCTCCCTGTTCAGAGTTACAAACTGGGTTTGCTTGTGTTGTTTCTCTGTGTCCCTTCCTCAGTTGATGAGGTGTTGACTTTTCTGAGCTTTGATGGGTATCCCAGAGAGATTCTCAAACATCAGGAGATCATCTCCTAATCATTAGCTCCCATGAATGAATCATCAGCTGACTATCCCATCCTGTTACCTTGTAATCCACTTAACAAAGGAATTGTCAGCCAGCAGTCATAACAGTATATAAAAAGGCTGACAAAGAACTGGTCCATCCGAAATGTTAGTGAAACAAAAGGCGAGGACAAAAAGTCACGTTACAGTAACAAAAGTCATGAAGAGGTTCAGTTGCTACCAGTAATCAAAGTAAGATTTCAGTCTTTGAAGAAGATGCATAGTTTTTGTTGTTGTTGTTGTTGTTTTTGTAACTGCAACCATACAAGCTAGACTGTCTTCTTTCTCTAGATTGTTCGATCAGATCGTACTATGGAGCAAATAGTCTTTCCCGTGCCCAGTATATGTGAATTCCTCACCAAGGAATCAAAACTACGGATATACTACACCACAGAAAGGGATGAGCAAGGCAGTAAAATAAATGACTTCTTCCTGAGATCAGAAGATCTATTCAATGAAATGAACTGGCAAAAGAAGCTAAGAGGTAAGCTGGTTTTCCAGAAAATATGGAGAATTCTTCTCAGGGTGGAATGCAGGTAACTTCAACATCTCATGGGGGTTTTTTTATTATTTGAATCCAAGGGTATAAACACAGAAATTAGCTTTCAATAATTAGCTTTCAATACATATTTCCAGAAAGACTTGGGTTAAACATTGACTCTGCCTGTTGTCTGTTTCCAGCATTACATTTCCCAGTTTATCTTTTGAAAACAGGCATAGGGAAGCAGCCAGGACATTATGCAGATGGACATATTTGTAGTGTGAGAAGAGTTGAATGTTAATCTGAAATGGCCAAAATGTCCCTTGGATTCTTGTATCACACACAATATTCCTGGCTACAAAAACTCACATACCAAGGTCATTTTTTGATCCTCTCCAATCAGTTTCAGGCCTAGATATGGTACTGAAACAGCCCTAGTCGCCCTAGTGGATGATCTGCACTGGGAGATGGACACAGGGAGGGCAACTTTTGATACCAGCTTTTGATCTCATGGTATCCTAGACTGCCTTTCCAGGCTGAGACTGGGAGGCACCATTTGCATGATAGGAAGACTTCAGTTGGTGTAGAATGCTGCAGCCAGGGTGTTGACTGGAGGGGTTGTAAGGACCATATCTTTCCGATTTTGCCCCATTTACACTGGGTCCCAATCTGTTTCTGGGCACAATTCAAGAAGAAGAAGAAGAGTTAGTTTTTGTACCCTGCTTTTTCTCTACCTTTAAGAAGTCTCAAAGCTGCTTACAATCACCTTCCCTTCCCCTTCCACGCAACAGGCACCTTGTGAGATAGGTGGGGCTGAGAGAGTTCGGAAAGGACTGTGAGTAGCCCTAGGTCACCCAGCAGGCTGTGTAGGAGTGAGGAAACAAACCCGGTTAGCCAGATTAGAATCACCTCTGTTGGCAAGAAAATTCAAGAGGTGAGGGGTTACAACAGCACAATAGCCAACTGTGTGTGAGCCCCCTTAAATGCCGTATGGAAAAGTTTAACGAATGCTTCATACACCAGTCCTGTTTGATAGGATGAGGTACTGCTGCCTGCTTTAGAATACTGATGTAGTCGCGGTAATGTTTATTAAGTTAATATAAAGTTGAAGTTTAAAATCAGATGGCACCACTGATGTTACATTTTCTTGTGTAGCAGTCTCCAGCTGTGGGCCTAAAGAACTATCGGTGAACTATTTTGAAAGCAAATACAATTCTCCCAGCAGCATTTTTCTAAGAATATAAGCCCCCCCCCCCAAAAAAAAGCTGGGAGAACCTCTTGAGAATACCAAAGTATAATTGCCTTTTCCATGGATAGATGTGTAGAGTTTTATAGGGAATTTCCACAGTGTATAGCACTTCTTCATTTAACTGCCATGAATATTTGCGTTTGAAAGCAAATCACCTGAACAACTCGATAAACTGCAGTGTTGTTAATTGAAGGCATGTGCATGGGGCATGGATGGTACAAAGATCAGTATGTTCCACTGTAGCACAGTCATGAATGTTAAGGAGGTGACATTTCAGCAGCATCAAGCTAAGCCTTTCTGCCCCATAAATGTCAAGGAAAATTGTGAGGCCAACAAAGATTCAGACTTACAAGATAATCAGCTATTATTACCTGTTTAAAGTAATGATGCACTAGGTTTTAATGTTTAATTATGTGGCTGTCATCAAGCCAGATATAAAAAATACATTGGGTATAATCAAAGCAGAGTTAAGCTTTTGGAAAACTCACCAATTTCAGTGGAAGAGTGAAGAATTTGTAAAATAAGTGGGAGTTGAGCTTAATTAACAAGGCTGGATCTTCATTTCTTAAAGTATGTGAAGGCAGCTTTTTTGTGGGAGACAAGATGAAACACAGGAACAAACCCTCTGCACTAAATGTCCATGAATGGGACATGATCAATTTACAGAATAATGTTTGTTCTAAACATTTTGTTTGCATTGAAATCATGTCACTGGTTGTCGCATAACATTTTAAGAATTCTTAAAGCAGTGATTCGTAGTGGGGGCCATATGCTGCCTCCAAAGGATGATCGACAAATCATTCAGAGCTTGGGGTGTGTGTGGAATGGTGGTATATGAGGGCGGGTTATAAATTTGAATAAATAAATAAATAAAAATAAAATAAATATGGAATTTTAGGATTTGGGCAGTGTCTTCTCCCCACTTCCCCACTTGTGGTGGGGTCTGACAAATAGCCAAAGACCGTGGTTGTTATACTACTTTTGCAAGGCTGCATGACACAGACTCTTTAGAATCTGGAGCGAGAGACGGGAGACCTCTAAGAATAAGCACAACCGCAGGAGAATCCTTCTGTGAAAGGCAGAAGGAACCTAAGCATGTTTAATCTTAAGTGTAAAGCAGGTTGCACACTGCAGTCCAGAAGAGGAGTTTAAAAAAAAAAGAGTCACCAAAGAGATCAACTGAGAACACTATGACATTAAATTTACAAACCATTTTAGAATATGAAGGCAGAGCAGTTTAAAGCTTTTCTGGGCAATTGCTTTGTTGTACAGGCGAATTGCCATTGCTAAGATGATGTGGGGAGACGTAACGTTTTGAATGCGTTTTCCCAGCACCCAAGCCACGGGTTATTGCTAGGTAAATGCATCCATTGCCACTGGAATTCAAAGATAAACATGTGTAGACCAGCAACTGTGTAGATGTTGCAGGCACCTGTTGGCTCGTCTGTATCTCTAGTAGGATTACCAGCCTTCAGGTGATACCTGGTTATCTCCTGGATTCACAACTGATCCCCAGGCCTTAGAGAACAGTTCTTCTGGGGCAAATGGCTGCTTTGGAGGGTGAACTCTATGGTGCTATATCCCGCTGATGTCCCTCTCCTACCTAAATTCCGCTTGCCCCAAGTTCCACTGCAAAATCTCCAGGAATTTCCTAACCCAGATTTGGCAATCCTAACAAGTATTAATTCTTCTTGCTCATCTAGGTTTTAAAAAAAACGTGTGTGTGCTTTTAAAGACCTTTAGCTTTTAAGAGAATGCACTCCCTCTTCTTATAGCATTTTCTGAACTTTTTTTTTCCTCCCTGCACTTTCCTAGAGTCTACATGAAAATGTGTGTGTGTGCAGCGGGGGGGATGTTTAAAGCCACACAGATAGCAGCGTGGTATAGTGGTTAAGAGCAGTGGACTCTAATCTGGAGAACTGGGTTTGATTCCCCACTCCTACACATGAGCAGTGGAGTCTAATCTGGTGAAGCGGGTTGGTTTCCCCACTCAAACACATGAAGCCAGCTGAGTGACCTTGGGGTAGTCACAGTTCTCTCAGAACTCTCTCAGCCCCACCTACCTCACAAGGTGTCTGTTGTGGGGAGAGGAAGGGAAGGAGATTGTAAGGTGGTTTGATTCTCCTTTAAAAAGGTAGAGAAAACCAGCATATAAAAACCAGCTCTTCTTCTCACAGCATGGCTGCAGTCTGGCTAGCCAACCCCATGCCCATTGCAAGGGCACTTGGTATTTGTGCTGATAAATCTGGCAAGCCAGTCACGCGAGGTCAAAATGTGTAAAGTACCATGGGATCCAGCCAACCTATTCTAGGCCTTGTAACTGACTTTTGCTTTAGTGGTGCTTGTAAACAAAGAGGTATGTAGTAAGCTGGTTTCTCTTTATTTGTGTGGCCTTTGGTCTAAAGGAGAGTCATAAATGCCTTGAACTTATAGACTCTTAAAGAGCAAGTATGCAGGAGAAAATACCCACTATGGAACAGGTAATAAACCTTTTACTGCAGCTGATAGTGTGTTTCTAGGAAAAATTGGCAATACACTGGCTTTTTGGAATTTATTTCCTTGTTAAAGGTATACAATGTCATTACATCTCTTGTAAACCTTCCTTTTTTGCAGCTCAGCCGATTTTGTACTGGTGCTCACGCAACATGTCCTTCTGGAGCAGCATTTCATTTAACCTTGCAGTTCTCATGAATCTACTCGTAGCATTTTTTTATCCATTCAAAGGAATCAAAGGAGGTACTAGTATTTTAACGTTACAGGAAACGTATATCAAAGGATTGGGGCAGGGGGCTAAATTAGGCATCTGTTTAGCTTTGGGGACTTCTACAGATCATATTGTTTGGTTCTCTGCACTTCCTCAGCCCGGTAGAGCTTTATTTCCATTGGTTAGAAGAGCCCTGAGGAATATCTTGGTAATATCTGTTCTTTACAAAGTTGTAAACAAGGAATAGCGGATGCAAAGACACTCCTACAGCAGGCAGCAAAACTGCTGAGCTTGCCTCTGACTCCACACACACACATTGATCTATCCCATTACATTCATCGCTGTCATGCGCCAAGTTCAGATTAATTTCTTTCTAGCTGACTTTCATGGTTGGACGAACCTAAAAATACAAACAAATCAGTGTGATTTGCATAGGTGCTATTGACCCTCCTTAGTGACATACTAAGCACAGCTTATGACCTGCCAGAAACTTCACAAACTGTCCTTTGGAGTGCCTTAAATGCTTAGGGCTGTTTAGCTTAGAAAGAAGGCGGTTAAGGGGAGATACGATAGAGGTCTATAAAAATATGCTGGGTGTGGAGAGAGTGGACAGGGAGAAGCTTTTCTCCCTCTGTCATCATACCAGAATGCAGGGTCATCTGCTGAAGCTGGACGGTGAGAGATTCAAAACAGATAAAAGGGAGTGTTTCTTCATACAACACATAGTTAAATTGTGGAACTCCCTGCCCCAGGATGTGGTGATGGCTGCCAACTTGGAAGGCTTTAAGAGGGGAGTGGACATGTTCATGGAGGATGGGGCTATCCATGGCTACTAGTCAAAATGAATACTAGTCATGATTTCCGCAGTATCAGAGGAGCATGCCTATTATATTAGGTGCTGTGGAACACAAGCAGGATGGTGCTGCAGTCATCTTATTTGTGGGCTTCCTAGAGGCACCTGGTTGGCAACTATGTGAACAGACTGCTAGACTTGATGGACCTTGGTCTGATCGAGCATGGCTTTTCTTATGTTCTCATGTCTTCAGAGTATCACAAAGTTCAAATAGGAGCTAAAGTAGATGGGATGATGGGAGATAAAAGATTCCCTACTTTTATTTTATTTTATTTTTTGCTTTGCATTGCAGCCAGTCTTGCCTCTGATTTGGATCGGGGTGGCAAGGAGAGACGTCTTACTCCACGCACATAGTCCATGCTCACATGCCTTTGCCCCAGTCTGAATTGGGTCCCCATGTGGCTAAATAAGCTTTTTAAAATAGTAACAAATACACAACTTCCCTGGAGTTCAAAGAGATGGGGGGGAGGCAGAGAAGATTTGTTACCATTAGTTCCTTCCTCTCACAGATTAGAACTGAATTGTTGGAATTCTATGAATTCCAACTTTCTCATTTTAATACAAGCTTTCAACCTTCATTATTACTGCAGATTGAAAAGGTAATAGGCAAACTGCCAACAGAAAGCATCTTTACAAAAAGAAAAAGGTGTGTGTGGGGGGGTAGAAGCTGATAGTTTCATAATTCTTTGAGTTATGGGCCATAAGCAAATGGGGCTACCCTACATACCTGAGACCTAATATTTCTGGATGTGAAAGGAGGAATTGTCCTATGTGCTCATAGAGTGACCTGCCCTACAAGAGTTGTTAAACTGCAGTCATTATTCACAGCCATATATCAAGGTTTTTCAAGATCTGATCTTTTTGAAATGTTACAATAGCCTGCAAAGATGCTTTCCAGATGTGGAAAGCAGAATGAGTGCTCACACACCCCAATAAAAATCTTTGAACCCAACTTTTTTTGGGGGGGGGAGGGGGGACTATGTCCAGTCTCAAGGCACTTGTTATTTTGAATTAGGCCCAAATGATATAGTGTTCTTAGCTAGATTTTTATGATATTTTAAATAATATGTTTAACCAATGCTTGTTACTGCTACCTAACATGTCTCTTAAATCAGAGAAAAGTACAACAGAAGTACCCAAGTGATACATTTATTGAAACACATATTAGTTGTGGGTGCCGGTAACATTTGTATTAATTAACGTGTACTTAAGGGATTTTCCTCAGCCATTTGTCAAACTGAAAATTGTAATGGCTAGACAGGCAGGTGAGTAAGCCATATTGCTCAATGATAACAGAAAACAGAGTTTATGTGGGGAAATTTTTAAGATGGTTGCATCACATAGGTAGCAATGTGAGCGAGCCCGGCTCTGGTTTGGATCCTGTAGTTGAGTTCCATGAGAACTAGACAACCTCTACTGTGGAGCGCACTACCTCTTCCACTAAAACTTCTGTCTATGCAAGATCAGTGGTTTGCAGTGCTCCCTTGTACAAACGGAAGTGCTCTCAGAAGAGGAAGCACGCTTCATGGCAGAGGCCATCTGGCCTATGTGGAATTCATCCATAGGATCCAAGCCTATATTTAAAAGGCTGTTAAAAAGAAACCTTAAGGTAGGAGAGGGCTGAGGTCTCGTGGATCAACGAGCGGACATCTTCCATGGAATCCTGCTCTCTGCCGCTGATTTGTAGTTTATACAATATATCTTATTGATGTATTTTAACTGATGATATTTTATATTATGTTGTTAGCTTCCCTGAGGAATTACCCAGTTATTGTTATGTTGTAAACCCTGATGGGGTAGAAAGGCGGCATTATAAATGTTTTAAAATAAATGAATAAAATGAGTGAAGCCATATTGACAGTCACAATATAAATTAACGTATTTGGGCTTTCCCCCTTCTTAGGTACTCTCGAGCCCCACTTGTCGGGCTTACTCTGGACAGCCATGCTGATATCGTTGGCCATTGTTATTGCCTTGCCTAAACCCCACGGCATTAGAGCTTTAATTGCTTCCACAATATTGCGGCTAATATTTTCAGTCGGTTTACAGCCAACGTTATTTCTCCTGGGAGCTTTCAATGTAAGTATTAGGTTTCTCTGACTTTTTGCTGCATTGTTGCGTTTAAGATTCCCTACTTATTTGTATAGGTATACATATACCGAAAATTGGTATAGTGTCCCAAGTTATTAGCTAAGGAGGAAGAAAGTCCCCTAGTAAATTTTTGAAACTGTTGTGTTGTACCAGTGGGGATGGACCCAAAATACCATGAGCACAGCAAAACTCATGTCATGGAACTATCCTATTCCTCCTTGCAGCCCACAGGTCCCCTGTAGCCAGCATGGTGTAGTGTTTTGGAGCGGTGGACTCTGATCTAGAGAACCGGGTTTGATTCCCCACTCCTACACTTGAGCAGCGGAGGCTAATCTGGTGAACTGGATTTGTTTCCCCACTCCTACACACGAAGCCAGATGGGTGACCTTGGGCTAGTCACACTCTCTCCGCCCCACCTACCTCACAGGGTGTCTGTTGTGGGGAGGGGAAGGGAGGATGATTGTAAGCCGCTTTGGTTCTTCCTTAAGTGGTGGAGAAAGAAAACCAACTCTTCTTCTTCTTCCTCCTCCCCCCCCCCCACTGCTGCTTCTGGCAGATAAGGAAGAGGAGTTCTCAAGAACAAAGAAGGGGTGGGGCAGGGGGCGGGGCCTGCAGCGAGGGTGGGGGTGGCAAGTTCACCTCCCTCCTTCACCAACAGAGGAGCCGTTACGCTACCTTAAGTGTTGTGCTGATAGCTTGTTGCATGTTTTCTGAAACACCCTTGCTGTATTTAGTTGAGAATATATTAATTATGCTTAATCCTCTTCACAGGTTTGTAACAAAATAATCTTTCTGATGAGTTTTGTCGGTAACTGTGGAACTTTCACTAGAGGATACAAAGCCATGATCATGGACGTTGAATTCCTTTATCACCTACTGTACCTTCTTATTTGTGCAATGGGGCTGTTTGTTCATGAATTTTTCTACAGTTTGCTGGTAAGCGTTTAGTGGCATCTTGACTGTGCTTCAAGGTTATATGAACCAGTTCTTTTTAGGCAGGCCTTTTCTTAGTCCTTTTTCGAGTTGTGGAACTGTACACTGCTTATTGAGGCTAAAGTTGCTCTCGTTTGGATTGCTGGTTATTGTAGATTTTGATGTTGTGAATTTTTCAAATTCTGTATATTTTATGACATATATTTTGTAAGCCCCCATGAGCTTGCAGGAAAGGGAACAGTTTGAGTATTTCTAAATAAATGAACAATGGTGTAGTGTGGTGTAGTGGTTAATAGCAGTGGTTTGGAGCGGTGGACTCTAATCTGGAGAACCGGGTTTGATTCCCCACTCCTCCACATGAGCAGCGGACGCTAATCCGGTGAACCTGGTGGGTTTCCACACTCCTCCACATGAAGTCAGCTGGGTGACCTAGGGCTAGTCACACTCTCTCAGCCCCACCCACCTCACAAGCTGTCTGTTGTGGGGAGGGGAAGGGAAGGTGATTGTAAGACGGTTTAATTCTTCCTTAAGTGGCATTTAAAAAACAACTCTTCTTCTCCTTCGTCTTCTCCCTCTCGTGACTTAAAAGGGACCTGTAGATGAATGGTTGCATGTAGAATTGTAGCCCATGGCACTTATGACATATAATTATGCTTTAGCACACCTGAAGCACATAGTTCACTCCACTAAGAAGGAAAGAATCATGCAGCTAGTTCTGTGCTTCCAAGCAAGCAAACAATGACGATATGACAGACCACTTTTAAAATGCAGGGAACTTTCAAAAGCAGGTTTTGATATGGCATAGTTAGTGTTTTGGCATTGACAGGAAAAAGTCAAAACATCCTCTGGCTATGCCCCATGCTTTTATATAAGCCTCTCTTTGCATCGTTGTTTTCATTTGAAATGGCTGCTGTTCAGAAGGTCAAGCACAGCTCCATGTTTCAGACTGAAAGAGAAGAAAGTTGGCCCAATCTAAGTTAGCATCCGTAGAAGAGATTGGTTGCCAGTAACTTAAGGACAGAATTACATGTTGTGTTCCCAGTTTTGTGTTAACTTTGAAAGACTTATTGAGGGAAGGATACTTGCAGGGGACAGTAGGTAGGCTGGCGGGGGTGCTAAGCCTTTGCTTGTTCTAACCAGTGTGCCCCCAGATGGGTGCTGAAAACAGAAGTACAGTAAGTCCAGCTGATTGTTTGTGGGCTTCCGAGAGGCACCTGGTTGGCCACTGTGTGAACAGACTGCTGGACTTGATGGGCCTTGGTCTGATCCAGCAGGGCCTTTCTCATGTTTTTATGATGAGAAAATGCCCTGGTGGCATTCGTAGGAGAGAACTGACGACCTTGTCGGCATGGGGAAGACCTTAAACCGTTCTCCCATACAATTGCCTGTGTCATTTGTGTTTCCTTGGCATGTACAGGTTTGGAAATGCATGTCAGGGCAGCATGCAGTTCTGCTCGAAGAGCCAATAATTTCATTTTGACTGAAGCCTGACCAACTTTCTCCCCCCGCCCCGGTTTTCTCCAGAGATTAGTTCAGTCACAGAGGATGCAGATTAGGCCACACTGACACCTTTCATTGATGTACTGATTATTCATCTGGGGATTTCCATGTCAATTCCCAAGCTGCAAGTATGTTGCATTTTAGCTGTAGCCCACATGTTGGGTGTGGAGCAAGCGGGAGGGGGGAGCCCAAAGGAGTCTGCCACTTACTCAGTTGGGGGAACGAGTGATCACAATGCTCTGACTTGGTTTGCATAGCTAGGTGGGGTTGCTCTAGTTTCTGAACTATATCAAGAAGTGTTGCACGCAGATCAACTGTGTTTTGTAATTTGTATGTACGTGTTGAAAGAATAATGCTGACCCTCATCCAAAACACCACTTCATTGTGTTTTCCGTTGAAATGCTGTTGTTTTTGTTTTGAGTTGGTTTTTGCTTTCAATTTTTCATAGTCACTTCAGACAGCAATTTTTAAATTGTGGTCCACAAACGTTAATAGGATTTCCTATTAAAAGTGGTGCCTCTGGCTATAAAATTACCAGGCTGTCTGTCTGTCTGCCTGCCTGTCTGTCTATCAGTCATCTAATAGGTTATGATAGATAGATAGATAGATAGATAGATAGATAGATAGATAGATAGATAGATAGATAGATAGATAGATAGATAGGTTATGATAGGTTATGATAGGTTATGATAGAGAGAGGGGGAGAGAGGGAGAGATAGACACTTTACAAAGGTACTCTAATATAGTACTTCCTAACTGTTTGCAATTTGAAGTATCTTACAAACTCTTTTGATCTCCCCTTTTTCCAGCTATTTGACTTGGTTTACAGAGAGGAGACCTTGCTGAACGTCATTAAAAGTGTCACTCGTAATGGACGTTCCATTATCTTGACTGCTGTTCTTGCTCTCATCTTGGTTTACCTGTTCTCGATAGTGGGCTACCTGTTTTTCAAGGATGACTTCATCTTGGAAGTCGACAAATTACCTAATGAAACAATATTACCAGGTTGGTTCTGAACATACTTTCTTCTTTCAAATTGTCTGGCTACTACTTAAAATGCATCAAGAGCTGTGTCTAGGAAGCTGAATTTCTTCGGCTGGTAATGGCTGCTTTGTAGAATCAAATACCCTTTGATGAGATCTTGATGTTTTGAAAGCAGTAATGCTGAGGCAGTGGAATAACCATGGCTGCATAAACTCATATTTGGAGGTGTTTGTGCATGTTTGATACAGTGGTATCAAAGATATGGGTACAGTGAATATTTTTTAAAAGTCCATTGTCAGGTAGATCTTCCCCAAATTACTTAAGATTGTGTGAGTAGGATAAATGTGTAACTTTTAAAAAATCATGAGTTGGATCAACTGACTCCCTTTCACTAAGCTAGGTCTAGTGGACTCCTTTCACTAGATCTTTCTTTCATAGTGAAAGACCTTCTCTTTCAGCAGCCTTTCTCTGTCAGAGGAAAACTGGAAGGATATCACTGGGTCCAACCCCATGTATTTATTTTGCATTGTTTATCTTGCTTCCAGGTTTCAGGATTTTAAAAAAGGAAATGACCCAAAGAGTATGGAGATGGTACATAACAATGAAAGCAGTGGTAATCCTGGTTAACTTCAGTGAAGGAACAGTGTCTTTTAAAAACACACACACATAACACTTTTTTGTAGAAACTTATTTGAAGGCTCCAGTAGAAATTTCAGCTGTGGTACAGTCTCCCTGAGAAAATGTAGACTACACACAGACTTGACTGAAACTGTTTTCATGCAAGAACTTATTTTCATGTGGTTCTCAGATGCAGGTTGCAAGAATCCTAGTCCCTTTTTGGACATGGATTCAAACCCAGTCCTAGTAATTTGTAACGCTGTCCCCAGACGTTTTTGGCACACTGAACTTCTCATCTGAATGAGACTTCACTTTGTAAGCTCTGGTATATCTGGCGAACACGCGGGAAATAAAAGATCTCCTCATAGTGTGACAAATAAATTCCACACCTCACCCCACACAGTCATGAAAGGTTTTTCCCCCCATAACACTACTTTTTTTTTTTTTTGCAGTATTTGGTGTATAAAAAATGCAAGCGGCGCAGAATTATGTCTCGTTGGGGACCATGTGTGAGCAGTGCTAGCTGTTCACAACCTTTAAACGCACCATTTTTTCTCAAATAAAATAAATAGTGCAGGAGTTTTCACATATTGTAAACTCTCGGTGTTCTCAATGTTAAACCCTATTAAACTTTAAAAGGCTGTTGGCAAGATATGCATCCACTGTTATAATGTATTTTACGTATCCCTCTGTGTTGTCCGCCATTTTTAGGGCTTATGTTGGGGAACTGGGTGATCGGTTTTTAAAACTAAATACTTTCGTAATGTATAGGAATGTATAGGAACTGGCATCATTTTCGGCCACATTTTTCAAACCTAGGTTTGCATATGTTACAGATCAGCACACTGAAACGGGTGAAAAAATGACCAGGGAGTTTCTGTATTCTGATGTATGTAGGATAGAGAACGGGGAAAATTGTTCTTCTGTTGTTGCTTCAGCAGGTAAGTCTCTTGCACCGTTTGGTACTCATATTACCATTTTAAATTGCTCTTTTAATTGCATGATTCATGATCCAGAAGTTACCCAGCGGAGAATCCTTACGTTCCAGTTCCACCAGCTGCTGCAAATACACACACACATGTATGTGTATATATCAAAACAGAGAACCTGTGAGATTCACAGGTGTGTACCCTTCCTCCACTCCCCAGTCACCTCCTTCTTTCTCCCCAACCCTCTTACCAACCTAACCTTTGGGCAGCTGGGCATCGGAGGGAACGCAGGGTGAAAGCAGAAAGTGTGTCTTCTATGCCTCCTCTTGCGGCTGTTACTGCACCCACCTTCTGATGGGGGCAGGATAGGGAAAATCTAACTTTCTCACTGGTCTTCACTTCCTCCTGCTTCTCCCCCCCCCCCGGTGCAGTGCAGTTTTTCTACCCACAGCCTCCTGCAACTGCCACCTCTTATTTGTGTGTGTTTCCTTCCTCACTCCTGCTGCTTCACACACCTGTGCCACCATCACCACCTTCTCCACTACTTTTACCTGCACAACCACAAAATCCTGCCTGCCTGACTTACTTGCTCATCTTCGCCACCTCCCTTCCCCACTCTCTTGCCCACTGTTCGACTGGCACCACCTCCTGTTGTTCTTACCACCATGTACTGCTTTCCTGATTGCTAAGCATACCTCAACATGACAGCCAAGATCTTGTGACATAATGTTATGAGATCTCATTCCCCCCCCCCATTTGAGTTTTGGAAATTTTTAAACGTTCTTTTTCTGATACTTTTCCCCCTTTCGGATTCTACCGCAAACCTGGGGGCTGCCCCATGTTTGTAGAAATATGCCCTTTATCTGAACATGGCCTCATTGTGTGGACTTCTTGATCTGCACTCTAGGGCGGTTGTTAAGCATTAGCTATAATGATTTGGAATGGACCGCAAAGGCTGCTAGTAACGATGGTATGTTATGCTATTTGGTTTTGGATTTGTTTCACAAGGGAAACGTCCCCCACCCTCCAGTAGGGTTGCTACAAATTCCAGCCATCCTGCCAAGCCACTCAAACTATAGTGTTTCCTCAGCATCATCCACCTTCTTGTTCTCCACAGTTTGGTCCTTGGAAGTCTCTCCTATGGTAGCTAAATGGAACCTCCATGCACAGTGCAGTATCGCTTTATAAACCAGAGGTTGGAGACTAGCAACTTGGGAATACTGTTGCATAGAGCCAAACTTAGTAGAATAGCTTCCATCCTTGAAAGGGAAATTTAGGCAAAATTTATAAATTAGAAATCCTTTGTAGGAGGGGTGCACGATTTAGATTGCTCCGAGAACCTCTTGAGTAGCATTCTTATATACATTAATTTAAGAAGTCTGTATTAACTTCAGAAAAGTTATAATATTGACAATTTAACTCACTGTTTGTTTTTAACCCCTTTTCTCTCTCTGACCAACAGTGTATGTCACCCACTCACCTTTTTCTATTCCACTCCCCCATATTCAGCATTCCCTTTTTTTTTGTACCTTTTTTGCTTCCCCCCTTCAAGGCTTCCCTTCCTCCTACCTCTCTAGTCTGTCATACCCTCCACACTGTCACTCCACCCTTCCCCACCCCATGCTGATGCTATCTGGGCCTGCCAAGCACCCCCCCTCCACAAAGGGTCACCAAGAAATCACAAGGTAGTCTCGTGTAGTATCACTGGCATACTTTTCTTAAACAAACTTTTATAATGTTTAGGGTTTTTTCTAATACCATGGGGCTTTTTTCTTTTAACATTTCACATTGTTCTGCAAACATATGATGCTCCCCTCAGGCTTGTAGAAAAACCCTCCTGTCTGACCCTGCCTCATTATGTAGATTTTTTTGATCTACATTCTATGTCCCAGTTCAGAATTAGATATAACTGTGTTTGTGTGTGTGAGAGTATGACAGTATTTGGATGGAAAAACAGCATACAAATGTTTTAAATAAATATAATACATAATAATAATGATATGTTTGCATTTTGAAATACGTTAAATGATTCCAAGATTTGAAAGGGTCCATTTTAATTATTACACTGCTATAAAACCAAAGACATAGGCCTCTGAACAAATAGTTCTTCCATGTGAAATACATATCTATATTTATTTCTCCTTGTTCTGAGCTCTTCACAGCTCAGAATATGGTGGCTTACCTGTTATAGCCTGTGACAGGAGAGCTTTTTTGATATTCCCAATATATAGGGAAATGTGTTTCCTTCACAATATCACATAACAGACTGACTCTGTACCAAAAGAGCAGAATTAGAGGGAGAAAGGAGCCTGGTATTTTGTCTTGAGTGCTCATAAGAACATAAGAAAGGCCATGCTGGATCAGACCAAGGTCCATCAAGTCCAGCAGTCTGTTCACAGAGAGAACAGCCAGGTGCCTCTAGGAAGCCCAAAAACAAGACAACTGTAGCAGCATTGTCCTGCCTGTGTTCTACAGCACCTAATATAATAGGCATGTTCATCTGATCCTGGAGAGAGTAGGTATGCATCATGACTAGTATCCATTTTGACTAGTAGCCATGGATAGACCTATCCTCCCCTCTTAAAGCCTTCCAAGTTGGCAGCCATCGCCTCATCCTGGGGCAGGGAGTTCCACAATTTAACCATGCATTGTGTGAAGAAATACTTCCTTTTATCTGTTTTGAATTTCTTACCCTCTAGCTTCAGCAAATGACCCCGCGTACTAGTATCGTGAGATAGGGAGAAAAGCTTCCTCTCCCTGTCTCCCCTGACTCGCTTGAGGTAGCTGTGCAAGTTCAAACAGAGAATGTGGGAATATGGTTACATGAGACTGATTTTCAAGCCTCACCGCAGTGTTTTAATGTCTTAATTTGCTGTGTTTAATAGAGCTGATTTCTACAGAAGCTGAGGAAGAGGATAAAGAGCACACATGTGAGACATTGCTGATGTGCATTATTACTGTGCTTAGTCATGGCCTGCGGAGTGGGGGCGGAGTAGGAGACGTGCTCAGGAAACCATCCAAGGAGGTAAATGATTGTTCGGGAAGAGAACCAAATAGGGTTAAATCTCTAAGAAGGAGCCAAAAAAAATTTCTATGGGAAAAGTCTTCTGCATCACTATATAATGTCAAGCGCAGAGAGATTTGTGTAGTTGACTTCATTTGAAGGTACTAGAAGTGTTAATGTTTCTATGGCTCATTCATACAAGTAGTTTTTAAACATGATCTCCCTCTTTTCAGTGCACCTTATCCCCATGGTAGCTTACAAATAGTGTAAGAAATCATACATTTCAATAAAATACAATACATAGAATGAAATCACACATGACAACATCTGGAGGATGCAACATTTAAAAAGCACAGTTAGCCATAAGTGAAGATTGATGATGAAGAAGAAGAATTCATTTTTATATGCCGACTTTCTCCACCACTTAAAGAAGACTCAAACCGGCTTACAATCTCCCTCCCTTCCCCTCCCCACAACAGACAACCTGTGAGGTAGGTGGGGCTGAGAGAGTGTGACTGGCCCAAGGTCACCCAGCTGGCTTCATGTGTAGGAGTGTGGAAAACAAATCCAGTTCACCAGATTAGCCTCCCCTGCTCAAGTGGAGGAGTGGGGAAGCGAATCTGGTTCTGCAGATCAGAGTCCACCACTCCAAACCACTGCTCTTAACCCACTACACCACACTGGCTGTCATGAAGCAAATGTGTCTTTGAACCCTTCATTAAAGCCATGAAAGAGGGAGCTGAGTGGCTTCATGAGGGAGAGCATTACACACTGTTGGCGCTACCCTAAGAAGGGCCCTACCTTGAGCTGCCATCCCCCCCAAACACTCTGGTTGTGACTGGGGGGTTGGGGAATGGAAGCCGATGCAATTTGATCAGGATAGATGAAGTTTGTATTAATAAGGCCAAATCCTAATTTTATGAGTGAGCTTTGTTCAATTTTACCCTCCCTTTCTTCCTGATGTTGCACAATGCACATTAAGTAGTAACATTCACTTTAGCACAAATCATATTTTCTAGTTACAACTAGGGTTGCCAACCTCCAGGAACTAGCTGGAGAGCTCCTGCTAGTACAACTGATCTCCAGCCGATAGAGATCAGTTCCCCCGGAGAAAATGGCCGCTTTGGCAATTGGGCTCTGTGGCATTGAAGACCCCGCCCTCCTCAGGCTCTGCTCCAGAAACCTCCTGCCGGTGGCGAAGAGGGACCTGGCAGCCCTAGTTACAGCTGAATCAGCAAACTGTGACTTGGGCCTGCCCTTTAAACCAGGTTTGCAAAAACCACACTCCGAAATAATCCTGTTTTGGAAGACAAGCGCAAGTCACTGTTAGCTAGTTTGGGTGTAATGGTAGGCAATGACTTGTGCTAAAGAGGATGTCAATAATTGAACTGTAGTCATGAGGTGAGTGGGGAGGAAGCAATAATTTGCGCTCAAAAGCTCATTCATGTAATCCAAACCCGGCTGTGTTATTATGATAGAACAAACCTTGTCTATGTAATTGTGTCTGCTAATTGGTTAGATCCTAGAACTGTGAACAGTAAGTGTAAGGACATGTCAGTTTTGTTTTTTTCTTGTGTTGGAAACAAAAGCACTTGAAAAGGCAGAAAATAAAACTACTGTTTTAAAAAACAGTTCTCTTGAGATGTAGAAGTTGACTGTGAAGAGGTAATTAAGCTCTGTTATTTGTGCAAGCTCTTACCAGCAAACCCATTGGTTTACTTTCTATGACCAATTAATACCTTTTGATCATGCAAAAGATATATTATGACCATAGCAAGTTAATACCAGCACTAGGAGGACTATCTTTAAAAAAATGCTTTTGCAGTAGTAATTGACAGTGTTTGTGAAGCTACAGGTAGGAAATAGAAACTCTTCTGAAAAAGGGAGGACATACCCAGTTGTTCCCCATCCAGGATACATTCACATCATTTCTTCCTTCTCTGCTTCACATATCATCACTTAGCACTCTCTTCCTTCCATCATATCATGCTTGACTATAAATTTGTCCATGTGTTTGAATGTAATTTCTATTTCAGGAACCCCTTTTTGCTGCAAGAGTGATCTATGACCTTCTCTTCTTCTTCATGGTGATCATTATTGTCCTCAACCTGATTTTTGGTGTTATCATTGACACCTTTGCTGATCTCAGAAGTGAGAAACAGAAGAAAGAAGAAGTATTGAAAACAACTTGTTTTATTTGTGGTAAGTGTAAAAGCAAGTGCTGTAAAACTAGCCCCTCTTCTGATTCAGTGCAAAAAAATGCATATTCACAAATGGAGTATGGCTTTGGAATACGGCAAAAGTCAATAGGACCAATATCTCCAACGGGATAATTGTGTTGGTTCTTGGTTTCATCCTCTTGTTGACGTATAATGAAAGCTTCTGAAAGTTGATATATTCAGACATCCTTACCTTTAGCATTGAGCCTGTTGTGGACATGCAGTCTCCATGTCTTGTGGTCACATGTATGTTCTCTCTCTAATCGTCTCAGGTGACACCTCTTCTTTCTGCCTTCAAGGCACAGTGCTGATTGGCCGGAAACTGGCTCCATCACTGACCTACTTATCCCAGTTTTCAGCATTTTTTAAAAATGCCACTTTTTATTTTAAAAAGGGAACGGGGAATTAGAGTAGATTTAACTGAATGCTCATACATATGGTGCTTTAAAAACTAAGATCAACAGCCAAATTGGAGCATGTGGGGAGGAACAAGAAAGACTACTGAACCAGTCTCCTAAATGGGTGGCGAAGAAAAGATGATACCTTGAAGTACAGGAAGGACAATTGTATTAAAGTCTTCCTTAGACTCATGGTTTCTAGTGGATGGATGGTGGGCCAGTGCAAGTTGAACCCCTGGAAGATTTGGGCCCAAGGGGCCAGAAATGCCTTGTTACATGTGTATTCAGTACTCTATACAAATGCAGGAAAGAAAGGCTCTCACATATAATGCCCATGCAGACAGTAAAGAACTTTTGTGATGATTCCCAGCAAGAACAACCTAAAAAGAATGAAAATACTGATGCCACTGAGCTGAGGGAACAACAAAATTTAGAGACTCTAAGCCAGTGGTTCCCAACCTTTTTTTGACCAGGGACCACTAGGACTTTTTTGTTCGGTGCAGGGACCCCAAGGTTCAAAATAAAAATTCTGAGAATTTGAAAATAAACTTTAATCATAACTGTTAGTTAAACATTAAACTTAGAATAATATTTGAATATATATATATTTTTATAATAGAGAACTTTTAATTGAAAATATTAATTTATTATGGGTTTATAACTTTGTTTTGCGGACCTTAATTTAGTTCTCGCGGACCCCTGGGGGTCCATGGACCCCTGGTTGGGAACCAGTGCTCTAAGCAACACAGCCAATTCATGAAGAGAATGAAACAAAAACATACATACCACTTGATAAAGCTTGTGTGAAACGCATACCAAAGCTGGGCAGCTCATCTTTACAGCCGTATCGTTTAAGACAAGATCATGTGTATTAGGTTATTTTTCCTGATATTTTTTCTGTGACGTTCACATGGCACCTCGCCTTTATTACTTTGAACTTTGATACGAAAAGCTATTGTGATTCTGAAACTTGGTACAAAACTTGATTATGCATGATATAACTCAAAATAATAAGCTTGTTTAATTGGTAAGTCCAACTGGTTCATGTGCTTCATTACACGGTAGCTTTGTACAGTCATTACATTAGATCTCAGAAGCTAAGCAGGGTTGGCCCTGGCTTGTACTAGGATGGGAGACCACCAAGGAAGTCCAGGGTTGCTGTGCAGAGGAAGGCACTGGCAAACCACCTTTGTATGTCTCTTGCCGTGAAAACCCTGTGGGGTTGCCATAAGTCATCTGCAACTTGACGGCACTTTTCACAACCACAGTATTTTAATTGTATTTTACCTCATGAAGTAGGGGGTGCTGGTCAGTTTCTGTTTTCAAAAATCTAACAGTGACAATTTGGTTGTGTTTTCTATTAGGTCTGGAAAGAGACAAGTTTGATAACAAGACAGTCACTTTCGAAGAGCATATTAAAGAGGAGCACAACATGTGGCACTATTTGTTTTTTATTGTCTTAGTCAAAGTAAAAGACTCCACTGAATATACAGGCCCTGAAAGTTATGTGGCAGAAATGATAAAGGTAAGTCTGGAATGCTTCTTTCTGAGATGTTTTTATTCCAGATGGCTCTGCTTTTGACTAATCAATTGCAAGCCAAATTTTGCACTGTTGCATAAGACCACACCCACACTCCCGTACTCCCCAAATAAAAACCACAATTCCAGTACATTAGACATGTTTATATGGTTTCCTTTCAACACTGATTAAACATGAATAAAACATCAAACAGTAGTTAACAGCTGGAAAATATTTTCCAACGGCATATCCAGATGACAATATTTTCCCTTTACCATTATGCCCTATCCAATTATCGTTCTGAGATAACCCGTTGTCCCAATGTAGTGGCTGTTGTCTGACTTTTTAAACCCACCCCTCAGAAAATCACCTCTGTGTACTCCAAGCTTGGGGGAGTGGTGAACATTCTACAAAGAGAACTGTGTGCATTGTAGCAAAGAGATGGATAGCCTTTTTTCATTTTAAGAAGAAGAGTTGGTTTTTATATGCCGACTTTCTCTACCACTTAAGGGGGAATCAAACCGGCTTATAATTCCTTCCCCTCCCCACAACAATACACCCTGTGAGGTAGGTGAGGCTGAGAGAGTGTGACTAGCCCTAGGTCACCCAGCTGGCTTCATGGGGAGGAGTGGGGAAACAAATCCAGTTCACCAGATTAGCATCCGCCGCTCATGTGGAGGAGTAGAGAATCAAACCTGGTTCTCCAGATCAGAGTCTTCTGCTCCAAGCCACTGCTCTGAACCACTGCACCATGCTGTCTTTTAAAGGGAACCATGTGGGGTGTCTCTTAAGGAACTTATTGTAAAACTATTTAAAAGTGAGAAAATGGGAAGAGGGGAAGCAGGGTTGCTTCCAGATTGTGATGACTCTCTGTGGAGCTCTTAAGTACAGCAATGGAGCATCCACACAGCAGTATTTTCCCTGCACTTCCCTTGCGCCAGCCCATCCCCCCATCACTATGCCCTCCCTGCTCACCACCAGGAGGGCTTTCAGGCTTTTTAAAAAAACCTGTAATGGACATATTGTTACAGTTTAAAATCGGTAATTGGCATAATACTGTAGCCTAACACTATAGTGACCTGTCAGTTGCCATTAAAAAACAGAAAGATGGGTAAAGCCCTGGTGATGCCGAGAAGCAGCAGCTGCAGGAGACAGGGGTGAGAAAAATGGCACCAGTGTGTGTGTGTGTGTGGGGGGGACCTATATAAATGTGCTTTCGCTGCAGTCTTTCTTTGGATTAGATCCTTATGTCACTGACAACTTGAGTCTGAGTCTTTATAACTAAATTAGAAGCCATTAGGAAATCAGCCTGATAGTCATTTCCATCCGTTTCACTGGGAATCACCTTTCTGGCTATAACCTTCCACCCTCAAACAGGGGATAACATTCTCGAAAGCTGTACCTTGACTGAAGAAATCTTCCCTGCCAAATTTCAAACAGATTAGAGAAACATTTCCTTCTATACACGATTTTAAACTTTTAACTTTCACAGCAGGGACAAAGGAAGGATGACCAGAGCTACCCCCTACTTTCCCCTCAGGCGTGCATGCAGAGGACTATTAAAAAAAGAGAGGGATCAGCTAAGCCCTCTGTCTGCTCTGGGACTTCCAGTGTTTTTTCCTCAATTTTTTTCTGATCTCAGAAGTTGGGTATGTCTAGTTTGTGTGTTCCCTGTTGGGAGAAAGACAACGCTGTTGCTTGTATCCACACCCCTACACACACCCAGTCTGTCAAATGGGCCACCTCTTGATGGGTGGCATGTGGTAAAACCCAGGTTTCTGCCTCTGTTTCCCCCACCCATTCTCTGCAGCTCTGCCAGCCAATATATGCACAACGTTCCCACTGTGCTCTCTACTTTTCATGGGGCATACACCGCAAAGCATCTGTATCTCTGTTGCCCCCCCCCAAACCATCCTGTGTGTTTGCCAGCATGTGTAAGCAAGCACTATTTACCTGTAATGCACTGGGGAGTGGGTGAGCCATAGACTCGACTCTTTCCCCATCTGATACGCAAAGCAGGCCAGCTACCTGTTCTGAGGGAAGGAGAGGTAGAAGCCAGCTTCCGTGATTCTAAGATCAAAGCCTAACCCCTGCCTGCATATCACTTACATATCCTAAGGCTTATGGAATAGCTCATGGAAAGAAGACCTATGCTTATATAGAGTCAGAACATCATCTTAAAAGCAACAAAAGAATGCAATGATTGGCAAGAAGCTGAAATGCTGGGCATAGAAACACCAGTCAGGACTACCATGTTTGGTGGGAAGATGGGGATAACTGTCCTGGGTGGACAATATGGCTGTTGTTTAGGTTATCTACTGATAACCCTTTCTCCATTCTCTATCCCGCCTCCTTCCTAGATAAATGAAATATGCCAGAATAACTGTCGGACTTGAAAGGTTCCACCTCCTGTACTGAAAATAATGTTGTTTGGATTCAGAGTGCCTACTATCTTTTTGAATGGGGTGTGGTGCAGATTAGATTACAATTAGTAAACATGTTCCTAGTTGATATCTGATTAGTGTGTTTGCGGGTGTTAAATCCATTTAAGATAAATAGCTGATCTGAAGATAAATTATTTGGTCACAGGATCCTTCCGTAAGTTCTGGGGTTTGTTGCAGTGATCAAGGTTGAGTGCTGTCTAGATTTTTCTTAATTTATGGTTATTAAGGCTGAAATATGAACATATGAAGCTGCCTTATACTGAATCAGACCAATGGTCCATCAAGGTCAGTAGTGTCTACTCAGATTGGCAGTGGCTCTCCCGGGTCTCTGGTAGAGGTCTTTCACACCACCTTCTACCTCATCCTTTAAACTGGAGATGCCAGGGATTGAACTTGGGACCTTCTGCTTGCCAAGCAGATGCTCTACCACTAGGCCATGGCCCCCAAAGGCTCTAATACATTTGCTTGAGAATGTCAAATGCACAGGGTAAATGGGAAAGCTGTTACCTTTTGTTCTGAGGCCAGCTTCCTAGCAGAAGGGAGATTCTGAAACAATATGTAATGCGATAAACAAGCTTACTATTCAGCACGGCAGAGTTGACAGTATCCTTACCTGAATTTTATTTGGCAATTTATGGTCTTTTTAAAAATCCATCTTTTGTAAATCTGCTTAAAAACCACTGGATAGTGTGAGGAGAAAACCCATTTGATTGGTTTTTTTTTTTTTTTAATCCCTATTTCCTGATTAGTAGACTGTGGGACTTAGGGAACTGCATGCTTTGTCCTTTCCCTCAGAGGAGGCAAGTTCATCTGAACACTGGCCTCCACTTTGTGTAAAAGGCAAAGAATTGCCCTTTTAAGGTACAGTACATATTAACTTTTAGGGAATATAAATGCCACTGAGATAGCTTGTTAGCAACATCGTGTTAGTTTGGGGTCGTTGAAGCCCCGTGTCCTAGTTTTGGACTGTTTCCTCAGTAAGGAGGGTTTAAAGAAATCTTGTGAGCAGTCACCTGACAGAGGATTAACGAAATGAGGTAGTGGGGCACGTTGCTGCCGCTCTCGGTAGGCACATTCTGGCACTCTAATATATCCTTCCACAGTGTACTTGGATGACTAACGCTTGAGAAATTCACTGTGGTGTTGGGATTTAATTCCTTCTGTGCTGGCGATGGAATGTTGTGTCTGTAGCATGCATCAAACACTTTTTTTTTTTGGAGACGCAGCAGTGTCTTTCTAGCCAAAGCAACTGGGTCTAAGATTTTGCCTGCTGTAACCCTTTGTGATGCCTGTCGAAACACAGGAATCTTGGTACAGAAATAGGACTTTGAAAATATTCTGCCATGAACTGAATCCAGTGATGCCCCTTGTAGGGCTTACCTTAGCTGAATGATCCGGGAACACCTAATGCTGTAGCATTTGCTGAAGCTAAACAGGTGTGGATCTGACCAGGGCTTCACGGGGAAATTACTGGGAGCATCCTGCAAGCTTTCAAAGGAAAAAAAATGGGATAAAATGTTAACTATCCAACTGATTCTCGCCTCAAATATTGGAGACGATGGCACAGTTTTTAAAGTTTGTTTTAAAAGCCCGCCAAACAGTTAATTAGATGGTATTATCAACAAACAATGTTATTCGATGTAACTGTCTACTAACTATTTTTTAAACGGCTGATATGTGTGAAGGGTTACAGAAGCACTTTTCTGCTTGAATGGTATGGTAGAAAGCCACTTAATCTCTAAAGACTTCTAAAAAGCAATAATAATAATAATAATAATAATAATGATGATGATGATGATGATGATGATAAATAATAATAATAATAATGAAACTATTAAAACAAGTGCTTATGGGCACTCATATCCATTAGATACGTCTGACATTCATACCACCAAATCCTGTATAACTAGGGTTGCCAGGTCCCTCTTTGCCACCGATGGGAGGTTTTGGGGGCGGAGCCTGAGGAGGGAGGGGTTTGGGGAAGGGAGGGACTTTAATGCCAAAGCGGCCGTTTTATCCAGGTGAACTCTGTCGGCTGGAGATTAGTTGTAATAGCAGGCGATCTCCAGCTAGAACTTGCAGGTTGACAACCCTATGTATAGCACTTGCAAACGCTCGGTCTTGGAAGTGATGCACCTCATAACTCTACCACTTTTTGCCACTTCATTTTCCTTCAGTGTGAACCAAAATGACAGAAGTTCTACAAATTAGAACAGATACATAGGGAATGAACCATATCAAAGAGTGGTGAGGATGGTTTAGTATGATCATTACTGCCCATGATACATCTGTAGGCCTCTCCTGTTTCATTGTGGACTCTGTGCAAATTCATACTGGTTCCTGATATACTTCAAGCTGAAGATGTGGAAACCTGGCTTCGTCCCCAGAAAGAAGATGGAAGGCTGATTCCGCAGATGCGAGCATGGCACACTCTTGCAACATCTGATAAATATCACTTGGAAACTGTGTGATAGAAGTGATGCTTTCCTAACAGGCGCACTCTTCCTAGAATGTAAGATCTCTTGAGGTGTCTAGTAGGTGATCTTTTTGAAGAATAATGCCAGAGGGGTAGCTGTGCTGCAGCCCTAATGATCAGGTCTTGTAGCACTTCAAATGCTACCATATTGTGTTTTTTGTGATCCACAGCCTACTTTGTCAGGTGATGAGAGTTACCTCAGATGATTAGAGGTGCAGACATAACAGGAAGCTTGGGCTTGCGCTTCCTGTTCTCCTTGCTCCTCCAGAACATCTAAACTAGAACTTATCTTTGCAGTGAGATGCAAATGCTCAAAGTATAGAGGGAGCTTTTAAATCTGACCTTGTGATGAAATGTGAGAACTCCTTTTTGGATGATATGGAGAAATGATGAAACAGGAAGCATGAAGAAATTTTCTGTTATGCTCCCATCTCTGAAAGTCCAAAGTCATTCAGGGGCTGGATTTCAAATATTTTACAGCATGGTTGCAAGTGAGAATTGTGGCCTCATGGCCACAGATTTCATGAAGCTGAGAGAATGCTAAAAAGCGTTTTAATCACTGGGCTCCAGGGAGGTTCATTGTGAGTATGGTAACTTCCCTTGTGATTGGGCAGATCCGTGTGAGAGAAACATTCACTTGTCCTCATAGCCACATGGAGCCTACCCTCGTGTCTGCCTCATGAGTTTTCAGCTGAGAGTGCAGGATAAAAATATTGACAATAACATTTTTAGTGACGGTTGGACCGAAAACTCAGTGTTTTGCCCAGAGATAGTATTAGGGGGAAAGGTGGCTGGTTGCACTATAGGGATGACCAACCTGGATTTTGCTGCAGTTTGCACTAGGATAGGGTTGCCAGGTCCCCCCTCTCCATCGGTGGGAGGTTTTGGGGGGCGGGGCTGGGGCAATCGCATGCCCGTGCAGCTGTGTGCGACGTGATCACATCACTTATGGGTTTGAGCACTAAAGCGGCCATGGCGATACGGCGCTTCTGGGGGTAAACCTGGAAGGGACGTGACCGCGTCGCACCCATGTGCGATCCCCACTCCAGAAAAGCCCAGTGGATTGGCAGGCAATTGCCCTCCGAAACCACCCAGTAACAACCCTACACTAGGAAGTTTCCACCATTGTTTCTTTAATTGCCATTTCTCCTTATTTTGGACCTTCCTTTGGAGCTGAGTGGATAAAGTTGCTGAACTTCCTTTATAAGAGAGGCCATGGGGTACAGTCCCTGATGGGCCCTGAAAAGAGCGGGATGTAGATTTAGTTTGAATTTCCTAAATAATTATAAAAACTTGGACTTGGCAAGGATGAAGGAGGGCTGGTTTTTTAAAAAAATGTTGAACGTAAGGATGTCATCGTCACTGTGCCTATGTGTTGTATTGAATTTGTACACTACCCAGAATAACTGTAAAACTATCACTTTATTGGAGCTAAAAGAAGTAGTGGCCATTTTGTTGATTGAGAGTGCAATCTGCAAAATATTTCTCCTGGGCAAGTCCCCCCAAAAATGGCAAGATTGTGTCCACTTGTTAGTTTCCATAGGTTTTGTGCAAATGTTGTTCTCAGTTGTGCTTGAATGTGTTTGTTTGTTTTTTGTCCTACTGTGTCTGTTTTTGGTATGTATGTGACACATCTTTAACTAGGAAGGACAGCCACCATTGTGCCCGTGCAAAGGAAGGACAAGTGAGTTGAATTGTCATTGGTTCCAAGTTTAACTGGCACAGTGTCTTCGTACAAAGTGTGTTGCCAAATGCCTAGCTAATTAGCTCATGTGATGGCATAGTTAAATAGTAGCAGAAGCAGGGGAAAGCTATGCTGTGCATTTAGAACCAGGTCAAGGCCTGCCAGAAACTGGGTGTTGTCAGGCCTGAAGGTTGAATTTACGTAGATAATTTGAGGGTTGGGATAAACAGCGTAAGAAAGTGGGTGTGCCTATCTGTACATTAGCCACTGCTGCTGAAGGGAAGTCCATCCTATTGATGTATAGTATGCTGTGTCCTCTAGAGGCACACCTAGTAGAACCTGCATTTGGGATGGATTTGATGGTGTTGAGGGTCTTCCTATTGTTTGGTCATTGCTTCTACTGCTTTCAGGAGATAAAAATAAGGTTGGAATTAGAAAGCTCGCATCATCAAATAGGTAAAATGCGGAACTTGGTTATGGGAAGCCCAAAGTCAGATGGCTGTCTCCAGCCATGGATGTTCTCAATCAGCATTTGTTGTCAGCTGGGACCATAAATTGCCCACTTCCCAAGTGGTCATGGAGATTTATGGAATCAGAATGGTAAAGACCTTTGCACATTAAAATACATCATATACAGTGAGGGGGGAAAGTACTTGATCCCCTGCTAAATTTGCCCGTTTGCCCTCTGACGAAGAAATGACCAGTCCATAATTTTAATGGTAGGTTTATTGTAGCTGTGAGAGACAGAATAACAACAGGAAAAACCCCAGAAACCCAGAAGACAAAAGTCAGAGATTGATGCACATTATAATGAGTGAAATAAGTATTTGATCCCCTATCAACCAGCCAAATTAGGGTTAGGGTTAGGGTTCTGCTGTCGACAGAAGCAATCAATCCATCAGATTCCAAACTAGCCACTATGACCAAGACGAAAGAGCTGTCCAAGGATGTCAGGGACAAGATTGTAGACCTGCACAAGGCTGGACTGGGCTACAAGACTATTGCCAAGCAGCTTGGTGAGAAGGTGACAACCCTAACCCTAACCGTTAACCTCCCTCAGTCTGGGGCTCCATGCAAAATCTTATCTCGTGGAGTTGCAATGATCATGAGAACGGTGATGAAGCAGCCCAGAACTACACGGGGGGAACTTGTCAATGATCTCAGGGCAGCTGGGACCATAGTCACCATGAAAATAGTTGGTAACACACTATGCCGTGAAGGACTGAGATCTTGCAGAGCCCGCAAGGTCCCCTTGCCCAAGACAGCACATGTACAAGCCCGTCTGCAGTTTGCCAATGCACATCTGAATGACCCAGAGGAGAACTGGGTGAAAGTGTTGTGGTCAGATGAGACCAAAATCGAGCTCTTTGGCATCAACTCAACTCGCCGTGTTTGGAGGAGGAGGAATGCTGCCTATGACCCCAAGAACACCATCTCCAATATCAAACATGGAGGGGGACATATTATGCTTTGGGGTGTTTTTCTGCTAAGAAGACAGGACACCTTCACCGCATCGAAGGGACGATGGGCAGGACCATGTATCGTCAAATCTTGGGTGAGCACCTCCTTCCCTCAGCCAGGGCATTGAAAATGGGTCGAGGATGGGTATTCCAGCATGACAATGACCCAAAACACACGGCCAAGGCAACAAAGGAGTGGCTCAAGAAGAAGCACATTAAGGTCCTGGAGTGGCCTAGCCAGTCTCCAGACCTTAATCCCATCGAAAATCTGTGGAGGGAGCTGAAGGTTTGAGTAGCTACACATCAGCCTCGAAATCTTACTGACTTGGAGAGGATCTGCAAAGAGGAGTGGGACAAAATACCTGAAATGTGTGCAAACCTGGTGGTCACCTACAGGAAACGTCTGACCTCTGTAATTGCCAACAAGGGTTTTGCCACCAAGTACTAAGTCATGTTTTGCAAAGGGATCAAATACTTATTTCACTCATTATAATGCACATCAATCTTTGACTTCTGTCTTCTGGGTTTCTGGGGGTTTTCCTGTTGTTATTCTGTCTCTCACAGCTACAATAAACCTACCATTAAAATTATGGACTGGTCATTTCTTCCTCAGAGGGCAAACGGACAAATTCAGCAGGGGATCAAATACTTTTTTCCCTCACTGTATATAGTGGTTAAGAGTGGTGGACTGTAATCTGGAGAACCGGGTTTTATTCTCCACTCCTCCACATGAAGCCTGTGTGACCTTGGGCCAGCCACGGTTCTCTCTCAGAACTCTTTCAGCCTACGCACAGGCAGGCAATAGCAAACCACCTCTGAACATCTCTTGTCTTGAAAACCCTGTGGGGTTGCCATAGGTCAGCTGTGACTTGATGGTACATACACACACATACACAGAGAGTCCTGACAGACACTCTCTGGAATTTGTGCTACTTGCAGGTGGATTTTCTTGCAGTCATGCATGCTAGAAGTTTAATTCTTAAGAGAGCTCAAATCCTGAAATGGTTCCAAAATTAGGGCTGACAAAATTCAGTTTTGCAATTTACAGGAAACTTCCCTTTCACTGATCTATATTTAGGGACAGTACCCTCATGTCTTATTTGATTTTAAATATATATATATTTGAAAAACAGTTTAGAAAACTGTATCTTTGTAATCCCTCCTTCAATCTGTGCTCAGGTGTATATGTCTTGGTTCTTGGCCCACGGTGTGCTGCGTTCTCCCATGAACCTGATATAGAGGCTCCATGAGGGCTTCCTAGTCCAAACCCTGCCCCTGGGGCTTGGCATTACCTGCTTGGCTCTTCCATGCAGAGAATGTTTGGTCATGTGTTCCATAGCCACGGCACAGTAATTAGGGTGGAGATTGTTACCATGAGCAGGTTGTAGAGTATCAGCATGCATATGTATGTCTGCTATAATGATACATTTGACGCAATTCCTGGCCAATTAATTCCAGCCCAGCTGCTCGTGATATAAGGTGTCCTGGTTTACTTATGTAATCCTGTAGAACCAAACAAGGAGGAGAACTAGGTTAGCGGAAGGGCTGGCAGTTGTCGTAGCATGAAAGACAAGCGGGAACCTCCTTTGGGCAATCCTTCAGTAGTTTTTCATCACCAGTTATGTAAAAGCTGGGCAGTGTTTGCTTGTAAGGAGAATTACTTCATAATGGGAAGCAGCTGGTGGCTGTGAATTTCCCTGTAGCCAAAGAACTATTTTGAAATACATATATTCCTTCTTGGCATTTGTCCTGCTCTGCCTTCCAGTAGGGAGGATAGCTTATTGAGGTACCTACAGCTGCTACATCCTGTCCTGATGCAAAAGTGTTGCTACTTGAGCAAGATACAAGTTATATTTCCAAGATGGCGTACTGTATCATTTTTCCTCTTTCTGTAAAGGCTGGGCATGGATGAAGAGGCTGAGATAATAGCTGTGGCTAATAACAATGCCCCTTGGCACAGAGTGGTAAGCTGCAGTACTGCAGTCCAAGCTCGATCCCAACGGAAGTTGGTTTCAGGTAGCCGGCTCAAGGTTGACTCAGCCTTCCATCCTTCCAAGGTCGGTTAAATGAGTACCCAGCTTGCTGGGGGTAAAGGGAAGATGACTGGGGAAGGCAGTGGCAAACCACCTTGTAAACAAAGTCTGCCTAGTAAACGTCGGGATGTGACGTCATCCAATGGGTCAGGAATGACCCGGTGCTTGCACAGGGGACTACCTTTACCTTTTTAAATAACAAGACTCAAATAAACTCCAAACAGAGGAAGAAGCTGATAGGCCTTTTCCAAATGTCCTTGCTGTGAAGTTAGGGGAGAAAATGAACGAGCATTTGTGCATCCTCTTTCTCAAATCTAACCAAACAAGATTCCCATTCAAAGAAAAGTACAGTCGAGTTGCAGGAACTCTGAAAGGCTGGATCCTATGAACTGTGGGTGCAAAGCACTTGCACAAACTGATTTTTCCTGCCTTCTTTCTTAGTGCCCCCCCCCCCCCGTGAACCCTTCAAAAGCCAATGCTGGAGTTCATGGGACACTCAGAAAAAAATGTGAGCTTGGCAGAAGGGATACCATGAGCAGAAGAAATTGGTCAAAATCACCTTCCTTCTTCCACTAATAGAGGAAGCTCCATCAAGCGTGATGTTTTGTCCTCAAGAGGTCTTCATAGAATCATAGAGTTGGAAGGTACCACCAGGATCATCTAGTCTAACCCCCTGCACAATGCAGGAAATTCACAACTGCCTCCTCCCCACACCCCCAGTGACCCCTGCTCTTCTGATGCCATCGTCTTGTCAAGGTTCATAGTGAGCTGCTAGTGGAGCAGGAGGGTTGGGAAGCTCTGCCCTCCTCAAGTGCCTTGCGCTCATGGCTTGTCAGATCCAACCCATACTTTTTTGCTTTGCTTGTCGATTGCGGTGGGTTTCTCAGAAGCGTTCAGCTGAGTTGAATGTTAAATTAATCCATGCTTCTGTAATACTTGTAGAAGTCGCCTTCCTCTTCTGAGCAATCTCATTCCTAAATTTTCAAAGTGTACTTTTTAAAATTTGCTCTTCTGATCTGGGGGAGTGGGGTGAGGGAGGTGACTTTAATAGTACTTCTGATGGAACTTCATAAACAAGTTGCAGGTGAAATTATAAGACCTGTAACGATGCTGGGGTTAACATTCTACTGGCAGGACACTAAGCCCTGAGTCCAGAGTTCAAGCGATTTTTGTCAAACGGAAACATCCACTGCCGGTCTTGCATTATATTTGTATTTTCAAAATATATTTTCAAAAGCTGCTCCAATTTTACAAGTGTTTATTCTCAGAACTGCACTCTCAAATCACTCCCAGCGCTACAGCACTATGGAGAGGCATTCGACTTATTTCTCCACCATCGTCACAACAGTAGGTAGTACTACAGGATTCTTCAGTTTACTTGCTGTCTAAGCTGTGAGTAGCTTCTTTTACATTAGATCTCATTACGGGAGTGCCTTGTGCATGCTATCCTAAGAACAAAAATTGAAGTGAGAGTGCCCTTGGATCTGGGTATTAGTCAAAGAAGAGCTTCTTCTAACTGACCAGATTATAATGCCCATGACGAGTTATTCATTTGTTGTTGGGGAATCAGAGAACTTTCTTCCAGGTAGGAATATTGTACATTCCCAGCACCCCAATATTTTATTAGTGGCAAAACCTGAAAGTTCCCTGCCTCTACTAGTATGTCCACTGCAGTTGTTACTACAATGTAAGATGTGGGTCACAGCGGGCTTTGGCACCCATTACATGGGACCCATGGACATCCTTAGTAGCATCAATAGCCCTCTGCATTCTGGCACAGGTTGGTGAACACTACAGTTTCTTTTCAATCTAGTTTTTTTTTTTTGCAGCATTTGTAGAGTTTTTCAAAAAGAAAAATGGTGCATGTGAGCAAAGTGACTATTTCCCCCTCCTCAGCAATTCTCGACTGTCATGAAAATTCTGACCCCCCCTTTTTTTTTAGTTCCTTAAAGGATGTGCATGCTGCCTCTCCAGTGGTACGGGGTTCTTTTGCTTTGGTTTAAAATAATAATAATAATAATGAGAGCGGCAGGGCAGCAATCCTTGCTTTCTTTCCCATCGACCACAAATTGGGATGGAATATCGTGATATTGTTCTGCATCGCTGTTTGCGTGGGTGAAAGCTAAAGAGAAAATGCCAGGCCTTTTAATCATCTGGAAAGGCCCCTAGAACAAGCTCTGTGACCGGAGGGAACTGTAAGTGCTTCTCAGAATGAATTACAGTTTCCATCACACGGAACAGCTTCCTTTAAAAAAAATAATAAATTACCCATTCTGGACACTTTTAAGGCACTGGCCAGCTCCGCCCCCATGTCTGAGACTCTGATGATAGCTACTTGAAAGGGACTTTTCCAACTTTACCTAGAAAAGAGCTAGCCAGAAACACAACCCTTGTGGTTAGCCAGCATCCGTCAGTGGCTTTAATTCAGTTGGTCTGTTTAAAGAGAGGAAGTTGCTGCCGTGACGGGAAGAGGGAGCTGACGGCACAGCCAGGCTTGTAGGAGGGCTGTAGCAGACAGTGAATAAGGAGATTGGTATGTGGGACACCAGGAGGAAAGGGGTGTGTCTGTGGAGTGAGGGAAACAGACCAGAAACAAAGGCTTAATGTTGTAGCTCACTGAATGGGTGCAGGAAAGCTGCCGCAACGTCATGTCTGTTGCTTGCAAGGCCAGACACCTGAAGGGCTGAGTTGATCTTTTAACTGCAGCTAGTTCCTTTATTCAGCCTGGAATAGAATGCTCCCAAATTGGATACGCTGTAGGATGAGGGGGAGGGGGGAGACAGGTTGAGGCACCTGAGAAGCATCACACGGGTAATTTTTCCCCATTTCTGTTTCAGGGTGGCTTCTGATGTCTGCTGAAAACACCTGTATGTAAATACAGTGCTGTCTTAGTGCGTCAGTTGATTACTAATCTAGGGGGTTTGCTGCTTACTGGGCTATGACCCAGAACAGCTACACCCAAGCTACCAGGGTGTCCTTACTGCATACCAAATTATATGGCCAAACTATAGATTCCCACCCCCCATGTCTCCTGCAACAATACAGATTTGTTCTGTTCCTCTGAACACTTTTTTTCCTCACAAGGCGTAGTTTTCAATTTTTATTACTTCGAAGTTCATAGGAACCCTGTCCACACGTTACAGTGAACGCACATAAAAACCTGCATCTATGTGCAGGCTTGTTACCCGTTTGTAAGAAAGAACCAACAGGTGTTCACTTTACAGATGAAACTGGGGAGCCAGTTCCTGGATAAATGTAGGGTTTCGATCACATGTTTAGCTGTTCGTGCATTGAATGTAACATGAGAATAACTTAACATTCATGTAAAGAACAATCAAGTGTACATTGTGCATGAATTGTACATGTGTTGACTGTAACTTGTGAACAGGGCTAAACACATACCTGGATTTAATACTACTTTGAAAAATTTGAAAAGTTTCTCATAACCAGAAGAACAAGGTATGATATTGTTGTGAGATTATTCTGTATGTCTATCTGTCTGGGTTTACCTGAAGTGGAACATCATAACTTTGGCCAAAAAAAATGTTAATGTTCTTTAGTGGATATAGATATTATTAGGGGCTGGTCTCCTGGTAGCTCTGACCTTGATTGAGAGCTTGGAGAAGGTGAATCCTCAGGTGAGAAGTGACAGGTAGGGGTGTGTGTGAAAGCAATTTGTGGATCGAGTGTGAAGAGGCAGAACATCAAGATGAAACTGTGAGCTGGCTGAAGGGGAATCTTGGGGTACAGGATCTCTCTGGGGATCTTTTATGGGCCAGTGGATCTTTAGTCGTGTAAGTGTGCCTCACTCTCGCCCACCTCCCCTTTCTTTGTTGCTGGGTGCAGATTAGGGGTAGTAGATTTGTTCTGAGGGCTTGATCTGGCAGGAAGTTCTCTTTTACAAGCCCTATTGAATTGAGTGTGAACTTACGCTAACGCTTGTCTCCCACTTGTTCCAAAGACACTCACATCAGATAAATTACTTGCTGAATTGTACACCATGCTACTTAGCTGGGGGATGCTGTTGGGCTTTTTATTACTAGCACAAAAATTATTTATTTTTACACTTTTATCTTTCTTCCTCGCTGAATATATTTCCAAAGTAGATAAAACATCTATTAAAATTAATCTTGAATTATTTTTGTTGTGGGGGTCATATTCTTTTTATTGTAGTAGTAGTAGTCATTTATTGCTCATTAACAAAGTCATAAGCATATACATATAACACATAGATGCCTAAAATGTATAAAATACATGATGTGTATAAAGCTTATAATAAAGTTATACATGTTCAACAAAATCTCTTGGGCCAAATGCCAGTGTCATTTACCAGGACAATTTTAAGAACATTACCTGGGTTAAATATTTGGCGACCTGATGGATTTTCTCGATATCCACCTCTAAATCTGATAGGAGAAAGGGAACAATCCAGGGTTCAGAGGGAAGATTGTACTTTGTTAAGATAGGTGTGATCCACGTAGTTCTCTCCTTGTTCCAATTTTTGCAAAAATTCTTTTTTATTTGTGTTTGAATGGATGCCAATATCATGATAGTTATTTATCCTCATATGTTCCACAGCCCTAGATCTTAAAACTTTTGAGGGGAAAGAGGACAGAGAGGAATGTCAGGCAATAGCAAAGAGCTCTGTGGTATGGTTTAGTCCTATTAAACTCTTTTCACTGTTTAATTACTGCAACTAGTGAGAATGTCCAATGTGCTAGAGTTTTAATCTGTACTCATTTTGTTCCAGAATGACATTCTTATGTTTTCCTACATGTACAAGATCGTGAATGCTTGAACAGCTAACTATGTTAAGGAATTAGTGAATTTAGACATGTTTTTACAAGAGGGGTGTCAAACGTAAGGCCTGTGGGCTGGATCCAGCCCCTTGAGAGCTTGTATCAGCCCACAAGGCAGCCACCCCCCTACTCTGGATCTGGGTTGGCGAGGCATGCCTGGCCTAACCAAGTAATATTTATGTCATATTCGGCCCTCGTAACAATTGAGTTCGACACCCCTGTTTTACAACATATAACCAGAGCAGCTTAAGGAAACCAATATGGTTGGACTTGGTTTCTCTGCAGCCAAAATATGGCTTTGCACCAATGCAAAATAAGATTTTGGAGTCTTTAGAATGAAGTTTTTTGGTGCCAGCTGCACCCACCCAAAGCAGAGGGTGTCAACACACATGCTTAGAGGGACAGAGCTACCTTTTCAGTTCTCTTTCATCCAACATCACAACAACGCCAATGAGAACTTTCTCTTCCTTGGACAGTTAGAGCTAATAAATTTTCCCTTTTTTCCCCATCTTTACTCTAAGTTTTTTCCCCTAAGCTTCTTTCTTGTTTTTGGCTGTCCTACAAGTTTGTGGAGATCCATCTGTTCTGCCTATTTTGTCCCCACCCACACTGTCATGTGGTCACAACTTTTGACTAATCTTGTCATGGCTCGAGGAACATCCATTTGATCCACTAGTGGTGACCTTTGCCTCTGAACCATGGACAATTCTAGTAGCCATATCTTTGGCAAGATAGGCTAGTCAGTTCTACACCCTTTGATCAGACCCTCCTTATCTCCTTTTTGAAGCCACCCTTCAACAAATAGTTCCTTTTACCTAAGGTCGTCTCTAGTTCCATTTAATCTAGGAACTTGTGCTACCAGCTTTTCAGTAGATGTTGAAAGTACAGCTACATTCCTTAGACGTCTACAAAGCTCTTGGATTCCACATAAACAAGATTGCTGTGTTCAAGAAACAGCCCAAGTTCATTTGTGTGCTACAGAGATGCAAATAGGGGCCACAGTGTGTCTCCACAGCCACTGGGTCACAGATGTGATTACACTCTGCTGTGAGCCTGCACACAAATTACTTCCTACAAAGGTTACAGCCCAGTCAACTTGTGCAATGCCTACGTCCACAACCTTCAACAGGGCATACCTGTACTAGAACTATGCAGAGCAGCAATGTGGTTGCAACCCTCCACTTTCATCAAGCATTATAACTTGTTTGTGGAGGCCCGATCTCGTGCAGCCTTTATCAGAGAAGCACCTCTTTGTCTTGGATGTGTAGCTAGTTGCAATCAGCAGCCATAGATCACCACTGAACTCTTTCTAAGAGTTAAAGGGAGGGGGGAACCTGGTTACAAGCACCTAGCCACACTCCTTGTCTCCCCTGTGCATCCCTGCCCAGTAGTTCCAGGGGGCAGGGGTGAAAGATGACATTGCAACACAGTTTAATGTGTAAAGAAAGTTCTAAGTTATGGAAAGGGTTAAGGGTGGTTATCACTTAACCATATTCTGTTCAAAAAGTGTGCAAGTGCAGAAGTTCTAAAAGCATTCAGTCCGTAGGTAGAAGGTTTGTAGTTGGGCCTCTAGGCAGGGTTCAGAATGGATTATGGATATTGCACAATAATAAACCCCTAGTTTATTAAGCATAAACTGACCAGTAAAAACAGTTTCAACATGGTTATGGTTCTGTGAGTGGAAATGGGTAGAGCTTTCCTATTGCCAGATCATGTTGAAATAGATCTCATGATTTGTTTTGTTCCAGTGCAGGTAGCGTTAAGCATGTAGTCTCTGTTCACGCCCAGGTTTTCTTAATTCCTCTTCCGCAAAATGTTCTTTGAACTTGAAAGAATATGTCCCCAATGTGGGAGGAGAGGGAAACTGAATCGGTAGCACTGAATTGTTCTTGGTTCTAGCCTTAAGAAACTGAAATCTGTTCTTCCTTCCCCCCTCTTCTTTCTGCTCCCACACTTTTCTGTGAGTTTTTTTTTCAGTCACTGTACATTCCTTCTGCAACTCTTAACTGTATGCATCAACATTTAAAGTTATGCTTACAGATGGATTTACATGTCAGAAGACAGCTGTGTCTCAAAATATGGAGCCAGAATAAAGTCTGATGCTGGGATTTTGTAGTTAGACTCATGACTTGGCCCCCTGAATTCTACAAAGGCCAACACTGAGCATGGGCCTTTTGCTCACAGACATCTTCCTGTGGAGCTAAAGTAATGAGTCCAACAGGAAACCCCACAATGATCTGAACCTGATCCTGCAAAACAGAACCTGCCTTTCTAATGGATTCTGTCTTAATGGGCCTGACAGATGAAAGGTGGCATCATGCGTTCGTGATTATCCTGTGGTGAGGGGAATGGTGTGGGAAGGGACACGTGACTCTTGTATCTACTCTTCCATCTCACCTGGGATGGAATCTCTGAAGCTACCGAAAAGTAAACAACCCAAAGTTTATCTTGAAAGTGTGTGTCATTTAGGGTTGTGCATCTCAATATACCCGAACCGAAAATAAACCAGAAATTAGCCATTTCGGCAATATTTGGGTTTCAATCGACTGAATACCAAAACCTGGGAATTTGGCTTTTTCTGGTTTCAGCTGTTTGCCTTTGCTCAGATGCACAGATCTGTGCTTTCTCCCATTTTTCTATCTTTGACTGGTTTTTGAGGTAGGGGTCATGTAATTGGAGCCAGCTTGGTCTGACCCAACTAGTCTGGGTCATTTGAAAAGACAGGGCTCACCCAGTCCTGTCTGGAGGGATATACCCTCCAACTAAAAAACAGCCACTTCTTCAGCTACTTGTTGGGCTTTTGAAGAAGACTCCTCACCTGCGCGGATGAGCAGTCTCCTTCACAAGAGCTGCCTTGATCATGACTTTGGCTGGCTCCAGTATCATCACACACACACACCCATGAAAACCTGCTCTGAAACTGAAGGTCGCCCCGAGTAGAGGCTTCATTTACCCGCACCGTGACCATCTCTTGAAATCAGATTTTTGATGTCTATAATAAAGGACTGTTCACAGGATGTCATTTGCCACCAAAAGAAATGTTTTCCGTGCCTTATTTTTCTTGCATTTAAGCCGTTTTCCTCAGTTTGGAAGCTAATTTGCATGGATATCATGCTATGCACCCCAGATATGAAGGTTATCACAACATAATTCTGACCATGTCTGGCATTGATGTCGTATCTGAATTTCAGGAAAGAAATCTGGATTGGTTCCCCCGGATGCGTGCCATGTCACTTGTGAGTAGTGATGCTGAAGGAGAACAGAATGAACTTAGAAATTTGCAAGAAAAGCTTGAATCTACTATGAAGCTGGTATCCAATCTTTCCAGTCAGCTGTCTGAGCTTAAAGATCAGGTAAGAAACATTTATAACACTGTTACTGCTGAATGGGTCTTGGATCCATTGGAGCATTTCTGTGGATGGAAGGGTTTCTTTCTGCAGAGAATGACTTTCTCACATCTCCCTCCCACTGCAGCCCATAACTCTCCCCAAATGCTGGACATGCCCCCCCCCCAATAGCATTTGGGAGGAAACAATTTGGGCTGTAGTGAGGGAGGTGAAAAAGTTGCACATGGCATGCAGAAATTCTTCATGGAAGTGCTTCAGAGGATCCAAGCTACTGTGCATATTTCTTTTGGAATAGCTAGGAATGTTCACAATTTTTCTGAAAATTGGGGATTCCCTTGCTGCCTTTCTAAATGTGCAGAAGTATAACTTCCTGTGAGATCTAATGGGTGGGGGATTGGATCTGGGTGTGTTCAATGCATCTGATCTACACAGGGTCTGTTGTTAAGACTGCAGTGGTGATCTATCATCCCTTCTTCTGCAGGGGCTTCGAATTTCCCATTCTGTCAGGATTGTGCATATGTCAGCTCAGAATAAGCTCTCTACCCTCCCCCATTTGATGTGATACAGCAAGGATCTTCAGCATTAGTAGTATTCTTGGCTTACTTGGAAGTATTGTTGCCATTAGTTGTCTAGGTAGAAGACCAAACACACACTTTTGCGAAACCTGCTTGAGATTACCATAGGCTTGTTTAAATTGGCCCAGCAAGAGGTTTTTTTTAATTGTGGTGTGTTCCAGTTTGTTACCAAATTGATTTTTCTTTCTTTCTTTTTCTTTCTTTGTTTCTTCTGCTTCACCTGAGTCAGTGGACAAATGCAAACAAGCAATGTCCATTTCTCTTTTTTTCTGGGAAGACCTAACTCCTCCTTTTTTTGGTAAATATTATTTGTAGCACTTACCAAACTGCACAAAAAACACAAGAGATGTTCAGATGTTTCTATCCTGCCTCTTAGCATGCTCTGTTCTTCTAGTGTGACGTATCTTGCAATGGAGCCTCCTTTGTAGCCACATTAATGCCATTAAGGAGTTTTTAATTATTTATTTAAAACAACAACAACTGTAAAAGAACAAAAATACTGCCCTTTTCAGATCTCTCATTCAGATCTTAAGACACAAACCACTCCCTATTTTTCTCTTTCGTTAACAACTACAAAACACCTGTCCGCCCCTCCTTTTGATTAGTAGCCACTATTGGTAGGCATGTAGAATCATAAAATCATAGATTTGGAAGGGACCACCAGGGTCATCTAGTCCAACCCCCTGCACAATGCAAGAAATTAACAACCACCTCCCCCCCCATACCCCCAGTGACCAGAAGATGGCCAAGATGCCCTCCCTCTCATCATCTGCCCAAGGTCACAGAATCAGCATTGCTGACAGTTGGCCATCCAACCTCTTCTTAAAAACCTCCAGGGAAGGAGAGCTCACCACCTCCCAAGGAAGCCTGTTCCACTGAGGAACTTTTCTAACTGTTAGAAAAAACTCTTTTGATTTAATTTCAACCCATTGGTTCTGGTCCGATCCTCTGGGGCAACAGAAAACAACTCGGTACCATCCTCTATATGACAGCCCTTCAAGTACTTGAAGATGGTTATCATATCCCCTCTCAGTCATCTCCTCTTCAGGCCAAACATACCCAGCTCCTTCAACCTTTCCTCATAGGACTTGGTCTCCAGGTAAGGTAGCCATGTTAAGTCTGTTAATAGGAACAGAAAAGAAGCAAGAGTCCAGTAGCACCTTAAAGACTAACAAAATTTCTGACAGGGTATGTCAGATACCATCCAGAATGGAATCTGATAAACACTCATTGAGAGATCCCAGACTTTGACACCTCCCCAACCTTTGCTTCAGCAGTCTTTACCTTAAAGAAGCATTTGAGTCTAAATCATCCCACTTTTTGCTGGCCAAGCCTTCCAATGTTGTCCTGCCCTTCTGAATATGAGAAAGAAAGAATGTGGGCTTTCACAGAGCTTCTTTGCTGCAAAGAAAGAGAGGGAAACAAGATTTATTAATATAAGAAAATTCTTTGGGATTTGCCCTAACCACTGTCAAGTCCCCTAAGCACTGTACCACTTATGTGAGCACATCAACATGTCACTTGCGCATTAGGAACAACCCTCTCTGGAAAAAGCACCTGTCTGAGAGGTGGGTTTGAATCAAGTAAGGGTCAAATTCTGCTTTCAGAATTGCCTGTTCAAATAGGTTTCCGGGGTTTAAAGTGGCCCTTGATGCTGAAATTCAGCACATTCACTTGAAAGCAGCACTGAACTAAAGCAAATAATGTAAACATCCCCAGGGAATATTTAAAACTTGACTATTTGGAATTCATTAAACCAAAAGTAGTTTTTTTATTAGGGAGTTTGGTTATCAACAGCTGAACTCACACACTTGGATAGAGAGCTAACTGTGGTGGTAAAGGAGAACACTATTTCACCATGTCAAGCTTTGCTGGGGGTCTTTGACCTTTCCATGTACAGTGTTGGAATATGTGATGCTAATTCGGTTTATTTCCTTACTTGTGATAATCCTCTAATAATTCTCCCTCTCTTAAAAAAAAAACTTCTGATATTTGCATCCAAACGTGCATCCAAACGGGCTCTTCTGATTGCGGAAATATGGACTTTTTAAAATTGGCTGCCCTTTCTCAGTTAATTACTTTTGTGTGTGTCTTGAATAAATGCCTCGTATACTTTGTGCATAGGATAGTGCTATGCCTTCATCTGGGTTTCAGAACAACAGGTTTCTTTTCTTGCTAGCTGATGATTTAGCAGCCTTTGCATTATTGCTGTAGAGTTCATAAACTTTAAAACATTTGGGAAACCATGCAGATTTATAAATAATAGCATTCTTAGACTTGGCACAAAAGTTACAGACAAACCAGCTCATGATATACACTGTTTTCCCTTCAAGTGAAAATAGGGTGAACCTTTTGACCTCCAGAGTGTGCAAAGTTCATAATACCACAAGAAGCTGAACCTGTTGAGTTCTGTGTTAAGATTTACACTAATTTATTTTAAACTTATAAGGGGCTGTTCCATACTGAGCTGGAATTACTGTCAGACCAAGGGGGATTGTCCCTTCAGGGAAGGGGCAAAATCCCTTTCAGCCTGTAGGAAACTCAGAGACTGCTAGATAGCTTTGCCAGTCAAACTATAGGATTATCATTGTGTACCTTATTTGACTGAATCTTTCACATGGTAAGCTGGCATTCCCACTGAGCTCCCATGAAAAGTTTGTCTTGACAAGATGCAGGGAGAACTGTGAATGGCGCTCCTAAATGTTTATTGGGCTATTGGGGGAGGGGCATTTAACCCTGTCCCCCTGTAAGGTTTCTCTAATCAAAAGTGGCTTCCTGGAGCCAGAGCATGGGGAGAAAGGGGGACAAACTGCTTCGGGACCCCACAACACTGAGGGCCCCCCAAACTGGCTCATATTGGACGGAGTTGCAGCTGTCTGACATTTGACCTTCACAGTCAAATGGGAAACTTATGCTTATCTAATAAATCAGCGTTCATTGTCGGTAATGAATTTATCATCAATCACTGCTGCACTATAATACATTTATACAGTGTATATTCTACTTAAATGCATTATGTTATCTGCTGACACCATTGAAGGGGTTAAGGAGAATGGGCCTTAGGTTAACTGACCCTGGCCAAAGCTGCTGTTTAGAAGTTTTCCTGTGTGTTTTCCTCAACAAATAAAAAAGCAGGTCCAGTGGACCATTTGAGGTCAGGAAAACAGTGCCGTGAACTTGCCTCCCCCATGCTGTGAACCTGACACAAATGTCCCAAATGCACAATTTACTTTACTAATAAAAAGGTGTTTGGGAGAGCCATTCCTGGATCTCATTTTGTTTGGCTGTTAGTGATTTGCTTAGGAGCCACTCGATCCATTCCACCTCATAGCTTGTTTGTTTTCCTGGAGAGCAAAAACTAAACTTCACACTGGGTTGCTCAGTTCCTTCCCATCCTCTTTGGATTTTCCAGATTCAGGACTAGGTACATTTTGTGTCAGTGTTTGGTATATCAGACAAGAGTTTGCTCTGTTGAAAATTGCACTCAGAATAAACACTGACCACAGTACATCAGCAATAGCTGATTCTGTGGTCTGACGTACCGGAAGCGCTTATACTACTGAGTTAAATCTTTCAATTTTCCAGATGACAGAACAGAGGAAGCAAAAGCAACGTATTGGTCTCCTAGGACATCCTCCTTCCATCAATGTGAACCCACAGCAACCAGCATAAATCGGATGGGTGGCTAGTCCCCCCCCCCCACTTCATAACAAGAGTTGAGATTCAACCCTTAAAGCTGCTTCTGTGTATGTGTAGCTCATTATGTAAATAACCGTGGGTTTTATACTGTATGTATAGGATTACCATGGGAAAGAATGGGTTTATATATATTGGCACATCCTGAGAGGGGGGGTTACATTTGTGCCAAAAAAATGCCTTTTTATAAGAAGTATGGGGTGGATCTGACTTGCACTTGAAGAGGATTATTGACTAAAATAGTACGTGATCTGTATTTTGTATTTAAAAGCTTCAGATAACTAGTATTTATGGTTTTTTTATACAGTTGTGCAATATGAATGATGCAGTCACACTATATGTGTAACTTACTCCTGCGTGTCCTAAAGGGAGTGCACATCGTTGAGTGGTGTCGTCTTATAAATGGCATCAAACTGCAGCCAAGCAAGGCTGCTGCCGAACTATGTTCCAAGGAAGGGTTTGTTCTCCAGGGCATTTTTGTAACATGCAGAATCCAAGAGGTTGACCATATCTTGTAGGTGGTAGCAGCTGTGCCTCTTCTATCTCTCTCTTCCCCCCCCCCCCACAATCCTCTAAATTGTATTTCTTTAAAAAATAAAAATAAAAAGTTTCCTAAATGTTCTGGTGATGATATTTCTCCCCTGTTTGAGTTGGCTTAGTCAGCAGTTCCATTTAAATCCCAGAGAGGTTGTGGAAGAGGCTCACACATTCCTTTTGTGAGGAAATCAGAATTCTCGAAGGGGAACTTTTTCTCTTTGTGCAGAAGAACAGTTGGGACGGTTCTGCACAGCCGGCAGGTCTCCTACAGGGGTTTCGTGCCATATTGGTTTGTAAGAACTTAGAAGAGCTCGCAGGCTCTACCACCTCACACTGTATCTATACACTTTACGCTTATGTGTTAGGGTTTTTTTATTATTATTTTTATTTTTACAGAAGAGCATTCCCCTCAGCCATTCACCACACCTATTGAAGTATGAACTGTCCCTTTTAGGACTCCTCACTCAGCACTGATTTTGTAATACTTGCAAAAGAGCCACTGGGTTTGGACCATGTTTAATTTTTTCTTCCATCTTGACCACTTTTTTTTCTTTTTGTTGTTCCAGACAGCTAAAAAATATGAAATGAAATATTTTATATACATATATGTATAAATAAATAAATATATATATATATCTGGCGCCTAGTTTTGTACATGGTCCTCATTTTACAGAAGCGAATTCTCTGCTTTTTAAAAAAAAAGCAGAATTATGAAAAGAGTGCTTATTAAAGTTTGTAAATGCATAAATACATAGATATTTAAATAAATGATGATGTAATAATATATAGTGCTTCAGTGCTGGTAGTCTGATTCTTTTCTGTAGTAATCTACTGTCTACTCCAGCAATCCTTAATCTTTAATCCAGTGCAGCCCACCAAGTATATAACATTGTCATCAAATGCCTTCCCCAGCATTAGGGCATAAAAACTGAGAGAATACCATGACCACTCCTGCATTTTTTTTTTTGCAGGTTCTCACTTTTCTATATACTAATAACAAAATCAGCCAAATCTGAGGATACTTAAATCCAGTGATTGGAGCTTTGATCCAGAAAAGGGCCCAAGGATTGCAGAAAAATGTGAAAACTAAAAAATAAATACTTTGGGAGGTTTAAAAAACCGAAAATGATACATGGAATGCCTGTAGCTTTAAGCAGTAGATTCCTTCAATGACCATTGCTAGACAACCACAGTATTCCAGGGTAGGTTTCTGTGGGTCAAAGGACAGAGGGAGAGGGCAGGGCCCTTTCCAGATCTATTTAAGCCTTTGAAGGATGACTCATTGGGGCCAGGCTTGGCTAGAGTTGCCAGCTCTGGGTTGGGAAATTCCTGGAGATTTTGTGGTAGAGTCTGTTGTGCGGATAAAAAGGAGGAGAGGAGAATAATATAAGTTGCTTTCCCACTTGTACAGGTATATTTATGATATATGTATCCAATTTGTAGTTATCAGGAATACATGCCTTCACACCCTGATGCCAGATGGACATCAGATACCTCCTTAATATTAGTTAGGTGGGATTCCTACTTGCTGTGTACCACTTTTTCAGTGCTATGGGGAGAAGTCCAGGATCTGAAATTTTATCTTCAGGGTAAATTGAGCAATATACAACCATTCTCCTTCATGTGCTGTCAGGACCCATTGCAAATAGGGATAAGGGGCTGCCTAATATCCTATTTGCCTACAAAAGTATCGAATTCCTCCCGCAAGGTTTATAAATTGTCTCGATTAAGAATAATTCAGGCTATCCTGTTTCTCTCTCTGCATTCTTTCAATTATCTGTATGGAAAACTTATATGGGTTGGGTTTCTAAGAAGCCTTTTTTTGAAGCTAAGACCCATTTTTGTACAGTATGAAAGAATTTGGGGCTTGCTAGAAAACTATTTTCTCAGAATTAGTGGGCAGCGATTCATCCATTTGTCATGGGGGATTCACAGATTGGCACAATTACACTTCTGCTATATCGTCTTAGGATTCCTATCCCAATGTTTTGTCATTGGGAAATTTCAGTCATTTCTAGCAAGTTGTGGTAGAATAAGTATTGTGTGAAATGTGGTTCTAGCCTTTTTCTTTTTGCCTGTGATCACTTTAAAAGTTTTCTTGAGGTTTTGCACTCCCATCATGCTGTAAACCACACAGTGCAGCTGGAATATCCAGAGACAGAAAGGCTCAATTCAAAGTAAATGGGCTGCAATCTGGGATACAGTTGAGAATGGGTGAAACCTAACACTTGACCTCAGATATTGGGGTCACCAGGATGAGAAGACAGGTTTAAGCCCTACCTTTAGCAATGGTGCATTGACGTAACTGATAGTGACCCCATGGGATGCATTGCATCTCCATGGGATCACTACTAGTGTCTCCCTACCCCATACTGCTCCTGATGTGGATAGCCCAGGCTAGCCCAATCTTGAAAGCTAAGCAGGGTTGGTCCTGATTAGTATTTGGATGGGAGACCACCAAAGAATACCAGGGTTGCTACGCAGAGGCAGGCAATGGCAAACCATTCTCAACTGTTTGTGGTTCTCAACTAGAACCACATTTCTCACCCATTCTCAACTGTTTGTGGGCTTCCAGGAGGTACCTGGTTGGCCACTGAGTGAACAGAGTGCTGGACTTGATGGGCCTTGGTCTGATCCAGCAGGGCTTTTCTTATGTTCTTATGTTCTAAACCACCTCTGAACATCTCTTGCCCTGAAAACCCTATGGGGTCACCATAAGTTGGCTGCAACTTGATGGCAAAAAAACAAACATATAGACCCTTCCTCCACATTTAACATAATGACGTAAATCACAAAAGTATTGAGTAAGAGGCACACAGAGCAAATCCTTTGTCCATTCAGCTTCTGCTGTCATTGTGGGCAAGTTGAATACCTAAAGAGGAAGGAGATGTATTTTCCAGTAAAACAGTACAAACATGAACTGTACATGTCAATTGCAAAAATATTGTTTGATTGCTCAGTGCCACATCATAGGCAAACGCTTCATGCTATCAGTTTCTTACAGTAGTTGCCATTTTACTCAACAAAAGCAGCTATGTTCCTCTTCTGCAAATCACTTTAATTGAAAGTTCTAAGAATCAAGTTAAACTTACACTGGTTTCCTTCCTTATTTGAGTTTCTTATTTTTTGTCTGTGCATTAAAAGATAATACACGCCAAATTTAGAGTTCTTCCATTGTGAAAAGGAACAGAAGAAAACCAGCATCGAAACAGAATTCCGTTTACAGATTGCACCCAAATATCACTTATACCAATTAATATAAACTGGAATCAGAAAAAAACCCCAGCAGCAATATGTATAAAATTTACATATATATCCTGCAGAGCTGCAACACTTTGTATCAGTTGCTGGAATCTTGTATTTTGGAGCTGAACAAGCTGCTCACGGATAGGTCCGCGTTGCACAGTCTTGGATGTCCAAATTGTTAGTGATCCAGTTTTGTCGAGCAACAGCAGTAAGACAGACCACTCATAGTCACCCCATGATTCAAGGATATAAACTCTGTACTTCCAGCCAGTCTTTCTTGGACACTTACAAACTCAAACTTTCCACATGGCATCGTTCAAACCAAGGTATGTTTTACTTTTCCAGTTAATTGTTCTTTCTGGAATATTATTTATGCCTTAAATAACAAATAAGAAGATAAATGCTACAGAACATTTTGTATCTTGGGGACCATGGCCAGGGGCAGACTGGCTCTTGAGCTGGGGCTGCTTGCTGCTGGACCAGTTGAACGGCCCAATCCAGCCCTAACCAGGCTAGTTGCAAGGAGGGCAAGAAGAACAGTGTTTTTGTATGTATATATAGTGCTTTCAATGTGTACCAAATATTATAGAATTCCAGCGCACCCTCTTTTTGACTGTAAATTTGCAGTCAAAGTGTTTCGTTTTGAGTGTATAGTTCAGTTCATTTTCCATAAATTGCGAGTGGAATAAATAACCTAATATGGCATCTAGTCTTCCAAGTGTTTCTGTCATATACTGCATTAGCAAAGAATACAAAAGAACTTATGGGGTATTTTAAAGTTTCTTTTAAAAAGAAACAAGTCTGAAATTAGTTAGCCTTGAAAGCAGATGCTTCCGTTTAGAATCAAGATTTGGGTGACATTATTTTCATTTACTAGAAGATACAATGAAGAAATCTCGCCTTTGTATTGTCATTAGGTAAACTGGCAGTGGTGAAGAATTTCCTTTGTTAATCAGATGCACCAAGCCCAAATGGACCAGTAACCTAAAGATATTAACAGCATAACTGCCAATTTTCTTATTAGTATTTACCGCCATTGTTTGTTTAGGTCAGAATTAATATGTTTCGATTTTTACATGTACAATAAATGTATATTTTCAGCCCTGTTCCTAGAACTGTATGAAAACTGAAACAGCACATCCCTGCTAAAACAGGTTTGTATATAAGTACCATGTGAGTTTCAAGTAGTGGATCATCTTATCTCAAAGGCCTGATATATCGACTAGGTCTTGACATTAATAAAGGGCATTTAACTCAGCATATAAATAAAGGCATTAGTTTTTTTAAGACTCACATGTTGCAGTAGTTACCATATTAGAAAAGTCATTCTCTCCTCTTCAGGAAGATCAAGAGAAGGAATTATTCTTCTAAAATGGTACCTGCCACTGTTAATTTCTTGAATTAAACACTTTATTAATATCTGGCATCTGATTAATAGATCTTAAACAGATAAAAAGTTTTTAATTGACTGATATGATTGATTCTCTGCTGTAGCCCTAGCAGCAACAAAACACAGCCTTTCAGTTTTCTGATGCAAATGGACAGTTGTTGTGTATGAATTCTGTGCTTCAACAAGCAATTCTAAATGCTGTGTTGTAGAACATACAGTGTAGCATGGGCAAATTCATTTAATTCTACCCCCTTTTTCAGTTTGTAGATGTGCTAATTGGGGCAAGAAAAAAGAACATTAGAATAATAGTTTGCCAGCATGGTGTAGTGGTTAAGACTCTAATCTAGAGAACCAGGTTTGATTCCCCACTCCTCCACATGAGCAACAGATTCTAATCTGGTGGACCGGGTTGGTTTCCCCACTCCTACACATGTAGCCAGCTGGGTGACTTTGGCTCTCACAGCTCTCTTAGAGCTCCCTCAGTCCCACCTACCTCACAAAGTGTCTGTTGTGGGGAGAGGAAGGCGATTGTAAGCTGGTTTGATTCTTCCTTATGTGGTCGAGAAAGTCAGCATATAAAAACCAACTCTTCTTCTATTCCATGAAGACTCCTACTATTAGAGCCTCATTTTCCCCCCTCAGCAAGTAGGATTAGAAAGGGACAAGAGGGTGTGGATTTAAAGTCTGTATTCTCAGTACAGCAGTTTTGATGGATTCCTAATTGCATAATGGAGCCTTGATTGATAGTTCTGTTCATGTGCATGACAATTCATTCTGATAGACAAGTTGAATTATTATGTGGAGCTATGTTATGACTTTTCTGACAGTTTCTCCGTAGGATGTTTGAACTTTCCTTTGTGTTTCTGAACAGGGGAAACTTATTTAGAGATTGTAATCTTCTGAAAACTGTGCTTTAGATCATCTCTTCAGCGCCGCTGTCATATTTGGAACCTGGTAAGAGGAAATGGCAAATGATCTCTCAAATAGCATGACACCTCTGGAAAAGTCCAAATAGTCAGCAAAAAAGCTAAGAGTGCAGAACTGTATACATCATATTCAAACTTGGGTACAGAATGCCTTTTAAGGCAGGGAGTATAGATGAAGGTGTTTTCCACGTAGGACCAGGACTGTGTGGTTTCCCCAATGCTGCTGCAGCGGCCAATATAGGGCAGTAAGAACATAAGAAAAGCCCTGCTGGATCAGACCAAGGCCCATCAAGTCCAGCATTCTGTTCACTCAGTGGCCAACCAGGTGCCTCTAGGAAGCCCACAAACAAGACAACTGCAACAGAGTTATCCTGCCTGTTTTTCACAGCACCTAATGCAATAGGCATGCTCCTCTGATCCTGGAGAGAATAGGTATGCATCATGACTAGTATCCATTTTGACTAGTAGCCATGAATACCCCTCTCCTCCATGAACATGTCCACTCCCCTCTTAAAGCCTTCCAAGTTGGCAGCCATCACCACATCCTGGGGCAGTAGCAACAGGGCTTCCTCATGGCAGGTTTCCCCGCAATTTCCTGTCCAGTCCTCCACAACAGCCATATCACCTGCCACCAGAGAGCTTTTAAAAAATGGCCATTGGCGTATCATTATGTTATAACAATTATTTATTTATTTACAAAACACATACCCTGCCTATCTGCCCTCATTGGCGCCACCAAGGTTGGTAACGGATTAAAAACACATGCCTTGAAAACCATTAAAACCAAACAAAAACACATAATGAAAACAATTAACACCAAGCTAAAACACACACGCATGTGTTAAGTGCCGTCAAGTCGCTTCCGACTCATGGCGATCCTATGTATCAAAGTCCTCCAAAACGTCCTATCTTTGACAGCCTTGCTCAGATCTTGCAAACTGAGGGCTGTGGCTTCCTTTATTGAGTCTATCCATCTCTTGTTGGGTCTGCCTCTTTTCCTGCTGCCTTCAACTTTTCCTAGCAAGACACACATACCTTCGTTTTTGCTATTTTTTATGTTTTTGTAAGAAAGAGGGATCACTGAGGGAATGCCAAACTAAACAAAAATGACTTCACCCACTGGTGGACAATGGCCACGGAAGGGGATGGGCAAGTCTCTCTGGGAACAGAGTTCCACAGTTTTAGTGCCATGACCAAAAAGGCTTTCTCCTGGCTTGCTACTTGCCTCGTCTCAGAAAGCGGGGGCACCCAACCAGGGCCTTGGAAGATGACTGTAGCAGTTGGGTAGGTTCATAAGGGCTGGCCCCAAATCAATGCCAATACCTTGAATTTGTGCCCAAAAACAGATTGGGAGACAGTGTGGATAGGCCGAGACTGGAATCAACAGCCTGGTTGCAGCTTTCTGGCCCATTCAAGTTTCTGAACACTTTTCAAGAGAAGCCCCGTGTACAGTACATTGTAGCAATCTAATCTAGATGTACTGTAACCAGAGCATGCATCACAATGGCTAGATCTTTTCTGCCACAGCTGGCTAACCAGTGGAAGCTGGTAAAAGGCATTCCTGACTACCGATAGGGTTTCCAGCTCTGGGCAATACCTGGAGATTTTGGGGGTGTAGCCTGGGGAGGGTGGGGTTTAGAGAGGCGAGGGACCTCAGCAGGGCATCATGCTGAGTCCTCCCTCCAAAGCAGCCATTTTTCTCTAGAGGAACTGATCTCTGTCATCCAGAGATCAGTTGTAATAGCGGGAGGTTGGCAACCCTAACCATAGATGATTTGGGTGGGACCAGGAAGATCCAAACTTTCTAGCAATGAACGCTCACTTATGAATTTGGGAGGGATTATAAATAAATTGGACACTATGAAAGAGGCAGAAGGATCTTGAACTTTCCCTCATCCCATTCCCTGCACTGAAGGAGGGTCCTCCGGGCATTCTGACTCTGACTAAATAATAAGAGAGATTGCAAGGTTGCGTCAGAAGCAGGAAGCACAACTGACAAAGGTGTTGTCAAAGAGCTCCAACCACCCTCCACCAGCTGGAGCTGCTTTGGTTTGGTCAAAAGTTTCCCAAAGAGACAAAACATTAAACTCCGGGTCTCCACCCCCAGTTTAATCAGTAGCTGCCACCAACTCTGGACCAAAAGTTAAGCCTCCAGGCACGGGGTCCAGAGTAACCCCTGCCAAGCTTCAAAAGTTAAGTGCAATGCTTACCCTGCAAGGTAGAAGCCTGCCAGGGAAAGATTACACTCCCAAAATATCTTAGGTTCTTTTGGTAGGTGGTTTTTACACTCAAACAAGGCACTTAGAATTTAGGCTTGGAATCCCAAAATCAAAAGACACAGTCCATTTAAAGGCTAACAATTTATTTATCAAAGTTATGCTGGTTTACAGGAAAGAAAAAGTCATGAAGTTTCAAGCAAGAAAATAATAAACTATTTAGCATAGCTAACTAATACATTCAAAAGCCTTTTTGGTTTAAAAGGATTAGCAAAGGTTTCTTGCATCAGATTTATAGTTACCAAGTTCCAAAGATGTTTCCAGCATTTAAGAGTTTCAAAAGGTTGTCCAAAGGTTTCTCCAAGCAGGTCAGTTTGACCAGAGTTTCCCCCTCAAGGGCCAAAATCAAATGGGTTGTGATGCAGCCAGCACAGCTCTTCTGCTGTACCCCAAAGCATGCATAGTTTGCTCAGGACTGGTCTGTCCTTATATCCGTTTTCTCAAAAGGATGAGCTCATAGAAGCCAACTGAGAAAACACAAGCAATTAGCTGTTAACTAATCACTTGGTCAGAAATGCTGACTCCTTAATTGATGTGTTCAGGTGAGGAAGCCTGCAGAACTACCTGCACCTGGACATCATCATGATGGCTGACCGATTGGTTACTATGGCAATGCACGGCCTTGCATTCCAGAAAGGGGAGAGAAGGCTTTAACGAGCACAAGCTGGGGCTTACCTTACTCTCTCCACAAAAGCAAACTATTTTTCTGTTCACAATATCACAAAATCATAGGCCTCCAGGCCTGAACCAAGGAAACCATGAACCCCAAGAAACTGAGGGACCTCAGCTTCTTGACAGGTGTGCTATGCCAAAGTGTGCTTAGGGAAATATGGTACACATTTGTTTTTGGCATATACGACAGGACAAATTGTAAACTAATAGGCTGTAAGATTGAAAATACCCCCAAAACATTTCTTAGATTTTGCACACTGAAGAAAGTCTGTACCGAGGAATGATTTTAAAAAAATGCGTCCAGGACCAGTTCACCCTATCCAGCATTGAAATCTTGTTGCTTTCTGATGTTTCAGTTGAAAGTACAGTGTATAAAGGGTGGTTTTTAAAATATTATGGATCAGATTTGTGGCTGATGATTGCCTAAAACTGAAGGAGGCTTCCGCGTTTTTGACAACTGCACAAAGCGGACAATATGATAGGTAACATTTTCAAGTATTTTCATCGATGTAATGTACTATTTACCGGCACCTATTCATTTCTGTCTTAAGCTACTGAGTCTTAAAAAAAGAAACAACAAAGACTGCCCCCTTCCCAAAAGGGAGAATGTCATACTTCTCAAGATAAAAACTTTCGTTAATCATCTTTCACTATACATTTGTGAATAAAAACATTAGTGTACTTTTGTGAAGCGCCTTACTGGTGTACTGTCATTGGACTCCATCAGCACAGGAGAACTGCCCTTCTCAAAACTGTCTGCATTTCCTCTTTCCAGGCGATTTGCTCTCCTCGCCACAGCAAGTGGGGCTATTTGAGCGTGCGCCCAAATGGGTTCATACTATTTGCATTGAAGCGTGGTTCCAGACAGGGATGCTTTTGAGAATTCAGCATACTGACTAAACATACCTGCGTGCAACCTAATGATGGTTCTGAATCATGGGTCTCTACTGGTGAAAATGGCATACCATCCACTAGCAAATGCAGCATTGATACCAAAGCCCCTCCAAAGCCTACCTTAGTGGGTGGAAGGAGCCAGCGTGAGCAGTAGTGAAAAGGATCTTGGGATCTTAGTAGATCAAACACTGAACATGAGTCAGCAGTGTGATGCAGTAGCTAAAAAGGCAAATGCGATCTTGGGCTGTATCAACAGAAGTATAGTGTCCAAATCATGCAAAGTGATGGTATCACTTTACTGTGCTCTGGTTAGACCTCACCTAGAGTATTGTGTTCAGTTTTTGGCACTGCAGTTTTTAAAAGATGTAGACAAGCTGGAATGTGTCCAGAGGAGGACAAGGATGGTGAGGGGTCTGGAGACCAAGTCCTATGAGGAAAGGTTGAAGGAGCTGGGTATATTTAGCCTGAAGAGGAGAAGACTGAGGGGGGATATGATAACCATCTTCAAGTACTTGAGGGGCTGTCATATAGAGGATGGTGCCGAGTTTTCTGTTGCCCCAGAAAGTCGGACCAGAACCAACAGGTTGAAATTAAATCAAAAGAATTTCTGTCTAGACATTAGGAAGAATTTTCTAACAGTTAGAGCAGTTCCCCAGTAAAGCAGGCTTCCTCGGGAGGTTGTAAGCTCTCCTTCCCTGGAGGTTTTTAATTAGAGGTTAGATGGCCATCTGTTAGCAATGCTGATTCTATGACCTTAAGCAGATGATGAGAGGGAGGGCATCTTGGCCATCTTCTGGGCATGGAGTAGGGGTCAGTGGTAGTGTGGTGGGGGAGGTAGTTGGTAATTTCCTGCATTGTGCAGGGGATTGGACTAGATGACCCTGGTGGTGCCTGCCAACTCTATGATTCTAAGAGTGGCGGACTGTAATCTGGAGAACTGGGTTTGATTCCTCACTCTTCCACATGAAGCCTGCTGGGTGACCTTGGGCCAGTCACAGTTCTCTCAGTCCACACAGAGGCAGGCAATGGCAAACCACCTCTGAACGTCTCTTGCCTTGAAAACCCTACGGGGTTGCCATAGAACTGCTGTGATTTGATAGCACACACGCAAACACACACACAGCTGGGGGTATCTTTCTTGTGGTGCATTTTTTCTGCTATAGCCCTTAATCAGCAAGAGTGATGTTAATGACTGGAGAAGCCAATATGGAATTCCAGTGTTTTATTTCATGTGCTTTTTTTCAGGTTAAACATTTTAAGTGGATTATCAAGTATACCCAGAGCAACATCATGTCTCTCTCCTCCTCCACTAACCCCAGCTGCTTTGTTTTTTAGCATGTATCTCAGATGCTGGAAAAACCCCGTAAAATACTTTTGCTTTAAACAGAAAGTACCAAAAACTCCACCAGTTTTGCATCGCAAAGCAGTGGGTAAAGGTTTGAGTAAAACATCATGTCTGTGGCTTTTGTGGGTGGATGCTTTTCAAAATGACTTCTCCTCTATCAAAAGGGAAATCTGCATGTCATGTCTGAATGAGGCAAGGGAAATCTATGCTAAGAAATATCTTCCCATCAGCTAACACTCTAAACCACATACCCCAGCCTACCAAGCTACAAACCTTGCACACTAAGCATAAGAGGCACAAAGTGAAATAAATCGGCTGCAAAGAGAAGAGTTAACACAAATGTAATGCCTGCCAGTGTTCTTGGCTGTGTACAGTGGCTGGGCTTACAGTTCTAATTTCCGTAATATTTCAAGTCCCTGACATGAATAGATCTCTGGTACTTAGAAGGCGAAAATGCAAAAGGACAAATTATTATGATTAAACTAGGCTGAATAATGCAAATATTTAACTCTCATAGAATCATAGAGTTGGAAGGAACCATCAGGGTCATCTAGTCCAACCTTCTGCACAATGCAGGAAACTCACAACTGCCTCCCCCTACACCCCCAGTGACCCCCACTCCATGTCCAGAAGATGGCCAAGATGCCTTCCCTCTCATCATCTGCCTAAGATCATAGAATCAGCATTGCTGACAGGTAACCATCTACCGTATATACTCGTGTATAAGCCGAGTTTTTCAGCCCAAAAAAAGGGCTGAAAAAGCCGGCCTCGGCTTATACACGGGTCAATACGGTAGAAGGGGGAAGGAGGGAGAAGGAGGGAGGAGGGAGGGGGGAACTTACCGCCACCGCCGAGCCACCGCCATTTTCTCCCGCCGGGAGGGGTCTTGGGCAGCCTCTCTGCAGCCGCGGAGAGACTGCCCTGCCCCCCCGGCCCCCGCCGCCATTTCCCCCCGCCGGGAGGGGCCCTGGGCAGCCTCTCTGCAGTCGCAGGAAGGCTGCCCCGGCCCTCCCCGGCCCCCACCGCATTTTCCCCGCCGGGAGGGGCCATGGGAGGCCCCTGCCCATCGCGCCGCTACCGCCCACGCGCCTGGGCGCCTTCCTCCGGCCGGCAGCGGCCTGGAGGGGCCTCCTGCCGGCCCAGGAAGGACGCGCCGCCGCCGCTTCGCCGCCTCTCCAGGTAAGTAGTGGGTTCAGGGGCTTTTCCCCCTCCCCCACTTGGATGGCACTGGGGTCAGGGTGGGTCGGGAGGGCCTGGGAGGCGGTGGGAGGGCGACCTGGGGCAGGGACCCTGCGCTCTAAAATGGCGGCCGCCGTTTTAGAGCGCAGCATTGCGGGTAAAGGAAATTTCTTATTGCCCCTCGGCTTATATGCGGGTCAATAAGAAATTCCCTTTTCTGGCCTCTAATTTGGGGGGTCGGCTTATACTCGGGTCGGCTTATACCCGAGTATATACGGTAAGCTCTTCTTAAAAACCTCCAGAGAAGGAGCACTCACCACCTCCTGAGGCAGCCTGTTCCACTGAGGAACCACTCTAATGGTTAGAAAATTATTCCAAATGTCTAGATGGAAACTCATTTGATTTAATTTCAACTTGTTGGTTCTGGTCCGACCTTCTGGGGCAACAGAAAACAACTCGGCACCCTCCTCTATATGACAGCCCTTCAAGTACTTGAAGATGGTTATCTCATTTAAAGAGCTGCTGTTTCTTCATTTTAATTCCTCTCTCAGTCCATGTTCTCTTCACTTGTTCTTCTGAATGTTGGCTTGGGGCTTCTTCTTCCCTCGCTCCAAGATGTCTCTGTTCACCACAGAGTGTATGGCAACTTGCATTGTAATAAAATGCTCAGCCAAAAACACTGGCATATTTCCACATGATTTTACTAAATATGATCTTTGGGGCTGGTGGTAGAATATTTACTTTGGTAGCATCTCAGTGGTAGAATATCTGCTTTCCACACAGAAGGTCCCAGGTTCAATCCCTGGACTCTTCAGTTAAAAGGATCAGATAGTTGGTGATGCCAGATGAAGCTGACCTTGAAAGATCAGTGGCTTGACTCTCTATAAGGTAGCTTTATTTGTTCATCTTTTGGACGAGAAGCCTTAGGAAGTGTCGTGAAATTCAGATGTACGTTAACAAGACAAATGTAGCACATGTACTTCTCACACCCACTTGGCACGATTTAAGTGCCTGTTGACCCAAACTCTGTCCCTGGTATCTCCAGTTAAAAGATCTCAGGTATCAGGGCTAGAAGACTTGAGACCTTGGAGAGTCCCTGCCAATTACAGTAGATGGTACTGGAAAAGATGGATCCCAGGTCTGATTTGGTTCAAGACAGCTTCACATGTTCGTATGAGGACAGTTGGCTTGTATCCTGCGACTCCGCTCAGCAAAGTTTAAAGCCTTCCTTCCACCCAAGGAGCAGAACTCCAACTCAGTGGCTCTTCCACCAGAGGAAGACTGGTTTAAGTTGAGGGATGCTGCTTAGCCTGGAGGGAGGCTTTACTGAGTGGAACAGTAGGCTACAGGCTGTTTTCCAGCTTTCATGAGGAGCTTTTTAGGAAGGAATAGGAAGGGTGGAAGAGCCAGTGTATGTAGAAGAAGAGTTGGTTTTTATATGCCGATTTTCTCTACCTTTAAGGAGTCTCAAACTGTCTTACAATCACCTTCCCCTCCTCTCCCCACAACAGACACTTTGTGAGGTAGGTGGGGCTGAGAGGGTTCAAAGAGAACTGTGACTCACCCAAGGTCACCCAGCTGGTGGAAGAGTAGGGAAACCAACCCAGTTCACTAGATTAGAGTCTGCCACTCATGTGGAGGAGTGGGGAATCAAACTTGGTTCTCTAGATTAGAGTCCACCACTACACCACACTGGCTCTCAGAAGCCATCATGCTTTTCCTTGCATCTCAGACTTAGGAACTTTCATGTGCTTTGCAGCTATTATTTGTGGGATGGGGAAGGGGGTTCAGTCCATTCAACCATCCTGTTTCTTGGCTCACGTTCTAGTGTTGTCAGGCAAAACCATGTACCAAATTAAAGAAGGACAAGCATATTGAAAGATGGATGCAGACAATTTCCAGTTGTTTGCCTTCCTGGACTGCTGCCTCCCTATCGCTGATCTTTTACTAAGTGCTGCTCCTTTTGTGTTTGCGTGCCTTGAACTAGGGTCTTCTAGACTTCCTTTCTTCTGCCACTATTCCATTGCAGTGTCCTGCTCAAGAGTTTGTTATAGGTGGGCAGATCAACTCACAAATCCGTTGGTTTATTCTTAAAAAATGAACAGGGAAAGGAAATGCAAGTCTAAGGAACCTGCAAACATTGTTTTGGGCTGGTGAAGAATCAAGATGTGAAATGAAATCAACAGGTGATACATTGGAGTAGAAAGCGCTCGTGCATTCTGGTGGTGGTTGCTGGTGATCAAAGCTTGTGGGGAGTTGGAATTAAGCCTTAATTATATAAGTAGCAAAGGACTGCATGATTTACCACCCCAATAAGAGATACTTCTATTTGGAAGTAAATCCCATTCATTTCAAATGAACCTAATTCCCAGGAACTGCGTTTAGGATTGCAGCATGAGAACCAATGCTGCAGGCAAATCTTCAGAGCCTTTTCTGGCTCTGAAAGAATAGTCTTTCTGTAACCACCTGCTACATAGATGGAGTAGACTACAGCAAGTTTTGTATGCCAATCCCCATTGCACACTTGTCTTGGCAATATTAGTAAATCAGTAAACTAATTCTACATGCAAAAAATACTTTGAAAAGGATGCTTTATCATCTTCCACTACAGCTCTGCTTGGAGGTTGGGCCTGTTTTGCCACGTGTATTAAATAAGCATTTTTTTTAATGTATGAATTTCTCCTGGCTGCTCAGATCAGCAGATGCCTCACACAAGCAGCCTAGGACTTTACCTCTGCAGAACCAATGCCACTTCGCTGTTAGCTAGGGAGCTTCTTCAAGCTTAACATTCCAACATTCCATCTATGACCATTTATTCAGGGCTGTTTCCCTGCGGTCACCCCGCCAACTGCTTTGGGGCTTCCTTTTGATTGTGCATGCCTTTCCCAACCATCAGCACCCAGAAAACAAGGGCAAAACGAGCAGAAATGCACAGGGAGAGAGAGGCAACCTCTGACAGTCGGGAAAGGCATGCATAATCAAAAGGAAGACCTGAAGCAGTCAGCAGGGTGACCGCGAGGGAACCAGCCATGTGTAAATGGTCAATGTCTACTCCATTCTTCTGTATAGGGTTCCCAGGTCTTTCGCCACCGGCGGGTTTTGGGGCGGAGCCTGAGGAGGGCGGGGTTTGAGGAGGGGAGGGACTTCAATGCCATAGAGTCCAATGGCCAAAGCAGCCATTTTCTCCAGGGGAACGGATCTCTGTTGCCTGGAGATCAGTTGTAATAGCGGGAGATCTTCAGCCACCACCTGGAGGTTGGCAATCCTATTCATCAGATCCAAGTAGGAATGACTGATGGTAGAAGGAAGTGTTGCAAAGAAGGGAGTCAGGATGCAAAGATACAATGCAAATTGTAATCAACTTGGTTATATTCTTATTCAGCCCATTGCTGACATAAGAGTGACATTTCACAACAGGAGACAAGGTATCTACAATATGCAACAAACTTCCCTACAAAAGCAGAAAGACAAACAACTTTCCAACCTTTTGCAAGGCACAACTGGTCACAACATCATCAGCTGGAGATCAGTTGTAATATCAGGAGATCTCCAGCTAGTACCTGGAGGTTGGCAACCCTACTTCTGTACATAGTAATTGAGGACTGGGTTTGCCATTACTTTATTTCCCCTATTTTATTTGAAACATTTCTGTGCCGCCGTTCCACCCACATAGAGTCTCAAGGCGGTGAACATTAAAACATTTAAAACCGCATGTAAGCTAAGGTAGATATAAAATATTTAAACAACACAACCGGGGAGGAGGGCCAGTAAGAGTTACAGGGAGTACCCCAAACAAGCAAGCAAACAACTCTTCACCCACTGGCAGAGGACGATGATAGAGGGAGACAGATGCATCTCCCTGGGAAGGGAGTTCCAAAGTGTTTGCGCCATGACCAAGAAGGTTCTTTTTCGGGTTGCCACCTGTCCAGCCTCAAACGGCAGGGGCACCTGAAGCTGGGCAATGGAAGATGAGCAGAGTGGATGGGTAGGTTCATAGGGTAAAAGGCAATCCTTCAGGTATTCTGACCCCAAGCCACATGGGGCATTAAAGGTCAATACCAGCATCTTGAATTGAGCTCAGAAGGAAGAGCCAGTGTAGACAGAACAAACCTGGAGTGATCTGATCCCTACGACTAGGCTTATCAGGTGCAGGCAAACTCCCGGTAATTCTTTTCGATATCTGCTGACACTCATCTGGTCTAATCGCCATCCCGCCCCAATAAGTACCTGTCTTACCCCCATCTTCGGCCAGTTGCCTGCTAACTCAAGCTTTACCTGTTGAACTGGCTATGCTATGCAAGCTGACTCAATGGGTACCCTATGATCGTCATCCTTAATGTGCTTTTAGCTATGTTTTGTTAGGGTTGCCAGGTCCCTCTTCACCACAGCAGGAGGTTTTTGGGGCGGAGCCTGAGGCGAGCGGGGTTTGGGACAGGGAGGGACTTCAATGCCCTAGAGTCCAATTGCCAAAGCGGCCATTTTCTCCAGCTGAACTGATCTCTATTGGCTGGAGATCAGTGGTAATGGCAGGAGATCTCCAGCTTTCTAGCTTTCTGTAAAATGTTATGGTGCTTATTTTTCTGTATATACGGTAACCTCCAGCTTGACTGCAAACTGATGACACCTGTGGAATTAAGAGAATGTTATATTAATGTAACTCAGCATAAGTCACTTTAGACGCTTTACCAAAGCTGTCCATATTTAATTGCAAGCTTATAAGCTTCTTTTCCCATAAGGGTATGTATATAATATGAATCAATTGACTTTAACAGTAATTTTAGTATATATTATTGGTGGTTTTGCATTTTCTCTTTTGGCTTTTAGGTTATTGGCACACGGATACATTTGAAGCTTGAAAAAAGAATATGAAATGGGGACTTTACCGGAAGCCCATTGCGGTTTATAACTACTCCGTTGCCTGTGCATACTTACCAGTTGGATGTTTGGACTTTTTGCCTATTATACCTCTATTTACCTTTTAGAGAAATTGCATACTTACATTTACCTTTGGGATACTGTAACTGTGAATATTGATTGGTTTTTGTCTTTTGCTCCTTGAGCACGTATTTATTCTTATCATTGAGGTTGTTCTTTTGAATAGACCTAATTGCATTTCAGTTTGAGTCTGTGCTTTTATTGTTAGCTGTACAAGTGCATTATTTTGATTCAGTACCTGGAGGTTGGCAACCCTACTCCTGGAGAGGCTCAGTTAAAGGGACTAGGCAAGTCAAAGCTCCTTATGAATGAAATAAACTTCTAATAATACTGATGCTTTTTCAGCGCTCACCGGGCTGCTCCGCTATAGACTGCTTGAGTGGACGGCGCTGAAAAAAAGCTTTGACTCCTGGCAAACGGAGAGCTGATGAAGCTGCCCGTGCGGCAGTGAAAACGCAAAGTATCCGGACGGCGTTCCAACTCCTTCCTACGTCTGTCATCCTTCCCGCTTCTGTGGGAACAAAGCAAATATGGACTTTATCAGAGTCTTATGAGACCGACTATAAATTTATTATACTTTGTATATATTAGCCCGTTGATACTTTGGTAGCCTTTGGCTACTTTGTTTGTTACATTTGGTCTGTTTTAGTCAATTATAAGTTTCCTTTGATGTATGTTTGCACTCTTACTGTTTCACTTATTTAATATATGTTTTTTGCAGTAAGCTGAGAGCCTTGTACTATTATTTTCCACAACAGTACCTGGAGGTTAGCAACCCTACCTGTGAGGTAGGTGAGGCTGAGAGTGTGTGACTAGCCGAAGGTCACACAGGAAAGGGCTGATTCTAGAGGAGCACAGAACCCTCTCTCAATCAAATTAGGCTCCAGCGTTTAATCCAACAGGTTACCCAGCTGGCCTTATGTGTAGGATTGGGGAAACCAACCCAGTTCACCAGATTAGCATCCACCACTCATGTGGAGGAGTGGGGAATCAAACCCAGTTCTCCATGTTAGAGTCCACCACTCCAAACCACTGCTCTTAACCACTACACCACACTGGCTCTCAGCTTTTGCGGATCTAACTCTGTGGCGTTGCGAGGAGGGGTCTCTCGAGCTGGGATGGCTTTGGGAGCTGACTAACTCCTGCCACATGCCCAGACACATTGCGCCAGTGGTGCTCTGGCAAGGGGCTACAGCATTGCTGCGCCGGTACTGGCACGGCAGCACCAGAGTGTTGCACAATGATGTAACTTTTAAATTCACTTTATTGATACTTAGTGGTGTCACCATCTGGCCTGTTATAACCTAATGGGAAAGAGAGGAAGGGCTGACGGGAAATGGGCGCAATTCATGGCACAACGATTTTATTCGAGCAAGAATGGAAACTGATAGCGAGTTGGGATCTTTACATATTTATTTTTGGCAAATTGCTTGTAAAAAATCTCAACTAGAATCATTAGGGGTCATGCTGGCTCCTACGGGCATTCAGTCCCCACTTTAGGAATGGGCTGTAATAGCCATTGATATCCCTTTCATATATGAATTTGTCTGATCTCACAAACAGAACATTCCTGACCTTTAAGGGCGAAAGCCCTTAGGAGGCCAGGAAGGTGCTGCGCTGGCATTGGGGCTCTCCATGCCGGCGTCCGGGCAGCGTTAGTGGCCCCAGCCCCAGCGTGGAGGCCCAGATGCCAGTCTCTGAACGCCGGCACAGCAGCGCCACCCCGGAATGCTGGCAGGGCCTTTGCCAGCGCCCCACTGGTGCGAAGGCCTGCGCTGGAGTTCCGGAGGGCGTTCCGGGGGAGTTCCCCTTTCAGCCCTGGACGCCAGCACCGAGAATGGCGTTGCTGCGCCTGGGTTTTTTTTTGCAGGCGCAGCCTCGCTGTTCTCTATGGGGCTTTGCCCCATTTTACATGAAAAAAAGCTGCTTAAAGGCTTTTTTCGTTCTTTCAGCATGCGGGGGACTTCTTAGGAGCCACCGCGGCAGCGCCTCCTCCCCACTGTCCCCACACGCCAAAGCTCAGAAATGGGCTGTTAATTTTTTTTTTTAATCCCCTCCTTTTTGGTTAAAGATCTTTTACTCAAAGCTAAATCAACATTAATTTAACCAGTTTAAAATAGCCACGGGTAGCTCAGAAAAACTACAAAAAAAATCAAAGGGACATTAAAAAAACAGATATTGCCAAATGCCTGCCTAAAAAAAACAGTTTGAAGTTGTGCATCTAAACACCAATAGGGATAAGGCTGAGTGAACTTCCCTCCCAAGGGAATTCCAAAGCTTGGAGATACCACAGCAAAGGACTCATTTTGCTTTTGCAGTCTTTTTTCTTCTTCTGTTATCTAATGATTAAGCCACCTCCACTCTGGTTTCCTATTTCAGATCAATTTAAAGATTTTTAAAAAGAAAAATGCTTATCTTAATATTTAAAGACATGCTCATTTTTTATGGCCTTGTCTAATTATATTTGTTCTGCCAATGCTTGTGTTCATTTTAATAGTCATTTTGGCAAGACCTGCTTTTTTAAAAGCAAACCTTCTTGCCCTTTACAGCTTCCTTAATTGTGCCCCTTAACTATGCTAACATCCTCTCAAACACGTTTCTGACTTTTCTAATCTGTGTGATATATTTGATCTGTAATATTATAATGCTTTAACATAGATACCAAGCATCTCGAGAGAGATGGCAGTCATGATTCTATCCTTCAACTGCCTCTTAAATAATGTCCTAGTTTTTGAGAAGTTTCTTGTCCTGGATCTGAGTGTCTTTGGCTGTTACCGCACTAGGTATCCCCAGCGATGTATTAAGAGTTTGAAACTGTTATAAAAAATACTGTCCGCACTTTGTTTGGCCCCTTTAGCTCTGAAGACGTCTTCCAACCATTTTTTTAGCCGTGGCATCCAAAAACCCTTTTAAAGCGATGTTTTTTATAACATTTCAAAACTCTTGATACATCGCTGGGAATACCTAGTGCGGTAACAGTCAGGGTTTTTGGATGCCACAGCTAAAAAATGGTTGGAAGACGCCTTCACAGCTAAAGGGGCCAAACAAAGTGCGAACAGTATTTTTTTATAACAGTTTCAAACTCTTAATACATCGGTGGGAATACACAGAAAGTGCGAACAGTATTTTTTATAACATTTTCAAACTCTTAATACATCGCTGGGAATACACAATGCGGTAACCCCCATAGAAAGTGCAAACAGTATTTTTTATAACAGTTTCAGACTCTTAATACATCGCTGGGAATACCTAGTGCGGTAACAGCACTGTATAGACTGTCCTCAGCTACATACATGTTGAATTTGATAGCCTGTAGTCCTTAGTTGATCAACAATCTGTACCACTTAGATCAGGTTCTTCATACCATTCAGGATTAAGCCAAGCATTACATCCCTAGATTTAAGTTAGCTAGCAATGTTATATCTGAACATACAATGAATGTGAGGGTGGTGTACTCATACATATGTGCCATCAAGTTGCAACCAATTTATAGCAACCCCGACAAGGGGCTGTCAAGGCAAGTGAGAAGAATAAGTGGTTTGCCATTCACTTCCTCTGCAAAGCCATCCTTGGTGGTCTCCCATCCAAGTACTGACCCTGCTTAGCTTCCAATACATGAAAAGATCAGGCTATACCATGCCGCTGTCCCTCCCAAATGTGAGGGTAGTGCCTCACTATGATAACATTTTCTCCTTTTGACTGTCTCCCTGGTTTCTTATTCCATCTCAAGATTTTCCCAGAGTTTTGTTGAGGGAAGGTGCCCAATAGTTTTAAGTTACTTTGTATCTTGTATTTCCCACCATAATGATTCGGTAGTTTGTTCTTTATAGGTGGTTGTTTGTTAAATTGTATGTCCTCTTTAACAGAGAGAGCAACACGTTCTCCAATTTGCCCTTCCATGAACTTTGCATATTAATTAATTAATTTTACCCCGCTTTTCTCCCCAGTGCTGATGCAATGTGGCTTACGAGTCATTCTTTTTAAATATAGGATAACCAGAGTTCCCATATGTCCACATTCTGTATGTTCACCTTTTTAGTATCAAGCATTCCGGTCTCCTCATTCTAGCCCTTCGGCTGCTGGCATTAGCAAAAACACACTACTGTATCCCTGTCCAAATGCCCCTTTCTGTGTGTGCAGTTCTTCCCGCTATTATTTCATCTCTTTAAACAGCTGCTGTTGGTTTCTGTTTGCTCATTGCCAAGCTTAACCCTGTCTCCTTTGAAAACCTGAAACATTTACACCACCATTGCTAAGAGATGAGTCATCCTGAACCGGATGCTTTCCAGCTCATGAGAGCTTCCCCAGAAGTCAGCTTAAGGCTGCCCTGTGGCAGTTTTGATATTAAATACTAGCACTGGTTCCTTTTCAGCTCAAGTACGTATCATAGTCAGCTTGTCCCCAAAGGTTCCTAATGACAAACAAATCTAAACCTTTCCTCCTGACACCAGCGTGGTGTAATGGTTAAGAGCCGTGGTTTGGAGCGGTGGATTCTGATCTGGAGAACCGGGTTTGGTTCCCCATTCCTCCACATGAGCGGCGGAGGCTAATCTGGTGAACTGGATTTGTTTCCCCACTCCTACACACGAAGCCAGCTGGGTTAGTCACAGTTCTGTCAGCCCCACCCACCTCACAGGGTGTCTGTTGTGGGGAGGGGAAGGGAAAGGTGATTGTAAGCCGGTTTGAGTCTCCCTTAAATGGTAGAGAAAGTCGGCATATAAAAACCAACTCTTCTTCTTCTTCAATGTCTTTTTCAGAATGGCTTTGTGAATAAAAATGTCATGTTTAGCTCACAAAAATCAAGTATTTATTAATGATGTATATATTGGACAAATAGAACAATTTGTGGAAAATTACAAAAGAATTTGGACAAACTTCTGTTAAGCAGGCCTCCCTTTTCTGCAAATTACCACCGAGGAAAATGACAGGTTGCCTCCCATGGCGCATCTCTCCTGATGAGAATGATTTCTGATAACAAAGCATGACTGTCTGACTCCCCCCTATGGCTGCAGCTTGAAAGGTAGCCTTACGGGGTCCCCAGATGCAGCATTTCAGACGGTATTTTGTGCTGCAGCCACGCAAGATGAAAACGCCACGCTTTGCCTATGGAAATCTTTCTATTAAGCTTACATTCAGTGGAGCAATTCTGCAACCTGGACTGACACGCCACAAACTTTCCTTGATATTTTTATCATATTTGCCACGACTTTTACCAAATTGACTATGAAATAAGGCCCACTGATCTCAATGGTACTGTTTTATGAGTACTTGTGATTAGGATGTCTCCTCCGTGTTTAGAGTTACAGCCAGCTTTGAAACTGATAATTTGCCCAAAACCAGTTGCCTAAAACCGGTTGCCTTAGGGCAAACCAAGCCTCCTCAGAGATCTTTAGCTTTCTCTTTGCTAAACTGAGCATTAGTGACAGTTTCCCTCTCCCTTTCTGTGTAGACTCTTCACTGCATTCCCTAACCATTTATATTCTGGAACAAACAAAAAAAGTACACCCCACTCCCCAATCCCTCTTGCTGTTTTCTCATGCTCTCTAACCAAGCTTTCTCTCAGAAACATAAGGGACTCGCTCATTCTCTCATGGTGTGAACTGCAATGTTTTGTGAGGAGCAATTTCTTGTGTGTATTGGCAAACTAAATAAAAGCACATGATTAAGTGAGATGTTTTGTCTTGATGCCTTTTAAATTCTCCCTTTGAGCAGCTGGGAGAAGCTCTGGAGAAGCTGTCTGGAGCCATGCAGGCCTGGTTGGTGAATCATAACTAGCAGGGGGATGAGCCCTGAGAAAGCACCCTAGATCACCAAGCTAGGTTTTCCGCTTCTCTATGCAAACTTGGGATCCAGGAGGCTGAGGGAGCAGGCACTAAGGGACAAACTGGGATTTCTGAACGTAGATGCAACAAAGGCAATTAGCACTAACAGTAGTTAACCAAACAGATACAACCCAATTTAGCACCCACCATCCAACCAGCGCTTCAGTGCAATCCTATGCAGAGTTACTCCAGTCTAAGCTCATTAAAATGAATGGGCTTAGTCTGGTATAACTCTTCTTAGGTTTGCAGTTAGTTGAGCAGTTTGTAATACACTTAAGTTTAATCAAACCATGCTGTTGGAATGCAGCCTTTGTATTTGATTCATGTCAGACTGTACTAACAAAAGACTCTGGCCCACTGTATCTTTAAAGATAAGAAGCAGAACTCTTTTGCTCTTAACTCTTCCAGCAGTTCTGACAGAACGACTGAGAGGGAGGAATGGTAATGGTTTTGGTGACTATAACCCACATTGTATTATAGTCGCTGGGTTTGTTAATTGTATGCTATATTCATCTGAATAATTAACTTGTAAAGAATACCAATATTGTATTATTTGGGTTTTTAAAAACTATTTTTAATCCATTCCATAACCAGGGTTCAAGTGGGCAACAAGTTCGATGGTTCAGTTCAGAATAAATACCCATATGATGTAAATACAATATTGTATATTTAATTACTATGATGGTATCACCTGCCCTGCACCACAAAATCAATCCACGCAGCAGGGCTACCCTCAGGGAACCATTTGTCTACCAGGGTTTGCAGAAATACCAGAAGTAACATTCAGTCTTTTAGGAAACAGTCCAGAATAATCTATCCCATGTAGAGTCCTCAGGGATACGATAGGGAGTTGAATGTCAATCCCCAAATTTCGACATACTGTCTTGTGTTGAGCTATCAGAAGCTATTTTGCAAGTGTTCAGGAAACACTATACATCACAAAGGCCCTCATGCCTTACATAGTATTTTTGGTAAGACTTTTTGGTAAGAGGAAGTAAGTGGTGGTGAATGGGAGAGATGCAAAGGGATGGAGCCTGAAAATGGGGAGACAGGGAAGCCAGATCAAAGGAACAAGCAGGAACTGACAGGACTGAAGGGAAATAAGGACCTCCCGCTTGTATTTCACATCAACTGCTAAAAGCCAATTCTTATAGCACTTCAAAGAAGAAAAAAACACTTTGACTAAAAAAGATTTGTGCTTTGACTCAAATTCCTTTGCTCAGGGGATGTGCCCCAGCCCCCAACTCAAGGCTACCTCTGTGTACCCATCACATGATTTTGACACACCAACCATGCAAAATCGCTATGCTATACCCATGTCAAAAGCCAAGGGCTAGGAAACCATTAAGGTGCATCTGAAAATACAAGGTGACCATGCCTCCACACCCTTTCACAAAAAAAATGTAATGTTGGAGATAGGCTAGCAACTTGCTGTATGTTAAAATCACTAGTCTCTAGTTGGGTTATATATGGAATTCCAGACCATCCTGCTAGGTCTAGCCTAGCTTTGTAGCTTTGGGGAAACCACAGAGAAAAGATTTATAAAGGATTTCCTCCAGTGGGCAAAACTATGTATGTCCTAGGAACTAAACTTGCTGCATATACTTTTATTTTTTACAGCACTCAGGCATTATTCCAAATAATAATCACACTTTGCTGAAAAGTGGTCCCAATTCCCCCCAACCTTAAAATTCCCCGGGGGCGGGATTCTGCTCTTGTTGAGAACCCATGATCTAGGTAATTTATGCATGGAGGTTTTGCCTGAGATTTGCTGCTTTCTAGATGCACGTTTTCCCCATCTGAATTCTCAGAACTCTGCATGTGGGCTTATTGTTGAGTTTTGAGAATTTGGATGGGGAGAACGTGCATCTAAAGAGCGGCAAATCCAAGGCAAAACCTCCCATATGCCCTAGCATATTTTTGTCCGGTCCTTCCTACAAAAATACTGAGGGCAGCACGCATGGCTTGTCCCTATGTTATTTTCACAACCTTCTGAAGCGGGGTGAGACCGGCTAGCCCAAGGTGGGGATATGCACCAGGGTCTTGTGTATTCTGTGCGTGTGTAAAGTGCCATCAAGTCGCAGCCGACTTAGGGCGACCCCTTTTTTGGGGGGTTTTCAAGGCAAGAGACGAACAGAGGTGGTTTGCCAGTGCCTTCCTCTGCACAGCAACCCTGATATTCCTTGGTGGTCTCCCATCCAAATACTAACCAGGGCTGACCCTGCTTAGCTTCTGAGATCTGACGAGATGAGGCTCGCCTGGCTATTCCCCTGCACCCTCTTGTCACATTATGCCGGCTGGTTCGGAGAAACGTTTTCCGCAGCTTCCAAAGGAAGAGCTCTTGGCTCGTGAGTCCTCCCCCTCCAGATCTGCCCGAACGCGACTGCAAATGCGAGATCTCCCCCGCGTGCCTTAGTGAGACTTTGGCAGGGCTGACGTCGCATTCCCGACGGCGGGGAATGGGGGTGGGTGCGGGTTTTTTTTTTTATATATATATATATATATATATATATATATACACACACACACACACACACACACACACACACATTTCTTCCTCATGGTTTTTATATATATATATATATATATGTGTGTGTGTGTGCGTATATATATATTCTATATATATATATATATTGCAAACAAATAAATATATATATTGTGTGTGTGTGTGTGTATATATATATATATATATATATGCATGAGGAAGATATAGATATATATATATCTTCCCCATGCAGTTTTTTTTTAATATATATATTGCAAACAAATAAATATATTTGTTTGTTTTCTGGCTCGGAAAATTCTTCCTGATGCGGCGTGTTTTTTGGGGGGAATATATATATTCAATATATGTATTGCAAACAAATAAATATATATTTATTTGTTTGCTTTCCGGCTCGGAAAATTCCCCGGGCGGTCTGGAACGGAGTACAAGACGAGAGAGAGAGGGAGAGAGCCCAAGCGGCAGTGGGCGAGAAGGGAGGCGCGAAGGGCGCGGGAGACTCTGGAAGAAGAGCCAGGAGAGACGCCACCAACCTGCGTCACAACTCGGGCGGGCGGGCGGGCAGACGGGGGTGGGGAGGAGGGCTCAAGCCAAGAGCCGCGAAAGGGCCGCGGGCGGGCGTGGAAACCCAACGCTTCCGGGCGGGGAGCGTCCGGGCGCTGCCGCCAGCGCCGAGGGAGCCTCGTGGGCGCGCATCCGGCCGGAGGCTATAGCCAAGCAGCGCGGTAGGCGGCCGGAAGCGGGAGCGCGGCCCTTCGTGACGTCACCGAGCCCCGCGTTTCTTAAAGCGCCCCCCTCCGCCCCCGCCCGGAGAAAATGGTCCCGAGATTTGTGCACGGGAGGTTCGTGCCTTGGGTTTGCCGCTCTCTAGATGCACGTTTCCCCCCACCACCACCCGAATTCTCAGAACTCAACAACGAGCCCCCCCCCCCCCCGTGCAGAGTTTTGGGAATTGAGATGGGGGGAAACGGGCATCTCTCTCTGTGTGTGTGTGTGTGTGTGTTAAGTGCCGTCAAGTTGCTTCCGACTCATGGCAACCCTATGAATGAAAGTCCTCCAAAACGTCCTATCTTTGACAGCCTTGTTCAGATCTTGCAAATTGAAGGCTGCGGCTTCCTTTATTGAGTCCATCCATCTCGTGTTGGGTCTTCCACTTTTCCTGCTGTCCTCAATTTTGCCCTCCACGTGCCTCTAGAGAGGGGCAAACCCAAGGCAAAACCTCCCGTGCATAAATGGCCAATGGCAACCCCCCTCCCCCCCCCGCGCATAAATGGCCTTGCGGCACCTGAACAACCGCGCGTCGAGGGAGAAACTTTCGCAGCCCGGTGAACCCCCGCCTCGCGCGCTGGTGGGTGGGTGGCCCCCCCGTCGGAAGAGCGTCTGCTGCGCCTGCACCCCCCCTCCTCCTCCGATGCTATCGTCGTGACCCCCTTTCTGGTTCACGGCTAGGGACTCGGGAAGGCTGCGAGGCGGCGCTTCCAGAGGGTCGCCTGCGTCCAATCCGTGGCGGCGGACATAAAGCGGCACCCTACGGACATGGTGACACTACGCGGGTCCTGCACAAGCGTTTGCAAACAGGGCTACCAGGTCTCTGCAACCGGCGGGAGGCTGAGGGGGCGGGACTTCATCGCCATAGAGTCCAATCGCCAACGCGACCACCTTCTCCAGGGGAACGGACCTCTATCGGCTGGAGACCAGTTGCAATAGATCTCCAGCTAGTGCCTGAAGGTTGGCAACCCTGTTTGTAAAACGTAATGCTTTCGAGCGGGTAAGAGGGAAAGGGTTCACACCCGCCGTGGGGTGGGGGGGCCTTGCTTGGAGGGATTTGGCCTGCTGGCTGCTCCCCGTGGATTTCAGGGTTTCTTTCCAGGCGGGTGGGGGCGGGGAAGACCATAAGAACATGGGAAAGGCAGCAAGAATATATGAAAATATATGCAGCAAGAATATATGAAAATATAAGAAAGGCCCCTGCTGGATCAGACCAAGGCCCATCAAGTCCAGCAGTCTGTTCACACAGTGGCCAACCAGGGACCTTTAGGAAGCCCACAAGCAAGACGACTGCAGCAGCACCATCCTGCCTGTGCTCCACAGCACCCGAAATAATAGGCGTGCTCCTCTGATCCTGGGGAGAACAGGTGTGCAGCCTGGCTAGCATCCACTCTCGGACCCTTTGGCGCCGAGCCGGCCTCGCCCTTCCACGCCCCAGCAGGGCCCTGACCGCGGGGGCTCCCGCGCGCGCGCCACCCAGGCGAGGGAGGGGCCCGGACGGGGGACGAGGGAGAGCACGAGGCGCTCAGGCAGCCTCCGGCAGAGAGGGAGGGGGGGAGAGGCGCCGCCGAAGCCACGCCCCGAGCACGTGCCCTTCCGTGTGGGCCCTCGCGCTGCAAGCCCGGCCCGCCTCCCTCCCACCCTCCCGCACGTGGCGCCGCACGCTGGCGGGCGGGGCCGAAGAGTGCCAAGGGGCAGAGCGCGAGGGGATGTTGTTGCTGCAGGCTGCAGGCGGGCGGGGAGGAGGAAGCGAGGGAGACTGTCGGCTTGTTGAGACAGGGCGCTGATAAGGCCGTTTATACATGGGGAGTTCTGCTTTGGATTTGTCGCTTTCCAGAAGCACATTTCTCCCCCCCCCCAATCTGAATTCTCAAAACTCTGCATGGGGGGGGGGGCTTACTGTTGAGTTTTGAGCATTCGGGTGGGGGGAACGTGCATCTACATCAGTGGTTCCCAGCCTTTTCTTGACCAGGGACCACTAGGACTTTTTGGTTCGGTGCGGGGACCCCAAGGTTCAAAATAAAAATTCCGAGGATTTGAAAATAAACTTTAATCATAACTGTTAGTGAAACATTAAACTTAGAATAATATTTGAATATATGCTTTTATGATAGAAAACTTTTAATTGAAAATATTAATTTATTATGGGTTTATAACTTTGTTTCGCGGACCTTGATTTAGTTCTGGGGGTCCACCGACCCCTTGTTGGGAACCAGGGATCTAAAGGTAAAGGTCCCCTGTGTGCAAGCACCGGGTCGTTCCTGACCCATGGGGTGACGTCATATCCCGATGTTTCCAAGGTTTTTGGGCGAAAACGCACGGTCGCTTCAGCCTCCTTTATTCCCTGTTTCAGCCAGGATCAAACACAGGCGTTTCGCCGAACGTGCGTTCGATCCTGGCTGAATCCTGGCTGAAACGGAATAAAGGAGGTTAAAGCGACCGTGCGTTTTCGCCCTTTGTTTGCGGGGTGGTTTGCCAGTGCCTCCCCCAGTCATCTTCCCTTGACCCCCAGCAAGCTGGGTACTCATTTCACCGACCTCGGAAGGATGGAAGGCTGAGTCGACCTTGAGCCAGCCACCTGAAACCGACTTCTGTCGGGATCAAACTCAGGTCGTGAGCAGAGCTTGGACTGCAGTATTGCAGCTTAACACTGCACCACGGGGCTCCTCAACGTGCATCTACAGAGTGGCAAATCCAAGGCACAAACCTCCCGTGCATAAATAGTCTGTGTCTTGCTGCGGTCAAAAAAAGGCGAAATCGCCAAAGTAACTCTAAGGCCATTTATGCATGGGAGGTTTTGCCTTGGATTTGCAGCTGTGTGGATGCCAATGTTTCCCATCTGAATTCTCAAAACTCTACATGGGGGCTTATTTTTGAGTTTTGAACAAATCCAAGGCAAAAGCTCCCATGGATAAATGGCCTAACTTCATTTATAGATGATCATTAGGCTCATCTACGCATTAACTAGGTAGATAGTGATTATTCTTACTATATGTTACTTATATAATTCTCCTAAGTGATGAAAATGAATGGCAATGTTATTTGCCTGTTCCGCCTTAGAATTTTTATCTTCAGTTTTTCGGTTACCATATATCTGATGTTTATTTTTTTCCTTTCCCATTTTCCTTTTGTACCCGTTATATCTTAGATAATAAAAAATTCCAAAAACCAGGTGAAATAGCAGGGGGTCTGGTTAAAAGAAAGGGAGTTTGAGATATTTTTTGTTCCTGCGTTGCGGTCATTTTCGTGGACTAGAGGCCACGTTTTCAGACGGCATAAGATGCAGGAAGACAATTTTGTGCCAAGGTTCTGGTTTACTTGTGCAGCAAACAAACAAAGCAACTCTTGGGCAATATTACAGAAGAGAGTCTTGTGACACCTTAAACACTTACCAGTTCATTGTGGCACAAACTTTAGGTGCGGTGGAACACAGGCAGGATGGTGCTGCTGCAGTCATCTTGTTTGTGGCTTCCTAGAGGCACCTGGTTGGCCATTGTGTGAACACACTGCTGGACTTGATGGACTTTGGTCTGAACAAGCATGACCTTTCTTGTGTTCGTATGAGCCAGCCAGAACCTACATGTTCAATGCAGGCATTTATGCCAGAATCAGCCTTTAATAATGCTGCAAGATTTGTTATTTTGGATCCAGCAAACTAACACAGCCCCTTTCCTAAATTTAAACAGGAGAAAAATTCCGTTTTGAAAGCAGTCAGAGTGGGATGTAGGGGTCTGTACTGTTGCAAAAGACGGTATGCTGTGTTGATTGTCTGGATTGTGTATTGATGTTAAAAATGAAAAAGTTTTTTTAAAATACAAGGGGAAGCTGTGTGCTTTAATTAGATTGTGGTGGTGACAAGTTATTTTAAGAATTTACTCATTTGCAACATTTTAGTTGGTCCAAATAAATTATTTCTGCTGTTTTTTTTTCATAATGTGCCAACAAGATTTCCTGTATTTTTTTTACTTAATGAGACTGCTTTACACTTACCTAGTATTCTGTGTGCTACTTTTATGCTGCCCTAAGCAGGTATGCAAAATCCTCTGTAGAGTAAAGCTGTGTGCATCCACATTTCATTCACATCCAGAACACAGGGCCTTCATGGTATTAATTTCCATAGCAGCGTTTAGCATATAAAGTAACCTCATGAGGATTTCCTGTTAGGTAAGCTGGGCAGAAAGATAATGATGTGCTCAAAACCACCTGTTCCTTTCCTTTGTGAAAAATCACCAAAAGCTTGAATATGGCTACTGGTTTACATGGCTTTAAAATCAGATTACATAGATTTGCAGAGGACAGGTCTAATGGTGTAGATGGAATTACCATTGTCCTGGTTAGTATTATTGAGTGACTGATGCTGGGGACAAAGCAATAGTTGAAGCCCTTCACCTTTATTCCCTGATTGTGAACTTGTAGGGCATCTACTAGGCAAGACAGATCTTAGGTTCTCAGCAAAGGATCCTTTTAAAATTGGGAATTTCTACATTTCTGGCATCTATAGGCACCTGGAAAACCAAGTCCTCAGAATTTTGGGTGATATCTGACAGTCTTGGGAAAGATCCTGGAGTGATAAGGACAGTTTTTGTAGCATAGAAATGGGCCAACTATACCCAAATCCGTATGTACAAACCAATGAACACTCACAAGACTTACTATAAAAACAAGTGATTGGCTTTAATGTATTGTAAAATGCGTGTTTTAAAAATTTAGGGAAAGTATAAGAAACTTGGGGACAAAAACAAGTATCAATATGTGTGGGTGCATGTGTGTGTTTTCTCCCCAGCAGATATTTATGGAAGGTTTTCTGAGGGATATTACCACCGCTGAAGGAGGTAATTGGAGACATGGTCTGAATTTCAGGTTGTATAATGACCACTTGACAGAAAGATTAATAGCCACAAAGTGGTTCGGACTGACTGCAGAATGTGTGTTATTTATAGTCAGCTCACACTTTTTCTCAGCTTTTATCTGGCTCCCTCATGATAAAACACTTGGTTTGAATAAGGAAAAGCAAGAGGGGAAAAAACTTACAGCGATACTTTCTATTTTAACTTATGTGTTTGAAGACTGGGTACTAGGATTACAATTGAAACAAACAGAAACAGTAGATGAGTTGATGTGGTATAAATGTTAGAATATCAGACTCGGATTTGAGAGAGCTTCGTTGAAATTCCCTGCTTGCTGGGTGTCCATGGCCAGTTACATAAGGCCTGTGCAGGCATTACTTTCATGTAAATTGGGAGCCTGCCAAGCTCAAATATTTGGAGTCTGTGGTCTCTGTGATGCACCCAGCGTGAACAATTGTGATATGTGAGTTAAGCAACACGTGGATCTTCCTCTCATGTTCAGAAAATGCACACTCCTAATACATGTAGTGGGCAGGATCCCAGTTTGTGAGAACACAGCATCTGCCAAAGGCTATAATCTCAGCCTAACCTACCTCACTGGGTGGTTGTCTGGATAAAAAGAGAGCCAGCGTGGTGTAGTGGTTAAGAGCCACCTGGGCTAGTCACAGCTCTTTAGAGCTCTCTCAGCCCCACCTACCTCACAGGGTGTCTGTTGTGGGGAGGGGAAGGGAAGGTGATTGTAAGCCGGTTTGATTCTTTCTTAAGTGGTAGAGAAAGATGGCATATAAAAACCACCTCTTCTTCTTCTAAAATGGAGAAAAAAACCACGTGTGCCATTCTGAGCTCCTTGGAAGGTGGCATAAAATATATTAGGGGTGTCAAACTCAATTGTTACGAGGTCTGGATATGACATAAATGCTACTTGGCCGGGCCGGGCCATACCTTACCAGCCCAGATTGAGAATGGGGGGTGGCTGCCTTGGCTGGCTTGCGGGCTGGATAAAAGTTCTCAAGAGGCCAGATCCAGCCTCGGGCCTTATGTTTGACACCCTTGTACTAGACAGATAAAGATGTGTTTCAAATTTTTTTGGTAACTGCACATTCTGAAATATATATTTTATTCAGTTCATCATTAAAAATATACAATGCTTTCCCCCCTAAGAGCATTAAAATATCTGAAACTTAAAACAGTTTATATACTTAATTATTACAACTGACCTGGTTTGATGAAAATTCCATATTTTGCAGGAGAACTGGTATCTGCCCTAGTGTTTCTGATTGTATGCCAGATTATGTAACATACTTTCTTCCCCCTGAAATTCTCTTAATAGATTGGCAGCTAACTGGGGAAAGCAGTTGGTTAGTTTGGCTGAGAGGGATTTAGAAGAACAGCAGCAAGCCCTTTAAATAATTGTAAATAAGCAACACTTACTAACGTATTGGTTCCTGAATTTCTCATCCAACCCACACAACCCTAGTAAAGAATACTGCACATCCTTTGACAGGCCTCTCAGTCATATCACTAGGATGTTGTTATTTATTTGCTTAGATTTCTAGCAGTCTAATCCTAAACCCATTGACTTCAATGTAGACTGCCCTAATTTCAGTATCTCAGGGCAGCCAATAAGAAATCAGTACAGTAAAATGCACACTAGACATAAATAATGTGTGTGTCTGTGTGTGTGTGTGTGTGTGTGAGAGAGAGAGAGAGTAAATGAATGAATGTAGTATCGAAGAAGATGTGCCCTTGTGAAAAAATTGAGAAGGTTGATAGAAATGTACATGCCTGAAAATGAAAACCTTCTAATTAAAAACATGTAGCTGAGAGTTGAAATGACTTACATAAGAGAAATCAAGAATACTTAAGGAGAGACCTTGTGGTCTACCTGCAAAAGGCAACTCCGAAAGAGTAATTGCACCCCAATACATTTAAAAAGTTGTGTTTTTTGAACTGTCATCTGTTCCTTGTTCTCCATAATTTATCATTTTAATGATAGCCCTTTTTTGCTTGTCCCCACCTCAGTATCTAACAACAGGCAGTGATTATCCCACTGGTGTCTTCCTTTTCTTCTGATATCTCTTAATTAAACTATAACCCTTGCTGAGCATGGAAGAGAAAAATAGTACAGTATAAAATATCTCAATGAACCTTCATTAGACCACTATATTTATAAAACTGCAAGATTTATGGACAAAAGCAGCTGGAGCAGGGAGTCTTTAACTATCTCTTTACAGTTGCCCTTGAGTTTGTTATGATTATCGTTGGTTTTTTATTGTCTGATATGAGCTGCTGTTGGCAAATAATTGTTTATAATTTGAGTGCATCAATTTCTGCCAAGGAAAGCCAAAACATGGCACTGCACTAATATGGTGCATCATTCAAGCATATTGCATGGACCCAACAGTCCCAGGTAGCTCTACTACTGCATTGGACGAAGCTACCTTAGAAAGCATGCCAACATCCTGCAAACTTGAACTTGCTATGTAGAGTAGAAATGAGCACACAATGCCTGCAGACATTTTTACACCTGAAGCTAAACATCAGAATGGTGTACCACAGGGTGGTTTTTTTTAATCCGCAGACACTGTTTTGTGACAATTAGAGATGGGGGGAAATGACTGGCTTTACTGTTCTGTGATAACACCTTGCACAATGAAGAATCCCAGAATTTCAGATAGTGGAACCGAAAATGTTCCAGCAAGGTAAAAATATGTTGCAATCCGTTCTGTTCACAAGAACCGTGAATTCAGTCCATTAGGCAAGAAATGCAGATCCCCTTTTAAATCAGGCAAGCCAGCAATTCAGGTGATAAAAGGCAGGTTATTTTGCTATTGACATATATAAAGGACCTGCGTAATATTTGTATTCTGCTGTTTTATGTTCCTGTCTCTTGATCATGTTTCTCCTGCTTGCTTTGGTGGTAAATCGACGGGTCTGGTGTCTCCTTATGCTGATTAAATTATGCAAGAAATAAATCAATGCCCCATGAAATGTATAGAATGAAACAGATAAGTCGTGCATTTCACCCTTGCCTTGCTCACTCCCACATATGACTTTGCAGCCTATGGCTTTCCCCCCCACTCTAATGCTGCAATTAATCACGTTATATAACCAGCCCACTGCTATTTTTAATTACATTTGTAAAGTACATTTGAAAGGCATAAGGGGTCTTTCTCGAAATGAAAGTACCAGTGTACTCATGGGAGAAGAAGGAGGAAGCAAGAACTCCATCTTCCCCTCTAGCGTTGTGTGCTTAAGAAATGCAGCACATACAGTGGGTTATGTAACATCACACAATCGTTTCTGACTCACACACACACTTACCTCACAGTGGACCTGACTAAAATTAGATTTCCATTCTTAAGAGTCAACGCTTCTCTACTTCCGCTGGATGGGATGTAAATATAGCAAATTTGATTCTTTTATCCTTTAGCCACTTCAATCTGATTGGATTTTGCAGTACTTTTGTTTGTATTATTTGTATTGATCTCTAGACTCCCAAAAAGATATTGATCTTCTCTAAACAAAAGTACTTGTAGAGGAGTAACATGCAAACAACTTTTTAGACATGACTCTGGGAACGTAAGTGGGGTGGGGGGGAAACCAAAGGTGGAGTTAGTAAACATGGGGTTCAACCCCATGTTTGCCTTCCTCTCAAATGAGAGGGGAGAGAGTTTAACAGAAGAGACTTGGGATGTTTAGGTAGGCATGATTAACCCCACCCCGTCCCTTCAGGAGTTTAACACTTTTTGTGCTCCATTTGGGCTTCAAGATCAGGAAAAGCCTAAGGGGTATCATGAACCTTAACTTCCCTGGCTCCCTGTTCCTCCCTCCTGCCAGCTCAACCACTGTGCTAAGTCACCGAGCAGATGGGATTTGTGAGGAAAACCTTTATCCAGTTTGTGCTGCTTTTATCCAACTGGATCAGAACCAGACAGCAGCCGCCACCACCAGAGAAGTTCCAGTTATAAGAATTATCTCAGAAGAAGTGGCATTTGATTGGGATGTCACATTCCATCATCTCAGCTGCTCCCTCCACCACCTTCCTTCTGAGTTTCCTTAGCACTGGCAGGGTCCATGTTACCACCCTGCTATTTCTTGGTGGTCTCCCATCCAAATACTGACCAGGGCTGACCCTGCTTAGCTTCCACGATCTGACAAGGTCAGGCTAGCCTGGGCTATTCAGGTCAGGGCAAGCAATGTATAGAAAAGGGAAATATAGCATGATTGGCTAGAGAAAATAAAACTGTGCTAGCTAGAGGTAACTTACATTCTTAGAACACCCCCCTGTCCTTGTTTGAGAGTTGAGTCAATCCCTGCCCATCTCATTCCCCCAAGGTTCCAGGACTTGAATGGACTCAGGTGGACTGACCAGGTTGGATTAGACAAAGAGTGTACAGCTGCATGTCCCTGTATCTTGAATCGACTGGGGTATCCCCTGTTTGGACCAGTGACAACTGGAGGTTGTCTCTACTCTCCAGTTCCTGCCACCAACCTATTTACCAATAATATTCCCAGTTATTGATCAGATTGCCCAAAAACCTCAATGTGGTTTTTGGGCAATTTACCCTCTGATATCTTAAAGGTGGGAAGCTGGATCTTCCATCAGAGGAGAACTGTTAGCTAGAGGATGTGTCACTGGGCTTTCCAAGGCATCCATCACACTAAAAATGCCACATCTTCCCCTGTAGTCCCACTGGGGATCTGATTATCCATAACATCAGAGCAACCCCCATTCATAACAATGGGAACACAGCCTTGGAAAGCAGGGGGGAATCATTGGGCAATGGAAAATTTAAGCCTACATATCCAAACTACACACACAAGCTTCCCTACAAATACCTTGCATTTGTGTTAGATCAGGAAACATAGGTTGGGGAGTGTGATGGTTGAGGTAATGTACAGTTCCGCCTTAATTACTCTTTTTTGGCCATCAATTCACAGCTGACTTATGGCGAACCTATAGGGGTTTCAAAGCAAGAGACATTCGGAGGTGCGCTGGAAAAGTTGGGAAGGGGATTGGACGTTGATGAGACATACCACAGGACATACTTCTTCAGAGTCAAAATTACCCCCCTCAGTGTTGCATTGGGCATCAAAGCTCGATCATATAGGTAGCCTCAACAATATTTTTGTTGAAGTTAATGAAGTACTACAAAATTAGAAAGGTGCACCCAGGATAAGACTAGGATTTTATGCAGTATCACACAGTCCAAGAGTTGCACTACAACATTGCAAAGTATCCTTGTCAACATCCGTCAGGTAAAGCAGAGCAGCCACTTTGGGTAAGAGAAATGTCTTTGGCCAGGCATGTTTAGAATTAATGTAAATTGTTCCTGCCAATGTATAATAAGCCAGTCTTGGAAATTTCAGGGGCCTACAGCCAATTACAGAGTGGTGCACAATTGCCATTGCCTGAACCTTGGTTATCCAAAATTTCACTGTGACACTAATGCAGCGCTGTTAAATAGATTGATTTTCTAGATTTCAGAAGAATGGGAATGTATGGTGCTCTTTTCTCCCCACCCCATTCCCTAATGTTTCTCCCACGATCTAACACAAGACAGTCATAGGACAGGACCATGGGACCTGCAGTACTTTACTTGAGTAGCAGTAAATTAGTTTCCCTTTTTCTCTTCTGAGACAGATGTTCCCTCAATTCATGTAGAATGCCTTTACACCTTTGTGCTATTTTGAAAATACAATGGATTATCACAGGGGAGTTGTAAGACTGCACTTCGCAAAGTAGGGAAGGGGGAAATAGTTACCTAAAGGCTATACTCGTTTATTTACTTGAAAAGTTTGGGAGGAAGCCTGGCTTCATCCCACACTGTTTTCAACTTTATGTATTGGAAGGCTCTGGGGATTGTCAGCTGATGTTTTTGTTGTGTGCAATTGCCGTTAAAACAGCACGATCAGAGGTCAGTTCCTAGCTGGATAAATGGATTTGCTGAACTTAACTGTGAATAGATGTCTTATTGTGTGTGTGTGTGAGAGAGAGAGAGGTGGGGGGGAGGTGAAGAGAGACAGATTGTGCAAGAGAGAAAACACTTTAGAGTCATAATTAACTGGGAATAGCTCTATCAAAGTTTATTAGAGATATATTGTTTAGTGAAAATATTTTATTTGATCCATGCTGGTACACTTTCCCACATGAAGCCATTGACACAGGATAAACTCAGACAAATACTACTCTAAACAAATAAACTCAAACAAATGCTACTCCAGAGCAAGTATGCCAGTAACACCACTTAAGATGCTGGTTATATTCAAAACTGCAATCGACTGCTGGTGACTGACAAGTTCATGGAAAGTCCTAGCAAAAAAATTTGAGGGACTGAGACACTGAAATGGGATTCCAGGTCAAGCCATCATGGGACAAAAAGCAGCCAATGAAGTTTCATCACGGGACAAAAAGCAGCCAATAAGGGTTTGTTGCTGTGCTCTTAGGCACCCTCCTATTATTCTACAGCTAATTTACTGAGATGACTCTTCCCTATTGCAGGAGTGTGTGACTCCAATTAAATCATTAGACTTCTAGAATATTACAATGAAATAAGTTTATGACCAATGGCTCCTGTGGCCAGTTTTGGTTACATAGGCAAAGTATGGATCAGTAAGAAGATGAAGACTGGATCAGCCTTTTCCAGGAGATGGCTGCTTTGTTTTTATTTCAGCAAAGATATAATGCATGTTTTACCTATAATAACTAGGCCAATAAAAACAATATGACCTCCATTAGTGTAGGGAAAGGAAGTGGAATGTCCACTTGGTTTTTGACATGCTTTGGGAGGGGCATGGCATACGCTTGGGTCCTTGAGAGCTTTAGGTAAGGGTGAAGAATATTGCCCTGACTTGGATGGCTCAGGCTTGCCCAATCTCGGAAGGTAAGCAGGGTTGGCCCTGGTTAGTATTTGGATGGAAAACCTCCAAGGAAGCCCAGGGTTGCTATGCAGAGGCAGGCAATGGCAATGATTCTTCAATTTAATTACTCATTGAGTAAAGATGTATTTCCTTTTGTCTGCCATGAATCTATTTCCCATCAACTTCATTGGGTACTCCAGAGAGAGAGAGAGAGAGAAAGCTCTTGTACACTTTCTCCACCCCATTCTCCACTTTTATTGTTTAACGATATGTTTAAGCAAAACTGTCAGAGACACAATAAGATTCATATCTGTTTAATAGTAACACTATCCAAAGTAAGATAATACACGTAGACAGGGGGTTGTTTAGTATGAAAAGAAAAATCTGATAAGTTAACATAGTGCCGATTCTAAAAACTTCTTCAGCTCTTCTGTTCATCAGTGAAGGAGTGTTCAGGGGTGAGTTTCCTTTAGAGATGAGAATACTGTCAGGATAAAACGGTAATCTCAGGAAGGGATGACCAGGCAAGGGGAAGATTCAGAATGAGAATTTGCAGGAAAACTCTTGTACGTTTAAAAGCAATAACATGCAAGAAGGTTACAGGAGGAATGATGACATGGTGATAAATGTCACACGCAGAAACACATTTTTAAATTGTCAATGAATCTGCAGATATCGCTCTACAAATTGATAGTATTTTTAATTAGTTGTCTGGGATTGTGGGGAAAATAAATTTAGTGGAAACGACTAAATATGCTCTGAGTTTGGGAATAAGCATCTGTACCTAACTTGTCTTGGGGCTACTGCTTCCAGTGATAGCAGCTTCCATTTCTTTTGTAACATCACACACTTTCCAGTGTTAAGAAAATGATGTTAGGCAGTGTAGCCTGCCAGAGTTTTTTACATGGTGTGAGCCATCACTGTGGTGCATGCCCTGGTTACATCTAGATTAGATATCTGCAATGCTCTCTGTGTGGGGCTACCCTTGAAAAATGTTCAGAAATATCAATTGGTACAGAATTCTGCAGCCAGGGTATTGACTGAAGTGGGTTGTAAGGACCATAGCACTCCAGTCCTGGCCTATCTACAGTGGTTTCCAATTTGTTTCAGGGCACAATTCAAGGTGCTGCCCTTGACCTTCAAAGCCCTATGTGGTTTGGGACCAATATACCTGAAGGACCATCTAAACCCCTATGAACCTGCCCAGCTACTACAGTCATCTTTGGAGGCCCTGCTTCAGGTGCCCCCACCTTCTAAGATCAGGCAGGTGGCAACCCAAGAAAGGGTCTTCTCGGTCATGGCACCAAAGCTGTGGAGCTTTCTCCCCAGGGAGATTCATCTGTCCCCTTCTGTTGCCATCTTCTGCCAGCGGATGAAGACTTTTTAAATTTCATTTGGCACTCCCTCAATGATCCCTGCTTCCTGACCAACGTTTTTATGTTTTGTATGTATTTGAACTGTTTTGTATGTATTTTAATTATATTTTTAACTCTTTAAAAATTGTTTTAATGGTGTATGTTTGAGAAGAGCGTTGATTTTAATGGTTTTATAATGTAATTTTTTATCTTGCATGTTTTAAATTATCAAACAAATAAATTGCTCCCGGTAGTTGAGGGATTTTTGGTTTTATGTGATATTTATGGAACTGGTTCTTAGCTACCTTGAGCCTGTTTACAGGGAAAGATAGAATAAATTTTTTTAAATAAACAGTTTGGATCCTGGGTATTTTAAAGAGCACTTGCTCTCATATGCATCTCTGTATGACCTAAGATCAATCAGAATGTCCCTGAATTATTTCACCGGATTGGCCCCCACATACCCCCAGACCGCTGGAATACCTTCTTTCCATTAAATCCACCTTGTTCCATCTCTACAGACATTTTGACAGGATAGCCTATTAAGCAATATTTCCTGGGTGCTGCTTTTTAATAGCACTGCCTTGTTATCAGTGATTTGTATTATTCTGATTGTATTATTTTCATTGATACAGAGTTTATTTTATTTTTCTTATGTTGAACTCTGCTCTAAAATGCTTGGAAGAGTAGCCTACAATTGTAAATATGAGTAAACAAAACAGAATGGTTGTCTCCTAAGAGGAAATGAAGTTATGTAGAATATTCTTCAAATAATGAAGATCTGTTAATTGTGGGGGGGGGGGGGAGGAAGTAGCTAAGAAGAGGACCAAAATAGCCTTCAGAGCCATGTAACTTATGTGATGGTCTTAGGTTGAGGACCTGAACTATGCATCCTTTGTTGACAGTGTTTATAAGTAAGTAATGTTTTTGATAATTATACTCCAAAATACGTGACTGTAGTGAACACAATGTGAAAATCATGAGACTGCACTATGAGTCAGAAAGAGCCACAATGGCTCTGGAACAAGTGAAAGAGTACTTATTCAACTGCAAATCAAGAAACTGGGTCAAGGAACTACGTGGAGCAGAAAATGTAAGTGATCAGGAATGAGCCTTCCTTCATTTTCTTGGGTGATCCGTGATGAAAGAGCTGTTCTAGGTTAGGAAGTAAGTCACGCACTCACCTCCTGAAAATAAATTGCTCATAAATGACTTACGTCAAATGAGATTTGCTTCTTCCTTCCTCTCCCACTAGTGGGAATATGTTGCAGCACACCTTTCTGACACCCCGGCCCATTAACTCAGATAAGTCAAAACATTCTGAGCCAGTGGCATGGATTAGCATAAATTAATGTATTCTTATGTGTTACTTATGTTTCCCTACTGAAGCAAATAGTACCTCTAGGGGGACTGATTTGCGCTGGCAAAAAGGTGTTGGGGAGGGGCTAAATCCCCCCACCCCGCCTAGCACCAAATCCCCCTCCCCCATGGCTGCTACTTTTAAGGACATTTAAAGAACTGGGCAAGTTAGTCACTGATCTACATCTTGTGTAGTTTGGACCTGAGTTGCAATCAGTGGGATTAAACTGGTAAATTCCAGAGCTACTAGGGAATTGCTTTATGCATCAGAGTTATGCAAAAGAAGCCAGAATGTCTGGCATATATGCAGACTGAAGGCACTGCTCTAGGACCTGAACAGGAATACCGTAATAGGCTAGAAACACGCCTTGTGAGAAAGGCATGTTCCTCTTGGTCCAATCATCATGGGTCTCTAGCTAACACCACAACATGAAGAAGAAAGGTAATGAAATACAGTCTTGAGTTTCTCATCAGGTTGCCAATAAATGACATTCGGGATCTTGCTGTGAGCCAGAGATTAACAGTAGGCCTTAGGAAACAGAGGGAAAGCATTTTATTTTCATGTTTGCTTTGAAAAGTCATGCCCCAAAGTTAATAAGTGTCAAAATCAATAATTGCTTATCATTTTTTTACAGTGTATCTTCCAGGCCAATGACTCCCATCTTCAGACTTTAGAACTAAGGGACTACTTTTGTCCTTTCTAACATAGAATGGAAAAGGCTGCAGCAGTAATCTGGAAAAGGGTGTGTTTGGGGGTGCAAGTTGTGAAATGGTCTCGGTGGCCACTCATACAATAGCCACAGAGTGTTTCTTTAAACGCTCTGGAAATGGTCAGCCTCTCACTAGGACTAGTGATTTCAAAAGAAGAGCAGTCATAACTGCTGGGTCACAGCTGAGCGAGGGCAAGCTGGGAGTCATAGTCAGGGACTCAAGACACAAGAAGGCCATGAGAAAGGCAGATACGTGGTCAGACCGTGAGAACATTGGAAAGCCCTGTTGATGGCTAAGGAGTCAAGCTTAAGGGCACATTTGTAGGACAGCTAAACCAGTTTGTATTCCCAAAAAGGAACATGCACTTTTCCCATCCATAATTCTGTGGATTGTCTTAAAGCATGCTTGTTTATTTGTTGCCCTTGTCACATCTGACTTATGGCGACGGCTGGTGGGGTTTTCAAGGCAAGAGACATTCAGAGGTGGCTTGCCATTGCCTGACTCCCCGTCATACCCCTGCTGTTCCTTGGAGGTCTCCCATCCAAATACTTGACCCTGCTCGGCTTCTGAGATCTGACGAGATCTGGCTAGACCGGGCCATTCAGGTCAGGGCAAAGCATGCTTATAGGTTGAATAAAATAATTTCTTCTCTCTAGGTTTTTCTGCTATAGCATAGCACTTGATGAAGGACAGCTGTGTCCTATTCATTGGTGACCAGTACTACTCAATCCATCAATCAACCAAGTTTTATTTCGACACAATATCAGCTCTGAACAAAAATCAAAGTTAGGTTAAAATAATAAAATAATAAAATTTGATGATTCTGGGAGGGATGCTTTGAAGAAGAGGAGGAAAGATCTTCTATGAGGAAAGGTTTTCAATTAGCTGTTTACAAATCCCACTAGACCGGAGGCAAAATTTGGCTACTTGAGTGGTTATCTTTCGAGAGGAGTCTGCTAAGAGAAGGGAAACTTTAGCTTCTTCCGATCAGGACTACTCCAGTTTCCCAGCACACCCTCTTGACAAGGAACTTGACCCTGTACAACTGCCCTTGGATTCCCCACCGTAAATGTGTTTTTAATTTTTTTTAAAGAGTTATCCATTTAGAAACACGAGCCAGGGAAATGTGGAGATAATGTTCAAAGGTAACGACTTAAGAGAGGGATATTGCCATTGAAACGTGGTATCAAATGTTGACAGAAAGGGCCGGTTTATACAAATACATAGCTGACTGCTTCCATTTCAACCTGTATAGAACTGTGTTTGTAGCAAACTCGTTGTCCAAACATAAGCACACGTTAAAATTTGGTGAGTTTTGTTTTCTTTGTAGGAGTGACGTTTAGGTAGGGCAGGGAGGGACAAATCTCTCTCTCCCCCACCCCCCATATTTCAGGAGTGCCCTGATCTTATGGCTTGCATGCTTGTTCGGTAAAGTGAGTGGCAGAATCTTGGCTCCCCACCAGAATCCAAACCAGGTGCTCTTCCTCCTTCACTTTTCAAAAATGCATGTGGAATAGCAGCTGTCTGTTGAGAAGAGGCTCTGAGAGGAGAGATTTTGCATACATAATGCCAAGCGCTAAAACCCAGAGAAAGGCAGTCTCAAAGGGAAGGTTGTAGGACTTCTCTCCCAAACTAGCTACAGCTAAAAGCTTTGCCACTGGCCTGTATGGGTACAAATGCCATCTGATTCAGGGCATGCAAGTACACCACATGACAACCCTTGAGTTGCGTGTCTTTAGGTGTAAGATGCTCTTTTAGGTATGCCAGGCATTTAAAAGGGTCGGACTAGCTGACTCTTCAGTTGTTCCGTCAACATCCACATTGATTGTTCCTTTACTTTCACATTCTCAGGTGGTGGTTGTTTTTACAAACATAGAACAGCAAAAACATTTGCCTTTCAATACGATGTGCGTTGTGCACGCAGTTTCTGTGATAAAACACAGTATTTGAAAAAAAATGCAGTATTTTTTTTTTTTTAATGAAAAAGGATTTCTTTTCATGGGCTAGTAGTCTCTGTGTTTTGGTTTGTTCTGACCTGTGTTCGTCTGGGTTGTAGAAAATATACCTTCTCCAAGATGATCTCTGTACTTTGCCTGCTGCTGACAAGAAAGGTAGACTGGACCTTTCAAGAATCATTGACCTAAATTGCACTTTAATGCACATACCATGTTGTCCACACCACCTACGTGTCTCCAGGAATACTGCTAAATAACAAGCACTAAACGTTTAGTCATTTCCTGCATCACGTTTGCAAGGAGTCAGTCGCTTGACGCGATTAACATATGTAAGTGCATTGCAGTTCAAACAGTTGGTTTCCATATCAGCAGCTGTTTGGCTTCATCTCCTTTTGGGAAGGGAGCCACGGGGGAACATTTCAGTGTGCCTCAGGTTAATGTTTCAGATTGCTTTCCTGAGAATTCTCACCCTTGGTGACTCAGTACCACTGGAGAGACATTAAAAAAAAAAAAAAACTGTAATCCTTACTTAACGTTTCCCTTACAAATTACAAACATTTTAAAGCATGTAGGCATTTGCCTACAAAATGCATGTTACCAGTTTGAAATAGGAGGGACATAATATAGCAGAAGTCTTACTTTTTTTTACTGGTTATATCACACTATTTGAATTTAAGGGATGGGTGGGTCATGCATCACTTTCATAACGTGTGATTTCTGGTCCCGTTTATTGAAATAAAAATTGATTTTCAAGCTATGTTTACTCATTTCACAGTTGCCTATGAGAGCAGGCCAAGACTTCTTCACACAACACAGGCTTAAATTGTGGAACTCCCTGCCCCAGGATGTGGTGATGGCTGCCAACTTGGAAGGCATTAAAAGGGGAGTGGACGTGTTAATGGAGGATAGAGCTATCTATGGCTACTAGTCAAAATTAATACTAGTCATGATGCATACCTATTCTCTACAGTATCAGAGGAGCATGCCTATTGTTATTTAGGGTTGCCAGCTCCAGGTTGGAAAATACCTGGAGATTTTTTGGGGGGTTTGGGGAGGGGAGGGACTTCAATGCCGTTGAGTCCAATTACCAAAGCGGCCATTTTTTCCAGGTAAACTGATCTCTGTTGGCTGGAGATCAGTTGTAATAGTGGGAGATCAACTTGGAGGTTGACAACCCTAATTATATTAGGTGCTGTGGAACACAGGCAGGACAATGCTGCTGCAGTTGTCTTGTTTGTGGGCTTCCTAGAGGTACCTGTTTGGCCACTGTGTGAACAGACTGCTGGTCTTGATGGACCTTGGTCTGATCCAGCATGGCTTTTCTTATGTTCTTAGGAATGGGACGCTCATGACCAGTTCTCAGGTGCAGCAGCTTTCAGGTTTTCTAGCTTCAGGGAATCCTTCAGCAATTACTTGTTTCCCAAGAAAGTCCTGTGTGCTTGTTGTGCACACCCTACACATTGTGGAGCCCCCTGAGACATTCTGGGAATTACAGGTAGTTCACATGGAGCACTGTTCAGCATAGCCTCTTGTGAACTGACAGTGTGCAAACTGACATTTGAAACCCTGTTAGATTGCCGGGGGGGGGGTGGTGGTGGTGGTAAAGAGATGAATTGTTTGGAGTGGAGGAATGACAGGCAGGGAATGGGTTAATTACTCATTTCCCCTTCCTCAATCCACTCCATCACTTCTCCGCTCAGTTGTCTCCTTTCTGAAAATGTTTTTTTGTTGTTGTTGTTCTTCAAGAGCCATTGGGTTACTGTTATATGTGCTTGGCCTATATTTTCACAGGGCCACATCATTGAAGGAGCTGGGTATGTTTAGCTTGAAGAGGAGAAGACTGAGAGGTGATATGATAACATAAGAACATAACCATCTTCAAGTACTTGAGGGGCTGTCATATAGAGGATGGTGCCGAGTTGTTTTCTGTTGCCCCAGAAGGTTGGTCGAGAACCAACGGGTTGAAATTAAATCAAAAGAGTTTCCTTCTAGGAAGAATTTTCTAACAGAGCAGTTCCTCAGTGGAACAGGCTTCCTTGGGAGGTGGTAAGTTCTCCTTCCCTGGAGGTTTTTAAGCAGAGGCTAGATGGCCATCTGTCAGCAATGCTAATTCTATGACCTTAGGCAGATGATGAGAGGGAGGGCATCTTGGCCATCTTCTGGGCATGGAGTAGGGGTCACTGGGTGTGTGTGGGGGAGGTAGTTGTGAATTTCCTGCATTGTGCAGGGGGTTGGACTAGATGACCCTGGTGGTACCTTCCAACTCTATGATTCTGTGATTCTATGATTCCTATATACAAAGGAGAAATATCTTACAGTGTCATCCTAAGCATAGTTACACCCTTCGAAGCTTCAATGGTCTTAAGAAGGGTTTATCTCTGCTTAGGATGGTACTGTTTCAGTCTCAATGCCAGCATGGTGTAATGGAGTGAACCAGTGTGACATAGTAGTTAGAATGTCAGACTAGGATCTGGGAGACTCAGGTTCAAATCCACACTCTTTGATGGAGGCTTTGCTGGGTGATCGTGGACCAGTCACACACTCTCAGCCTAACCTACTTTGATGGATTGTTGTGAGGATAAAATTAAAAAAGGGAAAATGTTGTAAGCCACTTCGGGTCTCCCAAGAAAACTGGTATATAAATGAAGCAAATAAATGAATTGCAACTACTGAATTTTCTGCAAAGATCAGAAAGAGCCAATAGTACAAGAATGCATGTTGTGATTGATCAGAAGGGAAGATAAATCTTTGATTCCCTCATTAATGCAAATAGAAATCAATAGGCTCATAGCTAAATCAGATTTTCTGTTCTCCTATCTCTGATAACTCTTTTGCTCTTGCAGATTTGGATTATAAAAGTGATCTTAAAAAAAACATTTCTCACACTGGTTGTCTCTTTTGCTTGAATTGGTCCCATTAGAAGTTATTGCTGGATTTTCTGCCAGCCAGAGCCTGTCATTGCTCTCCAGCAGGGAACCAAGTAATTTTTTTTAAATTCTTGCTTCGACTACCTGGTTTCTAAGATACACTGCCTCTGTACATGTAGGTTCCATTTAGTTATCGTGGCTAATGGTCTCATCTGAGATCATCCGAACTTGTCCCTATGTATTGTGACAAGGCTCTGTCCACTGATCTGATCACTCACTAGAGATTTCGAGCTATACTTCGGATAGGGTGACTCATCTTGACCGGCTCCCAAGACTTTGCTAAGGAACCTTCCACTTGCTTTCCCTAACTGCCCCCTGGAAATAGATCACGACAGGTAGCCGTGTTAGTCTGTCAACAGCAGTAGAAAAGAGCAAGAGCCCAGTAGCACCTTAAAGACTTTCTGGCAGGGCATGAGCTTTCATGAGCCACATACCCCTGCCAGAAATTTCGTTAGTCTTTAAGGTGTTACTGGACTCACGTCCGCTGGAAAGATCTCCATGCTGCCCCTGGAGTCTTTCATTCCAGCTGGCTGTGAGGAGAACATAACATAAGAACATAACACAAGAAAGGCCCCTGCTGGGTCAGATCCTTCTGGAGCTCTTCACAGTCCCATTTTGTTTTAACCACCCTAAATAATTTGGTGTCATCTGCAAACTTGGCTACTTCACTGTTTAACCCCAACTCCAGGTCATTGATGAACAGGCTGAAAAGCACCGGTCCCAACACAGATCACCTGAGGCACCCCACTGCTCACATCCCACCATTGGGAGAACTGACCATTGATTCTTACACTCTGCTTCCTATTTTCCAGCCAGCTCTCAATCCATAAGAGGACTTGTCCTCCTATCCCGTGACTATGAAGTTTGCTTAGCAGTCTTTGGTGGGGGACTTTGTCAAAAGCTTTTTGGAAATCCAAATACACAATATCCACAGGCTCATTCCTGTCCACATGCTCATCCCAGTCCACATGCACTTAGAAGTGCATCAGTAATGCCATCAGCTTGACGGCTCCTCTTCCTGGCCCTCCGAAGCACACAGGTGAATCTCCTGAATGTATATTTTTGGGACTGTAGTACAGGCTTACATAACTGCCTGCGTCGGCTGTGCTGAAACCGCATCATCACCAGACTCAATTAACGGGGAGAACAGACAGAAACCTCACAGCTCTTGTAAAGTGTGTGTGCTCCGGGAGACCTCACGCCGCCGCCGCGTTGTATAAGCCTCCCCATTAAAAGGCATATGGCTGTTTGAGCGCAGAGCATGAGTCAACAGCACACAGCTAGACGTGCAACGTGGGAGTCACACCTCCTCCTGGCTGCAGAATTAGCTGGAGAAACAGAAGGTTAACCGGAACAAAACCAAGACTGACGGAGCCCTGAAAAGTTAGCAGCAGGATTTCATTCCGTTGGCAAGAGTTAACATGAGAGAGAGAAAGCCAAAAATAGGCCAGAGCAAGGGAGAAAGAAAAGCAGGTAAGGACGTGCGCCACGGATCCGCCCATCCCTCATGAAAGTCACATCTGTCTGGAAATATAAAAACTGATCAAGGAGCCCTTCCCCCACACCAGCTTGCTCACAGAGTGATTGTAACTGACTAATGAAAGGAAAAGTCACTTGACTAATAAGCAAATGCATGGTGGCAGCTTCAGGGTATCCAGGAAACATTAATTGCATTTTTTTTTTACCTTGCTCTCCGAGAGGGCAGATTTTTAGCTTCAAAAAGGGAGCTGATGCAGGCAGGAAAATGTGAGAAGCCAAGCGGGGGTGGGGGGAGATAAATCACCTAAAGGGCTTTTAATTCCAATTAAGCTTCTTTAGGAAAGGGGTCATCAAAAATGAATGCAGATGGGGAGGCTTAAAACATCCCTGGTCGCCCTGAAGAGCACATCCTGCCGAGGCACTTCAGGGTCCTTCAGTACAGCTTTGTGCTCTAGGAGCCTCCTTTCCAAGCGCTTTGAAGTGATAAATGGTTTTGCGTAATTTGTTTTCTTGGAGTAATGGCTCCTTGGCCTAGTTTAACCTCTGGTTTCTCGTTTTAGAGATTTTACCAAAAAAGTTAACAGGGTTAACTTTCCAAGGGTAAGTTTTCATACCTCTCCACTATCCTCACATATGCATAGTGCCGTCCAGTGGATCTTTTTCAGTGAGGGCTTTAGCAACCTCCCCCCCCCCCCACACACACACACCATATGAAATGAAGGAACTGACTGCAGCCTGCTCTGACATATTTGCTAGGTACTTGGTAGATAAAGTCACTAGTACCTACTCTGATTTGGATGTCATTTTAGAAGAAGAAAAGTTGGTTTTTATACCCGATTTTCTCTACCTTTAAGGAGTCTCAAAGCGGCTTACAATCGCCTTCCCCTCCCCACAACAGATGCTTTGTGAGGTAGGTGGGGTCGAGAGAATTCGGAGAGAACTGTGACTAGCCCAAGGTCACCCAGCAGGCTTTATGTGATAAAACATAAATGGGTCATTCCTGACCCATGGGGTGACGTCACATCCCGACGTTTACTAGAGAGACTATGTTTACGGGGTGGTTTGCCAGTGCCTTCCCCAGTCATCTTCCCTTTACCCCCAGCAAGCTGGGTACTCATTTTACCGACCTCGGAAGGATGGAAGGCTGAGTCAACCTTGAGCCGGCTACCTGATACCAACTTCCCTTGGGATCGAACTCAGGTCGTGAGCAGAGCTTTTGATTGCAGTACTTCAACTTACCACTCTGCGCCACGGGGCTCCTGTGGGCTTTATGTGGAGGAGGGAATCGAACCTGGTTCTCCAGATTAGAGTCCATCACTCTTAACCACTACTCTATGCTGGCTCTTAGGAAAAGAGGCTGGACCAAAAATATCCATGACCTATTCTAGTCACAACTGCTTGGATGTAGTTCCATTTTTGACCCCTAAAGAAGCTGACTCGTTGCTTTGGAGGACTTTGATCCACCACATGTCTACTAACTTGGCCCAGAGCGCCTTTTTTGCCTATGATAGGCTACAATAACACCTACAGTGACTTTCTGTAATGGAAAAGAACCATTAAGTCTGAAATGAGTAGAACTGAACTTGCTGATAAATTCTAATTTAGCAATTCTGTATGAGAGTTCTGAGTTCCATAGAGATATACAGTGACCTGTGAGTCACCCATGATACAGCTGAGGATTGCTTCTCATAAAACGGATTTCTGCTTAGAAACAGATAGCTGAGAACAAAATACAGGCCTTCCACATCTTTGCATGTTTCAAATGCAGCTTTTCCTTTTGACATATATGGAAGTGAAATCTATTCCTTACTGCAACTACTGTGTCTTTTTAAAAGGGGACATTGCATTTGTACCTTTTATAACTGACGCAGTTATAAGCCTGTTCTGCACTTGGGTATCTGTACCAAGTGCAACGTATCTTATGAGAAGCAGCTTTAACACACCCTGAAAGTGCTTGTAGTTGTGACCAAAGCTGTTTCTTTGGGATAACCCCGAGATAATAACTGAAACCAATGTTGGTTCCTTAGAGAAAAACCCTAAATCTGCACAGTGTGATCATACCACTCCACTCAACTAAATACAGACCGTTCAGTTGGCTGAAGAACCTCTTCCACCACGGTTAGACTCCTTGTGCAATAGAAAGGCTCCACACTTAACAGTGTGGTATAGTGGTTAGAGTGTCAAACATAGAATCTGGGAGATCCTGTATTGAATCTTTACTACGGAAATTTGCTGGATGACCCTGTCTGGGTCAGTAATAAACTCTCAGTCTAATCTGTCTCACAAGGTTGTTATGAAGGTACAATGGAGGCGAGGAGAAAAATGTAAGCCACTTGGGGTCCCCACTGGGGAGAAAGGGAGGTTTAAATGAAGTAAATAAATAAGTAAATAGAATGGAGAGGCAAGATATAAATATCAAGATATCAACCTATCGGTTGATTTACCAACACTGAATAGTTTCTTCTATCAGCCAAATCTGAGGGTTCTTGTACAGATGTTTCGCAGGCTTAATACAGCATTTCAGACCCTTTCCAATGATTAGGGTTGACCACTTCCAGGTACTAGCTGGAGATCTCTTGCTGATACAACTGATCTCCAGCTGATAGAAATCACTTCACCTGGAGAAAACGGCCGCTTTGGCAATTGGACCATGGCATTCAAGTCCTTCCCCTCCCCAAACCCCGTCCTCCTCAGGCTCCTCCCGAAAAATCTCCTGGTATTTTCTAACCCGGAGCTGGCAACCCTACCGATGGTAGAGCCATGTCACTGTTTCAACCTCAGTCTATTTTTCAATTCTAGTACCATCAGGCCTTAAAGAATGTTTTTGGCAAAGTAGAATATGATTTTTGACTATTATCTTTTTATCCTGAAAACTTGCTGACAAATCTACATGGCTGTCTCAGCAGGAAAGTTTCCTTCCTGCTTTGTACTGCACTTCTTATGATGTGATTTAAGAGGCTGGTATCAAGAACTAAGGATCTCACCTTATTTTTAAAATGATAGTTTCCTAATGGGGAATTTTGTTAATCTCCTCACTGGAGTTGGTACTATGCATGCATTAGTAAAATGACTGGAAAACTCCAATATATTCAGTTAACAGCCAATTAGTGATAGAGAGTTCAGTGTTCTATCAGCAGTGTTTTGCTGTTAACTCACAGTAAATGGGTCAAACCAACTAGTTCACTATCCTTTGTCAGACTCTGGCCAAGATAGATACTAGAGGCAAAAAGATGGACAGTTGTGATCTGAATATTTAAGTTTCTGATGTTCATAATTTCTGGCAGATCCAGAGTTTCTGTCTCTTGATCATTGTGGCTGAAAACCTCTCATGATTCCATTATCTAAAAACGTCATTCTTTCTGATGATCCAAAAACTTTTATCTGTCATCTTAACATTTGTGTGTGTGTAAAGTGCCTTCAAGTCACAGCCGACTTATGGCAACCCCTTTTTGGGGTTTTCATGGCAAGAGACTAACAGGTGGTTTGCCAGTGCCTTCCTCTAGCCTGGGCCATCCAGGTCAGGGTCATCTTAACATTTACCGGGCTTTTTTTTTTTTAATGTCCATTTATGTGGTGTTAAAAAAAGAGCTTCCTGTTTGGTTGTTAGATCTACTTCTTAATAACTTCTTCAGAAAACCAGAGGGAGGGAACGCAAGCCTCACTTTCAACCAGCACATGATTTGCAGGCGTGGGAGAAGAGATGTTTCCTCCACTCTGAATAGCTTCAGATCCCCCCAGGAGAGGAGTCAATACTTTTATGATAGAGTCAGATGACGTGGGCTGCTGAGAGGATCGAGTTCCCACTATTTGCGGAATGCTCTGAGGTCCTTTAGGATTGTTTTTAAATAGTGCTGTATTTCGACAAAAATTCTGATGATGAGTGGAATGTGCGTGCGAAGATCCTTTAGAGTGGTGCATCGTACCTCCCTGAGGGATTCTTGTCAGTGTGTGTAGAGCATAGGTTTTTTCCCCCTCAGCAGAACGGCAGCCCAAAATGCCATGTTTACATATTCCCTTGGGCTGTAATCAGGGATGCCGTATGGGTAGGGATTAAACCTAATTCCTTTCCCTGGTGCCCGAACCATTGAGACCCTTGCCGCCTGTTCATATCTACATGGGGCCGTGCTGGGTTCTGTATCTTATCATACTAAAATATCCACAGACTGAGCAGTATGTTTAGGGAGAATAGTTTCAATCCCCTTCACCATGCTGTAGTGGGGATATTTGGGGTTTGAGTGTTGATTGAATTGGGTAGGCCAGAAGACTTTCTTTTCCTTGGCTCCATTGTCATCCAAAAAGGAGACTGAAGCCAAGAAATCAGAAGGAGATTGAGACTGGGAAGGGCAGCCATGAAAGAGCTAGAAATGATTCTTAAGCGTAAGGCTGTGTCACTGTCAACCAAGATCAAGTTAATTCATGCCATTGTATTCCCTATTACTATGTATGGGTGTGAAAGCGGGACAATGAAGAAAGCTGATAGTAGGAAAGTAGATCCCTTTGAAATGTGGTGTTGGAGGAGAGTGTTACAAATACTGTGGACGGCCAAAAAAAACACCAGTGGGTTATAGATCAAATCAAGCCTGAACTGACCCTAGAAGCTAAAATGACTAAACTGAGGCTATCGTATTTTTGTCACATTATGAGAAGACAAGAGTTACTGGAAAAGACCATAATGCTAGGAAAAGTTGAGGGCAGCAGGAAAAGAGGAAGACTCAAAAAGAGATGGATTGACTCAATAAAGGAAGCCACAGCCCTCGATTTGCAAGATCTGAGCAAGGCTGTCAAAGATAGGACATTTTGGAAAACTGGGTCGCCATGAGTCGGAAGCGACTTGATGGCACTTAACACACACACACAGGCCAGAAGAGGAGGGAGGGAATGGTTGACTCCTGGGCGAATTCCCTGTTCTCTTTGCTTTCATCCCCGCCAGGGCTTCTAACATTTTGTTCCCATGTGAGGGCTTTGTGCATGTGCAGACCCTGCTGGGAAAGGGTTTTTTGTTTGTTTGTATAAAATAAATAAATAATGCCTAATGCCCTGTGTTTATCTGAAGTCGGTCCTGAATTCTTGTGCTACTGGTCAGCAAAGGTCCACCAAGTTTACCATTTGAAGGAGTGGTAGGGGTCAGTCTGATGAGGGAATCAGTCTGTATAATAAAGAATGCAGCTTTCTTGCACCACGCTTGGTGCATGTAAATTCCAAAAAGTCTTGTTTTCATTTTAAATAGTTACATTGTGGAACTCCCTGCCCCAGGGTGTGGTGATGGCTGCCAACTTGGAAGGCTTTAAGAGGGGAGTGGACATGTTCATGGAGGACAGAGCTACCCATGGCTACTAGTCAAAATGAATACTAGTCTTGATGCATACCTATTATCTCCAGGAGCAAAGGAGCATGCCTATTATATTAGGTGCTGTGGAACACAGGCAGGATGGTGCTGCTGCAGTCGTCGTGTTTGTGGGCTTCCTAGAGGCACGTGATTGGTCACTGCGTGAACAGATTGCTGGACTTGATGGGCCTTGGTCTGATCCAGCAGGGCTTTTCTTATGGTCTTATGTTAAATGCAACATATTTCTTTTCCTCATATCATCCCAGTGACTCCGCCTATCCATCACTGAAACTCACTATGCTGTTGAGAAAAAAAGGGGGGCCCTGGTTTACATTGCTAGTACCAAATTCTGCAGCCTTTGTTTGCCTCCACCATGATGAGCTGTGTAAATGGCTTTCTAAGAGCTATGGTTTGGTAAAAGAAAACAACAGTGCAGCCCTTGCTTCCCTGAAACTAGGACTTAAACCTCATCATATGATCTACGGGGCCCACACAATAAGTGGTGAAATCAAGGCCCTGGTCACATTCCAGGAAGCTCAGGGGAGGTATGATTGAATTTTAGAACTACTGCTTTAGAATTAAGGTACCCATAATTTTATTGGGTGTTTAATGTACTGGATAGCCTTTTAAATATTCTCATTACAATACAGTTTTTGCTTTGCTGGTGTTTAAGAGGAGCCTTGGATTTGTACAGTAATTTTGCTTTAGGCACATTCACCGCTACATCCAACTTAAGTTTACATGCTTGTTAAGCTTCTGGTCCCATGATATATTTGACTTCTGTCTTATGATTTCTTTCTTTCTGTTTTGTTTGTACTTTTCTAGTACTTTCTTTTGGCAAGGTGATAAGGTTTTAAAGCATTGCCAAGCTAGCCACACTGCTGTGGAATTTGGGGGATGACAAGAGTACTGGTAAAATACTGTGAAAGTATGAACTTGTAATGCATAATGGGAAATGTATATGTCCCAAAGAGATTTAGTTTAAAAACAACAACAATAAAAGTACATGTTTATTTAACCCATTCACTACGTCCAAGCACTGAACATCACATATTCAACAATACTCATTATTACCTAAGCAGGAATTAACAATAACAGACTTCTTTTGCAGAAAACAGTTAAGCCAGCATGGTGTAGTGGTTAAGAGCGGTGGTTTGGAGCGGGGGACTCAGATCTGGAGAACTGGGTTTGATTCCCAGCTCCTCCACATGAGCGGCGGAAGCTAATCTGGTGAACTGGATTTGTTTCCCCACTCCTACACACGAACCCAGCTGGGTGACCTTGGGCTAGTTACAGCTCTCTTAGAGCTCTCTCAGCCCCACCTGCCTCACAGGGTGTCTGTTGTGGGGAGGGGAAGGGAAGGAGATTGTAAGCCAGTTTGAGTCTCCCTTAAGTGGCAGAGAAAGTCGTCTTCTTCTTCTTTTCTTCTTCGTCTCCTCCTCCTCCTCCTCCTCCTCCTGTGTAGTACTGGTAACAGTGCAAAACTGGTAGCTCAATGTTACTTCTCTAACAGCCCATTCCTGAGGCGGGGGGCTGAAAGTTCTCTGGAGGTGGCGTGATCCTGCCGCCAGTATAAGTGGCCTCTTATCACGGAATAAGAGGCACTTACACTGGTGGTGGGGGCAGTTCCGTCAACACCTGGGTGCCATGGAGCTGCACACCACTCCTCCGACACAGCAGTCTCTCCAAGACCTACATCCCGGAAGAGAAATGCTGCACCGGCATGGGGTGGGGGGGCTTCCCGGGGGCGGAGCTGACAGTCAGCTTCCAAAGCCCCTCCAGCCCAGGAACACACCTTCCAGCAACAGGTTTTCAATGGGGCTCTCCCCCCCATTTTTGAATTTTGGGTTTTAAAAGGGGGTTTTAAGCCTTGCAGCGGCCAGGAGACCTCTTTGGAGGCGCCATGGCCATGCCTCGGCCACATTGCCCCGGCCGCCGCAAGGCTCAGGAATGAGCACTGAGAGGACCAAAAAAATTCAAATTATTACCACGTTTTTCGCATTTTAAAATAAAATTGAATCTACTTGGTTGAACCAGGTACCATTCCATTAGATACCATCATTCAGCCATTAGCTCTGCCCATTAACCCACACAACAAGATTGTAGCTCCAAAGGAGTAGCTGTGCTAGTCTGTTACAACAAAAATAAAAAGGATTTTCGTGTCACCTTCCAGACTAACAAGATTTTATCAAGCATACACTTTCATGGAGTACCCACTTCGATGCATAGTCCTCACTAGACAGATATTCAGATCAGTCTTCTGCTCACAAAGAACAGGCTGCCACAAAGAGTATTGCTGCAGAGCAATTATTTCAAGCTACCTCAAGCAAATCAGTCAAGCTAGGATCTGCAGAGGAAGGCAACTGCATTCAACTCTATTCAGTTGAATAGCTTACCAGAAAGAAAACGTTTTCCTGATCTGAGGGTATCAGGAAACTAATGAGACACAAACCTTTACCTCTCGCCATGGGGTGGGGGGCACAACTGCATATTACCCAACAATTTGCCTCTGGATGTGATAGTCATAGCTTTGAGTAAAAATGTTTGCGTCTCTTGTTTTCCTGTTAGTGCATGTGAAGGACAAATGAGACAGGAGCTATGAAACACTTTGAACACTGAAAAAGCACTACAGAAATTCTAAGTGGCAACAATAAAACTGGGCTCAATCCAGCCAAAGCACTTAGGTCCATTGGGTAGGATCTAGCCCGATTTTCCCGCCAATCTCGCCTTGTTCTCTTCTTTACTACAGCCCCTGTTCCATATGGCTTTTGTACACATGGCTCTTGTGATCCCCACCCAGAAGGGTTGTTTTGGGTGATCAAAGGGGACATTTTCCTTTTCCACCAGCAGCGGGATACAACCCACTGAATTTACATGTTTCACCCTCTCCCATTGAAATCTCTGAAAATGTGCTTCACTTTGGTTGAATTGTATCCAGTATTTTTATCAACCCTGAAAACAGTTTGAATATCAAATAAGCATCGTAAGGGGGTTATAGAATAAAGTTCTTTGGTCAGTATGACTTCCTTTGGATTTATTGGAACCCCTCCCCCCAATTTTTTTTACTCAGCATGCCTGAAATCATATAGCAAACTAGGTGAAATGGTGGTGGTGGTGGTAGAAAGTGCCATTAAGTCACAGCCGATTTATGGCAACCCCCGTAGGGTTTTCAAGGCAAGAGATGTTAAGAGGTAGCTTGCCATTGCCTGCCTTTGTGTGAGCTGAGAGAGTTCTGAGAGAACTGTGACTGGCCCAAGGTCACCCAGCAGGCTTCTTGTGGAGGAGTGGGGAATCGAACCCGGTTCTCCAGATTAGAATCTACCACTATTAACCACTACACCACCCCAAATCTTTATAAATGGGTAGTCTGTTACTACTTACTGGTTTATTAAGTAACAGGGATTCAGTAAGTAGGAGGAATCATTACTTTGGCTTAGAGATCTATTTGGGTTTCCAGTTATAACTATGCCTTTCCCACTTTCTAGAAAAGAAAAAGAATTATTCTTTCTTTCTTAGAAACATGACCAAAGAATGTCAGTATTAACATGGGGTGAAATACCAGTATGTCTAGTACAATCCACCCAGATCAGAATATAATGGATTATGTAATCAAATGGTTAGGTTGTTATTTATCACATACAAGGAACATAAAGTTGCAGTCCAAGAGATACAAAACAGAATATCATTTCTAACTTACTACTTTCCGTAGATGAAATAGGCATCTTTTTATAACTCGCTTAGGATGTTTCTACTTAAAGTGGGTTTGGTCACCGTGTGAACAGTAGGGTAGCCAACCTCCAGGTAGTGGTCAAATACAATAATCACCTGTACTGTATGGTAAGTAATGCTAAAGAAAAGACAGCACGTAGCTCTGTATGCAAATGTATCAAAACAGTGTATTACAATAAAGTGAAGACAATAGTGAAGTCCAAACAGAAACTTAACCACAACTAAACATTAATTCTATATACACACAATATTGGTAACTGTTCTTAGTGAGTCCAAACAAAGACTTTTAAAGGTTACACATAAGAAGGTCGTAAAAAATGTCTGAAAAGACTGAGTTGCGTCATGGCACTTTCAAAAGGAAAAAAATCCCGTTTTTTATAAAATGTTTGATGTTATAGTTGAGATGGAAACGTCTTCCGGAATTTGTAAACGTTTTTCGCGGGGTTCCGCTTCTTCAGCCTGTAATAATGAAGTTCACAGGCGCCGCAAGCTGGGCTGCTTCTTTTCCTGCTATGAGAACTCCTGCTATTACAACTGATCTCTAGCCGATAGAGATCAGTTCCCCTGGAGAAAAGGGCTGCTCTGGCAACTGGACTCTATGGCATTGAAGTCCCTCCCCTCCCCATACCCCGCCCTCCTTAGGCTCTGCCCCCAAAACCTCCCGCCGGTAGCGAAGAGGGACCTGGCAACCCTAGTGAACAGGAACATGTGGATTTTCGGGCCTCCTCACCCACACTGGCACCATTTTATCTCAGCATCTCCGCATGCTTGTTATTTCCCACTCCCCGCACCCTGAGGGCTTTCCCCGCTACTTTTTCAAAAATTGGTAGTTGCCGTATCACAATACTGATACAACTACAGGTTAAAACAAAAAACTGGGGGGAAAATAGCCTGGCAGCATTGGTGGGGGGACTGGTGGGCACGAGGAAGCACCAAACAAAACATGGAGGATCTCCCCCCCCCCACCTAGCATTCCACTCCAACTTTGAATGCTTTTGCATTCATGGCAACAAGGGCACAATCGGGAACTGTTCCTGTGTGGAAGCAGCTTTAGTTACTGGAGTAACAAGGGTAATTGTTCCTAGGAGTAGAAATTAAATCCCTTCTCTGCTTTCTCAGCAGATTTTTAAAATTTTTACTTCAATTACACCTCGCCTTTTCTCCAAATGGGGACTCAAAGCAGCTTACATCGTTTTTCTCTCCTACATTGTACACTGACAACAACTCTGTGAGGTAGGTTAGGCTGGAACATGTCGTAGGGTTGCCAACCTCCTGGTGGAGCCTGGATATAATCCTGGAATTACAGTTGCTCTTCAGACGACAGAGATCGGTTCTCCTGGAGAAAATGGCTGCTTTGGAGGGCGGGCTGTATGGCATGATACCTCACAGAGGTCCCTCCACTCCCCCAAGCCCTGCCCTCCTTAGGCTCCACCCCTAAATCACCAGGAATTTCCCATCCCAGAGTTGGCAACCCTAACATGTGACTGGTCTAAGGTCACCTCAGCAAGGTGTACTGCCATAATGTCTGCCCACCAAAGCAACCACTTTCTGAAGTGAAACTGATCTCTGCAGTCTAGAGATGAACTCTGGGAGATCTCCAGGCCCCCCCTGGATGCTGGCAAGTCTATCGAGCAAGCATCTCCCCCCCCCCTCCAGGGCAAGGACTCTCCCAAGGATCCCAAGTTCCCATCTTTTTTACTCCTAGTAAGAGCACAACGTGGTGGTGTTTTCAATTAACAGAACTGTGCAAGAGTGGAAATGTATAACCTTCCCAGATTGTATAGGCCTGATCTGAATTGGGGTCCTTCATAGCTGCAATTGCGCTTTGAAAGACAAAGAGGGGTGATTTCCACCAATTTCTTATCCTCATGATTGCACTGAAAAAAATGTTTAAAAAATGTCTCTGGAGTACCTGCCCTAAAATCTCAGAAATGAAAGAACAAAATAACCCTAACCTTAAATGCATGTGTAAAATGGCTTTATTTGCAAGCAAATTTCTCTTGGCTTCCTTTGTTACAGGAGATGGCAATAAATGGGATTTAGCAGAGCTGACCTGCCTTACATGAAGTTAGGCATTTTCTCCTGGTGTCTGTAAATGAACTACCTTGGTTACAAGAGCTATTACTCTACCGTGTTCATTATGCAGACAAGAGAGGGCCAAATTAAACATTATATGCAGATGTATGTAACAAAACACAGGTAGCTATTGCTTTGTGGGGTGTGTGTATATTGGAATGAGGAAGAGGCTGGCAAGGGAGGAGTTAAACACCCCCCCCCCATGTCTTTGTGGCAAATCACTCCCTTTCAATGTTGCTTTGCATAAAAGACGCATCTGGCGTTGATATATCACATTTTTGTTCGTAATGTGTCGTTTGATTTTCTAACCATAACTCTGCAAATCCAAGTATGAACATTTTTGAAGTACCAATATGAGGAGATAGGTTCAACTCATTAGCAATTCACATGGCAATAATTTGCCTGGTATAACTTAATGGCACGCAAAACAAAATTAAAATGAAATATGCAGACATAATTATAGTTTTATAGCCTTCAGAATTTAAAGATTAACTTCTCGGTTTTCGCTTAAACCTTGAATATGTTTAAAAAAAAAAAAAAAGGAAACGCTGTAATTCCTCAAACTGCTGTGAAAGGCTAGGGTCCTATAGAGGCTGTACTGGGTTTGAATGGGAGAAGTCTGGGTTAAAATTCCCACTCGCCTATGAAGATGACAGAGTGAAATCTTCATGCCATAATCTCACCTGCTTGATAGCACCATTGCGAAACTCTGGTACTGGTTGAAGGTACTTAGAGGAAGGATGGGAGGACATCCATGACATAACAAATAAATGTGGCAAGAATATCAGCGTGATTGTATTACTCCATTGGCTGAGGCTGTGGCGATAAGGTGTCATGAGGTATAAATGGGGCAAATAAATTAGGTGCATCAAATCATCGACTCCTCTTCCTTACTCTATTACCCTAATTTTCACTTCCTTCCTTTCTCATCCTGTCATGAGTCTCCCCAGGGAGGCAAAGGGTTTGGCCTTTGGCTCCTGCTGCCCTGTCTGGTAGTAGTCTCTCCCTCCGCACAAGCCTCTGAGTCACTTCCTTTCATCAGATTTACCTCGAAACCTTTCTCTGCTGTGTGAATGCAAATGTCCAAAGGGAGTATCTTAGTGGCAGGGCATTAGCAATGTAAATGCTCTCATATATACCTCACATACCTTGTGTATGGCTCCATTCCAACCACTTGTATGCTACTGAACACCTATTATCGACATTCACAAGTGAAATGGTTGTCTAGGGGTAATGATTCAGAGACCACTTGTGCCGATAAACTGACCTACTTGGGTATTCACTAGTGTAAGTGATCAGTAAATTACTCACTTTGTGTTAAGTAAATTGGAATTAGACACAAAGTATTTGAGCTGTAATCCTTGGACAGATGAAGCTGCCTCGTGCTGAATCACTAATCCATCAAGGTCAGTATTGACTGCTCACACTGGCAGCGACTCTCCAGGGTCTCAGGCTGAGGTCTTTCACACCACCTGCTACCATGTCGTTTTTAAATGGAGACGCCAGGGATTGAACCTGGGACCTTCTGCATGCCAAGCAGACGCTCGACTCCTGAGCTCTCTCCAGTCTTATGAATCTGAACCCAAGTAATTAGCCCATCATGCCTTAACATGCCCATCTGTCTGGGCAAGAGACACCGAAACGTGCGGTTTAACAGTGTTGTCACCTATATTAACATTTTTCTGCCCCGAACCACAACTGCTGGCTTTTGCAACTGTGGCATTAATAAACATAAGGTGAACACGACATTAAAAACATGGCTTAAGTGGCAGGGCTTGGGGCCAATTAACACATGCATTTATTTGTCAGGAATGTGCACTGATGGATATAATATATGTGGCTGCCTTGTACTACGCAGGCAAACGTTTCATCATTCTACCTAGCCCAGTACTGTCAGCTTTGACAATTTGCAATTCTCTAGGGTCTCAGGCTCATTTAATGTTTGTGATGTTGTTATGAAATTTCCTACACATGAGTATCTTCCTCAGGCTCATTCTTGCCCAGTGTCATTTGAAGTTGGCGTCGGGTCACTATGAAGTTCATGCGCACCCGGTTATGCACAATAATCATGATTCTAGCAATTCTGGCAGCTCTTTAAATGACTATTGGTAATCGCCATCCACGTACTTGCACTGTGATCTTATGAATCCCAACCCAAGTAACTCCCCATCATGTCTTAAAGTGCTCATTTGCTCCATTCAGACAAGGGAAGAGGAATAGAAGTGTGTGGTTTAATGAAGTAAAAAATGTCCAGGCACAGAACAATGCACCAATTTATATCGGCACCTAACTTCAAGCTTCATGTTTGGGCCAGTGTGGTGTAGTGGTTAAGAGCAGTGGACTCTAATCTGGAGAACTGAGTTTGAAGGAGAAGAAGAAGAGTTGGTTTTTATATGCTGACTTTCTCTACCACTTAAAGAAGAATCAAACCAGCTTACAATCATCTTCCCTTCCCCTCCCCACAACAGACACCCTGTGAGGTAGGTAGGGCTGAGAGAGTGTGACTAGCCCAAGGTAACCCAGCTGGCTTCATGTGGAGGAGTGGAGAAACAAATCCAGTTCACCAGATTAGCCTCCGCCGCTCATGTGGAGGAGTGGGGAATCAAACCAGGTTCTCCAGATCAGAGTCCACTGCTCCAAACCACCGCTCTTAACCACTACACCATGCTGGCACCATGATTCCCCACTTCTCCACATGAAGCCAGCTGGGTGACCTTGGGCTAGTCACAGTTCGAACTCTCTCAGCCCCACCTACCTCACAAGCTGCCTGTTGTGGGGACAGGAAGAGAAGGTGATTGTAAGCCAGTTTGAGACTCCTTAAAGGTAGAGATGTGAATTGGCACAATAATGCTTTTTGACGTCTTCAATTCAGATCAGTGCAGGAAAAACTTTGTGATGGATTTTGCCCTAAATCATGCCTGCCCTAAACACTGAGACTTGATTAATCACCACTCTCTAGGGATGCTCTGTGGGGTGGGGGGAAGGGCTGGGATCGCCGCTGGACATTTTTCAGCCTCCTCACCAATGGAGGAGGAGGAGGAAGAGGAAGAAGAAGAAGAGTTGGTTTTTATATGCTGACTTTCTCTACCACTTAAGGAAGAATCAAACTGGGTCACAATCCCCTTCCCTTCCCCTCCCCACAACCGACACCCTGCGAGGTATGATGTTCTGCAGACAGTTAAAATGATTTGAGATGTATTCTGCAAGTCAGTAGGTGACAACAGCAGTTAACTGGGCTTCGGATGCGCCTGCATAACTGAGTGAGAAGTAAGAAGTGAAAGGGCTCCCTTGAGTCAGCGGCAGGACATCTGCTGTGACATGGGATGCTCTGGAAAGCTGGAGGAGGTTCTGTGGTACGAGATCAAGCCAAACAAAAACAAACCTCCTCCATAGTTCCGGCAGACACATTTCAACATGGTTTCTATTGCAAACATGACAGATCCTCTCACAATAATAAAAAATCCCAAACCTCCTGCCCCCACTGATATTTTGCATTGTGAAAAGTAAAAATGAAAACGGTTGACTCATTTCAGCTGCAATGATATTTCTACACAAGGGTATGACATTGGGTCTGTGAAACAGTTCCCCAGCACAGCTCAGGCTGCCCAGAGGACCCCATTCACCTGGCCAGTAACTACGTCCATGCGACTTTTATCCTGCTTACTCCATGCACTCGTCAATCCTCTGTGTTGCCAAGTGGGAAACTCCCTAGGGGACCAGATTTCACCCTTAGACCTTCAGGTACCTCTCAGTGTCTTATGCACTGATTGTGGGCCATCAAAATTTGCAAGGCTGCTGATTCCCGTAGCCCCACAGGAAAAGATTACCTCTGGGCTCCCTTATATTCTCCAGACCCAATCCAAACATCATTTGAAAATAAAACACATGGCTTGCTTGCCTCTATAGCCCCAGAAGGTAACCCGGACCTTCTGAAAATTTGTCTCTCTACTTCTTGGTGGACCTGGAAATTTGTTCCAGATGAGCCTGGTTCTCCCTTATGACCTATTTTTCCAGAGAAGCCAGTCCAACAACTTTCACCAAAACATGGGGAATGACAAGATAAGGCCCCTCTCTGAGTTGTTTATCCATGTCTTTGTCTGAGGCTGTATGCATTTGTGGTGCTCACCTTTGCCACCAAGTATGATCCACCAGAGATTCTCAGTTCTGAACATCCTGCTTCCCCCATTTATTACATTAAGATTCTACCAAACACAAATCCATGTTGAGGCAATCCAGAGCCCAGTTTTGTGAGATGAATCTATAAAAATGTATATTCAGAAAGATATTTATAAGATGGGGTTTCAGTTTTTAATATATTACACTCCGTTTATGTCCATGGGAAAACAGTGCTATGTTTCTCTGTATATGAGCCCCAGTGTCTCAGAAGGTTAGCTGTGGTTGGTTCTAGCCTATTTGGGTTATAGTTAGCTGGGAAGAAGGATCTGGATAGAGAGTCTGTCTCACTGGTGTGGTCCCCTGTGTAGCATCACCCAGTAGACCAGGATGAAATACCCAGTCAGCTATTGTAGGTCTTAATCCATCTGTATTGAGACAGAGGCAACATTGCAAGAAAAGGTTTAAAGTGTATGTGTGTGCGTGGGGGGGGGTATTTCAAACAGAAATTATAGTACACAGTATCAAATGACAGTGTATCATAGATCATAGGATCATAGAGATGGAACGGACCACACAGGCCATCTAGTCCAACCCATTGCTCAGTGCAGGATCAGCCTAGAGCATTCCTGACAAGTGTTCGTCCAGCCTCTGCTTGAAGACTGCCAGAGAGGAAGAGCTCACCACCTCCCTAGGCAGTGGATTCCACTGCTGAACTACTCTCACTATAAAAAAAATATTTTCCTAATGTCCAGCCGGTACCTTTTCGCTCATAATTTATACCCATTATTATAGAATCATAGAATCATAGAGTTGGAAGGGACCACCAGGGCCATCAAGTCCAACCCCCTGCATGATGCAGGAAATTCACAACTACCTCCCCCCTCCACACCCCTAGTGACCAGAAGATGGCCAAGATGCCCTCCCTCTCATCATCTGCCTAAGGTCACAGAATCAGCATTGCTGACAGATGGCCATCTAACCTTAAAAACCTCCAGGGAAGGAGAGCTTACCACCTCCCAAGGAAGCCTGTTCTACTGAGGAACTGCTCTAACTATTAGAAAATTCTTCCTAATGTCTAGACGGAAACTCTTTTGATTTAATTTCAACCCGTTGGTTCTGGTCCGACCTTCTTGAGCAACAGAAAACAACTCGGCACCCTCCTCTATATGGCAGCCCTTCAAGTACTTGAACATGGTTATCATATCCCCTCTCAGTCTATTGTGAGTCCCATCTTCTGCTGCCAACAGGAACAACTCCCATCCCTCCTCGAAGTGACAACTTTTCAAATACTTAAGGAGAGCAATCATGTCACCCCTCAACTTCCTTTTTTCCAGACTAAACATTCCCAAGTCCCTCACCCTTTCCTCATAGGGCTTGATCTCCAAGCCCTTGATCATCCTCATCACTCTCCTCTGCACCCACTCCATTCTGTCCACATCCTTTTTGAAGTGAGGCCTCCAGAACTGCACACAGTATTCCAGGTGCAGCCTGACTCCTGCAGTGTACAGTGGGACTATGACATCTTGTGATTTGGATGTTATGCCCCTGTTGATACACCCCAAGACCACATAAGTCTTTTTTTCCACTGTATCACACTTACTGCTCATATTCAGCTTACAGTCCACCCATTCCCCTAGATCTTGTTCACACACAGAAGTGTATCCCCCATTCAGTATGCGTGCTTCTCATTTTTGTTACCCAGATGTAGAACTTTGTACTTGTTGGACTGCATCTTTTTCACACCTGCCCACAGTTCCAGTGTGTTCAGATCTCTTTGAATTCTATCTTTATCTTCCGGCGTGTATCACCAATGGTACCTCAAATCCTTAAAAATATTACTGCATCTGAATGGGATACCCGGCTATTTCCATACATGGGTTTCTGCGTGAGCCAATTTCTATGACAATGAGCCATAAGGATGTGATTCAGCAGCTTTCTAGAAATGCCACAGAGGCCAGAAGGAGGAACTCTTCTCTCTGTGCTCCCTGCATTTTGGTGAGGTTAAGAAATAAGATTTTATTGTTCTCTATTCAGAGAAAGATGACTCTGTCCTTACAAAACAAACATGCAATCCAAACTCGACTGATTTCTCTATGCCACCTAACCAGAATTGTGACATCTTGTTTGTTACTTGAACTCAGTTGACAAAAAAATGGTCATTTCTCCCCAAATACTGTTCAAGAGCTTCCTCTGTTGCTAATTCCTAGCTCTTCTTATAACAATTGGATACAATCCAATGGATGAAAATGTTGCACATGAGTGCTTTAGTTTTCTTGCTGTGTAGCATTGTAGTGAGGAGGGCAGATCTTGCCACCCAAAGCAGGCACAGTTTGGGCAGTACATGGGACTAGCTCCCTTCACAATGTAGATCCAGTGCTAATGTGGTCTGAACTTGCTGAGGATGAGAGAGAAAGAGACCTTGGGTTCTTAGTGGATTGCTCATTGGAAGTGTTGACCCCATGTGCTACAGCAGTGAAAAGGCAAACTCTGTGCTCGAGATTATTAGGAAAAGGATTGAAAACAAAACAGCCGATTTTATAATGCCCCTGTACAGTTCTATGGTGTGGCCTCACTTGGAATAATGTGTGCAGTTCTAGTCATTGTATCTCAAAAAGGACATTGCCGAGCTGGAAAAGGTACAGAAAGGGTCAACCAAGACGATTAAGGGGTTGGAGTACCTTTTATATGAAGAAAGGCTAATGAGTCTGGGGCGTTTCAGTTTTCAGAAAGCATATTTTTGCTTTCTTCAAGTCAGTCACCATGTGTTCTGTCCACTACGTTTGAGAAGGAAGAGCAAGCTGAAGCAGCCCTTCTCGACCCAATAGTCTTTCTCAAAGCAGCTCTGAGTAGGGAGAACTAGAGTTTAGGACCCTTTCAACTGTACAGTACTCAAGGCCTGTTGCAAACACACAGCTGAACAGGTTTATAGGCACTGTGGGATCCTGAGGGAAATGATGCCTGTCATCCACAAGGCTTCCTCAAGTAATTATTACATGTTCTGCACTCTAATGAGAACCTGTAGTGTTTTCTAATCAACTCTACTGGGCTGCAGGTTTCCTCCATCTTCCTGTTCAGTTATATCTTTATAAATTATATCTGGCAAAAAAAGAAATGGGGCAGGTGAAAGCATTTAAAAAAAAAATACTTGAACCTGGTCATACTGCTGCATGTTGTAGCCAGCATGGTATAGTGGTTAAGAACGGTGGTTTGGAGCGGTGGAGTCTGATGTGGAGAACCGGGTTTGATTCCCCCCTCCTCCACATGAGCAGCGGAGGCTACTCTGGTGAACTGGATTTGTTTCCCCACTCCTACACATGAAGCCAGCTGGGTGACCTTGGGCTAGTCACACTCTCTCAGCCTCACCTACCTGACAGGGTGTCTGTTGTGGGGAGGGGAAGGGAAGGTGATTGTAAGCTGGTTTGAGTCTACCTTAAGTGGCAGAGAAAGTTGGCATATAAAAACCAACTCTTCTTCTTCTATGTAGATCACCACAAGTAATACAGCCATGAGTTTCTCGTTATGTCAGTCTGGAGAAATAATCCATACACTGTACACAGTGTCTACACACTAGATAGCCAATATATGCTAGGCCCTGATGGTACTCCTACAAATGAAGGAACCATGAAAACATAAGAACATATGAAAGGCCATGCTGGATCGGACCAAGGTCCATCAAGTCCAGCAGTTTGTTCACACAGTGGCCAACATGGAAGACATTGCTCGTAATAATTACGTTGCTCATAATAATATTTACGCGAAGTATTATTTAGAGCCAGTGAGGTGTAATGGACAGAGTGTCGAACTAGAATGAAGGAGATTTAGTTCTTAGTGAGTCCTGAAGCTCAGTGACCAGCTACCACCTTCTCTCAGTCCAACTTGCTCGACATGATTGTGAGAATAAAATGAGGGACAGAGAACTATATATGCCAACCTGAGCTTCTTGGAGAAAGGGCAGAATAATATCAATTTAAGAAAGACTCGTGAAAGTGCTATCCTAAATGTGGTTCTGACTCCCGTGGGATAATTTCATTAATAGCTCAGAATGGTCAAATGATGCTTTATGAAGGAGAGCCAATGTTAAGAGATTGTTTCCTAATATGTGGAGAGTTTTGTGTGTTTTGACAGATTTACCTATTAGAGCCTGGGGAAAATCAGACGCCCCCCCCCAGCTGAGGAGAGAGGCCAGTCTGTGTGTCTGGAAAAAGAGCAGTTTGGGGTTTACAAGTGAAAGAGAAGTACAGCAAACAGGCTATGAGGTGACCGATCAAAGATGAAGCACCTCTTCTTCTCTCTAATGTGGCACAATAGATCAGCTGCCCGTAGGAGTTCCCCTTTGCTTCCATTTGACCTCAAAATGCCCCAGATCTTCAGTGCTGTCTCATCCAAAGGAAATGAAACCTGGCTACCACTGGGTATCACCTGAACTTCTCATGGGTTGGTGAAGCGTGACAAATAACGAAAATCAAAACGGTGGTTGCAGAACTCCCATGGAACAGGAAATGCTGTTTTCTGTGCTTTATGTGAAGAGGCTATATAGTTGTTTTGCATTGAATAGGTAAGTAAACAGCAGTAAAGCAAACTCAAAATCTCTTCTGGGTTAAGACAGCCCAAAGGCTTATCAGAAAGGAGATCACTATTGAAGAAACTCTAATTCCTCTGGATGATGAAGAGGAGACCTCTGGGAGGACCTCTGAAATTGGCCAAATGGTCAGAAAACATGATTCTTGTGTTTTGCTATAGCTATCACCTCAGGCTGAAAATTAAGTTTAGCATGGAATAATGGGAGCTGAGACAATTTAGAAATCCCTAAACTCCTCAAATCCTCCTCTGGGATTCCTTAAGCTCTAAAACATTGACCAGGCTAATTTTGCTTCTTTCCCCTGTTTAAATGGCTCAACTGCCCTCAACATTCTGTGTTCCAGGAGCATATCTCATCAGGATATTCATTTTTTTCCCTTTAATGTACAAAGGTATGTTTTTCAGCATTCCTGGGGAGTCCCCCAAGTGTGCAGAGACTCTTACCTTGTCTGTGGGCAGTTGAGTTTTGCTGCTTTCATGGTTGGCATGGAGATCAGCCATTTTGTTATTAGATACAGCAATGTGAGATACAGCTGAGGCAGGTGTACCTACATGGATGAGGAAGATCCCCTGCAATATTCTTTGTGATTCTTTCCCAACATCTCTAATCATTGCATTGCCTCTATGAAGTCTTTGAAATGCCGCATAAAAACAAATGAGAAGAATGCAGTGCGAATGGGTGGTCAACACACCATGTGATGGTGGGAGAGCAACCAAAGAGAGGCAGACAGCTAGCCGGAATGGGCTGCAGGCCACGTTGGGTTCACTGGAGGACATCCTTGTCAACAACATCTTAGACGTGGCTTTATCACCTGAACAAATTAATTCACTGTCCTCGCTAAAATTCCCATTCCCATTCCATTTTCTTTTCTTCTTTTTTTTTGCATTCTTGTACCATCAACGTAAAAAGCTGAATGCAGACAGATGATCTTTATAGACTACTTTTTTCTGAGTTATTTATTTGTGCATTTGTAATACTTGGAAAGCTCAGTGCGGGTCACATGAAGAGTGTTCTTCTGTATACACACTATTTAGTAATTTAAAATATTTATATGTCATCCTTTATCCCAAATCACTGGGATCCAAGGAAGATAATAAGAATTTTTAAAAACAATACAGACACATTTGCAATCCAAGAAATGAAGAGCCAGCCCAGTGCAGTTAGGAACGCATGCACTTTGCGAGGTCCCATCTGCCCTCTTAAATAACTGTGCTTTACAGTCTTGTCTGGAAGCCATCAGAGTGGGGGTCTTCATCATGCCCTGAGGGAGGCTGTCCTGCAGAACTGGAACCAGCACTGATCAGATAAAGATCTTATCCTTACAAACCAAGAATGTTTGGGTAGCACAGCCAAGCTCTCTCTTCCACTGGGGAGGGGCCGTGGCTCATTTGCTTGGCATGCAGAAGGTCCCAAGTTCAATCCCCAGCATCTCCACTTAAAGGAACCAGGCAAGTAGGGGATGTGAAAGACCTCTACCTGAGACCCTGGAGAGCTGCTGCCAGACTGAGTAGACAATACTGACTTTGATGGACCAAGGGTCTGATTCAGTATAAGGCAGCTTCATGTGTTCTGTGTACTGTCAGAAGAAATTCTGCAATCACAGTTGTCATTTGCCCAATATTGTTCAACGCTCAGGGTCTTATAAAGTATTTCAATGACCTCTCTTTGATGAGAACAGTATTTAATGAAGTCCAAAGAGGTGCACACCCTCACAACGTTTTAGGATATTAACAATGCAGTCCTATGTACAGTAACACCCTTCTACACTCAATGACTTTGGTGGGCACTGCATAACTCTGCTTTCAATGGTCCTGATAGTCTTTTATTTCTTGCAACTTTCATTCTTAATTTTACCAAAAGTGGGCAAAGAAGAAGGGGGAAAAAGGAAAGGAAAAAAACCCAGACTTTTGCCTCCTGGATAACACAACACATGCTAGTGAGTCACACTTTTTTTTTTTTGCAAGAAGGAAAAAAGTCCCAAAGCCTCATGATTAGATATGAATGATCATAGTAGCTAATTGTTTGGATTCTGCAGAAATTGGCTCTGCAAGGCAGAAAAACAACCTTGTCTGCCAATTCTACAGTGTGATAGCACGGTATGACTACTGTTAATTTCCACCCTCCTGTCCTCCTGAATCTTATAAAAAGGATTATATCATTCAAATGATGATACTGTTGCATAACTGCAAGTTGGCAGAGACATAAACTATAAACTATCAATGAAGCTTGGGATTTGGAAAAAAACAGAAAATGTAAGCCTTAAAGAAGGGTGAAGTTAGGCACTTAGTACCAAAGATTTTTTTTTTGGGGGGGGGGAGAAGGCTTTGGATCTAGAACAGGAGCCCACAACCTTTTTGGGCCTGCGGGCACTTTTAGAATTTTGAGAGGGGATGGTGAGCCACCCCAAAATAGATGCCACAGGAGGTGAAGCCAAACCCAAAATGGCTGACACAGAAGGCGGAGCTAAACACAACACATCCCTCCTCACTTTGCCAATGAATCACAGAAGGGGAATAAAAAGAAATGAAGGAAAGACTGGGGGAAGGAAGATAGAAAGGGAAGGAGGAATAAAAAGAAGGAAAGCCTGAATGGGAAATGGAACCACAAGCCAAGATGCATTCAGGTCCTCCTGATCCTACAGTGGGTGCTGCTGCTATTGCATCCATGGAAACCCCTTTCATTTGAATGAGGGCAGCCAATAGCAAAGGACCTGCCCAGTCTCTCAGCAAAAGCTCAGCAAGCACTAGGGGAAGTACTGGTGGGTACCATGTTGGGGAACCCTGATCTGGAGAACAGATGCTTGAAAATCCACATTGAGGCACTCCTAATCTGGGATAGCAATAATACCAAGAGCTACAAGTCATAGATAGGCTTGTGCATGCGCGCGCGCACGCACACACACACACACACACACACACACACACACACACACACACAAAAATAGATAAATTTCAGGTTTGGGTTTATTGGGCCCAATTTTTTTCAGGAAACCCGAAAAAAGCCGAATTCCCATACCGGTAAATATGGGAATTTGGCATTTTCGGGTAACCTGAAAAAAATCAGGCATTCGTGCCTATGGGGATTTTTTGCAAAGCTCCTGGGGGGACATTTTTCGAGGTAGAGTCCCCAAATTTGCACCATAGCTGCAAGGGACTCTCCTTGCCTGAACCCCCAAGTTTGGTGAAGATTCGGTCCATTGCTTTTAATGGGCCATTGCTTTCAATGGTGGGAAAGTTTGCCAGGCTCCTCCATAGAGAAGGGTAGCGAAGTTCGCAACAGAGAATCTGGACACAGCCACTTCACTATTTCTTCTTTGTGGAAAAAGATGAGGGTGACCCCTTCCAGACCCCATAAAACCGGACCCCGGACCCAGTCTTCACCAAATTTGGGGGTTCAGGCAAGGAGAGTCCCTTGCAGCTATGCTGCAAATTTGGGAGCTCTACCTCAAAAAATGCCCCCAGGAGCTTCACAAAGCCTGGGGAAAGCTGAACCCAAAAAAGCCAAATGAACATCCATTTTTTCGGGAATGGCCAATTCGGCTTTGGCTTTCTCCCCAGGTTTTGGCATTTGGTAAACCCGAACCCAAAATTTACCGAAATGGCTTTTTCGGGTTTATTTTCGGTTCGGGTTTATCAATATGCACAAGCCTAGTCATAGAGTTCTTTTTGATTCAATTTCTATCTACCTTAACTTCCATCTGAAATTTTGGGGTGACAATATTCACCTTCATAGCAGGATCATTACAAGGGCTTAGATCCAGGCAGGAAAGGCCCCCCTTTGACCACCAGAAAGCCTATCATGGGGTCTGCATGAACAAACATCATGCAGGTTGGAGAATATTGTAGAGGGAAATTGGGTCAGACTGAGTAAAAAAAGCTGTCTGCATCTAACCCAAGGATTACAGATAATATGTCTGAATCACTTTTAACACTCTAAAATGCGATAGAAATGCTAAGTATTATTAGTGATATGATGGTCTTATCAACCATTGTTGTCATTGCTTTCAGCCACATTAGTGCATGCTGCCCACTTTGAATAAGATGGCATATCACACTAGATACGAAAGCTGCAATCATGTCATCGGTTCACTTTGTCTCGTTCTTACATTATTTCAGAAAGCTCCACCCCTTGTTCATTTTTAGGGCAGGGCAAAACTTACTGAAACTAACCAATTCCCTCTGATTACAGCTGCAGAGAGTGGAGGTGGTGTGGACAACAGCTGTCAGAAACTACAGCAGTAAGAGATTAGAGATTTTTGTTTGTCAAAAATACTCCATGATAGAAATTCTAGGCACCACGGCAGCCTGGCACCCAGGATTTACCAAGTCCCGTTATGTCTAGTACTCAAATTTTATTTTCCCCATCTTTCATGAAACACAAAGCAGCATTCAAAGGGTTCCCAAGCAGTATCGCCTTTGGTGTGATGTGACCCAACCCTTGAATATCGTCAGCAAAGTTACTACATCATCTGCCTACAGATAAATAACCCAAGCACGGCCATACTTTTTACTATCAAAACAATACAATGCTGCTTTAATGCTACAAGGAAGTAGATCCTGACATGCATGCTGGCAGATTCATAGTCTTTCCCACGCCATGAAACATTTTTTAAAAGTTGCTTTCAAAAGATTCTGATTGGAATGCTCTGATGCTAGTGTAAGTTCTTCCATTTTCTGAATAAGAGGCTCTTCTTTTAAGCAATTATCACCTCCATGCACTGACATGTGCTCTGTTTACATTGTGCCATTGATAAGCAGCAGGAACAGCTGCAGTAGCTCTCCATCCTGCTGGTCTACCAGCAGGGTGTAGAGAACAAAGGCAAAGTTGGTCCAAAAAGGAATTCTGCTCTATAAGGCTCAGATATCTCAAGGATAAAACTGGGTAGAGACAAAATTATTTTCAGTACCGTTTTATCGACATCCCTGGGCTCTACTGGAATAAATTTAGGCTGGACTGCAGCCAAAGACAAAAGGACACACATCCGTCCACCCTTTGGAGATCAGTGGGAAGAGTATAATGCTTGTTTCTCAAAACCACGTCTGGGTGGGGATCACAAAGTGCTGACTCAGATGGGGAGAAAAACCCAGACACCATATGGCCGCAACAACAGAACGCATTCCATTCATTTCCAGAGTCAATATAAAACTGACGATATGCCACATTGATTCAGTCAGCCCTTATTAAAAGGAACACATTATTTTGACACTTGGTGGGAATTCAAGCCGTGGATTCTGGGATGATGTGAAAGCCATGAGTTGCTTCAGTGAGGCAGTATTTTATTCTCTTTAGTGTTAGAGGTCTAATGCCAGTGCGAGGGAACCATGCTGGGGCCCTGCCTCTTAGTTCTTTTTTGAGCCAAATATTTGAAGATAGTTCTTCCTTCCCTGCCTTCTATTAGGTGTCTCACTTAAGGGTTGTTGTTGTGTGTAAAATGCCATCAAGTTGCAGCCAACTTATGGCAACCCAGTAGGATTATCAAGGCAAGAGGTGGTTTGCCATTGCCTTCCTTTGCATAGCAACCCCAGTATTCCTTGGAAGTCTCCCATCCAAACACTAACCAGGGCCAACCCTGCTTAGCTTCTGAGATCTGACGAGATCAGGCTAGCCTGGGCCATCCAGGGCTAAGGGTTGTTGTACTATTCAAAAATATGGTTTGCTTTTCACTACTTGGGGAATTGTGCTAAGGCAGCACATCCTTAGTGTCATTTCTGTATGTGGAAGGCTCATGCTGTCACACTGACTCGCATTCAAATGCTGTAGGGCATTGGTACCCACTCCAAGGGGTCATGGAGAATCTCAATTACCATCAACTAAAGAGCTCATTTACTTCCACCTCTAGCACGAGGGCTGTACCTCAGGGAAGGCTTGCAGCTTTGCTGTTCAAGGATGGGAACCAACTGACCACCTCAGTCCTCCCCTGGCCGAGGCCATTTCCTGAAACACAGTGTGAGTGCCACACTGGGGGATGGTGCTTGGAAGAGGTGGCATATCAAAGAGCCACATTTGGCTCCTGAGCCCCCTCAGTGAGTATCACTGCTGTAGAGTGGAGAGATACATAACTTCCTTCAACCGTCCAAGCTAAGACTAATTTAAGACCAGAACCTTTGGCAGTAGGTGGGGAACTTTTGAATATTGACCACTTCTCCATTCATCAATCATTACCAAAACAATCCAGGATGTTGCCATCAAGAAAAGGGAAACTTAGCAACAGCAAATACAAAAATCCTACAATAAAATGAGGCAGCACCTGACCTGGAAAACAATGGGGATGTTGTGGATAAAAAGGCTACCAGCTTGGAGGAGAAGTACTAGGAGAGTCCTTACATGATAATGGAAAGAACCAGTGGAGCTGGTAGTGGACAGTACTACTGTACCCCTGATTCTGATCCTCCTTTCCTTCTTCAGAGAGAAATATGACCTCAGGTGAGGAACCAGAGGCAGGTGTGAGGGGAGATGACAAGATAAATGCCTCATCGCAGGCATTTGTGCCCCCCCCAGAGGAACGCTGCCTCAGGTGAGGTCTTTGTGACTTCAGGTGATGAACCAGAGGATACAAGACAGAGCCAGACAATCCCCAAAGAGAGACAATAAACACAGTTGGTTTTCTAATTCTTTTTGGAGTGTTGTGAATTTCCCCTCTAAGTCTGTACCAAGAGCTTAAGACGTCTTTGTCAGAACGAATCGTGATTTTTTCCTTCTAAATAATAGTTGGTTTCAGTTGGTTTCCTGCCTTGGATCTCACTTGTGGGAGAAAGGCAGGGTTGATAAAACATTTTAAATAAAATAAATAAATTACCACAAGGAGAAAGCGATCATAGGATCCAAGCCCTCGTTTGGCAGCTCCCTGTAAAATGTTTCCCCCTTTCTGCCAATCACTGCATCATCTTAGCAGCTGTGGGAGGCTGTTTCGAGGCTGTGTATATACAGACCTGTTCACATCAGCCACTTTGTGACCTGGGGCTGCACTTGCTAGGCAAGGTCAAAGCTTTGCTTACATCCACTGGCGGGCAGGCAGGCAGGTGACACAGATGAGAGGGTGGGGTAGATGGAGAGATCCAGGCGTTCACACCTTCCCCAGTAAAAAGCAGCACACTTGCTTAGCAGGGGACAACAGAGGCAACCAGCCTGCTTGTACTAACTAGTGGGCTGGCTGGGAAACTTCGGGAGAAATAAAGTACCTTGTCCTTCCCTGCACCTCGCAGCCAGTGCTCGAAGCCTGGCTCACTTCTGGCACCGGAGCTTCAATGCTGGAAAAAATGCTGCAGGCTCCAAAGTACAACGAGGAAAGGTGCAGGAGGCGGCAGGCTTTAGCTCCTCTTGCCGGTATGCTTTGGTTTGGTTTTAATTATAGGCATCCCCAGTGGGAGGGGGTACACTGCAGGCTAATGGGTCCGTGGACAAGGACGAGGCAAGGACACAAGACTGCAGAACCCAGCTGGCAGCCTCTCTTTATTGGCCACCAGCCTGGCTTGGATGCAAATCAGCCTGTGCGCTCCATTGCCGCCTCCTCTGCCATTTCCCCCTCCAGCTTACTTCAGGGAAGGAGGAAAGATTTGGCTGCTCTGGCTTCAGGCTACAGAGACCACCTCCGTTCAGTACTTCCCTTAGCATGACCCCCCTTTTCTCTCCCCCCAGGCCTGCCCCCCCCCCTGGAGCATCTGTGATTCCTCCCATGAGCCAAACCCAGGCTGGTTAGCCCCATCCCAGGAGAGCTGTGTCTGGCTACACTTACCTACCTGGCCTGTTCTGCTGTCATTGGCCAGGCAAGTTCCTTTCCCTTAGACCAGCCAGGGAGCCCGTCACTCATTTCTGCCTGTCTCAGATGGACCAGATCTCCCGGTCTAGTCTGAGGCAGTCTTCCTCTGGGGGGATGGGGACGGACAAATGTCTGCAATGAGGCTTTTATCTTGTCATCTCCCCTCACATCTGCCATTTGGAGATCCTGGGAGAGAATAGAAAGCTCGCTTACATTCCGGCTCTCATCTCCTTCAGCCTGCTGTGCCAGTCAGAATTTTAATAGTTTACAAAACTGGAACCTTTTCTCCTCCCTGCCTGAAATTTGGCAGCAAGAATGTCTGGCCTGAGAAGAAGAAGAAGAGTTGGTTTTTATACCCCACTTTTCTCTACCATAAGGAGTCTCAAAGCAGTTTACAATCACCTTCCCTTCCTCTCCCCACAACAGGCACCTTGTGAGGTAGGTGGGGCTGAGAGAGTTCTGAGAGGACTGTGACTAGCCCAAGGTCACCCAGGCCTTCATGTGGAGGAGTGGGGGATCGAATCTGGTTCTCCAGATTAGAGTCCACCGCTCTTAACCACTACATCATGCTGGAGAGGTATAGCCCCTGAGAGTTAGTTTTTATACCCTATTTTTCTCTACCCTGAGTCTTAACGCAGCTTACAATTGCCTCCCCTACCCCCCCCCCCAACAAGCACCTTGTGAGGTAGGTGAGAGAGTTCTGCGACAACTGTGACTAGCCCAAGCTCACTCAGCAGGATTCATGTGGAGGAGTGGGGAATCGAACCTGGTTCTTCAGATTTGAGTCTGACGCACATGTGGAGGAGCAGGGAATCAAACCGCCACTCTTAACCGCACCAGCCAGGCAGATCAGGCCGAGTAATGAACAAAATGACCCAAATACATTTATGCGCACATCTCTAATACGCCATTCTTACATTTCTTTACTCAAATGGAACGATGCTACTTTTAAAAGGTGCAGCTCAAGGTGTCAGCCATATTAAACCCAGACACTGTGGCTTAACTGGATTCATTTGCCCGGCTCTCATCCACAGTCACCGGCAGTGCCACAACTGTACGTTCAAGCATCAGGTAACACTTACTCAGCGTATGTGAGAGATACAGAATCCATGTGAGGCCTGTCAACCCCTGTGCTGATCCCCACAAGTCTGAAAAGCAGGGTAGGGAACTGCAGGAGCACAGCAGATGACACAGTCTAACTAGGCCATTTTTGCATGGTCAATTTTGATGCTCTCTCAAAGCTCTTTTTTAAAATGCGATTTTAAAAATGCCTTTTCATGGTCCCTAAGCAAAAAGAGACGTTCCACTCCCCCCACTCGCCTGCTCCTTTGTTCCTGTTTGCATATCCATTAGCATATGCATGGCTAAAGCGCCTCTGTTGTTTTGCATTGTTCCTTGAGGAGGATTCTTCGCGGCAAACACCAAAGGTCGCATTAAATGGGCTCTTTAGTAATGCGAAGCAGGTATGCGCCGGCTTCGCAGTCACTTCTGGAATGACGGTTCAGCATGCAAAAGTAAAAAAAAATATATGCGGGGCAATTCAGCCTGGAACGCGCTGCTAATTATCATGCAAAAATGGCCTAAGAGAATTATTAGTGCAGGGGGGGGGGGAAATCCACCTTAGTTGATATTTCTTTCGTGTGGTATAAGCTGGTCATAGGATACTCTGCCGTTTGTCCTAGTTCAGGTCTCTTGACAGCCAGCCCCTTTTAGTTCACTGTATCACAGTCGCTCTCATTGCCGCTCCTCTTAGATTTCACCCACATCTGTCCATTTGAGGTTAGTGCCTTCTATCAATAATCTCTCTCCCCTTATGTGCTTTCTCCACTGCACCTGGACGTCACTTTTCTGCGCCTGGACCTTTAGAGCGCTGCAGGGGTAGAGACAAGAATAACATGTGCCCCTGAAACTTGATCTAAGGAGTTCTCCTGGCTCTGTTGGAGGCATAGGTTTACAGCAGTTAAAGCCTGTGAAGCCAGCCAGCAAGGGCTATAAACGACAGTTAATGTTCTTCCTACGTGGGCATGCCTGGACTTATAAGAATAGGCAGGGTTAAGGCCATGATCCTGCACATAGTGAGGAGCTTGGAAGAAGAAGAGGAGGAGGAGGAGGAGTTGGTTTTTATATCCCGCTTTTCTATACCTTTAAGGAGTCTCAAAGCATCTTACAATCATCTTCCCTTCCCCTCCCCACAACAGACACCTTGTGAGGTAGGTGGGGCTGAGAGAACTATGACTGGCCCAAGGTCACCCAGCAGGCTTCATGTGGAGTGGGCAACCAACCCGGTTCTCCAGATTAGACACTGCCGCTCTTAACTACACCATGCTGGCTGTCCAGAGTGCCAGGATCTGCCTTCACAGTGCTCTCAGCTCACTGTTGATAGGCATTTCCCAAACCAGGACAACATCTGTGTGGTGAGGGACTTGTCATTCTACTTTCCTTGCACTCTTCAGGCCACGGTAGGAAAAGCAGCACCGGATCTCTTCCACTAAATAGATTAATGGCACTGGCTGATCTGGCAGCACTAACTAGCTGATGTGCGGGGACAGTGACCCCCAGCATCAGTTCTCCCACAAAGCACTACTTTCGGATGTTTGGGAGCAACAAGGCTGTGGATTCCCTGTGCTGCTTTGTTGGAGTCTATAGCCAGAAATCGCATCAGAAGCAAAGATCATATCACTGCTAACACACTTACTGGAGGTGGGGAAAGGCTGCTGATGGACACATGATGGTTACATCCCACATAATCTATTTACCCTATATAACTGCTGGATACAGGCAAGACCAGAGTGTCTTGGGATGAATCCATGGGCAAATCAGCAACCGAGGAGGAGGAGGGGGAGGAGGAGGAAGAAGAGTTGGTTTTTACATGCTGACTTTCTCTACCACTTAAGGAAGAATCAAACTGGCTTACAATCACCTTCCCTTCCCCTCCCCACAACAGACACCCTCTGAGGCAGGTGAGGCTGAGAGTTCCGAGAGAACCATGACTAGCCCAAGGTCATCCAGCTGGCTTCATGTGTAGGAGCGGGGAAACAAATCCAGTTCACCAGATTAGTATCTGCCACTCATGTGGAGTGGGGAATTAAACCCGGTTCTCCAGTCCACTGCTCCAATCCACCGTTCTTAACCACTACACCATGCTGTTAGACAGGTAGTGGACAAGCCAGGCCACAGCAGACAGCACCATGTGTACACTTCCCCAGGTAGAGAATGCAGGTTTGTTTCCCCTTTGTGGCACCTGAAAAGGTGATCCATACGGAGGCTTGTTTCTGCACAGAACGCCACTGATACCCACCACTGCGCTACACCACTGACACCAAGGAAATCATGAGCTGTTATATGTTTTAATTTTCAGCAGAGCTCTACTCTTGGTGATGAGACCAGTATGGTCTTATTGAAACGATAATAATAATGAATCGCAATGCATTTCGCCTCTCTTGACCCCCCCGCCCCCAGGGTTCCTGCACTCACAAATGCCTTGGACCTGCCTGTCCTGAGAAAAAGGATGTCGCACTGACTGGCCAAAGGCCAGCGAACGAGCTGGCCTCACTTTCAGTGCTGCATTATACGGACAAAAATACATGTTACATCAGAATGAACTAGATCCTCATCTTAAACTCTTACTCCTGCACATTAATTAGGCCCCCAGAATAGATCTAACATGTGTTAAGGAGCTGCCTACTTACATATCACTCCTCCCACCCTGGATAACCTTAACTGCCACAGAGCTTCTGCTATTTGGCATAGCCCTTCTAAAGCCCCTAATGTCAGCAATCTGAAATGAAACTGTAGAAAAAGAGATCAAGGGGTTAGCTTTAATTGGGGGGGGGGGGAGAGAGAGAGAGAGAGAGAGAGAGAGAGAGGGAGAGAGAGAGAGAGAGAGAGAGAGATGCTTTAAAACAGGTCTTGCCATTATCACTCCCGTAGTTCTCCAGCTGTTACACTGCCCACATCACTCACAATTTTTAAATTAATGCTCCCTTTGTGAATTTAGGGAACACTCCTCCCAATATATGAGAAAAAATGTTTACGAGACATCACCCACTCTTGCCATCACCACACACAACCCTGCAAGAATACAATCACTTTATCTTCAGCCATCTAATATAAAATCTTTATCCATGAATGGATTCTGAAACCAAGACAGTGTTGAACACGGCGTTCCTCTCGTATTACGCATAAACACTCTGAAAGAGTCTTTTGAATGGCCAGAACTGAGTGTTGCCAGTTCTCACCATTTTTATTATGAGTTGTGTGACATATAGCTTTGACTTTTCTTAAAGCTCCTGAGCCTAGAGCTGTGTTATTGCAGGAATCTTTTAAATTTTCTTAATTTAAAAATGACGGTGACACTTATAAAATCATGAAGCTGTATGGTATAGAAGTACATAGAAAAGTTAGAGGATGGAACCTGTAAGGTGAAAACCCACAACAGATTTTTTTTTCCTAAAGGGGAGGAAGGGTACCATGGCAGTATATGATGTGTGGAAAAACACAGGACCTCTTCACACTTCTAAGATGCTTTAAGTGTGCATCTAAAAAAGTATCATGTGAATGCAACAACCATGTTCCCAAACAAGTATTAAATCTAGAACATTCACCAGGGAGCTGTGGCTCCCCTGAGTGTGTATGTGGTACCAAAATCAAGTGTACTGTCCCACTGAATGGATGCACGAGTTTTGCTTTTCCTTTATAGTAGGCCCAGAGGGTCATTTGCACTAGTGAGATGGGCAAACTCAAGATGCTGATGTGACCTGTAGGCTTTCCATTGACTGAGCATGGCCATTCCCACGGTGGCTTTAAGAGATAGGTTACAGCCCATCAAGCCAACCTTTGGAAAAGTGTGATTCAACTCAACCTTCAGCTTAATGGTACTTAATGACGTACATAATATCATTGACTCTATTTTTCTTCAAACGAGTTGAAACCCTCACTTAAGGTCAACTTTAAATCCCAACAGTGGTTAGATCCTAATCTCATATTCTGCTGGTGACAAGGGGCAATTTTTGAAAGTTACTTCCCACTGTGTGTGTGTGTGTAAAGTGCTATCAAGTCGCAGCCGACGTATGGTGACCCAAGTGAGGGGCTTTCAAGGCAAGTGAGAAGCAGACATGGTTTGCCATTGCCTTCAGCTGCAGAGTCTTCCTTGGTGCCTTCCATAGGGTTGCCAACCTCCAGGTACTAAAAAATTGATACGTATGCTGAATTAACTACTGTTGAAGAAATATGCAGCACCAGCTCAATATATATAGAAAGACTCAAATATCCCCATTGACCGGGCTATATATTAAAGTATAAGAACTCAATATAGGTAGAACTCCAAAACATCAAATTATATAAGTCTGGTTACATCACCAGGCATAACACCCTAATGAGGGAAAAACAATTCAAACCATTCCAAACAACCAAAGCAACGTTTCCAAGGTAGTCCTGAGTCCAAAGGTAAGAGTCCACAGTCCAAAATAAATATTCCGTAGTAATAATGTTCAATTCAACACAGTCCAATGTTCAATGGTTCAAGGTAGATATTATTCAATGGTCCAAAGTAGGTATTCCATGGTAATGATACTTAATTAGAATTTCAAAACGCCATCTCCGGATTTGTGAACGTTTCACCAATAAATGCTTCCTCAGTTGAGTAATTTTCAATGATGGGTCCATAGACCTCAATATCCAGCTGAGCCCTCAGAGAGTTTGAACCACTTGGTCAGCTGGATATTGAGGTCTATGCTTTGGTAGTATGATGACATTTCCCAATAAATTCGAATTCACCTATTTCCTTCTGGACCCTCCCTTTGAGATGCTTATGATGAAGAATTGGAGCTTTCAGGTCAACAACAGTGTGTCTTGAGAGATGGAAATATTTCCCCACTGGTTTCTGGATACAGCTTCCTGAATCACTCTTGTTTCACAAGCAACATTGTAAAACTTATTTCAGGTGTCACAAGATTGATGAATGATAATAAATGTGCTTAAGTGTTATTTACACCTTCCCTCTTACAAAAAAGGGAGATCTGCATACCAAAATCTATAGCAGATGCTGATGCTTATGAAGGAGAGGAAGTTGCCTTGAGGAGCGCCGTGAAATGGTTGCATGCATCTTTAGGTTAATATGGATGAACACTGTCATCCAGACTCACTAACTGCTGCATGGAAACAGAACTGGACCAGGGCTCTTCGCTCTTGAACATCCACAGTGGCCATATATATTTGTATCTATGTCAACCTCACTCCCAGAACTGTTCTGAGTTTTGGTTATTGTGATCCTGTGGCTGAAAAGCTGACTTTGGCTCTTAGAGACCTCACTTGAGAGCCAGTGTGGTGTGGTGGTTGAGAGCGGTGGACTCTAATCTGGAGAACTGGGTTTGATTCCCCACTCCTCCACATGAGCAACGGACTCTAATCTGGTGAATCGGGTTGGTTTCTCCACTCCTCCATATGAAACCAGCTGGGTGACCTTGGGCTAGTCACAGTTCTCTCAGCTCTCAGCTGAGAGGAGGAAGGAATTTGTAAGCTGCTTTGAGACTCCTTTCGGTAGAGAAAAGCAGGGTATAAAAACTAACTTTTCTTCTTCTTCAGCTCAAACCTCTGCCATGAACTCACATTAAGTCACTATCACAAGCTTACTTTCCCAGCCAAGTCAAACATGGAAATAATAGTAATCTATTTCACAAGACTGTTGTGATGGATGGTCACCATAACTTTTATAAAGCACTTTGGAAATTTAAAAACTGACAGAGACAATATAATAAGCAATAGCTGGAAGATTTTACCACAAATGTTGATGCAGGCTGCAACCCTAAGAATGCTTTCCTGGGAGTAAGCCCAATGAATAAAGTAAGTTTTATTTCTGAATAGACCTGCTGAGAATTGCTAAATAAATAAATGCATATGAACTGCTTGTTTGCTTGACATAAAGGGATATGTTCACATGTTCCTCAAATCAGGGGCAGGTGGTGGTGGAATTAAATGGATTTTTAAGCAAAGTAATATACTTGGGAGTTCATTAAAATAACCATGTTATGTGACTCTGTCAGCCCATTAACAATTCTGAAGCTTCTTACTCAAAGGCAGAATCAAAGACTTAAAACAGAAATATTTATTAACTAAGCAATTTCAGGATTTCGTTATTTTCTTTTGTATTTCTAATAACAGCTTAGATATTCCAAAGGGTATAAATTAAAATGACAGGTTTGGTCTTTTAAGCTTGTTCCTGTATTTTAAAACATAATTCAGCTCGATCTTTTAGGAATCTGTAGAACCTCTGCAGGATAGACACGCATATACATTAGGTAGGGTTGCCAGGTCCCTCTTCACCACAAGCAAGAGGTTTCTGGGGCGGAGCCTGAGGAGGGCAGAGTTTGGGAAGAGGAGGGACTTCAAAGCCATTTAGTCCAATTGCCAAAGCGGCCATTTTCTCCAGGGGAACCGAACTCTATCGGCTGGAGATCAGTTGTAATAGCAGATCTCCAGCTAGTACCTGGAGGTTGGCAACCCTATACACCAACCACATACACAATGCTGTTGATAGAAAAATGACAAAAAGACCAGGTCTTTTTGGCACTACATAAGAGTTCTAGACAGTTTGGTAATAGTTTCTGGTTTGGTAATAGAATGAAAAAGGGGATGAAGAAATGATGTCATGGAGTGGGAAGCCCTGATTTTGAAACCAAGCATGCTCTTCCCTACATAGTTCGGACACACACTTAAGCTCTGAGGTATCAGAATGGGATATACCTATTCAGACTGTAGGTGAGGGGTCCATCTTTGCATGCTCCTTGCATTAAAAGTTGTTTACAGGAAGCTTTTAACACAAGAGCATCTCAAAATGCAATCCTCCCCATGATACTTCACCCAGTCTGAAGTGGTCCAGTTGGTTGATCCACCTAATTTCCCCTACATGTGTGAAACTATGGAGAAAAGAGGGACTACATTCCTGCAACTTCACCATTATGTCCTATAGTGTTGCTTGGCCTTCTTGAGGAGAGCAGACACACACATTTAAGATTGCCATCCCAAATGAAACATAAGAAGGAGAATTGGTTTTTGTATGCCAACTTTCTCTACTACTTAAGACAGACATAAACTGGCTTACAACCACCTTCCCTTCCCCTCCCCATAACAGCCACCCTGTGAGGTAGATGAGGCTGAAAGAACATGACTTGCCCAAGGTCACCCAGTTGGCTTCATGTGTAGGAGTGGGGAAACAAATTCAGTTCACCAGATTAGCCTCCGCTGCTCATATGGAGGAGTGGGGAACCAAACTCAGTTCTCCAGATAGGACTCCACCGCTCCAAACCACTGCTCTTAACCACTGCACCACGCTGGCTCTCTAAGAAAGCAAACACTTTGCTTCATCTAAGCTTGTGATCATGCTGACTTGTACTCTCCCTCCTGCTCACGTCTGTGTTCCCAAGCACATTTGAAATTTTAAAAATTCTGTTTCTTAAAAAGGTCATGTGTGAGCACTGGAGCGTGTAATGATATTTTAATTGGAAAAACAAGCAACTTACATGGCTCTGTAGAAAGATACTGACAACACTGTTTTCCTTGTATGCAAGAGCTGTTAGAGTTAAGCTAGCAGGCAATGCAGAAAAGCAGTCTTGAGCACTATATGATGCGGTTGCATCCAAGTGTAATTGCAAGACATGTTGGGCCAGCCGATGGAATAGGCAGGTGTAGGAATGTCTCCTGCTGTACTGGCTGGAGCAACGTATGATGACATCTAAACCACAACAGCGTACCTCGTGAACTGTGGGAAGATTCCCAAGCAATAAGATTTAAAATACGTGTCATGTTGACCTAGTTGTGGCATCAACTATTAATTTAACACAAAACTAACACTGGCCAGGTGTGAACCCTACAGCAGTAGGAGTATAGTAAGCCAATGGTAATCTGCCAGTGCAGCCACACTTAGAGTAAATGTTCTACGATATGTCATGCTAGAAACTGAGAGAATGGCTCCACCTGCCACTCAGTTGGTTTTCATTTAGAGGATTCCTCCACAAGGGAGATGGAGACAAGTGAAGCTTCATCAGCAGTGCTGAAGAACAGTATTTCCAGTATTTCAAGCAATTTCAACATGGTGCAGCGCTTCAGGATAAGATCATATGCACCTGCCCTGGTTCACAGAAAAATCCAAAAAGAAGGGTCACAAAATACCTTTTATTACAAGAAGAATTGGTTTTTATATGCCGACTTTCTCTACCACTTAAGGGAGAATCAAACCAGCTTACAGTCACCTTCCCTTCCCCACAACAGACACCCTGTTAGGTAGGTGGGGCTGAAAGAGCTCTAAGAGAGCTGTGACTAGCCCAAGGTCACCCAGCTGGCTTCATGTGTAGGAGTGGGGGAACCAACCTGGTTCACCAGATTAAATGCCACTCATGAAGGAGTGGGGAATCAAACCCGGTTCTCCAGATCAGACTCCACCGCTCCAAACCACCACTCTCAACCAACTCAGATATCAAAAACGGTGCTTTTTTGCTTGTGTGCTATTTTATAGTTTTTTGGTTGGTCCTAATAAAATATGGTTTTTTTTGTTTGCTTCACCACGGTTCTTTGACCTCTGATATCAGTTCCCCACCTTCTCTTCCATCAGCCTTTCCATCTATGACACTGTATTTGCTTACTTGCTGCCAGCCAGATTGACCCTGTTCAGGAGATGAGAAAATCCTGGACAAATTCTGTGCTAAAGTTCTGTTATCTTATCTGGTAAACATACTGATCAGGCCTCACCTCATTTAACATGGTGCAAAAATTGCCACAGCTCCTGAAAGACAAAATAGTTAGCTAGTTGAAATTATTATACACATTCACAGGGTAAAAATACACAGGAATCTTGTGACATCCTAAAGACTACCAACACTTTATTCCAGCATAAATTCTTGTGGGTTAGAGCCCACTTCTGCAGATGCAATGAGTGTCTACTCACTATGCTGTCAATGCACACAGGAGTTGTGAAAAAAAAAATCAACAGGATTAAGGGGCCATAAAATGCAGGAAGTACTGGGTAAAATGTCATTATATAAAATTCAATTATAATTGAGAAAAATATAGTTACAGTGTGGTAAGGAGATGGATCACGATGAGTAGCCGTGTTTGTAGCTAGTAAAAAAGAGCAAGAATCCAGCAGCACCTTAAAGACTAACAAAATTTCTGGCAGGGTACAAGCTTTCACAAGTCACAGCTTACTTCTTCAGACTCACGAAAGTTCATACCCTGCCAGAAGCACATCACAAACATCTTGTGAATTTCAAATGCAGCCCTCATCATGCAGAAGACGAAGAGGAAGAACAAGAAGAGTTGGGTTTTATACCCTGATTTTCTCTACCTTTAAGGAGTATCAAACCAGTTTACAATTGCCTTCCCTTCCTCTTCCCACAACAGCCATCTTGTAGGTGAGGCTGAGACAGTTATGACTAGCCCAAGGTCACTTAGCAGGCTTCACGTGGAAGAGTGGGGAAACCAACCCGGTTCACCAGATTAGAGTCTGCTGCTCATGTGGAGGAGTGGGGAATCATAGAATTATAGAGTTGGAAGGAACCACCAGGGTCATCTAGACCAACCCCCTGCACCATGCAGCAAATTCACAACTACCTCCCCACCACAACCCCAGTGACCAGAATATGGCCCAGATGCCTTCCCTCTCATCATCTGCCTAAGGTCACAGAATCAGCATTGCTGACAAATGGCCATCTAACCTCTTCTTAAAAACTTCCAGGGAAGGAGAGTTTACCACCTCCCGAGAAAGCCTGTTCCACTGAGGAACTGCTGTTAGAAAATTCTTCCTAATGTCAAGACGGAAACGGTTTTAATTTCAGCCCGTTGGTTCTGGTCCGACCTCCTGGGGCAACAAAAAACAACTCAGCACCATCCTCTCTATGACAGCCTTTCAAGTACTTGAAGATGGTTATCATATCCCCTCTCAGTCTTCTCCTCTTCAGGCTAAACATACCCAGCTCCTTCAACCTTTCCTCATAGGACTTGGTATCCAGATCCCTCACCATCCTTGTTGCCCTCCTCTGGACATGTTCGAGCTTGTCTACATCTTTCTTAAATTGCGGTGCCCAAAACTGAACACAGTATTCTAGGTGAGGTCTAACTAGAGCAGAGTAAAACGATACCATCACTTCACGTGCTCTGGACACTATACTTCTGTTGATGCAGCCCAAGACCGCATTTGCCTTTTTAGCTACCGCATCACACAGCTGACTCATGTTCAGTGTTTGGTCTAAGACCCCAAGATCCTTTTCACACACACTACTGCTCAGACAAGTCTCCCCCATCCTAAAATTATGCCTTTGGTTTTTCCTACCTAAATGCAGAATATTTGTCTTTGTTGAAGTGCATTTTATTAGTTTTAGCCCAATTCTCCAGCCTGTCAGGATCATCCTGTATCTTTGCTCTGTCTTCTACCGAATTTGCTACCCCTCCCAATTTAGTATAATCTGCAAATTTAATAACATCCCCTTTATTCCTTCATCCAAATCATTTATAAAGATGTTGAACAACACAGGGCCCTGGTTCTCCAGATTAGAGTCCGCCGCTCCTAACCACTACACCACGCTGGCAAAGAGATGCAAGGAGCCCGATGGAAAGTAAGAGATGGCCTGACTTGGCCCACAAGTTCAAAGTTCTGTATCCTCACTGTGTGCAATAAAAGGACTATGCACAGTACACTGGACTAATCTCCAGGCAGGATGTTATGAAGCTCCATGCTACAAGACTGAGGCTAAATGCACATATTTTGCACAAGAACCAAACATATGGAGAGCAGATGTAGCACATCTTGCTCACTGGAGTTCAGCCTACACCACAGCTGAGAGGAAGCCCCTTTGGGTGGGTGGCGCAGAGTTTACCTACTCCAGAGTACACCTGCCTCCAGAATTTCTCTTGGCTTGCTGCTTGTGGGAAGTTTCAAGAGAAAGCATGCCAAAGGAGAACAGTTTTTTCTGCATTGCATTTGATTAATGGCTTTGCCTCCACCCAGAACTGCTCCGTTCAATATGACTACTAAGTTAACCATTTATCATGGCCAGGGGCATGCAGCCAGCAAGATCTGCCTCTACTGTGCCTAAACCTGGCTCACTGCTCATGATTAGCAACATCAGGCAGACTGGAGCCAATTAATGCAAACAACACTTTCTTGAGATAGGTAAATTACAGGGATATTAACATTATCTCTATTTCTCAGATAAAGGACTTCAGAGGTCCTTTTATGCTCATAACTTACCTCTGGAACCACCCCTGGAAGCTACTATCATTGTCATCACATCGTTTTATGCTTGTATCAATCAATTAAATACACACCCTTAATCTCCTACAGACTATCCCAAGAGGTAGATCACTACTTTTTTGAAGTGGAAAAGCGAAATTGAGAGATAAAGCCATCTAGACTAAGGTGCCGCAAAAATAAGCCGGTGTCCTCTGGCGACTAACACATTTTTATTTTAAGTCCCACAAATGGAACTTGCTCATAAAGGGGGTTGCAAAGAAGGGCTGCTTGCAGCCCTCTGAGGCTCATGCTGTATTTCCACTTCTTCTCAAGATGCCAGTGAGCACTGAAGCTGCTTTACCAATAACATTTTCAACCCACCTTCCTCCAAGGCTGAATTCTGCATCTCAGGACATGACTGTTAAAAAGGCACAGTGTTAATGGTACTGAATTCAAAATGAACACCTCTGTCTGGTCCTGTGGAACTGCATTTGTACTTATTTATCTTGGAGAAATTACCTTTGATTCTGCTTCCAGTGTACCTTGCATGGGAACAATTTCTCTTTTGCCTGAACCCTGCAATTGCTTTCCCTTTACAAGGATCTCTTTCTCTTTTCTGGGCAAAAGTAGCCTATACCTAATCACAGGACGCAAGAGGATGTTGCCTTTGACAAAAAAGATATTGCAGCCAACCATTTTTGTCCAAGACAGGAGAAATTACAATTTTGGAAACCATCTGCAGTTAAATATATGCTCCCTTGGGATGCTCAAAAACATTACTAGATTTTCCTAAGCTGAATTTAACACCCATGTGTTTATTTCAGTATCGACAGCCTCCCCCCGCCCAGGTTCCTGATCAAAGTGGTTCAAAGATGTATGACTCCTATAGGGCCAAGGAACTTTCTAAAGGAGGTCTATCAGTAAACCAGTAATAAAATGCAACATAGTTGGTTAGAGCTGTTGCTTATTTTGAAATTTTACCAGGAATGGACTGACAAGTCTCTCAGGTCAAGCCAGAAATTATCTGCAGGGCCGCTCAGCATGCGACAAAGAATGAGTATCTTGCTTTTCTGCCGATAACATACCAAGAGAAAGCAGGTTCGTCCTATAAAACCAAAAATGGACTATGTATCTATATTGCGTCGCAGCCGACTTATAGCGACCCCTGGTGGGGTTTTCAAGGCAAGTGATTAAGCAGAGGTGGTTTGCCATTGCCTTTCTCTGCGGTCTTCTTTAGTGGTCTCCCATCCAAGTATTGACCCTGCTTCGCTTCGGAGATCTGATGATATCAGGCTGTCTTCCCTATTTATCTCTATTAGGAAGAAACAAAGGATTGTGTCTAGTCACGTGCAAATATGACATATACTTGACTATCCAAGTGCCCAAAGCTAGCAGCCACCATTACAGATGCCATTAAAAGGTCATGGTGGGTCTGGGGAGTTTCACATTCCTGAAGAACACACACTCTTAGAGAACACAACAGGGAGTATCTTCCCAAGATTTAAGTCAGGGTTGTGCATTTACAATGCTACAACTCAGCACTAGTATGTAAAGAGCATGCGCAGAATGCATAGGGTTGTCAGCTCTGGGTTGGGAAATGCCTGAAGATTTTGGCGGTGGAGCTTGAGGAGGGCAGGGTTTGGAGAGGGGAGGGACTTCAATGCCATAGAGTCCAATTGCCAAAGCGGCCATTTTCTCCAGGTGAACTGATCTCTATTGGCTGAAAATGAGTTGTAATAGCAGATCTCCAGCCACCACCTGGAGATTGGCAACCCTAAGAATGCAACCTGGCCCACACATACAGTTGTGATTAAGGTCCAAAGCTGCCAAGATTAAAGCATGCTGGTTCAAGTCATGATTGTGCTTCACTATCTTTCAGTACTAAAGTACTGTCTATTTCTCAACCAGATTCCATTGCTCCAATTCAGGGGTGGGTCTATGGCTCGGTGGTAAAGCATATGCTTTGTATACAGAAGGTCTCAGGTTCCGTTGCCAGTATTTCCAGTTACAAGGATCAGGTAGGAAGTGATGTGAAAGGCCTCTGTATGAAATGCTGGAGACTTGCTGGTGGTCAGAGCAAATGGTACTACTGATCTCGAGGGACCAATGGTCTGACTCAGCAGAAGGCAGATTCAGATACGTATGCACAGCTTCAGGCTATCCCTGATTTTTGGAAGTTGTATCTTGGAGGAAGAGCCTGTGGTGGAGTAGGAACATGGACTAAGGTTGCCAACCTTCAGGTGGAACCTGGAGTTCTCTTGGAATTACACCTTATTCCTAGACTACAAAGGTCAGTTCCTCTGGGGGGGGAAGGCAACTTCTGAAGGCAAGAGTATGTGGTATACCCTAAACTAGTCTTAGAGTGACATCACATCCCTACTGGGCTTCCTCCTTTCCCCAAACACCTTCCCAGGGCACCCCCACCCCAAACCTCCAGGAATTTCTCAAACCAGAGTCGGTAATAGGGTTGCCTGGTCTCCTATGGTCACCGAAGGGGAATGGGGGGTAGGGTTACCAGATTCAAGTTGGGAAACTCCTGGGGATTTGTGGGTGATCTAGGGAAGACAGGGATCTCAGTGGAGTACAATGCCATACAGTCCACTCTCCAAAGCATCCATTTTCTCCAGGGGAACTGATCTCTGTATTCTGGAGATCAGCTGTAATTCCCGGGAATCCCCAGGTCCCACCTGGAGGCTGGCATCCCTAGTAGGCAACCCAACCAGGGAAGACTAGGTTCATTCCTCCACGTCATTATACATATTTGGTGACTTTGGAATAGTCGTTCTTTTTCAACCTTACTACTTCATAGGGTTGTTGTGAGTGGTAAAAGAGGAGGAAGGATATGTACGGGGTCCTGACCTCCTTGGACGATGGGTGGAATAAATATGCATTAAACAAATAGTGCAGCATGTTAAGCTGCAGTACTGCAGTCCAAGCTCTGCTCACGCCCTGAGTTCGATCAGGACGGAAGTTGGTTTCAGGTAGCCGGCTCACGGTCGACTCAGCCTTCCATCGGTCAAATGAGTACCCAGCTTGCTGGGGGTAAAGGGAAGACGAGTGGGGAAGGCGCTGGCAAACCACCCCGTCAACAAAGTCTGCCTAGGAAACGTCAGGATGTGACGTCACCCCATGGGTCAGGAATGACTCAGTGCTTGCACAGGGGACCTTTAGCCATTTTAAACAAATAGGGTTTTAATGCCGCGCCTTAGCGTTGATAAGGAAGAAAAAATGTCTCTTATGCACGGGAGGTTTTGCCTTGGATTTGCCCCTCTCTAGATGCACGTTTCCCCCATCCAAATTTTCAGAACTCAACAATAAGCCCCCGGGCAGAGTTCTGAGAATTCGGAGGGGGGAAACGTGCATCTAGAGAGGGGCAAATCCAAGGCAAAAACCTCCCGTGCGTAAATGTCTCTGAGCAAGCGCCGGGTATTTGGAGCGCGCTTTCAAGCGTTCAAAAGCCCCTGCCACCGGTGCCTTTGGCCACTTATGCACGGGGGGTGGGTGCCTTGGAGTTGCCGCTCTCTAGATGCCCGTTTTCCCCCATCTGAATTCTCAAAACTTTGAACCGGGGGTGGGGGGGCTTATTGTTGAGTTTTGAGCATTCGGGTGGGGGGAAACGGGCACCCAGAGAGCGGCAACTCCAAGGCACAAACCGCCTTTGCAAACCTCCCAACCCGCCCAGAAAGCGCCTAAACGCGATCGCCTCCCCCCATCCGTCCCTCCCTCCCCCCCCCGCCGGCTGCGGGAGACGGGGTCAGCCCAGGGGCGAGCCTCGACCCGGGGACTTCCTGCCGCGTCTCTGCTCTCGCGGCCGCGACGTGGACGCAGCAGGGCTGCCAGCGCCGCCCCGCCGCAGCGAGGAGCAACCCGCCTGTCTGGAGGGAGGGAGCGCGCGTTGGGGGGGGGGAAGGGGGTCAAAGCCCGCGGTTTCCAGGCAAGGCTCGAGCCCTCGGCTCCCCCACACCCCCCCCACACACACACCCGGGGGCTGGCTCTTCTCACGTCAGCTGTGAGGAGAAGAGAGAGAGCGCGCCCCCCTCCCCAATGCCCACCTGCTTCCTTCCCCGCCAAGGTGCCCCGCGGGGCTTTTACGCACGCAGGAAAAGCCGGCCGCCGAGGCTCAGAGGGAGAGGGAGAGGGAGAGGGAGAGGGAGAGGGAGAGGGAAGCCCCCTCCCCTCCCCTCCCCTCCTCCCCTCCCCCCCCCTCCCCTCCTCCCCTCCCCCCCTCCCCTCCCCTCACGTTTCGGCCGCAGCAGCAGCACCGCCTGCCTGTTTGTTTGCCCGCCTGCTCGGCCTCGCCTCGCCCTCTTGTGTGGCCAGGAGAGGTGGGGAGAGGCCGGAGCGTTGGCCGACACGTGAGGCTCATGTGATGTCGGGGAGGAGGAGGAGGAGGAGGCAGGTCCATCCCTCCCTCCCTCCTCCCCCCCCCCCGGTAGCAGCCAGACGTGCCCGGAGTCACAGGGTGGGACACGTCGCTCCAGTCCACCCACTCGCTCGCATTTAACCCAGCCTGCAGCCTGCCGGTGGCTTCTCAACTCGCCAGCTCGCCCCGTTACAAGCCGGCGAGCGCTGCGGACCGGGAGAGGGCAGGAGCGAGAGCGGCGGCCGCCGCTGCTGCTGACGCGCCCTTGCCTGCCCTGCGGCGCTTCTCGGTCGGGGACGTTTCCAGCGCCCACCGGGACCCACCTCCTGGCTGGCGGCGGCGCTGTCCCAGGGCTGCGACCGGGCATCCAGCCTCGACCCCAAGAGAGATCTTGGGGTTTTTTTTGTTTTTGTTTTAATAAAGGAAGCCCAGGAAAAGTGCAGGTGCCAATGGACAGGATCACCAGCGCCCAGCCGCCTCCACCTTGCCTGGGCAAGCTGCCTGCCCTAGACAGCAGCGAAATGCAGGGGTAAGACGACCCAAGCGTGCAGAGGGCATTTTTTAATTATTATTATTATTATTTTTTAAAAAAAACCTCTTTTCAAATGCATCGGAGCAAACTGGGTTGGGGTAATGGGGCTCTGCTGCTGTGGTGAGTTTTAAAACACAGGTCGTCTCCTGCGTTCCTAAATGAATAACCGGCGGCTTTCTCAATTTCGTCTACAGGTTGGATTTTGCTCACATGTATCAAGTTTATAAGCCCAGAAGAGGGTTGAAAAGAGGGGACGACAGTAAGGTAAATGAAGATGTTCATTGGCATCCTCTGCAAATAATTTCCATTAATTGTAAGGTAGTTTAAATGCACACCCGGGATTGTACTAGAGATCAAGTTATCCAGCAAAATATTTATGTGAAATAGTCTGGAGTTTATTTATTTATTTTTAAGGTTCTCCTTTCTGTTAATATATTTTTTGGAGGATGAGAAAACGTTCCACGAATTTTTAAAAGGATAATGATAATAGATAGATTTTATTGTTGCATACGTACCTTAAATATTATTACATACATACCTTAAAATATTTATACGTTGCACAAAGTGCTTTCTTGGGGGTGATTAAAATTCATAAATCTGCTTATAGAAAAGTTTAGGCTTGTGGTTATTTACAGGGATTTTTGTGCTGATTTTTTTTAAAAAATATTTCCTCCTACCAGTATGGCTTTTTGAAAAGATTAGATAATGTAAAGAAATCACTTTTCGTTCGGAATGATGCAATTGTATTTTCCCCCCCACTTTTGACTTCCAGGAGACCTATAAGTTGCCCCACAGGCTGATTGAAAAGAAAAGGCGTGACAGGATTAATGAATGCATTGCCCAGCTGAAAGATCTTTTACCAGAACATCTCAAACTTACAGTAAGTGAAAATCTGGCCAATGTCCAAACTCTTCTTCCTTTTGGGGAGCCTGTTAGGTTGAGTGGGTTTTTGTTCATGTTAAGGTGCCACCTAGAGGCTTCTTGGGAGCACTGCAGATCAACGTGGAAAGGGTTGCTGGTTTAGGATAGGATTGCCACTTTGAGCCTCCTGACTCCTGCTTCGTTGCCAAGGTGACAAATTTCTCAACAACTTACATGCATGAACTGGAGCAGATGATACACTAGGACCAACAAGGAGAAAGACGTATTTTTTTTAGCTGCCTTTTAATAAGGATTCGGCGGAGCCCCGTTTCCGTATCGCTATGTTGTTGCTTCAAACCCCATTTTAGACTTCTTAATTCATCCAAATACTCCTCTCTGTGCTTTTGTGCAACCTGGTCTTAAAAGACAGCAACATCTTCACGGGTACGATGAAATGTTTTAAGCGCAGAGCCTGAAACATCCAGATTTTCATTTGGGAAATCGTTTTTGCCTTCTTCAACTTTCAGGACTCCCCTTTTTGTCAAACCCCCCCCCCCCCACACACACACTTCTGTTTGGATCCTGTTTTAATGCCAGAATGCAAGCAGGGCAGCTGAAGGGAGAAAAGAAAACTCATCCACCTTAACTCCATTTTTCACTTAATATCCATGAGGATGAAATGATAGCCTTTTATATTCCTTTTAGAAAAGCTTGCCTGATATATATACTTCTCACTTAGGATTACATACGGTTTTGTGATTCTTAACTCTGTCCCTACCTGTATTCCTCCATCAACCCTCCTGATGTTCAGTGCAGTTGTTATCCATCTTGTGTTCAGGCACCAAGACTGACTGACTCAACCATTTTTTCCCTCCTTCCCCCTACAGACTTTAGGTCACTTGGAAAAGGCCGTTGTTCTTGAACTTACCTTGAAGCATGTGAAAGCACTAACCAGCCGCATTGAACAACAACAGCAGCAAATCATTGCTCTGCAGAAAGGTTTACATGCTGGTGAGTCCTCAGATCATTCTGTGAGCCCGAAAGGGTCTCGGCAACTGCCGTGAATCTTGTTTCTGGAACGAGTCCTTTGAATGACTGGCCTCTCTTCAGAGAACCACCCAGGCTGGAGTAGTCCTGTTGGTTTCATCAGCGCTACCTCAGGGTAGGGGACCTCTGAATCTTCCTCACTTCTGGTTTTGTAGAAAGAAGGAACATAAAACTCAGGGCTTGCCCTTTCGTGCAAGTCTTCTGCCTTTTGTTCAAAACTAGAACTTTATTTGGAATTGAATCAGGTTTTAAAAGTTTGGACTGCCAACGCTCCGGTATCACTTTCGGGTTAGGAGGAGGACTTTTGGCAGGAACAGCTTTCCCCCATGTGGTGTTCCGCAGCCTTGAAGCCTGGAATAGCCTCCACAGCTCTGACTAGCAAGACACTTTCCTCCTTCAAAGCCTTGCTTAGTTCCTGCTTCTTCAGCATACCATTCGGCTAGTATTTCCAACCTTTGCTAAGCCATGTCTCCTCCTTACACCTTTGCCCAATCCCTCTAATTTAGAACGTGTAATCCGTTTTCTGCAAAGTGACTCCACGCAACACTTGGCTGCGAGATCTAGAATGGTTTATTGTATGAATCACCGCTATCGTGAGGAGAATCTCCGCTCTGTTGCCAGCCACCACCAGGAAATCCAGTAGAGGCTTGGAGTATTTCCATATGGTTGGGTGGATCCTTTTAATAATGAACTCCTCTAGACGTCATAGCTGCGGTGCGGAGGACTGTGCCAGGCGGGCGTAACATAGTCCTTAGATCAGCTTCTTTGCAATTAAGTTGACTCAGTCTCATTGAACTTAGTGGACTGACGATTGTGGTCTTAAAGTGTAGCTCAGTGACCATCATTTCCACTGAAGCCAAACTTGCGAGATAATCCTAGAATTTGTTTATTTTCAATATTTATATTCTGGATTCCAAAAGAGGCATTCAGGATGGCTAACAATGCACAAAAGTATGGGGAATAAGGGATTTTTTTAAGGCAAAAAAGATTAAAACATACTACAGCCTCTAAATCCCACTGTTCAAAGCAGCAAAACAGAGGGTATTAATTTATTTAATTAATACAATGTCAGTTTAGTTAATTCATAGACTTTCTAGAAGGCAACTCTTCTGCTCTGGAAGGCACAAAGAGAAGGTGCCAACCTAATCTCTGGGGCGGGTGTTTGTATGTTCTGAATCAGTTGAATTTTCCAAATTAGCATCAAGGAGAGTGCTCGAGTAGTCCAGTCTGGATGTCACTGAGGCATAGATGACTGTGACCAAGTCAGCTCTCTTCAGACACTTCCTTAGTAGAATGCAGTTCTAGAAAGAACCAAACAGTGTTGGGTAGCGTAGTGGTTAAGAGCGACAGACTCTAATCTGGTGAACTAGGTTTGATTCCCCGCTCCTTCACATGAAGCCTGCTGGGTGACTTTGGGCCAGTCCCGGATCTCTCAGAACTCTCTCAGCTGCACTACCTCGCAAGGTGCCTGTTGCAGGGAGAGGAAGGGATTGTGACTGTAAGCCACTTTCCTTAAGGTAGGGGGTTACCGCACTTTGTATTCCCATCGATGTATTAAGATTATCCGGACTGTGTAACCGTGGTCTTGGTATTTTCTTTCCTGACGTTTCGCCAGCAGCTGTGGCAGGCGTCTTCAGAGGAGTAACACTGAAGAACAGTGTCTGAAGGACAGAGACACTGTCCTTCAGTGTTACTCCTCTGAAGATGCCTGCCACAGCTGCTGGCGAAACGTCAGGAAAGAAAATACCAAGACCACGGTTACACAGCCCGGATAATCTACAAGAACCAATGAACTCTGACCGTGAAAGCCTTCGACAATATGATGTATTAAGAGTTTGAAAATGTTGTAAAAAACATTGCTTTAAAAGGGTTTTTGGATACCACGGCTTATAAATGGTTGGAAGACGTCTTCACAGCTAAAGGGGCCAAACAAAGTGCGAACAGTATTTTTTTATAACATTTTCAAACTCTTAATACATCGGTGGGAATACATAGAAAGTGCGAACGGTATTTTTTATAACATTTTTATAACCCCCATAGAGAAAAGCGGGGTATAAAAATCAACTCCTCTTCTGTGTTGCATCTGTTTTCACCACACAGCCACGCGTAACACTGAAGACTCCCATCATAAAAACCAATTTTATTTCTGTGACTTTTGTTTGTGGGATTTAAATGTTCCTATTAGACAGAAGGTGACATTCTACCGCAGTAGAAGATTTCCTGTTGACTTTAGTGTAGCTGGAATTCTAGCCCAAGTTAGCCAGTCAAGCGTCTTTCTCAAGTGTTGGCCCAGAAACATGTGGCTTTAAAATCATTTACAGAATTGTGTAATTGTTGTTATTGTTTATCACTTTTCTGATACGAAGCTTTGAACTTTTTTCCTGCTTTTCCCCCCTCAGATGAGCTGCCACCAAGGAGCCTTGAGTCTAGCCAGGAGATGTTTCGATCTGGTTTCCAGATGTGTGCCAAAGAAGTGCTGCAATATGTGGCAAACCATGAGTCTAGCAAGGATCTGAAATCTTCCCAGCTCATTAGCCACCTACAAAGAGTCGCCTCCGAAGTTCTTCAGAGCGGAGCCGGCAGAAAATCTGGAGAGGCTGTTCCTAAATTGGTGGACTTGAAGGAAAATTCCGGCTCCTTGACCAAAGCAGCTGAGGCACACGGGAGAAACTGCGTGCCAGTGATTCAGAGGACTTTTGCCCATTCCAGCGGAGAACAAAGTGGCAGTGACACAGACACGGACAGTGGATATGGGGGAGAGCTGGAAAAAAGTGACTCCAAATCTGACCTTCAGTATTTCAAGAAGGATGCTGAGCTCAAATACTCTGTCCAAGAAAGACTCAGTTCTATCAAACAGGAAGACGAGGACCCCCCTGCCAAAAGGACCAGGATGGAGACGTCAGAGGATGATGGCCGTTTTAGTAACGATGTCCTCGGCTCCCCAAGCAGTTTCTTGGGCCCTCACCAGCCTCCTCTGTGCCTGCCTTTGTATTTGATCCCACCCTCTGCAACAGCATACCTGCCTATGTTGGAGAAGTGTTGGTATCCAGCCTCCATGCCTCTCTTGTATCCAAGTCTCCCAGCGTCCACTGCAGCCCTTTCGGGGTTCATGAACCCTGATCAAATCTCTTCTTCTTTACTGATGTCTCAGCGGCTCCCTTCTCCAGTACCATCTCATTCCCCCATGGACTCCGCTGCTCTGCTTCATGCCTTGGGGCAGATGTCTCCTTTGAATTTGGAAACCAAAGAGTAGATAGGAGGGAGGGCTTTCTGTTGAGATTTTTGTTGTTGTTGTTGTTGAGTTTGAGATTATTTCAGGGTTTTTCCCCCCTAAATTGGCTGAATTGAGACAGAGTGGGGAGATCACTGATTGTGTGTCCATGTAGGGAAACGAAATCGTCCCTTGCTTTGACTGCCCAGGAAGTTTAGGAAACACCTCAGAGATATTCTCCAATTAATATACATAAAAACGGGGCGGGGTTGCAATTAAAAGTTTTGAAATGCTTTTTACTTTTTTTTTTTTTGCCATCTGCAGATCAACACCTGACTTTAGTTAGCTGAGATTAAATTTCAAAGCTGTGAAGGAGAAGTAAAACATGAGCCAGATATAGGGTCTGTGATTTTTTTTTTAAAGCGTGGTACTTCTTGTTGAGGACCCTTGGCCTAGAGCCAAGAGCTGGCTTCCCCATTCTGCTCTTGCCAATATGAACGTCTCTAACATAAACCCATGCACAGAAAGACATGTGTGCATATATGGCGACTGAAGCACTGGTATTAATCCTGCTAGTAGCAGTCAGTGGCTGATAGAGCACAGTAAGTGATTCAGGGAGATTTTGAGACTGGCTGCTCACTTCATTTCTGCTGGAAATATATATATATATTTCCCCCCACCCTCAGTGCTGCCTGGAAGTTTTTATAAAGTGCAAAATGAATGAATGGATTTCTTAAATTTAAAGTGCAACACAACTTGCATTGTTAGGTTGGGCTTGTCTGGGGTGGGGATGTCTCATGGATCCTCGCTTCTCACAGTAGGCATGGGTTCTTGCAGCTGCTGGACAGGAATGTCTGGGACTAGCCTGTACCAGGAAAGGAGAATGACTAAAGGGGCAGGTCTGGGCATGATCCAGGTCTGCCTAAGATATAATGCTATACGATTGATACTTATAATATGAGAATGTTTGCCTACAGCTGCTCACTCCATGGATCCAATCCTGTTTGCAAAGATATTAGTATAGTCGACTCTGAATTTGTCCCCTGTGTTACAGTATTTGAAGAAAGCCAACTCTGGCTGTTACATAACAGAGCTTTGTCTCTATGATTGGGCGGGTAACTTTCTCCCTAAATACCAGTCCAAACGACTCTGAAAGTGAAGCCTATAAGAAAGGTTACCATTGCCAAGATTAAGGGCTTACCGAGCTCTCTCTTGCGTAGTTGGTGCCAGCACCTTGGCAAGCCTGGGCAGCTTCCTGGAGCCCGTGAATGTTTGAAAGGCCCCTCCTGAGCAATCCCTAATCCAAGCTCCCTGCTTCTTCCCTGGTGCTCAGAAGGCTCGAGGAGAACAAAAAGTCAGACGAGCACTCCAAACCTCGTCCTTGGTTTGTAATAAAGCACTTTAAAATGAACACAGATGGAATTTGGAAGCAGGAAGGTGGAGGGATTCTGTTGTGGGAGTTGCTGCCCGAAGCATCTTCCATACAGGTGGATGAAAGATCGTGGAAGGGAATAGGCAGTACGTTCTTGGTGAAGCAAAAGCAGGTTTCTTGTCCAGGTGGCAATGTCAGAGCTGGCCATGGGCTCTCATCTGAGAGGGCAGATGGGTTTTGTTTTGTTTGTTCCATATCCCTGCAGGGAACTGCTGCCACCCGCAGTTGTGTCCCCCAGCTGGTGCACACTGATTAACTGAGACCAACACGTGCTACGTAGTTGTCACAGTTAGACTGCCCTATTCACTGTGGGGATTTCACAGTGGAAGAGGTGCCCACCTTTCCATGAGACGTTTCCTGTGCTCACTGTTGTGGAGTGCTGTGCCAGATTATGGAGCCATTGTCTGGCCGAGTCCAAACATCTCCCCCATAACTGCATACATCCTGCACTGATGAATATACGATCTGATTCGGCTGTTTAAAATAGTAATAATCAACATCGAATAGTGTGGTGTCATCTTGGTAGTTCTGAGAAATTCATAAGAGTGGCTGTCCTATGAACTTTCTTTACACTATTGCACCAATTGCTAGAATGCACTATGCTCAATTGCTGATTGTGTCTGACCATTTATTTTATTGTTCGTTTAAAAAACAATTTTTTTGTACACAGTTGTTGCCTTTATTTGTAAAATCTGTTATAAATATAAATGTGTACATAGAAAGATATATTATATGGATATGTAAAATAAAATGTTTCAGAAGTCTATTATTTGTAAAACTGCTTCAGTACAAAGAAAGTAGGAAATATGAATGTATTTCTGGTTTTTTCTTTCTAAAGAGACTGTTTTGTTTTGTTTTTCTCTGGGGAGAAGTAGAGTGTTTATATTTTTGGAACCTTCCTGAAGGTGGGGACATTGTAAATATTTTTATCAGAGTAAATGTTAAGTAGTTGTTTTAAAAAATACTTAATAAATTCTTTTCCTGTGGAAGATATTACTGCTCTGTGTCTGAGGGACTGCCTGATCACAATAATAGATATATCACTGCCTGCATCCAGAGACGAATGCTAAACGGAAATAGAGAGGCACCCTGATCCAGAATCTAAACTAAGGTGGTATTCTTGGATTTAAGCTGCTTTATCGCCATTGAAGGGCCTGCTGAATCATCAGTCAATAAAATGGGACATTTGGGGCCCTTGCCCTAGCAAAAGGGACTCAGCCCCAGCACTATCTGAGCTAGCGCTGTTCCCTTTTATGGGGTATTTATTTGTTTATTCTTTATATTTATAGCCCACCCTCATTCCCAGCAAGCCAGGCTCAGGGCGGGTTACGACAATATAATCATAAAACATTGGTTAAAACATACTTTAAAACATTAAAACTATATACATATAATTAATAAGATGACATTCAATAATCAAAGTCACTAGAAAAACCTGGCCAGGCAGTGAACTCCCCATTAACAAGTTGAGGGAAGGATGGGGAGGCCAGCAACAATGACTATAGAAGAAACCCCTCCATAAACAAGTTGGGGAAAGGATGGGGAGGCCAGCAACGATGACTATAGAAGAAACCCCCCCCCATAAACAAGTTGGGGGAATGAAGACAATAGAAGAAACCAGGTATTTGCAGGGCAGAACAGAGAGAACCACTTGAACCCCATCTTATGAATCGTGTGTTGGCACAGGAGCTATAAAAGCTCTTTCATTGCTGTTAAATTCTTAGGGGAGAGAACATTGTAGTCTGGCAGAGTGGAAATCCCCTGCCTTGTTGCCAGAAAAGGATGCCACTTAGCTTCAGTGGGTCTAGCCAGCCAGAGTTTTCAAAACAGTCCCAAAATCAGCTCCATAGACGCATGCTGCCCATTAACTTCTTTTGAAGTACTCCAAGGGCGAAAAGACATGGTCGCTTTATCCTCCTTTAATCCCTGTTTCAGCCAGGATCGAACACATGCTTTTCGCCTAATGTGCATTCGATCCTGGCTAAAACAGGGATTAAAGGAGGATAAAGCGACCATGCATTTTCGCCCCAAGATTGCACAGAATCGAAGACCATGCTGGTTGCTAGAAGAATACCCAGCACTTTGGATTTAAGTTTATGGTAGTGGGTCAAATTAAAATGCAACATTTGTATGGTTTATATTACGGATTTTTGCTTCACTCTGCATAGGCACTGATACCAATAGTCACAGTTCCTCAAAAGTATGCGGATTATAGTGTATATATATATAAAAATACTTTCTTCATGAAACTGCCCCAATGTTGATGTGTTTTCTTTAAAAGATCTTTCCGGTGGCTGGAATATAAATTGTGGCTACCATATGAAAGTTGATTTTAAATTGTTCTACATAGTAGCTTTCAGTGTTTGATGAGACACTTGTGCATAGTGGCTGACTGTGCCGATCAGGTGACTTTTCTTTCCCATTGTGCCTCTGAAAATCGCAGGAAGGGTGAGGAGGGAGAGACAGCCCATTGCGGTTCAATTAAATAATTTTAGACCCCGGACTTAATGGTCTTACTGGTAGGGGGCTTTAGATGGTAGTGTATACCAAATGCAAAAGAACAGCCTGATTTTGAGGCCTTTCTGTTGAATCCATAGCCTGGGGTCCTGGACCCACCCTGGCCTCACAGCAACACGGCTCCTATGGCACAGATTAAAACTCCCGATGCATGTATGCTGCAGAGCAATGCTGAAATCTGCCAGGTGGAGTCATTTCAATGGGGTTCCATGTTGTGATCAAAACATGCACTTGGCCTAAAAGTACAGCTTGAGCCTTGATTAGCTATGTTCAAAATCCATGGGTTTAGCACACAGTTTACTAGCAGGGAGCTGATTCTTTGGAGAGCTGTTCGGATACATCCAAATGAATTTGGGTGTGTCTGTTTGCATGCTCACACTGATTTGTCTCGCAGTTAGACTTTTTCATTGTTATCACCCCATCACCCTTTTGCTGCTGCTGCCATCATCTCTAATTCTAAAAATCATATATTTAATTATTCTTGCGAATAACCTCAGGCTGAATTAGCTGCCCCAATGTACATTTCATGGGGGAGTGGGGAGAATACAGGGGGAAAGTAGCTCTAGAACCTTTTCCTGTTTGGATACAGTCACATGTACAGTAGTAAACAATGCCTCCAAAGTACAGCCACTTACCATTTATAGTTTACTTTCTGTAAACAAAAAAGCACCAGAAGGTAAAAACAATAGCTGAAAAAATAGGCATTTTGCTACTGGGGTCGTTTACGCATGGAAGTTTTACCTGGGGTTCGATGCTCACTCAACCCACACCTTTGTGTTGTGAATACAAAAATTGCTCTGCACCAAGCTCAAATCCGAAAGTGTCTGAGACCCTGCCCCTTGAAAACTCTGCTTTGTAATTGGCTGTAGTGCTTACTGTGAGGAAAATGTCCAGTTCCCCTCTCCCCCCTGTGGAAACCCAAGTTTTAAAAACCATTAAAAAAACTAAGCTCTTTAAAAGGAACGGTGTGTGTGTGTGTGGGAGGGGGGAAACCCAAGCACCACTTCAAAACCCTTTTTTATGTGAGACAAACTGGGTCAGAGACAAAAATCAGGAAGCATTTGTGTCCCCACCCCTTGAAACACTGCTTTGTAATTGGCTGTAGTGCTTACTGTGAGAAAAACATCACACACCCCAGCTTCCCTGTCCTGTGCTTTGCTTTATGCAGGGAGATGAGGATGATTTCACCCAGGCTGATCTCAGGGGAGATTGATGAATCAGGATTTAACAGGAATAGGAAGACCTGGAATTTGCAAGGGCTAGCTGCGAGGTCATCTCTAACGGACGGAAAACTCATGCATAATTCCAAGGAACAACCAAGTCAGTTCAGGGGCAGATGTGAGTGAAAGTACCCATGCATAAAGGACCAGGGGTAGCTTTTTAACCTCAGTTCATGTAACATATTGGGGTAAAAAAATACCCCATTAGTTCCCCCCCCAAGTACTGTACTAGGAAAGCCTTTTAAGGTGTTCTGAAAAGATGTAGCCCTTCAGGACAACATGATTACTCTTCCTGATAACCCTTCTTTTCCACAAAGAGAGATATTTTGGGGGTAAAAAGCATCCATAGTCTGCAACAACCAAGTATCTATTGTGCAGGTGTAAAGCTGATCAACATGGTACTGTGCTTGTGATGGACACCCAACCAAAAGCTCACCTTACATGTAACTGAGGGACTTTGAAAAAGATAGTTTTGCTTCGAAAGCATGATCTCCACACAACTCTTGGCATGTTTAGTCTTATTTCTTTTCATTTTGTCAGCAGAATACAACGCATGGAAAGTATCAGGGTAAAATATGTACAAGTAGTTTAGATATATTCTCTATCCCCCTACCCCTAAAACTTTATCATTATTTTAAAACAGAGCAAAGCAAAGCACGACAAAAGGTTTGGATCCAGTAATCTGTGGGCACAAGGGTAACAATGTACCTTTATCTGCCCCCATCTTCAGCTTTCCCCCATTTCCTTTTCCTGGCAGCCTTTCTCTGGGGGAAAATAGCATGGTTCCTGCCACTGACCAGGCCCAGTTACATTGTGGGAACCCACAAGGATTTGCAAGGGTTACCTCACTTTTCCCTGTATCCCCTCCCCAAACCATTTCCTCTTTTCCTCCTCCTGGCATCCCCAACATCCTCGCCTTTCCATGCTTCCTTTTTCCTTCCCACCCTCTGTCTTCAGCTAGCTTTATGATTTATTTGCTTCATTTATACTGCACCTTTCTCCACAATGGGAACCCAAAGTGGCTTACAGCATTCTCCTCTCCTCTATTTTTATCCTCACAACACCCTGTGAGGCGGGTTAGGCTCAGAATATGTAACTGACCCAGGTCACCCAGTGAGCTTCCATGGTAGAACAGGGGTTTGAACCTGGGTCTCGCAGATCCTAGTCCAAAACTCTAACCACTACACCATACAGGATTTTATGGGGTGGTTGCTGCTGAACAATAACAAGTAGCTTGGCCTGGGTGAGTCATGCAAGTTGCGTGACAGCAAGTTGCCTGGTGCTGCTGCCGGGCCTGGCCTGATAAGTCCTCCTTCAAAGGCCAAAATAGCCCCGGAAAAGCCCCTGTGCTCTTCCTCTGCAATTTGTTAAGAGAAACCACAATCAAAGGCAGGCAGTACTGTGGTGGTTGCCTAACAGTGGCCACTGAGGGCATCTTTTTCTTAAAGCTACAGGCACTGCTTCTGTTTTTTGGGGGGAATAATCTCCCAATGTTTGTTTGTTTTTAAAGATTTCAGATTTTTTCTGCAAACCTGGGGCTTTTCTCAGGTTTGTAGAAATCTGCCTTGTCTGTTCATGGCTCCAGTCTCCACATGGCCCTAGTATCCACAGATGGGGCACACTGAGAATTAGATATATTGACTTCATGCAACTAAAAGTTACAATATTCTTAATAAGGCTCTCAGTACTGAAAGAAATGAGCACACTTGAGTAGAAAAAGCTGCCATGTATCACAAAAGCTAGGCCCTGTCCTGACCTTTTCCATCATTATAGCTACAGCAATAACACCGCGAGGGAATCTTTATGAAGGGGGTTTCCTCATGGAATGTTCCTTCCTGTGCACCTACCCCGGTGGGGTTTTCCCCAGGAGGCTTTCTCAGTCAAAAACATTTAAGTCAAAACTTTCACTAAGAAGGGACCTTCCCAAAATATATATATTTTAAGCTCAAGAATCCTATGAAGAAAGTTCTGGAGAAAAATGCCAGATCTGTGAAACACCGAGGTAACAGAGTGCCCAAGAACGTGAGTTGCGAAATTCCTGGGTCAAATCACACTTCAGCTCCACTCAGCATCACCTCAGTAATCACTATCCTTAAAATGGAAGATTTTAAAACTATGTGGTCAAAAGCATTCGCATATTGGGATAAACTGGCAAAAATGAATTTTATTAGTATTGTGAACAAGTTGTAGATTCAGTTTTGTAATTCAAATTATTGTTAAAATGATTTATTTAATAATAATAAATAAAATGTTTAGACACTTCTCCAGAAGTTCAACACGGTGGTAGGAGGAATTTGGGTACACTGGTGGAGGGAGGTGGGAATATAACGGGTAACAACTGTATTGTCGAAGGCTTTCACGGTCAGAGTTCATTGGTTCTTGTAGGTTATCCGGGCTGTGTAACCGTGGTCTTGGTATTTTCTTTCCTGACGTTTCACCAGCAGCTGTGGCAGGCATCTTCAGAGGAGTAACACTGAAGGACAGTGTCTCTCAGTGTCAAGTGTGTAGGAAGAGTAATATATACTCAGAAAGGGGTTGAGCTCAACCCAACCCCTTTCTGAGTATATATTACTCTTCCTACACACTTGACACTGAGAGACACTCCTTCAGTGTTACTCATCTGAAGATGCCTGCCACAGCTGCTGGTGAAACGTCAGGAAAGAAAATACCAAGACCACGGTTACACAGCCCGGATAACCTACAAGAACCAACTAACAACTGTATGTTTGGTTTTTTTTCCTGTGCACTTTATTATAGATATATCATTCTTATTATGTAGCTATCTATATTGTTACATTTTTCTTTTTGTCTTTTTTATAACCTTTGTTGTTTGTATTTTGTTTTTTCTGTTTGTTTCAAAATTTATTAAAAATCTTTAATAATAATAATAAAAAAAGTAATCACTATCCTTCAGCCTATCCATTTGGAAATTATGCTAGTCTGCCTTTGAGGGCAGTTGTAACATTATCGAATGTTTGCAAACTTTTGAAATGCCATATTTATATTCGCAAACTTTTGAAATGCCCTATAATCCATGTTAGTATTGTTAATAATAAGACATTGGTCACAGTTCCCTATACTTCTCCAAAGCTTAGTACTAAGTCCACACTATTTTCCATTGCCAATGACCTCTCCTCCCCCACACCATCACTCCTGTCACGTGTCTAATTCTATGCCAGTTCCTACTCTCAGTTTCCTAGCAAAGCAAGCCAATTCCTTTTCCCCTAGACATCCAGAGAGATAGGAAAGATCATGGGAGTGAACCACTGAGTCTTTCTGACAATATCCTAAGTTTCTATATAGCATGGTTTGAGAAAGAGAAACCATTTCTGCATTGGCAGAGAGATGTCAGCGATCTTCTTAGGTACATCCATTCCTCATTCCTGGCCTGGGACTCCCTCAGACGAAACTCCCCATGGCCACCTTATACAAGACTTTATACACGTTTCAGTATGTAACGCCTGGCGCTTGCTGCTGTGTTTTAAATTTTAAATAGCACTGTTCGAGAAGTCAACAAAATAAAGCCGTTTTTTATTTAAACAGGGGCAGCGTTGGGCTTGGTCTGATGAAGATGGCATGCACATGTACCAGCTGAGGGGGTAGCTGGGTGTATTTTCCAGGTCACTTGCTCTCTCCCTGAGGCTTCGGTGCGTGCTCCAACGTGCTGTCTGGGTGTAGCCGGTGTATATCTCTCTGAATGGAGGGATTCTGGCTGGTTGTTCCAGACAGCTCTTGGCTTGAAGTTCCCGCATGGTTTAATTCCCCCTCGAAAGTGCTGAGTCTGTTTTGCGATCTGCCTTGAAAGAAGTGTATTGAACAAGAAATCCATTTTAAAACCTAGGATTTTTTTTTTTTTTTTTGCTTTCCTCAAACATCTTGCCATTTTATGCCATTGTCATTGTGCCAAAAAGATGTGTAAATGCCAATAGGCCAGACTTTTGCTGATATTGGTCACTGTTCAGGAAGCTTCATGACTGGCTGTTGCTGAAGCTTCAGGGGGGTTACAACAAACTTGTGATAAGGCAAATAGGGTGGTTGGAGGTTATGTGTGAAGTGATGTAAGGGGGGGAAGTCTATTCTCTCCAGGATCAGTGGAGCATGCCCATTATATTAAGTGCTGTGGAGCACAGGCAGGACTGCACTAGTCCTCTTGTTTGTGGGTTTCCTAGAGGCACCTGGCTGGCCACTGTGTGAATGGACTGCTGGACTTGATGGGCCTTGATCTGATCCAGCATGGCCTTTCTTATGTTCTTATAAAGTTAAACATCCAGCCAACCATGTAGGCATGGTCTGCCTGATATAGCTCTTATAGCTGAGAGCCAGCGTGGTGTAGTGGTTAAAAGCTGTGGTTTGGAGCGGTGGACTCTGGTCTGGAGAACCAGGTTTGATTCCCCACTCTTCCACATGAGTGGCAGAGGCTAATCTGGTGAACTGGATTGTTTCCTCACTCCTCCACATGAAGCCAGCTGGGTGACCTTGGGCTAGTCACACTCTCTCAGCCCCACCTCCCTCACAGGGTGTCTGTTGGGGGGAGGGGAAGGTGATTGTAAGCCAGTTTGATTCTTCCTTTAAGTAGTAGAGAAAGTTGGCATCTAAAAACCAACTCTTCTTCTTCTTCTTCGATGTGTGACAAATGAAACTTTCCAATGAATTAAAAACAAAAAAGCTGCACACTGTTTCAAAAATGCATAGCTTCAAATTAATTTGTGCTATTTAGTAAAAATTAATCTTGCCTTTCACCAGCTGTAGTTCTGCCCAGAAATTCTGTTGCTTAATGCTACTGAAACAAAACCAAGCAGCAGCTTGCAGAATTGGGACCGTGGTTTGATGTTTGTAAAATTTTTGCAATCAAGTAGGGTGTCAGCTCTGGGCTCACCAGACAAATCCCACAAATCGACTTCTAGGCAGGCCTTCCATAGAAAGTTGATTTATTAAGAAATATACAGCGAGTTACAGAAATTGACTTGGAAATTGGCAAGGATACTAATGGGGGGAATACTGAGGGTACAGGAGATATAAAGGTAAAAGTGAACTTTCTGGACAACTACTGGTTGCTACGGCAACCCACAGATTGCCCTTGTTCCCAGGGAAAGGCAAGACAAAATAAAACCAGAGTAGAACAACAGTTTGACCTTGAAACATCACCTGGCTCCGCCGCTGAATACCAGGCCGATGCCTGACATTCTGCCCCCTCTAAGGCCCCCCTCCTCCCATGTCTGCCGGGGAGGGACTATTCGGGTATGATGCATGGAACTGGCAGACAAGTTGGGGGGTGGAAACATGGTGATGAGCAACCCATTTATTGTAGGCAGGACCAAAATGTTTCCAATTAACCAGGTACTAAAGAACCCCCCTGTGGACATGGGAATCGAGGATTTTGGAAATCTCGAAGTGTTCCTCCCCCCCCCCCCACCATCCTAGGCACCTCCGGAGGGGCTTCTGGATGCCACTCGGGTGAGGGTACATGTTGTATATGAAACACCGGATGAATCCTTCTCAGATTCTTGGGGAGGGAAAGCTCCACAGTCACTTTGTTAATGATTCTTGATATGGGAAAAGGTCCCACAAATTTTTCACTGAGTTTCTTGCATGGGCGTAGGGATCATAGATTTTTGGTGGACAGATACACTAGGTCCCCCACCTTGAATTCCCAACCTGGCTAACGATGTTTATCTGCCTGGGTCTTGTACTTTCATTTAGCCTGTTCCAGATTTTTTTGTAACCATGGCCAAGTGGTTTGGATTGTGTGGGCCCAATCGGTTATTTCGGCACCTCCCTCCTCCCCCAAGACGTCAACACTGCCTATGGGACCGAACTCTTTCTCATACACTGCATAGAACGGGCTAAAACCTGTAGATTGATGCACAGCATTATTATAAGCATATTCCACAAAGGGCAAGAGGTCTACCCAGTCATCTTGATGGTAATTGACATAACACCGTAAATAACACTCCAATACAGCATTCACCCATTCGGTTTGTCCATCGGTTTGAGGATGAAATGCACTTGACAGCCCTTGCTCCACCCCCACCAACTTGAGAAAAGCCCTCCAAAACTTGGCTACATATTGAACCCCGCGGTCGCTGATTATCTTGCACAGAAACGAGTGATATTTGAAAACATGTGACACAAATAAACGGGCCGACTTTGGGGCGGAGAGCAAGCCTGCACAGGGAACTAAATGCACTTGCTTGGAAAAAAAATCGTGACCACCCATAGTACCATTTTTCCCTTGCTGAGAGGGAGATCAGTCATAAAACCCATGGCAATGACTTCCCACGGCCCTGTAGGCGTTTCCAAGGGCTGCAACAATCCGGGCGGTTTCCCTGTGGGATGCTTGACGGTGGCACAGGTTGGACAACTGCGAATGAAGGCATCCAAGTCCGATCGCAGTTTCGGCCACCAAAACTGCCGGTGGAGCAGGTGTAGCGTCTTAACAAAGCCAAAATGTCCTGCCGTTTTCGCCCCATGAGCAAGATACAACACCTCCCCCCTTAGAATTTCAGGCACATGCAACTTAGCGTTTTTAAACCACAGCTCCCCCTGTTTAACGAGGTCCTTGGGGAAGGCATTCGCCGATTGCTCGGTTTGGTAGCCACAGACTAGAGCATCTCTGAAAGAACTGGGTAGCCCTTCCAGAAGAGGACCGTCAGGAGCCGTACTAGGAAGTCCGGGCAGCTCCTTGGGAGGAGGGCTTGCAGGAAGTCCAGGCAGCTCCTCGGGAAAAGGGCTTGCAGGGGATTCTCCCGATACTTCTGCTGGCTGCTGCAGAGGGAGGGAAACAAGTGTTTCAGTCGAGTGCGGTACTTCATTGATCTCTGAGGACCATCGCATCTGGGCACGGGTCTGCATGGCTAACATAAGAACCAGCCCCCTTTGTGCAGGAGTGAAAAGGGCATTCCACTTTGCTCGGGTATTGGGGGAGCCAGGACAGAGCATCTGCCAGCTGATTTTGTTTCCCAGGGACATGTCACAACACAAATTTGAACTTAGAAAAGAAATCCGCCCATCGCACTTGTTTGGCGGAGAGTTTGCGGGTCCCTGTCAAGGCTTCCAGGTTCTTGTGATCGGTATGCACCTCGAAGGGGGTGTCAGCCCCTTCCAGAAAATGTCTCCACACCGTTAAAGCGTGCTTCATGGCAGTGGCCTCCTTCTCCCAAATAGGCCAGTTTAGCTGGGACTGGGAAAACCTCTTGGAGAAATAAGCACAAGGGTGCAACTGGTCGCCTTCCCCCCGCTGCAGAAGGGTGCCTCCCATGGCTACCTCAGAGGCGTCTACCTGAACGATGAACGGTTGCCCACAGTCCGGATGCTTCAGCACGGGCTCCGTTGTGAACAAACGTCTCCAAAGCCCTTTGACACTCTGGAGTCCATTCCACCCGAGCAGCTGGCTGGGTTGCCGCACTCCCCTCCCCCTTGGTTTTAGGAGGTCGGGGTTGTAATTAGTTCACTTAATGAGTATTAGTATTGTATCAAGGCTCAAGTAGTGGCCTTTGGAACTCAGTTACCTGGATTTGGATCTTCACTCTGCCATGAAGTTCACTGGTTGACTCTGGGCCAGTCAATCTCTCTTAGCCTGACCTACCTCACAGGGGATAATGGGGGGCTGTGTTCTCTGCTCTGAGCACATTTCAGGAAGAATGGGATAAAAAATAGGGTTGCCATCTCCAGGTTGGGAAATACCTAGAGATTTCGGGGGGTGGAGCTAAAAGAGGATGGGGTTTGGGGAAGGACATAAACCTGGTATAATGCCATAGATTCCACCTTCCAAATTGGCCATTTTCTCCAGGTGAACTGAACTCAGTTGTAATAGCAGGAGATCCCCAGCCACCTCCTTAGGGTTGCCAACCTCCAGGTACTAGCTGTTCTCCTGCTATTACAATTGATCTCCAGCCGATAGAGATCAGTTCCCCTGGAGAAAATGGCCACTTTGGCAATTGGACTCTATGGCATTGAAGTCCCTCCCCAAACCCTGCCCTCCTCGGGCTCTGCCCTAAAAACCTCCCACTGGTGGCGAAGAGGGACCTGGCAACCCTATTAGTGTATGTGGTAATTTTGACCATGAAACCCAGAACTGTCAAAACTCTGTATATAGCAGAGTTGCAGGAGTGAAATCTATTGTTAAGTGGCACAACTTACAAAGAATATAACACTTATTAATAGTGAATAAATCCAGGTATTTCCCAACCCGAAGTTGGCAACCCTATACCTCCTGGAGGTTGGGAACCCTAGATAAAAATGGGTCAACACCTATAGTATGGGTGCCAGAAGTATAAAAACTACCAAGTGACTGTAAATTAAAACTGTAAAGTAAAAAGTGGAAGTGACATGGTAGACACTAGAGCATTTTACAACATTTCATAAAGGCTAGAGCAGCTGAAGACGTTGCTTCCATTTTTAACCAGAAGTGATGTTGGAGTGGCAGGCCCTGTACCCCACCCCAATTCCTCCCTGGAGATGTCAGCTGTGGCCTGGCAACCCAAGGGGTACAAACAGCAGGAGTTTATGACACTCCAGGACAGATGGGTGTCCAACCATATATTGACTTTTCAGAACGGGACTTTTCTTCTTCCCCCTCCTGTGTTAAGTCACCAATTTCCTGGGGGTCAGACCTTCAGGAATAGCACAGGTGGCAAAGCAGGAGTCTGCATGGATGGTGAGTAGGGTTGCCAGCTCTGGGTTGGAAAATACCTGGAGAATTTGGGAGTGGAGTCTGAGGAGGGCAGGGTTTGGAGAGGGAAGGGACTTCAATGCCATAGAGTCCAATTGACAAAGCGGCCATTTTCTCCAGGGGGACTGATTTCTATTGCCTGGAGATCAGTTGTAATAGCAAGAGATCTCCAGCCACCACCTGGAGGTTGGCATCTTTAGTGGTGGGGGAGGGATTAGCAGGAACTGCTACTCCCCTTCCCCAAATGGAAATACTGTTCTGTCCCAAGCAACGGCATCCCAGAATCAAGAGAGCTTGTAGTCGTGGCGATGGTGATCTCCATCCGATCCAGCACACTAAAGCAGCAGGCCCGCACACAAGCTGAGCACAGCCCAACCCGTCCTTTGCTCCTGCAATCAGGGAGGTAAAGGAGTGATAAAAGGACAAATGGTTTTCATTGTTTCCGAGATTTTTGAGAGGATGAAGTAGGCAATTCTATTATGCATTAGTGATTGTGAGAACAATCCAAGGTCATTCACTCCACAATTAAAAAAAATACAGATTAACAGGCACATGACAGCAATCTCATAAACACCAATTAAAAGCATGGAAAAATCCACCGTTGCTACCCAGGCTGTATGAACAAAAGGGACGTTAAATTGAGTTGGGTGCTAACTAATCCACATTAAGAGAAGCTGAAAATGCGCTGGCATGCATCTTTATTGGTGAGATACAGGAAGGTGTTAATTCAGAATGAGAAACGGGCTGACAAAGGACCCTTTACATTTCTTAATCGGTAGGAGAAATCATCTTTCCACACCGGAGTCTGAGGGATATTAGGTGCAAATGTTATTTGCAGGGTGCTCTGCTTACTTCCCATGGAAAGTCCTACATAAGCAATACTCTGTTATATAACTTGCTGTGCAAATGCGTATGCTAGATTGCCTCCCTGTTCCTGTATGCTCCTCTCCCTCCGCTTTGAAGCGGTGTTCACCCAAAACGCTCTTAGGCATGTGAGCATACTCTGTCCTGGCTGAAAAGCAAATCGCGCATCAGGAGGAGGGGGGGAAACCATCAAAGAGCCTCTGTGCAGCTGGAGTTATCAGCTTGTGACGGAGGGGGTGCGCTTCGCACACTGCCTCCGCACTCGGTCTGATCAGACAGGGTGTGTTGAGTTCCCCTCCCCTGGCTTGTTTTCATGGTCTCACCCAGCTCTGACCTGCCTCAAATGTTGACACAATGTCACGTTTCCGACTGCAGTCTTTTCATGTGCAGCCTGAGGCTAAATACGGCTGCTGGTTCCTGGAAACAGACGTGGCCTGGCATCCGTTCAGTAGAAACCCAATCCCCATGCGGGCTTGGCACAGCCAGCTGAATAACATGGCAATAACTCTTTCAGCGGCATTTCAGCCCATAAATAGGGCTCCCCGAGCAAACTCCTGGAAGTGCGGTAAATAAAGGGACCCTTTCTTTTAAGAGACAAATGAAACTGTGCAGAGAGCAAACGTGGGAGCGAGATTACCTATTTTAACGTTGCGTGCAGGAATCGGTGGGGCGGACATTTGATGGGTAGTGGAGATGGGTGCTAATTATATTCTTACCTTGGCTGTTGTTATTTGAGATGGCCAACTTGCACCTGTCTGGAATCACTGAGAAACCACCCAATGACCCACCCAGTGGTGAAGAAGCTATAGGGTGCCTTACAATATGCCACAAGGGAAGGAGGCAGCTAAATTTTCTATGTCAAGTGCTACATATAGTGATCTTTCACAGGACTGGTTTATTGTTTCTCCCTCCCTGCAAACCTTTATTCCCAAAGGAACTTTATCACCACCCCCTTGTTTATTCTAGTAACATCCTTACAACAACCGCGGGGGGAGTAGGTTTGGTGAAAAGTAGGGTTGCCAACCTCCAGGTGAAAACTGAAGTTCTCCAGGACTTATGACTGATCTGCAGGCCATAGAGATCAGTTCCTTGGGAGAAAATGGCAGCTTCGGAGTTCAGCCTCTATGACATCTCATCCTTGCTGAGTTCCATCTCCTCCTCAGTCTCCACCCTTCCCATGCTCCACTCACAAATCTCCAGGAATTTCCCAACCTGGAGTTGGCAACTGTAAATTAGAGACTCATCCAAGGTCATTGCTGAGTGGGAATCTGAATCTTGGCTTCCCACAACCAAACCAAACATTACAGTCAGCACACTGGGTTGCCTCAGTTCTGTGACTGCTTCTACATATCCATCCCACACACAGATACCCTGAGTTCTGCTATACTGTCTCCCCTTCCACACGCCCCCGTGAGATTTCTGCCTTTTCCCTCTTCCAAGCTGGCCTCAGATACCAAATGACTCTCAATGCTATTGCTATCCATGCCACACCCTTCTCCTTTCTTCCTCAGTGCCTGTGTGTGACAGGGTGAGGAAGAAAGGAGGAAATTTTTTTTTTATTATTGCACGCATGCACACACGGTGGCTTCTTTTAATTCTTTCTCTGTTCCTATTTCTTCAGCAGCTTGGGAACTGTTCTAGAACAGCGGCATCCAAACTCATTAAGCCAAAATTTACCTTGGCTTGTGTTTACATATAATACAGTTGGGTCAATACAAATATAGGATATTTTTGGTGGATGTAAGGGGGAGTTTCGATAGAGGCAGAGTAGGTAACTGATATATTTTATTAAATTTTGGTTTGACATTTTGGTACCCCCACCCCAAAAACCTAAGCCCTTTCCTGGAAAGGAGGTGTATTCTTATCCCGTGCAATTTAGATGTAATTGAGAAGCACTTATAATTTTAGCTTTCCATCACCTCTTTGAGAAGCTACTGTGCTATTCCCAGATGGTGTGTGCAAACATGTACTTCAGAAGTTTGCTTTCCTTGTGTCTTAAGCATAGACATAATTTCAGAAATCTTGAATCAAATTCTGGTTTGCTGTGATGTCCAAATACTGGCGACTGGACATACTGGAGTTTCTTTCTTCTGCACAAATGAGGGTTCTAAACAACAAAAATCACACTGGTTTGTGGCAAGGAAACCAATCTCCATTCCTCCAGGCGCTGGCATTTCAGCATCACAACCAAATGGAGTTTGAGTCAAGATTTCTGAAACCAGGGAGCCTTACACTGAGATATAGGGTGGTGCTAGGGCTGCCAGGTCCCTCTTTGCCACCGGCGGGAGGCTTTTGGGGCAGAGCCTGAGGAGGGCAATGTTTGGGGAGGGGAGGGACTTCAATGCCATAGAACCCAACTGCCAAAGAGTCAAATATCATGAACTGCAAGGTTGCGGTCAGATAAAATGGAATATATAGTCTGAAGAAGCCATCGAAACAAGATAGAACCGGAATCTTGTCATAAAGGGGCTTTTGCCCAAGTATTTAGAAATGCATAGCTGGTTCTAGCAGCAATATTTCTAAAAAGGCGTGTGTCTGGTTGGCCAGCAACGGTCACCTGATCACAGAAGCAAGTGCATCTCCTTGGCAAGTGCATCTTCTTGGTGTTTTGCGGTGCGTAGGATCCACGCAGCTGGAAGAAATCTGTCCTTGGCAAATCACACAATAATACAGTGGATTACAACATTATTGGAAGTTTGGTCCACAGGACTATATGGGACTTTGACAACATAGGATCTCGCTAGGAGTAGGGGAAACTTTGTGCGTGTATACATTGTCCAATAGTCTTGCAATAGTAAAGCAGTCATCTTGCTATTGTTTACATCACCCACTGTTTCATTATTTTGTATGAAGGATTATCTGGTTTCTATTGTATAATTAAGATAGTACCTCAAGAGTAGTAAAATTGCATATAAATTAATCAGTGGTTGCGTACTGATACTCTTACCTTAGTGGTTTTTTTGCATTACCTGGAGGTTGGCAACCCTAGGTGGTGTAATAGCTAGTGTGTCAGACTACTCTCTGAGAGACCTGGGTTCAAATTCCCATTTTGTCACAAAGCTCACTGGGTTGACGACACTATCACATTTCAGCAAGGTGCTTCCAGAGCATAACCCCCAAAAGGCATTGCTACTTTTCTGTTACATAAAAAGTTCCAATTCCCCACCCTGCTCCCACACACTGTGGCAGTGAAACTGTGTAGGGAAGCAATGTCCCTTCATCTTTAAAGCAATGCAATTGCAAACGCCGAGTGTTTTCAGCAGGCTTTGCAAGATCCCTTGAACTGTGTCCTAGTACAAAAGAGGCTTTGAAATGAGAAACACGTTGTCATGGCGTGTCCTAGGCTGGCAGCCCTAGAATGAACCAGATAATTGCAACTTTGGCTGCTACCACCATTATAGTCACCATCTAGATTTTGGTTTTAATCTGCTTAAATTGATATTGTTCCAAGTTTTTAATCATAATCTATTATATTATGTATCATTGTATGGTATTTTAAATTGAATGCATTGTTATTATTAATGTGAGCCACCCTGAGCCTGACCCTGGTCGGGAAAGGGCAGGATAGAAGTCAAACAAACAAACAAACAAACAAACAAATAAAATAAGCATGTCATCTGGAAGATACACATGGCGGTGGCCTGTGTTTAATACTTGTTGAGCTCTAATTGTGTAGAATTTGCAGCTCAATATAGCTTTTGAAATGCAGCTACAACAAGCTTGGCATCAGAACAGCTGAAAGGAGGAAGAAAGGTGTTGTGGATTATCTGGATACCAACAAGGTGAGACTGTTACCCTAAGTAGGCAGCCTCCACTTAAATTGGGGGAATTAGGTGGAGAAACAGAGCAAGAGGGGGTAACTGGGATTGATAATCTGGATAATCCTGGGTGAAAACTCTCAAATGAGCAGTCAGTTATACAATTAAAATTGGTTTTATTAAAGAATAAAAATAGTAAAATAAGAAATAAATCTCAAGCAATGAGTATATACACATGAAGCATACAAGAGCTGACTAAGAGAAAAAAGAGGAAGTTGGATAGGGTTTCAGGGATGGGTGATATTTACCAGTCTTGAAGGGTCGTCCAGAGAAAGCAGCTTTGAAGAGGAAAATGACCAGCATTGCCAGTAGCAAAAGGAAGAGCCCACACGCAAGTGAGGGTGCATGCACAGATCCAGAACACACACACACACACACACACACACACACACACACACACACACACACACACTATGAATGGCCAAAGGACCAATATTGATACCCCAAAATGGGTCCTGAGGTGGTATGAGGTAAACTGGCAGCAAAGTCAGAGACAAAGAATTGATTGCTTTACTGGGGCTTGAACAAAAAGGTAGGAAAGGTTGGATGAGTCGTCAGGACCCAAGACAATGCCTGGGCTATTCTCTTGAATACTGATTGATTGCAGGGATGGCTGTAGGCAGGGTAATTAATCATCTGCTTGGAGCACTGATTAAATCACCTTATGGTGACACAATGGACATTAGCTAGGCCCATTGTCCAGTCAGGCACACCTTAGGGCCAGGGGAAAAGTTCAGCTGCCAACCGCCTTCCTGTTCAGGCTTGACACACACGATGGATCCCAAAACTCTCTGAGAGGCATCCATTTTGTAGGGAGCAGTGTCTTGTTCTTATGCCAGTCTTTGGCCCCCATGCCTTCATGGCACCCTTTAGTGGGAAGAGAGTTCTGACTGCTTACAAGGAACAAGGTAGCAATTTTACTTCTGCATCAGTTGATTATCCAAACACTGGACAAGACAGGCTGTCCTGACCAGCAAGTTGGCAGAGTGTTCTGCTCTTCTAATCCAGAAAGGATCTCTGATTATCCAAGTACTAAGGCACAACTAAAATATTGTTTTAACTGAGGAATTCCATCTTTTTAAAGCTGTTTTTATGATCTGCTTCTAACCTGAGAACTGTTTTATGAAAATTGTTTTAGGCTGCTGAATGGTGTTTTATGCTTTTGTATGGTTTGCTATCATTCTTATGCTGTTTTACGCCTTACAATTTTATTGTATTGTTTTCACTTTGTAAGCCACCACAAGCAGGCCTTCGGGTGGTGTATAAATTTTCGAAACAAATGAATACACTTATTTCTATTACCATCTCATAGCCATAAGATTCTTGAGGTGGCATCCAAAACAGTCCATAAAAGAATCATGGTCATGAACAGAAGAGTGGTGATTTACATATTAAAACAATAAAGACAACAGCAGTACATTTAAAACATTTCAATTCAATCAGAATATATTTTTTTTAAAAAGCAGGAGCTGCTTATGTGTATGTTAAGTGCCCTAAAATTGCTTTCAACTCATGGCGACCCTATGAATCAATGTCCTCCAAAATGTCCCATTGTTACCAGCCTTGCTCAGGTCTTGCAAACTGAGGGCCATGGCTTCCTTTATAAAAAGCTGCTTGCACAAGGTATTTTGTCTGGTCATGAACACTGTGTGTTGATTGAAGTCTGGGTGTTACAGGGCATTTTAGGGAAGTCCTCGCATCTCAGTGAACTAGAGAAACATGCTCAGGGAGGTGCCTAATTAATTTCCAGAAGTCGAGAACGTTTGCGTGGTTTTCTCCAACAGGAAGGGTCATACTCAGGACAAGAGGGTGCTTCCTAGTAATTAAAGCAACTTGGTGTGGATGAGTAACAGTTGAGGTGCTTAGGAACTAGCCAGTAGATGCCTTTCAAAATGAAGTCTGGGCTTTTAAATGGAATCTGAGAGAGATGTGGATACAAGCTGTAGGTCAGTGGCAGAAGCAAGAGCTTTTGCTTGGTATGCAGAAGATCTTGTTTCTGTCCCTGGTAGCTTCACTTAAAGAATCTCAGATAGTGGGCACTGGGGAAAGACTTTCTCTGCCTGATACTCTGGTTTCCAGACAGTAGACAATACCAAGTTAGACTAATTCATACAACTTCATATGTTCAGATGCCTAGTGTGAGAAGAACAGTAGGCCGTTGGCTCAGGCCAACCTCACGCTGTAATGTGCTGTGTCAGTAAAAGTTATTCCTGCACTACAGCACAGCTGCAGTAAGTGACAGAAGCCAGATAAGCATTAGATGAAGACTTAGCCTTAATCATATTTTTGAATGAGAATTCCCCTGTGACCGGGTGTGAGGGACTTCAAGCATGATCCAATTGACTTCCAGTTGACATTTAACAAACCTAATACTAAGGCTAGCTCCTTTACTCTAGTAATAATGGCAGCAATAATAATTCACAGCGATACAAAAATATTTGGGACTGGCAAGGAGAGATTAGCTCTTTCCCCATTATCATTGTCGTCCACCACTGAGTAAAGACTCTTTTTGTGTGTGTGTGTGTTCCCTTCCTGCTGATCCCTCCTTCCTGTTTTTAAAGTGAATGCTAGTATCTTTTTCTAACTGCTCACAGCCTTGAGGACTTTAATTGGGTGGAAAGGAAGAATACAAGTGATTTAAATAAATAAATAAATAAATAAAACAAAGTGTGTGCGCAGGCAACCCCCAACGTTTTCTTAAAAAGGCAGTTTACTGAATGTATAAGCCAGGCTGCATAACCTACTTCTCATAAACTTTATGCACTTTCAAGGATCTGATAGTTTTTACATGGATGGTGCATAGGCCTCCCATTTGCCTACCCCAGGTGAAGACATAGAGACCATAGAGTCCAGAGTAGATTATACAGCCTAGAGCCTCACCCAGAAATGACATCACCCCCCCCCCCAAACTCCGCCCTTCCCAGGCCATCCCTTGAAAAAAATCTTCCAGCAAATCTCCTAAGGCAGTGCTGGGAATCTTACTTGTGCAGCATTGTTAACTGCAGAAGTTTTTTTTTTAATTATTACATATGAACACATGAAGCTGCCTTATACTGAATCAGACCCTTTGTCCATCGAAGTCAGTATTGTCTACTCAAACAGGCACTCTCTAGGGTCTCAGGCAGAGGTCTTTCCTTCCTTAATACTTCCTTAGTTTGAGATTGTTAGTGTGACTTTGCTGTCAAGTCACAGCTGAAATATGGCGACCATATAGGGTTTTCAAGGCAAGAGATGTTCAGAGGTGGTTTGCCATTGCCTGGCTCCACGTGGGCTGAGAGTGTTCTGAGATTTCTGTGACTGGCCCAAGGTCAACCTGCAGGCTACATGTGGAGGAGTGGGGAAATCAAACCTGGTTCTCCAGATTAGAGTCCAACGCTCTTCATCACTACACCATGCTGGCTCTGTGGATTGGTTTGGGATTAGCCTCTGTTATATGTTATGACAAATAAATTCATGCCTAGGCCTTTGGTTGATCTTTAGGCCTACACCTTTGGCTGATCTATTGGTTTACCTGTAGTTGTTTTTGAATTGGCCTTGTTATTAATTGTTGTACTGCTTTTTATGTTTTCTTCTTTGTTTTCTGATGGTGTTATACGATTTAAAAATAATTTTATGCTGGTTATATTGGCTGATTCTATTTGTTGGATTTGTTTTTAATTTTTAAAAAATGTTATGTGAGCTGTTTTTATGCTTCTCTGTGACTGTTTTTATTACTTATGTTTTATTTACCTTTGTTGCTTTATTTTTACTTGTAACTGGTTCCCTTGGGAGGTAGTTAACAGATAATATTGTGATTAATCGGGTCATGAATGACCCAGAAGTCAGCCAAATTATTCAAGTAGTTCTGTGTGTGAAATACCAGGAATTCCTTATAAGTGAAAGGGCTGAAAAGCACAACCCTTCCCAGTCTGTACACATGGATGGCTGTAACAGTGACCCTATTGCCTTTCTCCTGCTGGTATACCATACTGATGTATTGGCCGGGCAGGCTGGCGGGGCTGCTACTGCAGCACGGTGCAGAGGGAGCTGAGAGCGGGCGTGGCAGGTAGCGGTGGAGGGTACAGAAGCCAAGGCTTCTGCAGTTTGGGCGGCTGCACAGAAACAGTGGGGTCAGTAGGGGTAAGGCAAAGTCTAGGAAGCAGTCCAAGAAGTCAGGCCGGGGTCTCGTAAGTATCACAGACTAGGCAGCAAGGGTCATTGTTAATCAGTCCAAGGTCCGGGTCACAGGCAAGTGGTAGGCATCGTCTTTAAACAGTCCAAGGTCGTTGTCAGGCAAGACAGCAAACCGAGTGGAGCTCAGCTGAAACCGGAATTCAGTAAGTTGCTTCCACGCGGAGGCTGGCTTTCGCCATTCCTTAAATCTGGCCAGCTATCAGAGGGAAGTGGGTCCTGTCATCACTCACTGTCATTCTCTACAGCTGGAATGCCTCTCCCGCTTTGCATCCGGGCTGACTGTCTTCTTTCATATAGCAGAGTACGGAATCTCTGCCGCCGGTGAGTCATGGGGGAGGACTCTTGTGAGTCTCTGGCTGGCTCTGGCAGTCGGGCTTCCAAGGGGTCTGGAATTCCTCAGCCTGGCTAGACGTAGAAGCGTCTAATGGCCCCTTTAATTCCGCATCTGGCTCAGAAGGCTCCTCAGCTGCATTCCCGGGAGGGTCAGCTGCCCATGAGATGGCCAACTGCGCCAGTTCTGCATCCAAGTCCTCAGACTCAGCCACGGGGTGCAGGGGGGGGGCATGACAACTGAAGTGGGCTAGTGCAAAATGAAGCTAGCAGTGGGCTAGTACAAAATGGAGGAGCAGTATGGTATGTGATACTTTCTCTTTTCTGCTCATGGTCTTAGCAGGTACAAAGGAATGGGAAATCAGGTCATGAATTTTATAGCAGATAGGACTCTGGGAATTTTTTTTTAAAACCACAGTAGATTTATCTGTCATGGCTAACATTTACCTTCCCTTTTATTGCTCTGTAAACAGCGCTTTATCTAATTTTTTTTTTTTGCAGGACCACAGCGCAGTATGGCAAAGTGAGCATCTGCCATTTATGGCATTACGCATCTTGTAGGATCGACAATGAGTGCTCCCCTATGAAAAGCAATCTAGCTAGCCTTTTTACAAACATCGCCTGAGCATACAGCTTTCTTGATCTTTGAAACTACTTTGTATACATTTCTTTGTGGATTGTTGTAAGTGCAAGAAGAGCACAGTGGCCATTGGTATGAAAATCCTGTTTGATGATGAGAGCTCAAATGTTACTTTCCTTATCAAAGAGAATGGAGCTGAGCTTATGTTGCATTACCATCATAGAATCCATTATTTGCACTTTGCCTAGAGAAGCCACACAATGCAAGTATGTTTTAGAGAAGCTTATGGGGAGATTTACCTCTTACTTCTATTCTTTACATCTAATCCTCAGTCAGGCTATACTATATTAAGAGCCTTTTGCATCGTTCCCAATGAAATAATTCACGATTGAGCAACATACAGTAAGGTAGGTGTTCCCCTTAAGATAATTCTGCAATGCCTATAAATACTCATAAGAATCCTTTCACTCTCCAACACTTTCAAGCTTGCATGACTGCAAAGGAAAATAAAGCAAAACAAAACAAGAAACCATAAGGTCAATATTAAGAAGCACACATTTATATTGTGCTTGAATGGCCTTGTCGTTTATGACAACTTTATGATTTGGAAAGATTTTGACTTCTAGAATCTTTATTATCCTAAGTATATTAGATAGGAAGTTAGTCTAACACACCGCAGTGAGATTTCTGGGTAAAAAATGTTTAGGATCATGGTGTAAATTAAAAGAACTCGTAATACTACATCCTATTCCCTAAAGTTCCCCTTTTCTCAACGTACAGGTTTGTTGAGAAAACAACCTCACTGCTGAATACGTGAGATTTCTGCTACACTGACGGTTAGCTTTGAAATATCAAATGTTGAATTGCAAAATGCACAAATATCACAAATGTTTGACACTGTCCACTATACTGCCAAGGCAACTCAAGTAGTCACTTGGGGCAACCCAGTTTGACAAGGGCGGTGGCACAGGAGCAAGTTGAGTTTCAGAGGTGCTGATAGGGTTGCCAACCTCCAGGTACCAGCTGGAGATCTCCTGCTATTACAACTGATATCCAGCCGATAGAGATCAGTTGCCCTGGAGAAAATGGCTGCTTCGGCAATTGGACTCTATGGCACTGAAGTCCCTCCCCTCCTCAAACCCCACCCTCCTCAGGCTCCACCTCCAAAAATCTCCCACTGGTGACAAAGAGGGACCTGGCAATGCCACGGTGAGATGTCCTCTCCCAGCTATTGATGGGGCAGGCACTTTGCCTCCAAAACAACTCTGCCATTGCCCTGCTTAGGGTGGCGAACTACTTGGAGAGGACCCTGCTTCCTAGGCAATTTATTGTTATCTTTGATATAGAGTTTTGAAAAAAATGACAGTATTGTTTTAGTCCAGAAGGGGATTCGGAGAGGGGCTGTGGCTCAGTGGAAGAGCCTCTACTTTGCATTCAGAAGGTCCCAGGTTCCATCTCTAGCATCTCCAGCTATAAAGGACAAGGCTGTGGCTCAGTGGAAGAGCCTCTACTTGGCATTCAGGTCCCAGGTTCCATCTCTAGCATCTCCAGCTATAAAGGACCAGGTGATGTAAAGACCTGAGACCTGCTGCCACTCTGAGTAGATAATACTGACATTGATGGACCAGTGGTCAGATTCAGTATAAAGCAGTTTCATGGGTGTTCAGAAAGTATGCTAGTTGTCTCACTGTTAGGATTGCTAACCTCCAGGTGAGGCCGGGAGATCATCCAGAATTACAATTGATTTCCAGAGATCAGTTACCCTGGAGAAAATGGCTGCTTTGGAAGGTAGACTCTATGGCACTATACCCTGCTACAATACCTCCCCTCCTCAAACCCTGTTCTCCGCCCAGGATCCACCCGCCAAAATCTTTAGAAATTTTCAACCCAGAGCTAGCAACCCTACTGCTGGATACACTCCATGCAAAACATACAATTACTTAGGTTGCACACAGTGATAATTACTGAGCAAAAATGCCTTAACAGAAATATTGGGGCAAAAATTGTGACATGTTTAGATGGTCATGGTGAATCCAGGGGCTTCCTGGTCCCTCCTCCACACTTACATGGACAGCATTGTTTGTACTATTACAGCTGCTACCCCATTTGGAATATTAACCCTGTTTCGTCCTCTGAGAGCCAGTGGGATGTAGTGGTTGAGGTGTTGGACTTGGGAAACCCAGGTTCAAATTCCCACTCATGCGCAAATGGCACGGATGCTGGCGTTGGAGTCATGTCACCTCCTAAGGTGATTCCTTACCTCAGGAATGCACTCAAACAATTTGTATTCCAGCATGAATGGAACAAATGTTATTACCGTGCATTCCCGAGGCTTCGGGCAGATTCCCCTTAGGAGGCGCCGTGACCTCCCGCCAGCATAAGTGCATCTAATCACGGCACAAGACGCACTTATGCTGGCGGTGAGGGCAGTTCCGTCGGTGCCTGAGCACCGCGGAGCTGCGTGCCGCCCCTCCGCCGGCGTAGTCTCCCCGCTGCGTAAATGCCAGTGGAGACTTGTGGCGCCGGCGTGGAGGTGCATTCCAGGGGCGTTACTGTGCCCTTTTGGCCTTGGATGCCGGCGGCCAGGACCGCATTGCTGCACCTGCTTTTTAGCAGGCACAGCCTTGCTGTTTTGAATGGGAGCTTTTAGCCCCAGTGAAAATGAAAAAAGCCTTTAAAAGGCTTTTTTCGTCCTGGCGGCGTGTGGGGAATGGGTTAGGAGGAGGCGCAGCTGCGCCTCTTCACTGCCATCCCCGCACGCCAGCAGCTCAGGAATGCGCTGTATGTCTTTAAAGTGCCACTGGACTTCAGTCTTATTTTGCTACAATAAGCTGAGGTGGCTACCCCTCTGGAATTACAATTGCTCCTCCATATCCAGGTAAGATTTCACACCATAGTAGTAATTATGTGCTGTTAAGTCACAGCTGACTTATGGTGACCCCACTGGGTTTTCAAGGCAAGTGATGTTCAGAGGGGGGTTTCCATTGCCTGCCTCTGCACATCAACCCTCGATTTCCTTGGTGGGTCTCCCCTCCGAGTACCTGACTTTATAAATCATGAATGCTATTAATTGATTGTGTGATCCACTTCACAGACGTAAAATCAAGCCTTTTAGAACCTTCAGTAAATAAATGTAGCCAAGGTCAGACTACCTACTGGCCCGGAGGAACATTTGCCTCAGATGTCTGGCTTCCGAGAGACTGTCTGAAAAGTGCCGGAAAGAAGGGAGTGGAGGCTGCTGATGTAGTTTTTGGAGACTGAGTAGGAGCAGGGAGTGCCGGAGAGGCAGCATGGCTTTTGGGAACAGAAGGACAAAGAGGAAGTGGTGAAAGTCCCAGAATGAATAAGAAGAGGGAGGGGATGCTGGCCTCAGAACACGAGAATATCCCTCTACCTCCTACTCCTTGGAGGCACCTCCTCGGCATGAGGTAGTTTTGTGGTGCAAGAGATAGCTGGAAAAACCAACCCTTCGCTTGAACTGGTGGGATTGCCGAAGCGGGACGTGCAGGACGTAGACACCGACATGCCCACTCGCACTGTTTGCCTGCAGGGCTTCTTTCATGCTGCATCTGGCTGGAGCTGGGATGACTCAGGGACTCCTTGCAGCAAGTGCAGAGAAGAGAGAAGGCGGTGACCCCTCTGGGTTTTTTTTTTCTTGGAAACAGAAGCAATCTACGTTCTCATGGAAAAACAGCGCTTTGTGGTTGTTCAAATGGAAACTTACCAGAATGACTCTTTCAGAGATTTCCCCCTGAATTTCAGGAGCGTTGAAAAGCAGAGTTTAAGTCACTGCATTTGAGAGATAGCTTTTATTCCTTTCATTGTCTGCGGGGATCACACTATGATTCCTTGTTGGAGATAGGCCCACTTTTTCTTCTGTGCTTACCGTACTAGCTGGAGATCTTCTGCTATTACAACTGATCTCCGGCCAATAGAGATCAGTTCACCTGGATATAGGGGTCCCAACCTCCAGGTACTAGCTGGAGATTTCCTGCTATTACAACTGATCTCCAGCCGAGAGAAAGCAGTTCACCTGGATATAGGGGTGCCATCTCCAGGTGCTAGCTGGAGATCTCCTGCTATTATAACTGATCTCCAGCCGATAGAGATCAGTTCCTCTGTAGAAAATGGACACTTTGGCAACTGGACTCTATGGCATTGAAGTCCCTCCCCTCTCCAAATCCTGCCCTCCTCAGGCTCCACCCCAAAAACCTCCTGCCAGTGGCAAAGAGGGACCTGGCAACCCTACTTGTGCCTCTTACTTCAGTGTTGTCCTATATTCTGGCATGTTTTTACTTTGGCAGAATATGTTTTAGGCTCCTAATTTCCCATCATTGTTCCTTTGTAGGGTATATAAAATCACAGGAACTTAACAATGTCACCTACTTTTTTAAAAAAGTACATTCATCTATCAAATGTGATAACAACATAATGGTTGCTTCCACACAGATAGGCTCTGGCTACACATTTCCCCCTCAAACTGAAGTGTGTTTTTTATTGGGGATGGGGCTTCCACATGAAATCACCCTGTTTTGCCCACCTTTCAGGCTTCTTCTGGCTCTACTCTGCAGCTTCCCAAACCCTAAAGATCACACTCAAGGCCAGTGCGGGGAAAGTGTGGACTGGAAGGTGTGGATTTCTGCACTTCCCTGCTCAGACCTGGCACAGTTTCCTTCCTGTTCCCTCTTGCAGCTGCCATTCCACATCACTGATGGACACAACTGCAATATATCTGCTTCTGGTTAAATAAAAGAACTGTCAAAAATCCAGCTGGAGGAAAGTCGGGGGAATTGTGGTCACTAAGGGAAAGCATGAAGAAAATCCCAATGCAGAGGCTCCATTGTTAGGGTTGCCAACCTCCAGGTAGTGGCTGTAGATCTCCCTTTATTACAACTGATCTCCAACCAATAGAGATCAGTTCCCCTGGAGAAAATGGCCACGTTGGCAATTGGCATCTATGGCACTGAAGTCCCTCCCCTCCCCAAACCCCGCCCTCCTTAGGCTACGCCACAAAAACCTCCCACCGCTGGCGAAGATTGACCTGGCAACCCTTTGGCAACAAACGCCTTTGCATTTGCAGCAGCAATGAAAGCAAAACAGGGAATTGCTGCTTGTGTGGAAGCACCCAACATCAAGAATAGCACCCACCATTTGATTTTAGCCAAAGAGCAAACAAAGGACCTTAAGGGAGAAGAAGAGTTGGTTTTTATACCTCGCTTTTCTCTATCTTTAAGGAGTCTCAAAGTTACTTACAATTGCCTTCCCTTCCCCTCCCCACAACAGGCACCTTCTGAGGTAGGTGGGGCTGAGAGAGTTCGGAGAGAGGTGTGACTAGCCCAAGGTCACCCATCTGGCTTCATGTGTAGGAGTGAGGAAACCGACCCAGTTCACCAGATTAGAGTTTGCCACTCATGTGGAGGAGTGGGGAATCAAACCTGGTTCTCCAGAGTAGAGTCCACTGCTCTTAACCACTACACCACACATGGAACATGTGGATCTCACCCCAACCGCCTTCCACCCTCTTGCTGCTACTTTGGCTTTTAAATTACCATCATAGCTGTGCCGCTGACTGCAACATGAATTGTAGCCATTCATCAGTGCCAGCGTTTATTTTTATGCTGTGAAAGGTTTTGCCTGCTGACAGCTACTCATCAAGTGACTCTTAAAGGCAGAAGAGCAGGTCAGGCTGTGTTGTTGTTGTTTTTTTGGTCAGTTGGCTACCCTAGTATAAAGCATTAGAAAGTACCTCCGTCAAACTACAGCAGACCCCAAAAGAATCACTACTATCATTTTGAGAAAAATGTCAGTAACTTATGGAAGTCTCTGATATTACATCCAGTCATGAATACATTTGAAGGGTTTCCCAAATAATCACTGCCCCCTCCCTCCCTCCCTCCCTCCCTATGTATGTATGTATGTATGTATGTATGTATGTATGTATGTGCAGGGAAGGCAGCATGGTACAGCCTGATCTCGTCAGATTTCGGAAGCTAACCTGGTTAGTATTTGGATGGGAGACCACCAAGGGTTGCTGTGCAGAGGAAGGCACTGGCAAACCACCTCTGTTCGTCTCTTGCCATGAAAACCCCCAAAAGGGGTCGCCATAAGTCGGCTGCGACTTGACAGTACTTTACTTACACATACACATGTATGTATGTATGTATGTATGTATGTATGTATGTATGTATGTATGTATATTATGCCTTTATCTTCAAGGGCAGCAAATGTATGTACATGTGTGCACGTGACTGAGGCTATGACAAAAATGTAAAGAAGACATGGGTATTGATTTCACTGGTGCAACACCTCAGGTAGCTTAACTGTATCCTGGGACATTTAACTGTGGTAATTTGAGTGGTGAAACCTAAAGGGACCTCTCTAACCAACCAGTCAAATGCAGTACATATTATCACATGGCTCTTGTTCCTGAAGGGGCTCTAAGCGCTTGAAATATATCCTTGACAGAGTACACGTCTACAGCTTGCTCACTCCACTGAGAGAAGGAAGAGAATTCCCTGGCAAAATCCTCTTGCAGATTCTTATGGGATAACAAGACTTTGGGGAAATGTTTATAAGTAACATTAAAAAAAACTTTTTAAATTGGATCAACCAGGTGTTAAAGCATGGGGCAAGCTTTTGAAGCATACCGAACTCCAGTTATGAAACTCACAGTTGTTCTGAAAAGGACAACAAAAACAAATTAAAAAAAATAAAACAGAAACTGTTCTTGGTTGTCTAGCAGCTGGTTCACCTAAAGTGTTTTAAAACAAAAAGAATCCCTGATATACTGATTTAGTTTTAGCAGATTTGGAGGAGAAGAGGGCAGGATTTAGAGAGGGGAGGGACATTAATGCCATAGAGTCCAATTGCCAAAGCAGCCATTTTCTCCAGGGGAACGGATCTCTGACACCTGGAGATCAGTTGTAATAGCGAGAGATCTCCAGCCACCACCTGGAGGTTGGCAACACTATTCATCAGATACAAGTATGCATGACAGATGGTGGAAGGGAGTGTTGTAAAGGAGGGAGTCAGGATGCAAAGATACAATGCAAAATGCAATCAACTTGGTTATAGTCCTGTTCAGCCCACTGCTGACATAAGAGTGACAGTCCTCAAACATTTCACAAAAGGAGACAAGATATCTACAATATGCAACAAACTTCCCTACAAAAGCAGAAAGACAAACAACTTTCCAAACTTTTGCAAAGCACAACTGGTCACAACAACAACCCCACCAACAATATTGTCAACCTTTCCCAGCATACTCTCAGCTTGGCAGAGGAATCTGTCCTTTCAAGAGCCCTATCCTTCTGCCCCACTAAATCCACACAGACAGTACAACTCTGTGGAGATGTGGAGGCCTTTTCCCACCATCTATGTTTGAAGGAATACTTTCACCACAGAACAGAGAACACTTTAACCCACAGCCTTACCACAGCTTCAACAATACACTGCCGAACAACCTCCTCACACCTCTACCAATGAAGGGATTTCAAAGGGAGATTAGAAAGAGAGACTGCTGAAATTCAAACTAATAATGAAGCTCAAGACAATGCATTCTCCTGGATTGAATTTAGATCTGGGATTCCTGTCTTATTACCAATGCTAATTTCTCCATGCCTAATACCCCTCTGCATATCACACCTAATCCAATCACGCCTGCTAATGTAGTTTACTTACTTTTGACATTTACATTGCCATTGTGTGTCTAATTCACTCTTCTCTACTTAAGGATAGATGGAATCACATTCTAGCTGTATCTGAAGAAGTGAGCTGTGGCTCACAAAAGCTCTTACCCTGCCAAAAATGTTGTTAGTCTTTAAGGTGCCACTGGATCCTTGCTCTTTTTCTAGTATTCAAACAGAAAAGCTTCAAAGGGAGATTACTACAAGAGATTGCTGAAGTTGAGTTCATTCACAAATTCATAACAATGGAAACCCCCCCCCCTCGGCCTAAATAGGGCCATAGCATTCTTATCTCACGACAAATGCTAAGTTTCTGCCCCTACATATTTCTTTCCTGCTCTAATCAAGCAGATTACATTTTGCATTGTACTTTTGCATCCCGACTCATTTCTTTGTAGCACCCCTTCCACCCCTGGGACATAAGCGACATAAGTAAGGTTGCCAGGTCCCTCTTTATCACATTGAAATGAGTGGAAATATCTGTTGAAACCATGAGTAGAAGTTATTATTGAAAACGGTTGTCAGGTCCCTCTTCACCACTGGAAGGAGGTTTTGGGGGTGGAGCCTGAGGAGCGTGGGGTTTGGGGAGGGGAGGGACTTCAATGCCATAGTCCAGTTACCTAAGACAACTCCAAGCTCAGCCAGATGTGGTGATAGGAACCGTACCATCTCTAAAACGCCAAACATTTCCCACATCACACCATAACTCGTGATGGGAATCAAATTTCAGCGTACAGTATCTACAGTGCAGTCCTAAACAGAGTTACACCCTTCTAATTCCATAATGGGCTTCAAAGGGTGTAACTCTGTTTAGGATTTCACTGTCAGTGCCCTTCTTCAGTAATCCCCATCAGGGGAAAGGTCACAGAACCTGAATGTGGACAGGACAAAACCAGTTATGTAATGCCAGCTCCTCATCACTGCTGAGGGAAAAGCTCCCAAGCATGGCTGCGCACACCTTCAGTAGCCTAGATCTCCATGTCCCTGGAGGAGCCGCGGTAATGCCCACTTTAAATAAATGCTCTGCCTGCTTGTCAAAAGGCACACCTAAGAGTAATTATGCCTTGACAGAAGTCTGTGAACATTTTCTGAAAGTTACATAAGGGAAAACTGGGTTACATTCTGAAAGGGGGGAGGAATCACGAGAATGGGTGTGGGAAGAAGGGAGTGCAAATCACACTGCGCCACACTGATTTGACAAGTAAATTCTTCCCCAGGTACCTCCCCTTCTGCTTTGGAAAGGGATTGAGAAGAAAGGGGCTCTGGGAGAAACAGCCAATGTCATTTCTCCCCCCTCGATAGTGAAATGGCTGGCAAAGGAAGAAATGCAAAGGGAACTTCCCAAGTATACAATCCAAGGATTCTCTCTTGCCCTCTCAAGGGTTCTCCTCCAGCAACACCAGACCACCAATTGTTCTCTCGTTGCTGGCCCTGTTGGGAACACCCAGCAGTTAACTACCCACACTGGTGCACTTTACAGTATACCACCGAGGAGGTACAGCTGAGTCAGGCATGAATAAAAAAAGAGCCAAAGGTTCAGTGGGAGTCTTTGTCCTGGAAGGAGATGGAATGTGCTATTGGTTTCTCCCTTGTGATGGTGTGTATACGTAACCTTCGTGGTTGGGACTAGCATCTGCGAGATCCGGATTTGAATCCCTGCTCTGCTGTGGAAGCTAGTTGGGTGATCTTGGGCCAGCCATTCTCTCTTCGTACATGATAGAGAACACAGGTCGTGCCTGGGGTCACCAGTCTGTTTCTGTGCAACAGTAACATGCAGGCTCTTCTCAATTCCTGCTTAGGTGATGCCTGATTTAGGGTTGCCAGGCACCATCAGGCAACGGTGTGATATCATTTCTGGGGAAAACTCGAATAAGATGTCAACCACTCTAAGGATTGCCGCAGAGGCATTTCTGGATTTCCCCCCAAAGTGACATCACACTATAGCCTGATGGCAATAGTGTTTTAATATTATTTTCTTTCCTGTCGGCTGCATGACCAATGACAGAAACAAGAGCTGGGGGTAGGGGATTTTCTTGCCCAGCAAGCAATTGGCAGCCATATTTGGATTGTAACTGCGACACACATGGAGAAGGATCTTCCTCCTTCTCCCGCCCCACACCATTTGCCTGACCTGAAATGAACTGGGGAGGGGGAGCAATATTTAGCTTGTTGAGGAAATCCGCAAGCTTACAAATGGTTTCTGCTAATTTGACAAATAAGACTCTCTAGGACCATTGAAGGTCAGGAAAACACAGAAGGGACTAGGCAAGTAGGTGATGTGAAAGAGCTTTGCCTGAGACCCTGGAGAGCCGCTACCGGTCTGACTAGACAATACTGACTTTGATGGACCAAGGGTTCTGATTCAGTAGAAGGCAGGTTCGTGTGAAAGGGGTTGATTGTTTTCTCCATGTCCACCACAGGCATGCTCTGAATCAGGTCTCATGTGGACGGGAACTGAGGAAGACCTGCAAATCATATGTGACTGTTACACAAGGGCCCAGGGTGGAGATCCCAGAACCAACCTGTGTACTCCATAATGTGTTATTTTGAGGATAAGGTGAGATCAATGTTGGACATTGCTGTTGGATCCTATTGGGGAGAAAAGTGAGGCATCAAAAAACAGCACATCCCCCCAACCATTCTTTAGCACTGGGCAAACCCAAAGAAAGAGGGGAAGAGTTCAACGCAGCAGCAGAGCCAAGTTAATCTCAGCAGAATTTGCCTTAGATCTATTATGGCTGTGGCTGCTGTAGCGACCAACCACACCCTCCCACCGCCTGCTTGCTTCACCTTCCCCACAAAATACCATAGTTTTACTACAGGTGTGGTTGGAACAGACAGCCACTAAGGCGAGAGAGGGCAGAGTTGAGCCCTGCTAGAACACTGGCTGCCCTGCCCTGCTCCATGTGAGGCCAGGGGCAGGATCTCAGAGGCCAGTCCTTCGGTTGTGACGTAAGAGACACAGGGAAGCCACAGGAAGCAGGTCAGTTCACACCCACTAATGAGAATGCTCTCCAGTGGCAAAGATGGACCATGAGCCAACTCAGCGATGGTATCATTCTTCAGGATATTCCCTGCATGTTGCACGCTGTGGCATGGATTGTGTAATGGTCTGGTGAGGAGGGAATAGGAGGGAATATATCTGACAGGAATGCCTTCTCAAGAATTCCAGGCTCAGGTTGCTTTCACATGGAAGTTTGGTTTTGTTTCTGCATCCAAACTGGAACGGTTTATTGGGGAGCATCCACATGACGTCATCCCCGAATTGTCCCCTTTCAGGGTTTCCCCCCTGCTTTCCTCTGATCACAGCCCAAGTCATTTGCACGACACGTGGATGGGAAGGTGCATATTTTTGGAGGCCCAGCCCGCTCTGGTGCCATTTTCCTTCTGCCAGCCGCCTGTGACCACCATTTCCCCCACTGCATTACCAGAGGGCTTTGGGGAGGCTTTAAAAATGGTGATTTCTGTAGCACTATAAAAATGAGATCTTGTGTGTGTAAAGTGCTGTCAAGTCGCATCTGATTTATTGCAGCCCCTAGTGGGGTTTTTCAAGGCAAGTGGTTAAGCAGAGGTGGTTTGCCATTGCCTTCCTCTGCAGTCTTCTTTCGAGGCCTCCCTTCCAAGTACCGACTCAGCTTAGCTTTGAGAGCTAACAAGATTGGGCTATACTATACCATTCCACACCCTCAGCCTAATCTCACGTATGTTTATTTGGAAGTAAATCTCCAAATATAAGAGCCCTGTGGTGCAGAGTGGTAAACTGCAGTATTGCAGTCAAAAGCTCTGCTCACGACCTGAGTTTGATCTCGACGGAAGTCGGTTTCAGGTAGCCGGCTCGAGGTCGACTCAGCCTTCCATCCTTCCGAGGTCAGTAAAATGAGTACCCAGCTTGCTGGGGGTAAAGGGAAGATGACTGGGGAAGGCACTGGCAAACCACCCCATAAACAATGTCTGCCTAGTAAACGTCAGGATGTGACGTCACCCCATGTGTCAGGAATGACCCGGCGCTTGCACAGGGGACCTTTACCTTTTTAAATCTCCAAATGGGACTTATTCCCACACAACCGCATAGAATTGCAGTCTTAACCCTTATTTCAATCCCTGTAAAGTGTGTTTTTTCATGTTAAGATGTCAATTTCACAAAATGTTATCTGTCCATGTCCCATTGCAAAAAAAATTTACATTTGCAGAATTTTTTGCAGCACAATACAAAAATTGTAGATAGCCATGTAGAAAAGGTTTTTTTTTAATAGTATCATCCTTTTCCCCCAGGACCAATGACAATATAGTACTCAAGCTCTTGAACACCCCAAAATGCTTCAACAAGATATATAGTACAAGAAAAATGGAGAGAGGGAGGGAATGTCTCCCCACCCCCCAAACAAATAAGTTCGTAAGCAGCAGTTAGTTGAGTCTTAAAGAATGTGTGTCAGACTTTATTGGATTAAATGGTAGCTTGGGCGAAACAGGCATCAAGGTGCACTGGAGATAGCAAAAAAGTAAAAAAAACAACAACCTTGAATTAGAACCAACCAAAAATAACAAAAAGCCTGCAAGCTTTGAGCTCTCCAGAACTCTTTGTCAGATGGATGTTAAAATAAAAATAAAAGAGTAGGGGAAATGTTTCAGGCCCTGATCTGAAGGTCAAGTAGATTAAAACACACAATTCCACGAAATCATAAAAACATTAAAACAATAAACAGACTTAAGGTGCCTGAAAGTACAGCAATATAGTGATTTTCTAGTTAGAACGTACTGTGCCACTGGCAGATAAAGGCCTTTTCAGATAACCTCTCTGAGGCTGGATGCCAACCTCCAGGTGGGTTCTTGGAGATCTCCCAGAATTACAGTTGATCTTCAGACAACAGAGATCAGTTCCTGTGGAGAAGATGGCTGCTATGGAGGGTGGACTCTATGGCAGTATACCCCGTGGAGGTCCCTCCTTTCCCCGGACACCCACCCTCCCCAGGCTCCAGCTTCCAAATTGCCAGGAATTTCCCAGCCAGGAGTTGGCAACCCTCCCTCTCTTCAATGATTTTATTATTTTTTTAAATGTTCTTCCTCAGATACAAGTACCACTGAGTTAGGGTTGCCAACCTCCAGGTGGTAATCAAAATTTTCAACAAAAAGTGCCAAATTTGATGAAGCTGGAGCGAAATGGGATTTTTACCGGAAACCCATTGTTGTTTTTTTGGAATCTAAGAACAATTTAGAATACACAGTCTGATGATATTCAAAATATTTGTTGCTTCAACTGCGAGTTGAAATTGTCATTGTGTTAACTGCAAGTCATTCCTTCTATATATTGTATATTGAATGAACACTGATTGTGGTATAAATATTTACCAGTAACTACTGGATTTGTGGCTGTAGTGCTATTTTGCTTTGTTAACAACCTCCAGGTGGTGGCTGGAGATCTCCTGCTATTATAACTGATCTCCAGCTGGTGGACATCAGTTCACCTGGAGAAAATGGAGCAACTCCAGCGTGCAGCTGGACGGGTACGCCTGGCTGGTGCAACAGTCCATCCTGTGCCACCAGGTGGGCGAGTGTGCCACCGGTTGGGTGCCTGCCTGCTTGCCCACGCCAGGGGGAGGGTCATCTGGGGCAGCTGCCTGCTTGGGGCTTGGTTGGCTAATTTTCAAGTTGATAATTTTGTATGGCCCGCGAATGATGTCATAAATATCCGAATGGCCCTTGGCGGAAAAAAGGTTCCCCACCCCTGCATTATCGTATTAGCCTTGACTCCATTCATGCCATTATCTTGCAGCTGCTGATCTTGGAGTGTCTTTGGTCTCCTAAACGCTCTCTCATGTGCTTCAGTGTAAATGACTCACGCAAATAATTCCCATGAGCATTCCCCTCAGGAGTTTCAGGCTGCGATCTTAAGCATGCTTACTCCCTAGCAGTAAATTCTGTTGAACTCAATGGGATTGATTGCAGTGTTCTTCTTTCTTTCTTTCTTTCTTTCTTTCTTTCTTTCTTTCTTTCTTTCTTTCTTTCTTTCTTTCTTTCTTTCTTTCTTTCTTTCTTTCTTTCTTTCTTTCTTTCTTTCTTTTTCTTTCTTTCTTTCTTTTCTTTCTTTTCTTTCTTTCTTTTTAAAAAACAAGGTATATTGATAAGGGTATCACTTACAGTGGTGTTTTTAAAAAGGGGCTGTGCATAGGAAGCCTCAGTGGCCGAAGCTGGGTGTCAGGGCAACGTACGCAAGCCCCACACAGGAGATAGGGAGTGCCAGCCTTGCTCAAGAGGGAGGCCAGGAAGGACGACTCACCCGTCCCTCCTTGCCGGGGAGGATAATGCCTGTAAGAGTGGGCAGAATTAATCACAGGGAGGTGAAAAGCTTGGCTGCCTTGGGGTGGAAAAATCTTTGGCAGCCTCTTGCCAAAGGCCTTTCACTACCCAAGACCAATGCACATGTGCTCTGCGTGAGTGCCAGCGACTGCTTTGCATGTGACAATTACCAGCCAAGACTACTGAGGTGTTTCCCGCTGAGGGGAGGGGAAGGTTTCCAGTCAGTCTCCAGAATGAGAGAACCTTGTGAAACAATAGCGTGCCGGTTACAAGGGAACTGAACCTATGTCCCTTGAGCCAAACTCTTTCTAAAAACATGAGACTGAACTTTGCAGGGTTGGGGTTTTATTTTTATGGTTTGCAGATTTGGGAGCACTCGAAGAGGATTGTGAGCCATAATCACATCCCAAGACTTACCACAATGAATTTGCTCCCTAGATTTCAGAAGGATTTACTTCCAAGTAAATAGGAATCAGATTGATGTCCTAAGGCTTTGCACAGAGGATCGCTTCTAGGGTTGCCGGCTCCGGGTTGGGAAATACCTGGAGATTTTTGGGGCAGAGCCTGAGGAGGGCGGGGTTTGGGAAGGAATTCAATGCTATAGAGACCAACCTCCAGGGACTAGCTGGAGATCTCCTGCCATTACAACTGATCTCCAGCCAGTTGAGATCAGTTCACCTGGGAAAAAATGGCCGCTTGGGCAATTGGACTCTATGGCATTGAAGTCCCTCCCCTCCCCAAACCCCACCCTCCTCAGGCTCTGCCCCAAAAACTTTCTGCCACTGGCGAAGAGGGAACTGGCAACCTTAAGAGTCCAATTGCCAAAGTGGCCATTTTCTCCAGGTGAACTGTTTCGCAAGGTTCTCTCACTCTGGAGACTGACTGGAAACCCTCCCCTCCCTTCAGTGGGAAACACCCCAGTAGTCTTGGCTGGTAATCGTCACATGCAAAGCAGTTGCTAGCAATCACGCAGAGCACATGTGAATTGCCCTTGGGCAGTGAAAGACCTTTTGCAAGAGACTGCCACAGATTTTCCACTGCCCTCCTCAGGCTCAGGCCCCAAAACCTCCAGCTGGCGGCGAAGAGGGACCTGGCAACCCTACTTGTTCTGGTTGAGTTCTCCATACGAATCATAATCCCAGACACAGTTGCATTCCTTTGTACAGTGGGAGCTGGTTTAATTTAGTCCCAAATCGACATTTTTAAGAACGAGGGTTAATTATTTGAGGCATTGAGTTCTGTAAAATGCAGACTTCCTTCCACCTCATGATTATGTTTCCTACTAAGATATCCTTTGAGGAAGGTTATCCCTGTTCACAAGTTACATACAATCCATATACGATGTAAACTTGATTTTTTCAATACATGCATTAAGTAGTTCTCATATTACACTCAACACATGCATAGTTTAATGTGACTTGAACCACACATACATCCATGTATTGGTCCCCAGTTTCATTTGTAACGTCACCATTCCTGCCTCTTTCTTACAAACAGATGTACGCACATACATGCAGGATGTACGTGTGTTCACTGTAATGTGCACGGGTTTATGTTGTTCAGGGTACATATGAAAAGTGTCATGTTTGGTTAGGCTGTAAGGGGTAATGCCAGGCCCCAACAGGATGCTGCAGTATTTGGGGAAGTTTTGCAATGCATACAAGAATTCACATAAAATGGAATTCTGCACCTTAGCAACAGGCTTTAATTAAAATTGTGGTTTTAATTGTAAATTATTTCAAGAGCCAGTCTGGTTGAAAATGGAGTATAAATACATTAAATAAGTAGATAAACTAAGAAATGAAACTGCATTGCATAAGCCGAGAAAAACCTCTGACCTATGAAGATGTTGTTTTGACTTTGATTCCTAGCCTAGCCCGTGTCAATGAATTCTGAACCCAGGAGCTGAATCTACCATACGAAAAAGAAAATCCCTGCGGATTATTACTTTAAAATTACTAATTATGGTTAGACTGTTTTTGCCAAACTATGGAAGCAAGATATTCTTCAAAAAAAAAACCTAGATTGGTTTGACAAAATAAAAGAGGTATATACCTTAATCACACTCACTGCTTTAGAGAGAAAAGAAAGAAAGGCTGCATTGTTGAATTCAATTATCCACCAGATGGAATTGGTTTAAGTGGAAGTGCAAAGGAGTTTATGGTTTTTAAAAATGATTTATAGAGTACAATAAGGCATACATGTAATGCCATTTTGGAAATTGCATACGGTATATTAAATGTATTTAGTGTTCAAGTAGACAGTCTCAGTATCAGAAAATAGTTTTAGATAAATAGACAATGAGTTGAATAACATTTTTTTAAAATGTACCTATGGCAACCACAAGTTATTGACATATATGGAAGATAAGAACATAAGAAAAGCCATGCTGGATCAGACCAATGCCCATCAAGTCCAGCTTTCACCCAGTGGCCAACCAGGTGCCTCTAGGAAACCCACAAACAGCTGCAGCACCATTATCCTGGCTGTGTTCCACAGCACCTAATATAATAGGCTCCTCTGTTCCTGGAGAGAATATATGGAATGAGATATATGGGATAACCACAAGTTATTGAGATATATGGAACAATCTAGCTACGGTCAAAATCTAGGGAGTCTAGGGAGGCCCAGACTATATGATCGTAACTCTTTGGGTACCTGTGGATCCGGTTTTGGATTACGTTCATTTGATGTGCTTCTTTCATTCTTTTCCTAAACACAGCTCTTAATAAAAATCAAAAGCACGATATCTACAAAATCTATAAATGTGGTATATGAATTGTCATTAGGGTTGCCAACCTCCAGGTACTAGCTGGAGATCACCTGCTATTACAACTGATCTCCAGCCAACAGAGATCAGTTCACCTGGAGAAAATGGCTGCTTTGGCCATTGGACTCTATGGGATTGAAGTCCCTCCCCTCCCCAAACCCCGCCCTCCTCAGGCTCCACCCCTAAAATCTCCTGCCGACGATGAAGAGGGACCTGGCAACCCTAATTGTCATATAGCAGGTGGTGGCTAGACTGCATGTGGTTCAGTTATAGTTCAAGTGCACCGTGCAAAGAAATTACAGTCCAATACACTTTTAGGTTTGAATAGATGTTGTGGCCCCTGAATTGGCAGTGGGCAGAAAGAATGGGCAGAGCCGGAGCTGGTAAAGTCTCCTTGGCTTCAGATGAAGACTGAGCAAAGGGAAAGAGTGCTGGATCACCACTTCACCGGTCAGTCAGAAGAGGAGCTGAGAGAACAGAAGCCAGAGATCTGGGGAGATCTAGAGTCAAGGGGCCTGTATTATAGAGGAAGCAGTATCCTGACTCAGCTCTAGCTGGTGGAAAGAAAGGTTGTATATCAGGGCAGGGACAAACCCACAGAGAGACTAGTAGCATATCTGAGGGAGGGGACTAAAGTCTTTGTGGTTTCTCCTGATTCTTAGTTTGTTTACATGTCTTGCATCTTGGATGGTCGGGAAATGTGGTCACCTCAAATCATGGCATGCCCCCCCAGTGCTAGGGTTGCCAACGTCCAGGTGGGGCCTGGAGATCTCCTGGAATTACAGCTGATCTCCAGACCACAGGGATCAGTTCTCCAGAAACAACTTTTGCTTTGGAGAGTGGACTCTATGGCATTATACCCCAGACCCCATCCTCCCCAGGCTCCACCCCCCTCCAAATGCCCAGGAATTTCCCAGCCTGGAGTTGGCATCCCTATATCAGTGTATATTGCCCCACTGTTTGGAAGACTGCAATAAGGAACTGACTGTGCAGATAGCTCACAGCAATAAAAGACCTCCTGTGCCCTCTTCCCTTCCTTAGCAGAAGATGAAACAAGACTGGGCATGATTTTGCCCGCAGCTGCAGAAACAAGTGTTGGTTCGATCTCATGATTGTCTTGTTCTTTTTTTTTAACTCACTCATTCACTGCTAAACCACATCCTTCTCTGGCAAGAGTCAAGGATCAGAACTGTGAAATCACAGTAATAGCTCTGGGTTGGAAGGATAAAAGTAAATGGACTATAGAAATCTGGCACAACTATCTGTTTGAATTTATACAGTCGGATATCTTCGAGATGATGCGTCAGAAGACTTCATGGGAAGATAAGAACAGGGAAATCACGAGTAGATGGAAGACCTATTTAGAGTGGATATCAATGGAAGGCAGAAAAGACATTCGGTGGAAGATTCAGACTTTGTGCCCGTGGCTGGGGTTAAGAGACTAAAAATTATAAGGAGAAGGAGTGGGGTTAGGGAGGGAGATGGGTGGGATGGAAGGGAATAAGAAAAGAATACATTATACAAACAATGTATGTAGAAAAAGAAATATATATTTGAAACTTGTATAAAAAGAAATAATAAAAAAAGAACTGTGAAATCAAAAGTAGGTCAGGCCTTCTGATTCCCCCCCCCCTTGTTCTGTCTCAGAAACCTATACACCGATCGTGTCACTTTTAGGGCTGTCAATTCGGTTCGGCCCGAACTGAAAATCAGCCGAATTTCCCCTATTCGGTGGTTTTTAGTTCGGGAGGAACCGAACTCAAAACTGGCGGGCAACCGGGGGGGGGACGAATTCAGCGAGTTCGGGAGTTCGCGAATAAATTCGGCAAATTTGGGGCCGTCAGTAAGCAGCATAACCGTCAGTAAGCAGCATTCTTCTCCCCCGGCCAATCGGTGGCCAAGCTGGGTCTTCTTCTGGCCAATCAGTCAGGATTGAGTACTGGAGGAATCAGCTGATGTGCGGCCTGGCCAGGGAGAGAGAGAGAGAGAGCGAAATCCTCGTGTGTGTGTGTGTGGGGGGGTTCTTGTGCACATTCGCTCCTTTCTGTGGCTGCAGGGGGCGTATTTTTTGGGGTACAGACACAAAACTTTCACTGGAGCTTCAGATGAAGCTTCTTAAGATACCCCCCAAGTTTTGTAAACATTGGGTCAGGGGGTCCCGAGATATGGGCTCTCCCCCTTTTCCCTCCCTCTGTTTCCATTTATGTGGCTGCAGGGGGCGCTTTTTTGGGGATATAGCCCCCAAACTTTTAGCATAGCTTCAGTCAATTATTCTTAAGATACTACCCAAGTTTTGTAAAGATGGGTTCAGTGGGGGCGGAAATATCACCTCTCCCCCTTTTCTCTTTCCATGGCTGCAGGGGGCACATTTTTGGGGGTGCAGATCCCAAACTTTGAGCGGAGTTTCAGACCAGTGTTCTTAAGATACCCCCCAAGTTTTGTGAACATTGGGTCAGGGGGTCCCGAGATATGGGCTTTCCCCTTTCCCCTTTCCCCTATTGGGATGAATGGATCAGCCGATCCTGTGCATCTCCAGAGCAAAACGTGCCATGCCTAATTGGAATCATCTTGGATTACAAGTCCTCTTCAGCCCCTCTTGATGGAACAGAAGACAGCCACAGTAAGACCCCTTTGGGGGCTTTAATCTATAATTTTTCTCCTGTGTGTGTGTGTGTGTGTGTGGGGAAAGCAGAGTCTGTGTGTGTGTGGGGAGGGAGCAGTTTCTGTGAGTGGGGGGGAAGCCAAAGGGGGCTGTCGTCGGTTCTGCCTGGGGTGTGTGTTCCCCCTCGAGTCTCTCGCTCCCTGGTTTGAGGGGGGAGGTTTCAGTTGTGTGTCTTCTGGTTTTTCCCTGTTGCAAAGGTGTTGTTTTACAAGGTTGAGTTGCTTTGCAAACTGTTGTCGGGACTGGGAGCTTTGTGCGTGGGCGGCAAGCTCTGCTGAGAGAATCACATTAAGGGTGGGGGGGACCCCTTTCAGGGCCCATATCTCAGCCCCCCCTGACCAAATCTTTACAAAACTTGGGGAGTTTTTCAATAAACGTCCTTTGAAGCTCTGCTGAAAGTTTGGGACCTCTAACCCCAAAAATGCCCCCCCAGAGCCGCGGAAAGGCGCGATTGTGTTTTTAATGGCTTTATTCGGCCGAATTTTTTTTCCGAACTTTGATTTCCCGCCGAATTGAACGGATCCGAAGTGGGGGAGTTCGGACTTCGGCACGTACTGAACCCACAAGGGCCAAATTCGGCCGAATCCGAACTGTACCGAATTTTTTTTTACGACAGCCCTAGTCACTTTGTACGTACTAAGTTCCTCGATGTTTCAAGTAACAGTCTATTTAGATTATAGACCATCCTCTTGGTGGCCCAGCATCAAAGTAAGCTCAGCTGCAAGTGACTAAGCAAATGCACTGAGTGTGTGAGTATGCATTGCCTATCAGATGAGGAGGAGCAGAGAGTAGCCTGGAAATGCGATCAGTGAAATTACCTTTAGAATGACTCAGGGTCAAATAAGCCATCATACTGGAAGAACTGTGACCGTGCCTCCAGTGCATTTTTAATTACTGAACAAGGGAAAGGCAGTAATTTGGACTGAATATCATTTGGAAGAGAAAAGTGCAGTCGAGTTACAGGTGACTTATGGCAACCCCGTGGGGTTTTCAAGGCAAGAAACAAACAGGTGGGTTTGTCATTGCCTGCCTTTGAGTAGCAACTCTGGACTTCCTTGGTGGTCTCCCATCCAAGTATTAACCAGGGCTGATCCTGCTTAACTTCTAGAGCAGGGGTGTCAAACATAAGGCCCGGGGGCCAGATTCGGCCCCTTAAGAGCTCTTATCCAGCCCACCAGCCAGCCGTGGCAGCCACCCCCCACTCTCAATCTGGGCTGGGGAGCCCGCCACGGGCTTGCCAGCCAAGGCAGCCACCTCCCCCAGTTCTAATCTGGACTGGGGGAGCCTGCTGCAGGGTCACCAGCCGAGGCTGCCACCCCCACTCACCCCCCGCTCCCGATTTGGGCTAGTGAGGCATGGCCCGGCCCGACCAAGTGACATTTATGTCATATCCAGCCCTCATAACAAATGAGTTCTTGAGCCCTGATGAGAATAGGCTAGCCTGAGCCATCCAGGTCAGGGTCCATACCATTGACCTTAACTCAAACAGGTCCCTGAGATCCTGTTTTCCTTGCTGGGGAAAGCAAAGAAACCCTAGAAATTATATGTTGCAAAACAATGCAAGGAGAAGAGTTACACCCCCCCCACACACACAAATTGCTGAAGAGAACTGGGAACTCCCAGGACTGCTATTTAGCAGTAGAAAAAATGCTGGTGATCCCTTAGTGGACTTTCCAACATCTCATCTAGTTTGACTCTTTGTAAACAGGTCTTGTATGAATGTGATCGCCGCAGTTGGGCTCAGGAAGGCATTTACCTAAAGGTCAGATTGGCTAGTGATCCTATGAAGGGATGATCAAGAGAATGTACAATAAAGGTTTGCCAGCTCTGGTTTGGGAAATACCTGGAAATGTTGGGGTGGAGCCTGAGGAGGGTGGAGTTTGGGGAGGGGAGAGACTTCTACAGGGTATAATGCCATAGAGTCCACCTCCCAAAGCAGCCATTTTCTCCAGGTGAACTGATCTCTTTCGCCTGGAGATCAGTTGTAATAGCGGGAGATCTCCAGCTACCACCTGAAGGTTGGCAACCATATATAATAAGCATATTCGAGCTGCAGTACTGGTATTACTGTAAGCATTGTGCTAAGGGGGGAAGATCAAGTACCAGCATGTTACATATACAAAGGTAAAGGGGGAGAACTTTGCTTCAGGGGGAAAAATCTGACTCACCACTTATTTAAAAGAAAAATAGGCTCTCTGGTTTTGGAGAAGAGGACCACACATCCTTCAAAGTTAAAGGGGTGGGGAGAGGAGGTGGGAAGGAGCATGGAACATGCCAGCCAGCCATGGAATTAGGGATGCCAACCTCCAAGTGGGAATTGTCCTGGAATTATAACTGATCTCCAGACTGGGGAGATCAGTAACCCTGAAGAAAATTGCAGCTTCAAAGGGCAATCTCTATAGTAAACAACCTGCTGGTAGTCCCCAGCCTGAGAAGTGTTCGGCTGTCCTCAATCAGGGCCAGGGTGGGGTGGGGCTGTGGCTCAGTGGTAGAGCATCTGCTTAGCATGCAGAAGGTCCCAGGTTGAATCCCCATAATCTCCAGTTAAAGGGACTAGGCAAGTAGGTGATGTGAAAGACCTTTGCCGGAGACCCTGGAGAGCCGCATGTAGTTAGAACGCTTGGAAAAAAGCAACATTCCAAGAATGGAAATGCAACATCTGTCTTCCCAGCAACCAAAGGGTCACAAATGTGGGGTGAACTGCTTGTATAAGACCTTAGGCTTTGGCTGTCTTAAAAAAATAAAAGAAAGAAAAACCAAAACAAGACAATACAAAAAACGTTGTAAGATTATGATCATAATCATACTTACTTGGAAACCCAGCACATTTGGGAAATACAGATTTCCCTGAAAGCTATGGAATATGCTTCGTGGGAGGTCTTGAAGAGGAGGCTGTTTTCATTAATATTTAAGCTGATGAGCAATGTCTGTAAGGACTTGGACCAGGTAATCTCCAAATTCCTTACCATATGGAGCATATTCCCAAACTTTTCTTATTGCATTTGAATAGATGCTGAGACCCTTCAGGTAGCAAATTTTGATACAGTGTAGGACTTCATTTTTGGACTTTGTTTCCTGAGTTAAAGCTACAATGGCATCTGGTATGGTATTATAACAGTTACTTCCCTTGTTAAATACTTGTGCTCAGCTCCTACAATCACACAGCATGGAAGCAAGACTGAATGCTCAGAGCACCTATAGAACAGGTCCCCCAAATTTTAAAGGTATTGTCTGCCTAGTATCTTGAGTAGCCCGCATGCCAACTGTGTGAGGGATCATATGGATCACCTTCCATAAGTGATCAGCACAGTCACCTTTGATGAGGCAAATCACCTTTCCATGTGTGTGTGGGGTTCACTATCAAGGTTCCCACTTTCTTCCCCAGCTGGTGATCAAAGTGGCCAACATTAACTATCTTTGTGTATATTAATTTATGTACAGGCTTAACTACACATTAAACTTTTCTCTGGTATTTCCCCACAGTTTGTAACAGATGTGGGAGTTCCATGTTTCCCAGTCATGGAGGGGACCAACTTGGATCAGGACCGCTGTGTACAAGGATAGGAGTAGGGTTGCCAACCTCCAGGTGGGGCCTGGAGATCTCCTGCTTTTACAATTGATCTCCAGACTACAGAGATCTGTTCTCCTGGATAAAATGGCTGCTTTGGAGGGTGGGCTGTATGGCATTGTACCCTAATGAGGTCCCTCCCCACCCCAAACACCTCCCTCCCCATGTTCCACCCCCCAAACCTCCAGGTATTTCCCAATCTAGAGAAGAAGAAGAGCTGGTTTTTACATGCTGACTGTCTCTGCCACTTAAGGAAGAATCAAACCAGCTTACAATCACCTTCCCTTCCCCTCCCCATAACAGACACCCTATGAGGCAGGTGGGTCTGAGAGAGGTCTAAGAGAGCTGTATCTAGCCCAAGGTCACCCACCTGGCTTCTTGTGTAGGAGTGGGGAAACCAACCCAGCTCAGCAGATTAGAGTCTGCCACTACAAACCATCGCTCTTAACCACTACACCACACTGGCTCTCCAGAGGTGGCAACCCTAGACGGGAAGCTTCAGCCTTCACCTTCCATGTCCTTTTCCAGACCAGAAATGGCCCAAGGGAACTGCTATACATCCCACTGAGAAACATCAGTTTGCACGCCAACAGTACATGCACGTTTCCCCAAGAGGTAAATAGCAGCTGTCCAGGGCTGTTTCAGAGCAGGAAAAGGGCACAAGGGGGAGGCTTCAGCTCCCTTTCCCAAATGCCATGGTCCCAGTCCAAATCAGGCCCCCACACTCTTGGGAACTGAGTTCTGAGTACAGAACTCCCAGACTTTGTCATCTTGACCCAGGGATGGATACAGGGAAAAGTGCAACATGTAATGAGGCTTTGGTTTTTAATCTTAGTTTAGCTTTGTCTGTCACTGAACTTATTTAGCATTTGTGGAGCACTGTGTTCAAAGTGCATCACACACATTATCAACTTGTAATCCTTACATCAGCCTGATATAAGGTTGCAAGCTCCAGGTTGGGAATTACCTGGATATTTTGGGGTGGAGCCTGAGGAGGGCAGGGTTTGGAGAGGGGAGGAACTTCAATGCCATACAGTCCAATGGCCAAAGTGCCCATTTTCTCCAGGGGAACTGATCTCTATCACCTGGAGATCAGTTGTAATAGCGGTAGACCTCCAGCCACCACCTGGAGTTTTGCAACCCTAGCCTGATAAGATTAGCCAGTATTATTGCAGATTGGGGGGGACAAGGAGTGTTACGGCTGAGAGAGAGTGGGTTGCTGTAAATCACCTGTTAAGTTCATGGCAGAGGTGGCATTTGAACTGGTGACCTCCTAGATCACAGTTCATTCTCCTACCCATTATACTACACCAGTGCCCAGGGTAGGCTTACTTGTTCAATAGAGCAGTGGGAGGAAATGGGGTAGGACAGGGACAACTGTGAGGATGCCATGATGTCACTTCCAATCAAGCACCCAGAGGTGACATCATGGTGTTTGCAGTGCTCTATGAATTTCCCCAATTTTCTATGGTCTTTACCATAGAGATATGGGAAGAATTTCTAGAGTGCGACAGCTACCATGATGTCATAAGAACACAAGAAAAGCCATGCTGGATCAGACCAAGGTCCATCAAGCCCAGCAGTCTGTTCACACAGTAGCCAACTAGGTGCCTCTAGGAAGCCCACAAACAAGTCAACTGGAGGAGCACCATCCTGCCTGTGTTTCACAGCACCTAATATATTCGGCATATATATATTCGGCATATATATATATATAGGGAAAAAAATAGATTCCTTTGAAATGTGGTGTTGGAGGAGAGTATTACAGATTCCGTGGACTGCCAAAAAAAAAACAAAATCAGTGGGTTATAGATCAAATCAAGCCTGAACTGACCCTAGAAGCTAAAATGACTAAACTGAGGCTATTGTATTTTGGTCATGTCATGAGACGACAAGAGTCACTGGAAAAGACAGTCATGCTAGGAAATGTTGAGGGCAGCAGGAAAAGAGGAAGGCCCAACAAGAGATAAAGCCTTCAATTTGCAAGATCTGAGCAAGGCTGTCAAAGACAGGACATTTTGGAGGACTTTCATTCATAGGGTCGCCATGAGTCGGAAGCGACTTGATGGCACTTAACACACACACACAATATATTCGGCATGCTCCTCTGATCATGAAGAGAATAGGTATGCATCCTGACTAGTATCCATTTTAACTAGTAGCCATGAATACCCCTCTCCTCCATGAACTTGTCCACTCCCCTCTTAAAGGAGAGTGGACAATGTCACCTTATCCCAGGGACAAATGATAGTGGTTATTACTGCTGGAAGCCAACATCAGGGGTAGTCAGCATGTATATGACCCATCTCAAGACAAAAAACTGAGATTCCGTGGCAGGCTGTTCCCAGTATAACTACACCACAGAGAGCTTAATGTCTTCCATCATGTGATCTGAAAACCAGAAAGCTTAGGAAATAGTTCCCAGCTGTTGCAGGGACTTATGCCTGCTCGCAGCCCAGCTCAGAGAAAGGATAGCAGTCGTATCGCATGATGTTTTGCAAACAGAAAGAAAAACCCAGCAGGGAGTTTCTGTAGTGTCTGCCGTCTCCATGCAGAGCTGTTTAGTCATCCGTGTCTGTGTGCGTGCGTGCAAGAGTATGCTTGCGTGCATGTGACCAGGGATGGGAGGGAGGGAGGGAGGAGGGGAAGAAAGGCTTTTGGGACTGCGCAAAGATTAAAGGTTTAGCGTGACCCTTGAATGAGCTCCCAGCCTGCTAATCTTGCCCTGATCCTATCTTACACCTAGGGCGGATCCGTTTCACTTTCCTTTATAGCACTTTTCCTGATTCAGCCTACACTCCCAGTCCAGACATGCTTTGGTGAGAATGCCGAAAAGGCCACAAGCCTCATGTCCGAGTCGAGTTCCAGAGAGCTGCATGGGGCGGTAGCTCACAAAGGGTGCCTGTTGTGGGTAACAGATGGGTGAGCAGGATTCTTGGAAACCACTCCCAGCACGCCCCAGCTGCAGTGGCTGTTCAAATCACGGGGAAGGCGAGGTACTAGGGACAGAATGCTTGGCAGCTACACCCAGCTGGTGAGAAAAGGGTTGGCAGGCAAAGGGAGGTGCTCTAGGTAACATTTCAAGCACATGGTTACAGCAGCGTTTGGGACGCACACCTGGAAGGGTCCTGGCTGGGAATCAGCTCTGTTTCAAGTCCTCTTCAAGCTATTCTTCTCTCTCACCATCTCATGCTTGACAGTGTCCCAACTGAACTTCAAATGTGGCCAGTTCAGTATGCATAAGAAAGGGGTATAGTCGAAGGCTTTCACGGTCAGAGTTCATTGGTTCTTGTAGGTTATCCGGGCTGTGTAACCGTGGTCTTGGTATTTTCTTTCCTGACGTTTCGCCAGCAGCTGTGGCAGGCATCTTCAGAGGAGTAACACGGTTACACAGCCCGGATAACCTACAAGAACCAAGGGGTATAGTGTTTACAGTATTATATTAATAATAATTTTAAAAATTATTTATATCCCGCCCTTCCCCGGCAAGCAGTGAAGAAGAAAAAGAAGAGTTGGTTTTTATACCCCACTTTTCTCTGCCACAATATTTTATTTTTCAAATTGATAGCCTCTCCTCATTCCTAGCAAGCCAGGCTGAGGGCGGGAAACAACCTTTAAAAAATATAAAACACAAGGAGTCTCAAAGGAGCTTACAACCCCCCACCCCACATGCAACAGGCACTTTGTGAGGTAGGTGGGACTGAGAGAGTTCAGAGAGAGTGATGGCTAGCCCAAGATCACCCAGCAGGCTTAATGTGGAGGAGTGGGGAAACAAACCCAGTTCTCCAGATTAGAGTCCACCACTCTTAGCCACTACACCATTCAGGCTATGACCCTCTAGCAGTGTGTCAGAATATCTGTTGCAGGGATGTCACATTTTTGCAGTATCCAAGTGTCTGACTGACTAGTGGAGTGGCTGAGGTCGAGAGCCACTGTTGTGTAATGGTTAGAATATTGAACTAGGGTCTAGTTGACTTAGGTTCAAATACCCACTCTACTCTGAATCTTGCTGGATGACCTGAGTCCAGTCATACACTCTCAGCCGAACCTACCTCACAGGGTTGTTGTGAGCATAAAATGGAGGGGAGAAGAACAATTTTATAAGCTGCTTTGGGGAGAAAGTCAGGGTATAAATGAAGTCAAGACAATGTGGCCCAGGTGGCCCCCTACCTCTGCTTCTCCCATCACATGATGTGCCTGGTAGCAGCAGGGCAGGACCTCTTTTCCCAGCCTTACCTGCCCTTAGTGGTAGCAGCCACGTCCTGTTATCTGCTGCCCACTTCTGCCAGGACAGATATCTTGCCACCTACTAGGTAAGATAAGGCTATTTCACAAAAACTGACTCATTGTTGCCCAGTGAGCTCAACCTAGGCTTAATCCTTCTTCGGTAATAGCCTCACTGGGTGGCCTTGGGAAAATCTCCTTGACATCAGGAATACGGAGTTACCCCTTTCCATAAATGTCAGAAAAGGCTAATTCCATGTGTTACTTGAGGAGTGGATATATCGTTTGTTTATTTAAATATGCACTGCTTTTCTCCCCAATGGGGATCAATGCAGCTTACAAGATCATTCTTCCAGCATGGTGAAGTGGTTAAGAGTGGTGGTTTGGAGCGGTGGAGTCTGATCTGGAGAACCAGGTTTGATTCCCCTCTCCTCCACATGAGTGGCAGTCCGGAGGCTAATCTGGTGAACTGATTTGTTTCCCCACATACAAAGCCAGCTGGGTGATCTTGGGCGAGTCACACTCAGCCCCACCTACCTCACAGGGTGTCTGTTGTGGGGAAGGTGACTGTAAGCCAGTTTGATTCTCCCTTAAGTGGTAGAGAAAGTCAGCATATAAAAACGAACTCTTCTTCCTCTTCCCTCCTCCACTTTATCCTTAGTTTTTAGGATAAAATGGAGAAGGGGGTGGAATTATGTTGTAAGCCTAACCTGTGTGAGGCAGGTCAGGCTGAGAGACAGAATGACTGGCTCAAGGTCACCCGGCAAACTACAATGGCAGAGAGGGGATTTGAACTTTGGCTTCCCAGATCCCAGTCAGGCCCCCTAACCACTACACTGCACTGGCTCTATGATGCCATTGGCTGGGTTAAGGCTAGCACTAGGGTTGCCAACCTCCAGGTAGTAGCTGGAGATCTCCTGCTATTACAATTGATCTCCAGCCAATAGAGATCAGTTCACCTGGAGAAAATGGCCGTTTTGGCCATTGAAGCCCCTCCCCAAATCCTGTCCTTCTCAGGCTGTGCCCCAAAAACCTCCCGCCGGTGGTGAAGAAGGACCTGGCAACCCTAGCTAGCACCAACTCTAAAAGTAAAGTGCGTGTGGGGATAGGAAGCCACATGGAAAGATCTCGCCTGAAAACAGGTAAGCCTGTTCCCTATCACTTTAGAACACGTTGCTATACTTCTCGCTCTTATCAGTTGTTCTGCGTCTGAATTCTTCTGCCTGGGAAAATGCTCGACTGACAGCTCTGCGGCAGCCGTCCCCTCCCTCTCCCTACAGAGAACCCGGCCAGAGGAGTGGCAGCGCATACTTCACAATGCTGCCCCTCAGCAACATACCTCAAAGATGAGGTGACACAAGGAGTTGTTTCAGTCCGGCTGCAGGCTGACTCACCGCCCTATCTGATAGGCCAGGGGCCAGGAATGGCAGCTGTGATGCTTGTTCGAATGACACGGGGGAACCGGCCCCAGCCAAGTATCAGAGGGTCTTGCCCCCTTCAAATGTAATCACGGGCTTCCAATGCATTTGAATTGTTTAAGTATGGAGATATGGCCGTCAATCAGCCGCAGTCCTAACCAGAGTTACACCCTTCTAAATCCATTGAGGTCAATGGGCGTAGAAGGGTGTAACTCTGCTTAGGATAGCACTGTAAGTTGACTTCTGGCCTTTAAGCTCTTACGTTGCAGTCTCGTTTTCAATCTTGTGCTACCCAATGGGATCTTGGACTCCCCCCCCCCCCTTTTGAAGAAAGCTCATTTTACATTTGGATAGAACAGGAATTTTGTGGAAAGAGAATCTAGGAGAGTTAACCTCGTGAGAAATCATCCTTGTTAGAATGGTGGTGGTGTAGTGATTCGATGTTGGGATACGACCTGGGAGAGCCGAGTTGGAATCTCCACTTTGCCATGGAAACTTGCTGGGCGACTTTGGGCCAGTCCCACTGTCAGCCTGACCTGCCTCACAGGACTGTTGTGAGAATGAAGGAGAGGAAGCCAGAAGGATTTTGTAAGCTGCTTTGGTACCCCATTGGGGAGAAAAGTGGTGTACAAATAAATAATAAAATGAAAAACAAAGATGGAAGCCTTATGTCTCATTCGGAGCCCAACTTATCTTTCTATTTGCTTACTGCACAGCTCTCCCTTCTACACATTTCTGTGGTTTATATTCACGCTCTGACCTTTGTCCTTTCCCACACTGCCTTCGAAGCAGATATTACTATTCCAGTCAGTTTTCGCATTCCAGGGAACCCCAGAGACCCTTATCAGGGGCTATCTCAATGAGGGCTCAAGAGGACCAGACAAAAATCATTCCTCTCATCTTGTCCGTAAAGGACAAATTGCACCTTCATTTAGCAGCCTCGGTTTGTCCTGCAGCCATATGGGGAGGTTTATTCCTTCAACCTCCAGTTGGTTTCGGCTATTTGAAATTGGCTCCCCTACCGTATGAGTGTAAAATACGTATTTTCTCCTTTAAAATGCTAATAGCAGAGCACGGAAGAAAAGCAGAAATGGTGGCCATGATGGTATGTCGGCCCGTCAATCTTCCCTAACAAGTCACCACCTCAGGGGAAATCTGGGGGTTGGTCTTGGTGCTGTCTACATGCACGGAGGGTGATTGCAAGGCCCCTGTTGTTGGCCCTCCGGAGGAACTAGTTGGCCATTGTTTGAAACCAGATGCTGGACTAGAGGGACCACTGATCTGATCATGCAGGGGTCTTCTTATGTTTGCCTAGTCCACACTGCAGTCACTGTGGAACAGTTAATGGTTTTTCAGACCCTGGATGTCAGTGGAAAGAAATCAGTCTTCACTTGTGAAGGTTGGTTTAGGACATCAGGCGACAGGAGAGGCAAATCTGTCAATCAAGATAGGCTTTGAATATGTTTGAACTGGTGACCTGGAGGTGAAAGATTCAGCAGGTTCTATTTCAAATGCCTGGGACGTCCAGTTCTTATGATAACAGACCAGTGTGTAAATATAGGAACTGCTGAACCGTGTCCTTTTCTGCTATGCTTCTCTTATGCTTCGTACAGACAGGGTTGTTGTGCGGATAAAATGGAGGAGAAGAGAACTATGTAAGCAGCTCTCGGTCCCCATTAGGGAGAAAAGGGGGGGGGTAAAATGAAGTTAAATAAATAAACACAGGGAACAGCCTAGAGATGTCACATCTGTGGGCGTTTCCACAATAAAGGATGAGATGTTTGTGAGACGTTTAATGAAACGTCTTATGTTCATCTGTCAGCACCATTCCCCCCCCCCATTTTGTCTCCAAAACATTTTCGAGTTAACTTTACAGCATTGTATCAGAAAACACTTATACAGTGATGAAAACTGTTAATCAGTTTCTAGGATGTCTTCTACCATGGTGCGGACAAGTTCGAGACGATTTATGTCTTCTCCAACGCCCCTCCCATTTCCCCTCCTCTCTTCCCCTCATTCAGCCTCCTCCCACCATTTAAAAAAAATGTATTATCAGTTTGGACTAGCAAAGGGACATTGGTGTGTTAGTCTAATAATCCATAAATAATCTGCACGGGGGTCACCACTACTGTTTTCCCTAAGACAATTGTCATTCAGAGCATTTTTCAGTCAGCACTTTAACAAACTATTTGTTCTATTAGCGCACCAAAAGCCAAATTCACCCCAACCCAGGATGCTGAACGTAGAGCCAAAAGTAAACATGAAGTCAGTTATCCACCATTTTTGCTTGCCAGGCCAGAATTTCCCATTTAGTATTTGGTAGGGTTTTTTGTTTGTTTGTTTGTTTGTTTCTATCTGGTTTAGCGTTTGTACAATGCAGTGTTATCTGTTTTTAAACAAATGGGAACTGTGGATTTCAATGAGGTTACAGTAATGGCCTCTGTTACTGTCCCAAAACATAATAATTGGCGGTTCATTATAGAAAGAAGCCTGCCAATTTCAGCAACCAAATCCATCAAACCAACGCACCAACATTAGAGCGCATGCACAACCCCCCAAAAGGGAGGGGGTGTAAGAGTGTTGTGTCATTCGTGCTTAGCATAGATGCACCTGATATCTCTGCTGGCATAATTAATTGAGGAAGAACCAACATGGCTTCTGCACAGGGCAGTCTTGTCTTACCAGCCTTGTGCATTCTTTGAACATGTTAACAACCACATGCGTATGATGACCCATCATACAAGTAACTATACATTCATGGACTTCCTAAAAGCATCTGACAAAATTCCTCACCAAAGACACCTGAGTAAATAACAGCCAAATGAGGGTCGAGGAGACCCAGGCTTGAATTCCCACCTTGCCAACTTGCCAGGTTGGCCAACACTGCCTCAGGAGATTTTGAAGGTGGTGCTCGGGGATGGTGGCATTTGAGGAGGATGCGAGGCCACTTCTGGGTGACACTGTTGGATTTTCCTTTAATTTGTATGGTAAAGACCATACAGCGATGGAAAAATTCCTAGCATATAACAATGGAGGCCATTTCCAGCCATTCTTTTTCTTGTTCCTTAATTTCTTGAGGATGCAAGTTCACCCCCTGGGAGCAGGCAAATGGCAAGCCTCAAGCCTGCCAGATGACGGTGGGCCAATCACTCTTTCTCAGACTAACCTACCTTTCAGGGTGGTGGTGATGAGGATAAAAGGGCGGTGGAGTGAATGATGCTGTAGGCTGCTTTGGGTCCCTACTGGAGAGAAAAGTGAGGTATAAATATTCTTTCAATGCTGGCATATTTGCTCCTGTGCGTGAATGCTTTTTCACCTTTACTGGCTTGCCCGAAATTCAGCTTCCTGACATTCATATGGTTGGTTCACAGGGTTTGAAGTGCATTTGTATTTGACTCTCTGCTTCTTTAATTGCCATAGAATTTAACAGGAGGTCAATGTTCAGATTGCTGTGTCTTATTCTGGGCCAAGTTGACAGCACTGTTTGGTGTCTGAGTGCCTTCTTTGCTACTGAGATCTTGACTTGCATTATTTGAGCCTCACGGGTTCATTCCACCAGTTTTTATTTCTTGTTTTCTACCCATGGTTCTGTCCATGATGTAGATACCTGCTGGGCTCACTGGAGTTTTACTTATCTGCTACCGTCACTGACAATAATCCTTTTTTGGGAGCAAGTCCCATTCAGTTAGACTGCATGCTGCAAATCTCATGGACATTGGAGGCTCTTATTTCTGAATAATGTAAAAAAAGCCTGTTTAATAAGAGAAGTTGATTTTGTACAAACTCAGGCAGCTCCAGAAAATGATCTATCACATTTATAGTTCACCCTTCCCTAAGGAGCTCAAGACAAGATCTAAAATCTTCACAATATCCCTGTGAAGTTAGTTGGGCTGAGAGCCAATTCACACATTACAAAGTCCATGTGGCAGACATGTGGCCATCACAGAAACTTTGGGTCAGACATATACCTAGAGTTCCTTGTTGGAAACTTAATTCCTAGGCATGCACAGCCCCAATTTGGACTGGGTGCCTGAGGATAAGGGGCATAAGCCTCCTCCCTGCACTGTTTTCCTGACCAGAGATTGCTTCATGGAGTTGCTATTTGCCCAGTTGGGGAAACTTACATGTAGTCATCATTAGTACAAGTAATCATCCCCAAAAGGCAAATAGAAGCTCCCTAGGACCATTACTGGTTGGGAAAATGGCAGGAGGGAAGCATTTTTGCACCCCTTTTCCTCACATGATGTGGTCCTGATTTCAACTGGGCTCATATTAGGGTTGCCAGCTCTGGGTTGGGAAATACCTGGAGATTTTTGGGGCGGAGCCTGGGGAGGACAGGGTTTGAGGAGGGGAGGGAGTTCAATGCCATGGAGTCCTATTGCCAAAGCGGCCATTTTCTCCAGGTGAAATGATCTCTGTTGGCTGGAGATCAGTTGTAATAGCAGGGGATCGCCAGCTAGTACCTGGAGGTTGGCAACCATAGCCATGTGCATCTGGGAATTAAGTTCCCAGTGGTGAACTCTCAGACCACATCTGTGGAAAGCCCATTTGGGGAACACATGAACTGTGTGATGTGTCAATTGGCCCAGAGTCTGAAAGAGTATCAGTGGTCCAGTGTCATCCAGCAGATTAATGACTGAATGGGAATTTGAACTCAGACCTAGTCCTACACCAACAATCTAACCACACTCTCCAGAATCCTAAAAATTAAAAAAATTAGACCCACTTTAGACATGTACTGTATGCATTGTGTTGCTTTGGGTAAGAAAACAATTCCTCAGTCTCAGAGCTTCATCTGTGGTAAGTTCTAATTTTTATTTATGCCTAGTGTTGCCAGGTCCCTCTTCACCACCGGTGGGAGGTTTTTGGGCAGAGCCCTGAGGAAGGTAGGGTTTGGGGAAGGGAGGGACTTCAATGCCACAGAGCCCAATTGCCAAAGCGGCCATTTTCTTCAGGTGAACTGATTTCTGTTGGCTGGATATCAGTTGTAATAGCGGGAGATCTCCAGTACCTGGAGTTAGGCAACCCTATTTATGCCCCACCATTTCCCCTACTGGAAACCCAAAAAATATTACAGTATCATTCTGTTCTCCTCCATTGTATCCTCCCAACAACCCTGTAGGTGAGACTGAGGTAGGTGAGACTGAGGGAGAGTGAGTGGCCCAAAGTCACCCAGCAAGCTTCCGTGGTAGAATGGAGATTTTAACCTGGGTCTCCCAGATCCTACTCCAGCCACTATAACACATTCAATGCAATTCTGGGCTGCATCAATAGGAGTATTGTGTCTAGATCAAGGGAAGTAATACTACCACTGTATTCTGCATTGGTCAGACCTCACTTGGAATACTGTGTCCAGTTCTGGGCTCCACAATTTTAAAAGGATGTTGACAAGTTGGAGCGTGTCCAGAGGAGGGTGACCAGAATGGTCAGAGGTCTGGAATCCATCCCCTATGAGGAGTTGGGTTTGTTTAGTTTGGAGAAGAGAAGGTTGAGGGGAGACATGATAGCCATGTTTAAATATTTGAAGGGATGTCATGTTGATGAAGGAACTAGCTTGTTCTCTGTTGCTCCAGAGACTAGGACACGGAGTAATGGATTTAAACTAAGAGAAAAGCGATTCCACCTAAACATTAGGAAGAACTTTCTGATGGTGAGGGCTGTTCGACGGTGGAATGCACTGCCTCGGAGGGTGGTGGTGGAGTCCCCGTCTTTGGAGGTCTTTAAGCAGAGGCTGGATGGCCATCTGTCGGGAGTGCTTTGATTGTGGGATCCTGCATGGTGGGGGGAGGGTTGGGGTCACTGGGGATGTGGCGGGGAAGGTAGTTGTTAATTTCGTGCATTGGGCAGGGGGTTGGACTAGATGACCCTGGTGGTACCTTCCAACTCTATGATTCTATGATTCTAATGTGAATAATAACAACTGGCAAAATTGTGAAGAGAGTGGAATGCAATGAAGACTATACAAACTTTTAGTGATTTTTTTTTTAAGTGATAGAAATAGTAATAGATTTAGAGTAGCCCAGCAGTACATCAGGTTGTTTCTATGACCAAGAAAATATAACTAAACCTTTTTTAAAAAAAGAAGAAGAAACAGAGTTAGTTGCCGATGCTCTGTAGGTACTTGCTAGCAAAATTTCGAGTTAGTACATGTTGTGAAATGAAGGCGCTTCTGTCATGCAAATTCAACCCTGCCTGAGCATCGAGTCTGGTTTCCTTTCCCTTTCATCAGGCTGCCGGGCTGTCCTGCCCCTGCTAGTCAGGGGTGAAGAGCAGGTCACGCAGGGGACTCCTTTTGCTGTTGAAGAAACGGTAAGAGTGGCTTTGGTTTTAGATCCTCCTAATCCCCATGTTGTAGCTCATTAAGCACAGCAGCTCCAGCGCAGGTTGAGCGGACCTGTGGTATTTGATCAGGCCCCGTCAACCCAATGAAGCCTACCAGCCAGTCACAAGAAGCACTAATTAGCCCATTATTAAATTGGTCGACTGCAGAGTTCCAGCACTAGAGGTCTTCCCTCTTTTTCAGGTCATTTCGCTTTAGGGGAACCAAAGATAGGAGGGTGAATTCCGTTTAAGGGGCCCATCGCTAGACTTTTGGTGGCAGGCCTGTGTGGTAGAATTGGGTTGATGGATTAAGTTCCCAGTGTAGAAAGCGGCTGCGGATGGATTGAAAGAACAGCACGGATAGCGGATAGCTGTGAGGGAATCTAGAGCCAACGGAGAGCCAGTGTGGTGTAGTGGTTAAGAGTAGTGGTTTGGAGCGGTGGACTCTAATCTGGAGAACTGGGTTTGATTCCCCACTCCTCCACATGAGTGGCGGACGCTAATCTGGTGAACCTGGTGGGTTTCCCCACTCCTACACATAAGCCGGTTTGATTCTCCCTTAAGTGGTAGAGAAAGTTGGCATATAAAAACCAACTCTTCTTCTTCTTCTTCTTCTTCTTCTTCTTCTTCTTCTTCTTCTTCTTCTTCTTCTTCTTCTTCTTGGATTTCTCCGTCTTCTTCTTGGATTTCTTCTTATTGGATTTCTTCTTCTTCTTCTTCTTGGATTTCTTCTTCTTGGATTTCTTTTAAAGTTATTTAATTCACGTGTGTCTCACTTTTCCTTATGAAAATTCGCAAAACAGATTACAAAAATAAGAGCAACATCTCCTCTACTTTCTCCACCCAAACTGCCTCCCTGGCTTTTTTTTCTCTTTCCCAAAGGGGATATTGCAACCTCAAGTGGCCCTCACTGGGACAAAAAAAAGCCCGAGAAGTGGTGGCTTGCAGGAGAGGGGAAGGGGAAAGATTCAGTGTTCCCCTCCCATCCTGCACTTTGAATGGCCCCTGTTTTACGAGAATTCAGCACTAGTCGCATATCTGTGGGAGGGCAATTGGGAACTGAGAGTGCTTTATGAAGAAGAAACTGTGGGGCTGAGAAAGTAGCTCTCTTGCTGATGGGGAAGACGACGCTTTTGTATCTGTGGGTTGAAGGGGACTGTGGGCATCTTTTTGCATCGTGCTTATTGTTTGTGAAGTTCACTGTTTTGAAAAAAAGGCACACAAATTATTGGGTTTCTCTTTATACAAAAACAAAACAAAACTATGGCCCCTGAAAGATTAATACATTTAGGTAGTTGCAAGCCAGATGCATTTATGGAAGTTTGGCTCGGGTTTGTTGATTTATATAAACCAGACCCACACATTGTAAAACCATCCATTTATCATTTGTTGTGTGTTTTTGATTACTGATAATTCTGTAATGATTTTGTAATTGGATTGACCCCATCTCTTTCCATTTTCCTTTGGACAAAAACTTCTATGATTGTTACTGGATTCATTTGGGGGGTGGGCAAATTCTTAGTCAAGAAATATTTCTGATGGTTTATTGTTTTTTTAAGGTAAACTTTTGTCTTTTGTTTTGAGCCACTTTTAATAACAGTGTAGGGGGAAAAGCAGTGCTCACACATACTAACTAACTTTGCTCTTCTTTTTGACGCAACTATAGATAATGCTTAATCCCGACGTTTCCTAGGCAAACTTTTGTTTATGGGGTGGTTTGCCAGTTCCTTCCCCAGTCATCCTCCCTTTACCCCCAGCAAGCTGGGTACTCATTTTACCGACCTCAGAAGGATGGAAGGCTGAGTCAACCTTGAGCCAGCTACCTGAAAGCAACTTCCATCGGGATCGAACTCAGGTCGTGAGCAGAGCTTTTGACTGCAGTACTGCAGTACTGACCACTGCGCCACGGGGCATTAGGTCTCTATAAAAGCAACAGGGCATTTTTCTCCAATGTTGTTGGCGACCCTAGGGGTAGACAATGCTCAGAGAGAGAGAAAGAGAGAGAGTAGGGTTGCCAACCTCCAGGGACTAGCAGGAGAGCCTCTGCTATTACAACTGATCTCCAGCCACTAGAGATCAGTTCACCTGGAGAAAATGGCTGCTCTGGCCATTGGACTCTATGACATTGAAGTCCCTCCCCAAACCCTGCCCTCAGGCTCCGCCCCAAAAATCTCCTGGTATTTCCCAGCCTGGAGCTGGCAACCCTATTGATCAATAAACCGTTGATGTCCTCAGCCATATGCCTGGCGGAACATCTCTGTCTTACAAACCCTTACATATATTTTAACCTTGTGCCCCTCCTTTGTGGATTTTTTTCAACTGCCTAGGGGGCCATGCCTGGCTAATAGATATGTGATGAATAAGGAAGGAAGGATTGTTACTGCAGATTAACTAATGCTGATTATATAATGGAGTGATTTTGTTATGGGGCACATAAATTGTCCTAAACAGAAGTTTATTGTCTGAGGCCACTAGCTGGCACAATACAACAAGCAGAGCAATCTCTAGCAAGGTGTGGACATTCCTCTCAGTACGAATCACAAGCTTTCCTCATAAGAATATGAAAATATCTGATGGAGGAGATATTTTTGATGTGTGCAGGATAAAGATCTGTCCCCAATCAGTGGAACAATAGAAGTGATATGCAGAAGATATTTGGCATTAGAAGCCTTGGCATTAGAAATGTGGAGAGAGAGACAAGGCACCTGCATACTCTGTAGGGTTGCCAGGTCCCTCTTCCCCACAGGTGGGAGGTTTTTGGGGCGGTGCCTGAGGAGGGTGGGGTTTTGGGAGGGGAGGGCCTTCAATGCCATAGAGTCCAATGACCAAAGTGGCCATTGTCTCCAGGTGAACTGATCTCTATTGGCTGGAGATCAGTTGTAATATCTGGAGATCTCCAGCTACTACCTGGAGGTTGGCAACCCTAATACTCTGTAGTGCCATTTCTAAAGATATTTTTGGCCCTTAAGCAGACCTACCTAGAGAAATAATTTTGTGGTGGAAAACAAACCAGATAATATTCATTGAGTCTTGGTCATATCTCTCCTAACAAGTTGATTGGATTCACATTATTGGTATGCTGAGGTCACAAAGAATGGGCCGCTCCCCCCATCTAGTGTCTTGGGCAGCCTCAGGGCAGACGGAAACTGTTAAAAGGCAGATCTGTTGAAATATTCCTGTAATGTTTATTCAGGAGGATGTACCTCATTCCTGGGCTGGCCACAACCAGGAACATATTTGCTCATGAGAAGGATTAAGATTGCAATCCTAAAAACATTTCCTGGGAACAAGCCCCTTTGAATAAAATGGGACTTAGTTCTGAGTAGACCTGTTTAGGATTGCTCGGAAAGTAGCTGTGTGGGCCCGTGGGACACCTCCCCCCACTTTTACTTTCCCTTATTCCCATTTTATAACAGAGCCAGCCAGCGTGGAGATGCTTGGTGTGGCGGATACAGCTCCTTTCATGAGTGATGCGGAAACACAACCCGTTCTTGTGTTTACTCCACCTTGAAGCCAAATTTTGAAAGCTACGCTGACTAGGATAGGTGTTCATTTTAAGACTGGCCCTTTCCCACTTTCTGTGTCATGTTAGCAGTGTTGAGAAGTGACGCAGTCCAGAGGGAGAGGCGTTCTTACAGGCAATCTAAATGCGATGGCTGCAAATTCATGTGTCAGTATTAAGTCACCGCTGATATCTAGGGGTGTGCATCTGGACATTAAGCACAAACTGAACCCCAAAGTCCCTGCTCTTTAATACAGTTGCCATAACTAATGCACATGCAAACCAAAACATGACAACAGTATTCTGAAGAGAGCAATAATGTTGAGTGAACGCTGGCTGCTCGCTCTCTCATAGTTCAACAAGTGCAGTGACTGTAGAAGAGGGAGAGAATAATTCTATAAATAATATAAGTGACCAGGATTTTCCCAATCAGCAGAGGTACAGATCTTGCCACTAAAGGAGATTGCACTGATATGTTTCAGAACACAGCGTTTCACTTATTGCACTGTCTCAGATAGGGTTGCCAACCTCCAGGTACTAGCTGGAGAGCTCCTGGTATTACAGCTGATCTCCCGCCGATAGAGATCAGTTCACCTGGAGAAAATGGCCGCTTTAGCAATTGGACTCTACGGCACTGAAGTCCCTCCCCAAACCCCGCCCTCCTAAGGCTCCACTCCAAAATCTCCCACTGGTGGCGAAGAGGGACCTGGCAACCCTAGTCTCAGTGGCTTGGAAGTTGGGGGTGGGGGCTCTCTTTGGATTCCATATAAGTGGAAGCTCAAGGCAAATATTTTCTTTTTTCTTTTAAGAAATATTTCTGTCCAACTAATTCAATGCTCAGAGCAGCTCACAAATTACAGATTAAAAACTCTTCCACAAGTTAAAACTCTTTCCATCAATAACTCGAGCATGGCATCAGAGAGATACCCCTAGTCAACATTTTAAAACCATCTCAAAGCCAATTGATAGGGTTGCCACGTTTTTGGAACGGAGCCTGAGGAGGGCGGGGTTTGGGGAGGGGAGGGACTTCAATGCCATAGAGTTCAATTGCAAAAGTGGCCATTTTCTCCAGGTGAACTGATATCTATCGGCTGGAGATCAGTTGTAATAGCAGGAGATCTCCAGCTAGTGCCTGGAAGTTGGCAACCCTACCAATTGAAAAGCCACATCTCGCAGGCTGTTCTACAAGCCGTAGGAGTTGTGAGCTTTTGGCTTTCTTCAGGCATTTCATGCCACGGTTGTGGAGCTACAGCTGAGAATTCACACCCTCTGACAGGCACCACATTTCCCAGTGAAAGTTCACCAACAATAAAAATGCTGCTTGTCTGAACACGTGAATGGGTTTGTACCAAAAGAGGGGGCCCTTGAATGTGTGGGCGTTAAAGGCCATAACCAGTATCATGAATTGAAATCAGAAGCAAAACAGTAGCCATATAGATGTTTTAAAATTGCTGTTGTGTACTTAAACCTGCTTAAAAGCTCATACCCTACCAGAAAATATTTTTGTTAGTCTTTAAGGTGATACTGGACTCTTGCCCTTTTCTACTACTGCAGACAGACTAACACGGCTACCCACTGTGAATTAAACTGCTTACTATGAGCAACTGCACTTTGCAATAGCTGAAGTTTCTGCATTGTCCTCCAGGGTACCCTGCGCTCTCAGTTCTACAGTAATCTAGCTGAAAGGCTGCTGTGGTGCAGATCAGCATTGGCTGGTCGGTAGAGCCTAGAAGGGAAGATAGCTTTTTCACCAGGTGCGGCTGGCTACATGCCCACCTTCTGCACCTGGTTCTCAAATAACACTTTGGAATCCAGCAACGCACCAAACTTTTCGCCTGATCTAATAGTGATAGCTTGGATTGGTCAAGAATCAGTGGACTTATCCTTTCTAGAATATCAGCTTTTCCGGCCAGCATCTAGGAACTTCCATCTTGTTCAGATTTAGTTTCAGCTTGTTCTTTCCCATCCAGCTGACAGTGGCATCCAGACACTGATTTAAGGGGAAGAAGACAGCCACACTGGAGATGTGGTGAAAGATCCTTGAGCGACTGAGCAATGACAGATTCTCACGTAGCTCCATTTGCTGTTAGCAATCACTGCCGTGTGACTGAGCTGTGGGAGAGAATGCTTGGTTTTCTGTAATGTGTAATGTGTGTGACAAACGTTACTACCTGGAGGGTGTAAGGTTCCCTCATCTTCCGTTGTCCCTTTAGTGTCATTGTGTGTAGAAGAAGAAGAGTTGGTTTTTATATGCCAACTTTCTCTACCACTTAACCAGCTTACAATCTCCTTCCCTTCCCCTCCCCACAACAGACACCCTGTGAGGTAGGTGGGGCTGAGAGAGCTCTTAATAGAACTGTAACTTGCCCAAGGTCACCCAGCTGGCTTTGTGTGTAGGAGTGGGGAAACAAATCCAGTTCACCAGATAAGCCTCCGCCACTCATGTGGAGGAGTGGGGAATCAAACCCGGTTCTCCAGATCAGACTCCAACTCTCCAAACCACCGCTTTTAACCACTACACCACACTGTATGCAAGACATAGGTTTTCCATATTTGAAAAGGTACCTGAGACCCTGGAGAACTGCAGCCAGTCTGAGTAGACAATACAGATGGACCGATGGTCTGATTCAATATAAGGCAGCTTCATATATGTTCATACCTATGTTCATAGTGCTGCTATGGTTGCCAATACAGCTTGGTGGCAACTGAGCTTCCGCATGGCCGTTTCCTTAACCTAGTCCTCCCACAGTGGTCACCTCCTACCACCACTGTGGCTTTTCAGTGTTGTTTTAATTGGCAATGCAATATCATTACAGCATTATAAGAATTTGTGCATCCGGTTCTCTGAAATCCCAGCCTTGATTGCAAAGAAGTCTTTAGCCTACAGGTCCCCAACCAGGGCTGCCACCCTCCAAGTACTATCCCCAAAACAATAGAGGCTAGAGGCTTATTTTTTTAAAAAAATGAAAGTTTGGAATTTAGAGAACCTGATACACAAATGGTTATAATGTTATAACAAGAGTAAATTGCTAATTAAAATGCAAAAAAAAAAGTCCTCTGGTGGTGGTGGGGACAGGGGTAGGAAAAACTGCTGCTTTGTGAGCGGGAACAGGAAAGTCTGAACGTTCCCACCCAGTAGGGTTGCCAACCTCCAGGTACTAGTTGGAGATCTCCTCCTATTACAACTGATCTCCAGCCGAAAGAGATCAGTTCACCTGGAGAAAATGACTGCTTTGGTAACTGGACTCTATGCCATTAAAATCCCTCCCCTCCTGAAACCACGCCCTCTTTAGGCTCCGCCCTAAACTCCCAACGGTGGAGAAGAGGGACCTGGCAACGCTACCACACACATGGCAGCCATACAGGCTTTGCAGCAATCTTTCCCAAAACTTTGCAGCAAAGCAGATTGAGAAAAGCTTGGGGAAACTCAGAAAGTGCACGGAAACACCATGATGCTAGGAAGCAGGGGGGAAAACCACTTCCCTACAGCACCAAACCCAGGGCCACTAATCTGTGTGGAAAAGATCCTGGATGGACATCTTGGCTCTTGCAAACTCCAATGACAAAAGGTTGCGCAATGCCTTTTATTAAGGCTAACCAAAATGAAATAACATAGTGTGCAAGCTTTCAAGTTCTCTGGAACGCTTTAACAGACTGATTGTTAACAGGAAAAGAAGGGAGGGGGTTAGAATGCCTTGCTGACTTTAATGGGCACAGGGTGTAGCGAGTGTCGGGTTGCACCGTGGCCTTGAAGAAGCAGAGAATTGGATGGCATCTGGAGAATTTGAAAGCTGGCACGCTGCGCTGCATTGTTTTGGTAAGACTGAATAAAAGGCATGGGCGCTGCTGTGATTAATTGCAGTGCGCTCCAATCCAACGGTGAATTATTGCGTACACAGTACACACACAATTGCCTGTTTGTGTTACAGAGATGTTTGCAGTGCGCTGCATGTGAATCAAGCAGTGAGGCACATATTCGCAGTCTGCGCGTCTCACTCATTGCAATGCTGACACGATTACAATGATTTGCACCAAGCACCTATTTTCCTGATTTATTTATTTCAGGCATTTCTCTGTCACTCTTTTTTGACAGAGGCATCAGAGGAGACTTGTACACAATTAAGAAAACAATGTAAAAAGTAATCACATTTTAAATAATATTTAATAACCATTTTATTTATTTACTTCATTTATACCCTGCCTTCCTCCCCAATGGGGACCCAAAGCAGCTTATGTTGTACTCCTCCTCTCCATTTTATCCTCACAACAACCCTGTTGTGTAGGTTAGGCTGAGAGAGTACGACTGGCCAAAGGTCACCCAGCGAGCGTCGATGGCAGATTGGGATTCCCCAGAAAGCCCGAGGAAGCAAGTGATACCAGAAACATAGCACTTTTGTCCCCAGCTGAACATCTATGAGCAGTATTCCACATGTGAGGAAACACCATGGAAAAGACCCTGTCTCGTGTGACCACCTCCCTGATTTCAGATAATGCTGGCACGTGAAGTGGGGCTTCAGATGATGGTTGCAATAATCAGGCAGGTTCATATGGGTGTAGGCTGTCCTTCAAATTCCTTGGTCTCAGACCATATGGCACTTTGAACACACAGCCACTGCTATTCCAACATTATCCCACTGCTTGTTTCTACCTCTCACATTAACTCTGTGCTGCTCTGTCACACTGCCTGCTTGTCTTGGGGTGCCAAACATTTATCTCTGCCCGCTCTCCCTTTCTGCCCACCTTTTGGATTTGCACGTGTTTGTGTACAAATGATAACTGCCATTTAGGGTTGCCAGGTCCCTCTTCGCCGCCGGCAGGAGGTTTTTGGGGCGGAGGCTGAGCAGGTTTGGGGAGGGAAGGGACCTCAATGCCATAGAGTCCAGTTGCCAAAGCAGCCATTTTCTCCTGGTGAACTGATCTCTGTGGGCTGGAGATCAGTTGTACTAGCAGGAGATTTCCAGCTAGTACCTGGAGGTTGGTGGTACAAAATAAATATAGGTGTATGCTAAATCAATTCACTAAGATACTAGGTAAGTTTTGGTAATAGTAATAATTGCAATGAACATACAATACAGTAACAAACAATATATACAGGGACAACAGTCATCAAATCCTTCGAATTGAGATGAAAAGTCTCTGCTCAAACGCACCTTGCCAAAGATGTATACGAAATACAGTTCAAGTTCACATGTCAGAAGGTAAACGGAGCTGGATGGAAGCAATCCTCTGTCCTTTGACACGCATAACAATGTAACAGGCTCCGTGGTGCAGGTGTGTTGTTATCTCGGAGAGATAGGTAGCTCAGTGCAATGCAGAGCGCACCCCAAGAAGGGCACAGACAGCCTTCCTGGGTACTTGTGCTGTTTCAAGTAATTTCATCAGTGTGCTGTTAAAGCTATAATCACAGATTAAAAAAACACTTAATCGTGTGTCAAGAGCTGCCATCTCAGTCAGTCCCATAGCAAGTGGGCGGTCTTAGTGAATTGATGTAGCATACACCTATACTTATTTTGTACCACTTCTTGTAGTATAGAGGTGTTCTTTCATACAGTACCTGGAGGTTGGCAACCCTACTGCCATTTCTTATGAAATGAGACCTGCCCAGTGGCAGGCAGGATCTCAGGGAAGGTTCAATACCTGACAATGTGGTCCATATGAGGAAGAAAATAGAAGAGTTACAGTCAGAAATGAGTTTTAATGTTGAAACCTCTGGAACTAGATAACAAAACAATGACCAAACAAGGCTGAAAAATAGGAAGCAGAGAGTAGGAATCAATGGTCAGTTCTCACAATGGCGGGATGTGAGCAGTGGGGTGCCTCAGGTGATCTGTGTTGGGACCGGTGCTTTTCAACCTGTTCATCAATGACCTGGAGCAGAGGTTAAACAGTGAAGTAGCCAAGTTTGCAGATGAAACAAAATTATTTAGGGTGGTTAAAACTAAATCGGACTGTGAAGAGCTCCAGAAGGATCTCTGCATACTGGAAGAATGGGCATTAAAATGGCAAATGAGATTCAATGTGAGTAAGAGTAAAGTGATGCATATTGGGACAAAAAATCCCAACTTCACATATACACTGATGGGATCTGTGCTGGCAGCAACAGACCAAGAAAGGGATCTTGGGGTGGTAGTGGATAGCTCAATGAAGATGTCAACCCAGTGTGCGGCTGCTGTAAAAAAGGCAAATTCCATGCTGGCCATAATTAGACGAGGAATAGAGAATAAAACTGCTGATATCATACTGCCCTTGTACAAATCTATGGTGAGACCACACTTGGAATACTGTGTACAGTTCTGGTCACCACACCTAAAAAAGGATATTACAGAGCTTGAGAAGGTGCAGAAAAGAGCAACCAAAATGATTAGGGGACTAGAGCAACTGTCCTATGGGGAGCGGTTAAGACGCTTAGGGCTGTTTAGCTTGGAAAGAAGGCGGCTGAGGGGAGAGATGATAGAGGTCTATAAAATTATGCATGGTTTGGAGAGAGTGGACAGGGAGACGTTTTTCTCCCTCTCCCATAATACTAGAACATGGGGTCATCTGCTAAAGCTGGAGGGTGAGAGATTCAAAAAAGATAAAAGGAAGTATTTTTTCACACAACGCATTGTTAAATTGTGGAACTCCCTGCCCCAGGATGTGGTGATGGCTGCCAGCTTGGAGGGCTTTAAGAGGGGAGTGGACATATTCATGGAGGAGAGGGGTATTCATGGCTGTTAGTTAGAATGGATATTAGTCATGCTGCATACCTATTCTCTCTAGTATCAGAGGAGCATGCCTATTATTTTGGGTGCGGTGGAACACAGGCAGGATGGTGCTGCTGCAGTCGTCTTGTTAGTGGCTTCCTGGAGGCACCTGGTTGGCCACTGTGTGAACAGACTACTGGACTTGATGGGCCTTTGTCTGATCCAGCAGGGCCTTTCTTATGTTCTTATGACCAAACTGACCACATATAATGGTAAAAACAGAGAAAAAAATACATTTTAAAAAATAAATTATAACACAAAGGAATAAATTTTTTGCAGATGCCTCTGCTAACTTTCTATAAAGGTGGATGGAGGCTGGACACTTTCCCTATCTGCTTGTTCCTCCACAAAACAGCTTCCCCTTGGCTATTTTGCTGTGACTGGAAGTAATCTCTGCTGGGAGAAAGGGCTTTTATGCATGGCTGTTTCCCTCGCCTCAGCTTGTAGAGCTGCTAAATCCTTCCCTTCTGTACGCTTTTCCCTCCCAATCCATTTTGGCCTTTTATGTACGGCTGTTTCTTTCACTGTTACCCCTCCGACGACTTCTGGTCTTCATGTTGATTATGCATGCCGTTTCCGACTGTCAGAGGTCGCCTCACTCTCCCTCTACGTCTCCGCCCGTTTTGGCCGTGTTTTCAGAGACCTGTTTTATCTCGAATTTGAAAATGTGGGCAAAACGGGCGGAGACATAGAGGGAGGGCGAAGCAACATCTGACAGTCGGAAACGGCATGCATAATCAACACGAAGACCCGAAGTCGTCGGAGGGGTGACCGGGAGGGAAACAGCCATACATAAAAGGCCAAAATGGATTGGGAGGAAAAAGCATACAGAAGGGAAGGATTTAGAAGCTCTACACACTGACCCAACAAATGCTCTGAATTGCTCTGTATCCACTCTGCTACATAGGAAACAAGCACACAGGCTGTTCCATTGTAGTTTTCTCTTTGATGCCACTTATAAACATATATTTATTATTACTTTTATATTGCACCTTTCTTCCATCATGGATCCCAAGAAGCATGGATATGCATGAACACACGAAGCTGCCTTATACTGAATTGGGATGTGGTGTGGTATGGTATAGCCTGATCTCATCAGATCTTGGAAACTAAGCAGGGTCGGTACTTGGATGAGGGATCACCAAGGAAGACTCTACCGAGGAGGGCAATGGCAAACCTCCTCTGCTTAATCACTTGCCTTGAAAGCCCCTTGGGGCTGCCATAAGCCAGTTGTGAATTGACAGTACATACATGCATGCATACATACATACATACATACATACATACGTATAGTAAACCAGACCATTGGGCCATCAGGTGGGTAGGGGCTGTGGCTCTGCTTGGCAGGCAGAAGGTCCCAGGTTCAATCCCCACCATCTCCAGTTAAAGGGACTAGGCAAGTAGGTGATGTGAGAATCCTCTGCCTGAGACCCTGGAGAGCCGCTGCCGGTCTGAGTAGACAATACTGACTTTGATGGACCAAGGGTTTGATTCAGTATAAGGCAGCTTCATGTGTTCAAGTCAGTATTGTCTACTTAGACAGGCAGCTAGTTTCAGAGTCCATGGTAGAGGTCTTTCACAACATCTACTATCAGATCCTTAACTGGAGATGCTGGAGATTGTACCTGAGACCCTCTGCTCGCTAAGCAGATGCTGTATGACTGAGCCACAGCCCTTCCGCAATCGGATTCCAAGGAGGCCCTTCATCAAACCCCAACCAGACCCGGATTTTGAGATACAGCAAGGCTATTGCATCACGAGCCTCCACTCTATCCCCTGGGGCCCCAACAGTTGTCCTGAGCTTAGAAAAAACCCACTTCCAAGCAACTTACCCGAAGGGGTGGGGAAAGGGCACTCTGAAGTTCAGTTGAATGAAAATGGAAACTAAAAATGTGACCACGTTTCTCATTCTTGCAGAGAAACCTGAACACTCGACGTCATCCGAATGAGCTCCACGTTACCAAAAGCCTGTTGCTTGACCTTGAGCCACAAAGGAAGATGGGTTTCGTAAGAGACATTGAAGCCTCTGGAAAGGGGGAGGACGACAGAAAAACTACCAGAATGTATGCTGTTGTAAGGCCCTTCTCACCTTCTCTTCCTAGCACCACAGGAGGGTGATCTTTGGGAGGATCCTGAGCTCAGTGGTAGAGCTCAGCATGTGCCATGTTTCCAAGTTCAGTCCCCAACATTGCGTTAGTTGGGCCGTTGCTGCTTTGAGAAAGCCACTCCCGTCAGCATTACTAGATGTCTTGGTTTGCTGAGAACTGTTTGTTAATCACTGCTGTCACCAACACTCTGGGAGACAGTAAATTCTGGTTTCCCCTTTCACTGATCTACATACGAGGTCCTTTCCCAGCAATATAGCTAGTGTCTTTTATAGAATGGGAGTGAAGTCTTGATACCAGTTTAAAAATTGTGTTTTCGTATAGAGGGGAGGCATGATCCAGCCCTTGGGCATGGCAGTTTCTCTCGCCTTCACCCCTCTGATGACTTCGGGTCATTGTTTTGATTATGCAGTCCCTTTCTGACCATCAGAGGTCGCCTCGCTCCCCCTACATTTCTCCACATTTTGTGTTTTTGTATAGAGGGGAGGCAGGATCCGGCCCAAGGGCCAGATCTGGCCCCTTGAGAGCTCTTTTCCGGCCCACAAGGCAGCCGAGGCAGCCCCCCCCCTCCAATTCTGATCTGGGATGGCTAACCTGCTGCGGGCTCGCCAGCCGAGGCACCCCCCCCCAAAAAAAAATCTGGG